>NC_142893.1:7457500-8072500 GCF_054131105.1 Drosophila navojoa
AAACGTGTTCAAGAGCTTGAAACTGTTGATTAAACCCTCTGGGAAAGGTCTACACAGTGTCTACAATATAAAATGATTATTTTTAAGATTTAATATAATAAGGAATTTCATTCGATTTCACTTCACATTTTATTATCTGAGTGAGGTATTTTTTTAATATTTATTTATTTACTTTTTTATTGTTGCATACATTTGTAATTTTTTTTTATTATTTTTCTTAGAAAGACTTAAAGTTAAATTGTTTGTTTTTTTTTTTTTTTAATTTTGTTATATTTGTTTTTAAGTATATTTATTTTATTATTTTTTTAAATTTGTTATATTTCTTTTTAAGTAAATTTATTTTATTATAATTTCAATATCATTTTAATACATATATGTTTGTTTATGTGTTGGTATAATATTTTTAATTAATGCCTAAAAATTGTGGCTAATGTTTGTTAGAGACTCATTTTTTGTTTGTTTTATTTTCACATAAACATTCTGTGTTTAAATTTTATACTTATTTTTTTTTAAATTTTTTTCCTTTTAGAAATGAAATTATATTTAATGAATACTATTTACACATTAAACATTTTTTATTTATATTGATATTTTTATATATATATAATTTTTTATTTTATTTTATTTTAGTTTTTACTAAATCTATTTAATTATCTATTTAATTATTAAACGAACACAATTGCCTCCGTTATTTTATACATGAATAAGTGATGTATTTTTAGCAGCTAACATCGCAATGCACTTAACTGCACTCAAAATGTTCAATTTGCGGTAAATGCAAATTGACATTCGATTCAAATTGTTTTTTTGGCTACGATAACAAAAGTTGGCTCAAATAGCTACTAGTTGGCACTCAACATAAATATTCGTATATTTGACTATTAAACGACTTACAAGCCCTTGCATGCGTCTGTGGTAACTGATCCCTGCCTTTCCCACCCCCTACGACTCGATTACATCTGAAGTTGCCTTTCTACTTTGTGCTGCATTCCTGAGAGTCTGACGAAATTTCTACAGTTCAGCAACATTGAATTGCTTTGTTCCTTATTGAGTTGCATTCCTTGACGTCTTCATTAAGCGTCGATGCGATTGCCCTGGAATTTTTGATAAACTTATTTTACATTGTGTGACATTCTCAAAGTGCTTCACTTGCCGGCTGCAAATTCTCAGCTTCTATGTTACATTGTTCTCAGTTTAGTTGATGCCACATTCTCGTAGAGTTGACTGTGCGAATTCTGGATATCCAAGTCCAAGCATAATCCTATTTGCCTGCTTATTGTCCTATCAGAGGGTTTTAGAGTCAGCTGTGAATATAATTAATAGGTTAGGTGGTTGGGCTTTATTTATATTTATTATTAATTTTTCATATAAATGGCTAGTATTTTGTATAGGGAAAAGTTATCTCTCTTTTCATATTCTGTCTGCCTCTCTTTTTGTTTTCACTCTATGTCACTTTCTCTTTGCCTTACGCTCTCTCTATGTTCTTTTCTTTATATCACTCACTCTCTCTCTCTCTCTCTCTCTCGTTCGCACTTTTCCCTTTATCAAAGGTTTCTTTTCTATCTCACTCTATGAAAGACTTTATCTTCTCACCTATATGTCTCTCTCTCTTTCTTTTTCTCTCTCTCTTTCCTAATTTTCTCTGTGTATCGTCTCTATGTTTCCATCTCTCTCTCTCACTCATTCTCTTTTTTTCCTCTATCTCTCTCTCTCTCTCACTCATTTTCTTTTTTCTTCTATCTCTCTTGCTCCCTCTGCCTTTATCTCTTCTGCTCGAACTTCCTTTATCTCTCTCTCTCTCTCTCTCTCAGTCTGTTCACTTTATCACACACTCTCTCTCTCTCTTGCTATTTATTTCCATCTGCTCTTCTTATTCCATCCTTTCTTCTTCTATTTACTTAGTTGCCTTCTAATTCCCCCTCTCGCTGCTCTGCTCTGCCCAACTCTAATATTCTGCTTAAAATTGTTGTCTACATTCTGTTCTTCTTCTTACTCTTACTTCTACTGCACCTCTGAGCGAACTTTTATGCACAAAATGCAGTTGACGAAAATTCCCCAAAGACAAAGACTAACTACATGCTATATACATCCATTTAAGCTGTGTATGTGTGTGTGTGTGTGTGTCTTTGGTCTCTACCTGTGCAAATTGCAGCCTGTTGTTGGCATTAAATGTGCAAAAGTTGCTCAATTAAAGGTGGGCGTGGCAGCGGTATGTACACACAAGCAACGGCCCAACCACAAAGCAAACAGTAAACAAAATGCTTAGCTCGGCCGAGAGTTGAAACAACGTAAATGTGGTTCTACGCCGTCTCTCTTAGCCAGTTGCTGTTGCTGTTGTTGCTGTTGTTGTTGTTGTAGCTGGCTATTGCAGTTGACATTATGCGCATTAAATGCGCTTGAAATGTTGCACAACTGCCACAACGACCGACACCAGCCGCCAACAGCAGTGCAACTGACACTTGCCGGACGCTGGACGTCAGCTGGAATGAGCCGGAAACCTTCGAGTCCGGATCCGGGTCCGGCTTGGACCGGTTTGGACTCTGACTCTGCTAAAGCGCTTTTGTAAATTATGTCGTTTAGGGTTCAGCTCGAGTGAGTTTCTAATGCAAAATAACAACAAATTTTAACCCTCTCTCTCTCTCTGTCTCTCTCGCTCTGTCTCTCTCTTAGTCTTTCCTTCTCTCTATGCTGCAGCTCTGGCATTTGCTGTCGGATAAGGCACAATCTGCTGACATTCACGTAAATGCCAGTTAGTGCTGGTCTTGGTCTTAGCCTGGTCCTTGCCTTGTTGGCCATAATTAGCGTCGTCGCATATTGCGCCTTTAATTAAATATTTATCTAAACACATGCGTGCTGTGGCTCCTCTTCTCTATATATTTATATATACATATATATATCTGTATATATATGTATTTTTTCCTGTCAAGTAGCACTTTAAATTCATGCTCATTTTAATATTAGAAGCGCACGCTGCGTATACGCAATTTTTGCTTAATTTCACCCAGCAATCTGTTGTTAATTAGCAGCTTTATGTCACGCCAGCCGGCATTACACAGGAATTTAACGCATTCCACCTGGCGAGCACTCACCTGCGCATTTGTTTAAGCTTATCTCAAAATGAATAGAAACAAAAAGAGATTTCCCAGTAGATAAAATGTTTTTTTTTTTTGGCATTAGTGTTGGCTTAGCATGGAAATGACTTTGGGGTTTGGCAAGCAGCTAGGTTCGGCAGGTTGGGTTCGGGTGGGGCTGTTCTGTGGTGTCGCAAGTGTGTGTGGTTGCTAATGAATGCGGCAGTAGGTTGGGCAAATGTATGTGAGCAATTGCATTTTATATAATGCTAAGTAGTACATTAGTCTATAGCTGCTTAAGAGCACATAAAAGAGTCCATATAGCTCAGAAAAGCATAAAAATTAATACATTATTCATTTTTATTTAATTTAATAAAGAAATATATCATATGAAGGAAAAGTAAAAAATAAAAATAAATATATTAAATGTTGATATAAAATTAAATATATGTTTAACTAAAAAATGCATAAAAATAATTAAATTAAAATATAATATACTGACCTACAATATTTAAAATAAAATATAAAATAACTGTTAAATATAATTAAATATAGTAAAATATATTTGACAGAAATACTTAAATTTAAAATGAAATTCAAATATTATAAAATAATATTTATATAAAATATAATTTTATGTTTTACATACCGAAATATAAAATGCAATTAATCTTATATTTATTATTATTATAGTAATTTAAGAATATAAATATAATATAAAATAGATCACATATTTTAAAGACTAATATGTTAACTATTTTACATTATATCCATATAACATTTTTTGGCAGTGAAATGTTATTCATTATTTCTTTATGATGCTCAGACTTAGGGTATATTGCAGTCTTAAGACTTTGATAAAAGAAACTAGAGCTAAGGGGTACAAAGTACTTTCAACGATTTTCCATAAATTATGCCATTTAAAATCAAATTTTCACCATTAAAATGTTCACTCTTCTTCTGTGGATGTTTATCAAAGTTAATGCCAGGCAAATGCAATCAAATGGACTTTCAAAGAGTATATTTAAATCAGCTTTTAATGCAATCAGTATAATGATTGCTCGATAAACCTTTAAAAGGTCTGTGAAGCATGCGTACGCAGTTCAGTGCGAGAACCAAAGTCAATTGCAAATGGCCAAAATGAAATTGTTGCTGTGTTGGCTCAGTCTGCTCTGGGCGGTTGGCAGCTGCTCTTGGTCGAAATTTGGCCTAGAAGTGGAGCGTCGAGAGGATGTGCTCTATAATTTGTTGGTCCAGGTGAATGTGGAAGAGCCAATTGCGTTGTTGTTGCTGCTGCAGCGTAGGCAGCCAACTAATTTGGATGCTTTACAACACTGGCCGTTCTCTAATTGGCCAGTGTTGCGTTACGACGAACGAAACGTGATTCGTGTCATCAATTATACACGCAAGGCCTTAGCATTGATTTACATACGTGAAATACGAGATGCAATGCTGCTGACTGCCGCATTGGCCAAGAACCTGGAGGGCATGCGAGAGGCGAGAATTATAATTTGGCTGCAAATCGAGCAGAGCAATGCTCAAGAGTTGCTGGATCTAATTGGTCGACAGGCCAAGCGATATTATTACTACAATATCCTAATACTAATTGGTAAAAGTCGGCAATTTTCATTGTTACGCATGCGGCCATTTCCTCAGCCCAGCTACGAGGAGCTGAACCGCACGCTTAACAACACTGAACGCCTCTTTGTGCAGCACTGGCTCGATTTTCGGGGCAAGCGAGCCGTTATGATACCCTCGCTCGTGCCCCCGAACAGTTTCATCAGCCGCGATCCGCGCACGGGTCGCGAATACTTCAACGGCTTCTGCTACAATCTGATGGAGTCCTTTGCCAAGCATCGAAATATCCAACTTGACTACTTGAGCCCGTACCTCAATGAGACCCACAGAGTTCTCTATACGCCCGAGATAATGCTGCTGATAAGTCGGGGCGAAGTGGATTTCGTGACCAATGTGCAGCCCTTTTCGCAGCGCCATCAAGCCGAGGGCACGCAGAGGTCGGCAACGCTGGGCATGGTCAGTTTCCTGATTGTGGTGCCCTGTGGCCGAGAGCTGAGCATCGGGCAGATCTATTTGCGCATGTTTTCGCCGCAGTCGATGCTAAAGCTGCTCGCAGTTTATGTGGGCCTCAGTTTGTTCGAGACGTTCGTGGCATATTGTTGCCGAAAATCGAAGTTGAATTTTCCCTATTCTCGGCTCGTCCTGAACTTGAATGTTTTGCGGAATTTGATCAATCATACGGTGCCCATTGCGAGACGTAGTAGGCTGTCAGTGAGGATCTTGGGCTTTCAGCTGGCCGTGCTTGGTATCATGTGCAACATCTCATTTAATGCCACCTTGAGCACCTGGTTGACCAAGCAGCCGCGTGAGCGCCACATACAGAACTATGCCGAGCTGAATGCCAGCCGATTGCCGGTCCTGTTTGATTATGGCTCGCATACGCTCATCGAGACGGAATACGAAGCGGATTTCTTTACCAAAAAGGTGCCCAACGCTGTCTGCATGGTGGCCAAGGATCAGGTCGAACTGTTGCTTAGCCTGAACACGAGCTATGCCTATCAGACGTACTCGTTGATCTGGAGCGCCTTGGAAGCCTATCAGCAGAACTATAAGCACCCATTGCTATGCAAAGCGAACGATATACATATGGCCGAAGAGTTTCCGGTGAATACGATATTGCAGAAGAACTCGATCTATGCCGCTGCCTTGAACGATTACATTTTGAGTTCCCAGAATGTGGGCCTAACGAAGCAGCTCAAGCAGAGATCCTATCGTGACATGATGATTGGAAAAGTGCCATCCGTGGCCTGTGATTCGTTAAAGAGTCCGATCTATACCCGCTTCGACGACTTGCAGCTCTTCTGGAAATTATATCTCTTCGGACATATCATGGGCATATTGATTTTCACAATCGAAGTGAGTGTGGGCAGAAGGCAAACGCGCGTAATTGAAGCTATCTGATTAGTGTTGATTTATTATATGTCTATATATAAATAGCCTTGTCAAATGCGAATTAATGCGAAGCAGCTACACGTATATGATTCACCTATATATTTATTAAAGTATCCAAAAATAAATATTGCTTTGATGGCATATCGACACGCACAGGGATTTGATTCGGATTTCTATATTTACTTTAATATGGTATTTTATGTAATATCAGAAAACGGCAAAAGAAAAGGATAAGGAATACTTTATTTTGGATAGCGTAATTGGGATATGATATTATGTTATATATATATGATATATGATATGTGATATACATAGGATAGAAGACAGAGGATAAAGGATAGAAGATAAGGTTTGATGATAGTAGATAGCTGACATGGGATAAGGAATAGAGGATATGGGATAGAGGATAGAGTATAGAGAAAAGCGGATGACGGATAAAGAGTAAGGGATAGAGGATATCGAATACCGGATAATATATAGAGGATAAAGGATAAAAGATAAAGGATAGGGGATAACGGATAGAGGCTAGCGGATATCAGATAAAGAAAAACGGGTAAAATATGGGACAGAAGCTAGAAAATAAACGATGAAGTATAGAGGATAAACAATGGAGGACAGCAGATAAAAGATTACTAATTGAAGCTATACATAAATCATCATATAAAATAATCAGGTTATCAAAATTTGTATATGTGTAGCTGAATCTATATATAAAATGCATTATAATGGAATCAGTTCAAACTAAATTATTAAAACAAATATATGTTAATAAAATAAAATTATCTGTGAGGTCATTAAAGCGCTTTGGCCAATTCAAGATAAAAGAGAAGCGAAAAAAGTCATTATGAGATAAAATGAGTTCTGAGGAATACATTCGACTACTAAGCGGTTTATGTCTTCCGTAGCTCCGGAGTTGGGGTTCAAATGCTTAATAGGTAAATAAATGTTATGTTTGAATGGCATGAAGAGTGTTCCAAATGTGTGTGTGTGTGTGCGTGTGTTTTCAAATGCTGAAATGATAATTCAAAGAGCACATTTAAAGGGGCCGAAGTTTTTGGGAAAAGCTATTAAAATTTCATTGGCTATGGACAATAAAACGCTATCAGAGAGTGCATAAAAACCGAATGACATATGTGACGATATGGCACGCATTTATGACATGTGACGACAGAGCATAATGGAAAGCCAAGCTCGAAATACTACTGGGAGAGACAATAAAACCAAAAACAATAAAACAAAAAAAGGGCAAAAAAAGTAAAACTTTTGTTCAATAATTGAGCCAGCCAGACAGTGGCTCAAGGCATTAATCAGACCAATGGGACTGAACTGACAACGCACAGACAGCTGAAGTGGGACCTTGATATGGGCGAAAGGTAGACAAAGAACAAGGTACTTAATTATTGCATAATAAAACAGACAATGCATATGATATTGATGAGAGTATATAAAGGGATGTACATATGTATGTATGTATATATAAATACATATATGTATGTATAAATGTATATATTTGTATGTTGTTCTAGTAATTAGGTAGCACCTGTGTATCATATGGAAGAATGTTAGCTAAATAATGGGCAGCATTTAGATGGGATGGATGACACGGCCAACAAAATCAATCGATTGACGTCAGTTAACAAAAGCGGTTCAAGTGCCCAGAACCCCCAAATAAAACACACACACACACACACACACACACACATACACACGTCGAGCGATGCTCGTTATGTATAAATATGCATGACTGCTCTGTGCACACAGAGCGAGTGAGTCTAGGGCTTAGGGGGCGTATACGTCATGTGCCTTATGAAATTAACTGGGCTGTCAGTTGTTTTTCCCTTTTTTGGCGGCGCTGCGCCTTCATAATTCGCACCCAGAACTAGCTGTGGGCGTGGCACGTTTACCTTGACAAGCCTTAAAGCCCATTTTTTGGCGCCCGCATTTATGGCTGAAATTTCATTTTGCAGCTGATTTCGCATCGCTGCGCATACGCATTTATCATTTAATTAAATAAATATATAGCATGTATATAAATTTATACGTATGTATGTTACAATTTTGCGGTTAATAATTTATGTACTTTTTTATTGCATTTCCTGCTGTTTTTTTTTTCCTTTTTTACTTTTTTTTTACTTTTTGTTTCCTGATTGTTGCTTACTTTTTACATTTGTCGAATTGTTTGCTGATTGCCCTGGTGACGCGTTGTTCGCTGTGCTTTGAATATTATTGAAATGCTTTCTGATTGGACTGCGTCAAATTGGAGCCACACACAGACGTATGCGTGTGTGATTGCGTGTGTGTGTGTTACAAATGATTTGCTTGCATGTCGTACACCATTTTCAGTGTCAGCTAAAATGATTAGCAAGGGATTTTTGATTCGACTAAAAGCTTATAAATTGCCAACAGCGCAAACACACAATCTTTATGCGTATTGAAAATGCAAATTAGCCAATTTAAACACGTTGTGAAGTGGATTTTATTACTTTTATTTTATTGTTATTTATTATTTTATTTAAAAATAAATTGAAGCCTGACTAGCAGTAATTAAACGTAAAATATAAATTGGAAAAAAGATTGTAAATTAAAGTTTTCTTTAAATCGATTCAATATTGATCAATAAAAGCTAAAAAAAAATAAATAAATAAATAAAAATAATTAAAATGAAAAGAAAATAAATTAATTAAAATAAAAAATAAATATAATTAAATAAATAATAAATATCTAATAATAAATAATAAAAAATTTAAAATAAATAAAAAATTAAACAAATAAAATGAGTTTTTATTATTTATAAATTTTAAAAAAATTTTTAATATATATATTTTTTTTAAAATAATTTTTTAAAAATATATTTCTATCATCTATTATTCATTTCTGCCAATTTAATTCAGCTTAGTTACAAATTCCTGCGAATTTCATTTCAAATTCAACAGAAAAGTTTTTCTTCCACTCTCAAATCTTCATAAATGTCTCAGCATTATTTTATAAATATTTAAAATGTCTCGCACAGTGTTCGAGTCGCAGGTGCTGGCATTGCCAGTAAGCCTTAAAATATTGATGTGTATCATTTAGGCCAGAGCTCAATTGAACGAAATTCATTTACAGCTGTCAATGCAATATTTAATTCATGATAAATTGTTTAGAGATTGTATGCGAAAATAAACAGAAATTAATTAGCTTTGCATAAATTCAGCAATACAAATATTGATTGCATTCAACTGCTGAGCAAATATTTTGGCATTTGAGCAGCAAGTGCGCAATCAAATAGAAGATAATTAAATTAATTACCAACAGCCACAAATACTATGCCGGCAATGAATTTGATAAACAAATATACAGAGATGTATATGTATAAATATTATATGTTTTTTTTTATTTTTTTATTTATTTATTTTATTTTATTTTTTTTGGGCTAGAGACCACAGAAACTAATAAAGTTATTTAGTCAGTGTGGCAGAAGAGACTTGACCGCATTAAAGCTGCACGAATGACCGCTGACCCAGCGCCCACACGACTCAGTTTATGCAAAATGTGGCAAAAAGACATTTAAATAAATAAATAAATAAATATGTATATATATATATATCTCTTTAGAAATATTCAGAGCGCAGCTCGAGGCATTTACAGCTGAGTGTGAAAAGCGCCGCAAGCAAATGTCTGTATCTGCCGCTCTCACTCCCTCTTGCACTCCCTTTTTCCCACTCTATTTGTTTTATTTCCCTGTAAAAAGTTCACTTTGTGTAAGCTTCGGGCAAATATTTGACTCGTAGTCGCAGTCATTGCAACAGCAACAGCAACAGCAGCAGCTGCAGCTGCAGAAAAGGAAAAAGAGCGAAAAAATTGCAAGTAAGCCAAGTAGAATATTAAGACTTAACAGCGTAAAAGCCAATTGCAGCAGCCATAAAAAGAGCTGCAATTGAGATTTGTGCAGCGCAATATGGGAGGAAGAGGAAGAGACAGCAGCGTCAGAAGAAGTTGCAAAAAAAAAAAGAGTCCAAGTAGAGCAAAAAGTCGAACGTGCCAGACGTTTAAAGTCTTTGCTCAATGAAATTATGGCACATTTTCTGCAGAAAATTTTATGTCTTGGCAGGACAGTCCAGGGCAGCTCTGGCTATCTTTATAGCCAGACTTTTCTTTCGCCTTGAAAGTTTTATATTTTTTTTTATATTATTAATTTTTTGGCTGGCATCATTTATCAAGTTATCGATGAAGCTAACAAGGTGCGACAGCATCTTTAATGCACTCACTGAGATAAAGTCAATTATCGCTGCCAAACAGGCTGAAGGCAAAATTTGAGACGCTTCGCTCGATGGCTTCGTGAATATTTCAGATCCTTTTTAATGGTTGCGTGTCTAGACTAAGGATATATATTTGGCTGATCTTAAGAGCTGCTAAATTGTTGGAAGGTGTATTGCAAATTTTTTTATGACTTACATATTTTTTTATTGAAAATTAAATTGAGTTGCGTAGGAGACAGAGAAGAAGAGAAGTAACACAAATTTGCGAAGCGGCCAATGTTGAAGCATTTACTGTGAAGGAGCTGATGTATGAGCTAACTTGCTCCCGGCATTTCATCTATTTCTTACGACTTGCAGCTCGAGGCGATCGGTTGTGTTTAAGTTGTTCAAGTTCAACTTCTTGATTTATATTATGTATATATTTTACAGTTTAATGGAAGTCCAACTTTCAGTTAACTGCTTATTATTCATCGAGTTAGATTAATAAGGAATGGTTAATACGATTTTATTCAATTTTAACCTCTTTGCTTTTCTTTCGAATAATAAAAGTCATTAAAGGAAATGTTATTAAACAAGTAACAAATATTCAAATATATTAAAAAAAAAAAAAATAATAAAAAATACAAAAAAAAAAAAAATACAAAAATAAATAAAAATAAAAATAAATAAAAAATAAAAAATATTAAAAAATAAATAAAAAAAATGAGAGATATTGGGAAATCATAATAAATATAATAATTAACTAATATATAATATTTCTTTAAAATATTAAGCCTCTATTTTATATATAAAAATATGTATTATATTCTAAACATATTCAATTTTACTCTAAAAAAAAAATACTAAAACAAGCCTCCAAAAACAATGCAATTGACACATTTTCACACAAGTCCGACTCATATTCATATAAAATTTATGAACTTTGGGCTTGCCACATATGTTTTAATCTGCGGAATATATGAAGCGGGAAAAGCCAGTCATACTGCATATATAGACGACTGCAAATCTACATGCTTGACAGATTTAAGGGCAAGCCGCTGTTGCGCTACACAAGAGTGGAAAATTGAAATTGTGTTGAAGTATTTTGACATGTGGTGCGATAAATCAAGTTGCAGCCAGTCGAGTGAGTGTCAGCCTGCCAGAGAGTTACAGAGTCAGTGAGCCCGGCCCGAGCGTCTGCAATATAAAATCATAAATATTTTATGGCTTGGCAGAGCGCCCAAGTTATGTATGTAGCTTGGGCTAAAACAACGTGGCAGCTGGTAAACTTTGGCTAAGTGCATGACAAACGCTGTGACAAAACAGTTTGACAGACAGACAGACGAGAGCAGGCAGCAATTGCAGCCGCCTGTCTATAGACTCTGGCACATTGCAGATATGCTAAAACGAAAAAAGTGTGAAAGCGACAACAATTTGATGGACAGACAGACAGATGGATGAATTGCCAATGCACAATGTATCTGGTAGCAAATTCTTTGGTTAAATATTTAACAGGCTGTTAAAGCAAACACTTGCTGCACAAATTTCTTTTGATTTGATTTCGGAAATCAATTTTGTTTTGTTTTTTTTTTTTTTGGCTTTGGCTTGCGACTGCGTCAGAAATGCATTTGCATGTAAATTGCAAAAAAGTTCATCTCACCAGTTTCGCGCATTGGCAGCGCCAGCAACTGTCGTGTGGATGCATTTCAATTAAATCAACAGCAGCAACAACAACAACAGCAACAGCAACAACAACTGTAAAAATGATTTAATTCAATTTTGCCACGCTCTTTACCATAAAAGTATCGAGTGACATGCCTCAACTGCAGACCTCTCTCCTCAGTCACTCACTCACTCTCTCTCTCTCTGTCTCTCTCTCTCTCGCTCTCTCTCTCTCTCTCTCTCTCTCTTACTACTCAGGGTGTTCAATTAAAAATGGCATCGATATGCGCTTCAGCAACGCCTGCATAATTTATGCCTGTCGACCTCTATGGGCGAGCTACCTCGCTGGCATTGAAGGCCTGCCATTTAAGTCTCTCCCAATCAACAATTTAAGCACGCATCCAATTTATGAACATGTATTTATCTGCTCGAATGTTATAGCTCTTTGCATGTCGGCTTAACACGAGAATTTTATGGTTAATCAAATTGTAGGCTGCTAACCAATGTCCAGAGTAGTGAAGTTCTTTAACTGAATCTGTTTTTCATTTAGCTCAGCTGCTAAGGCTCGGCTCTATAAGTAGCACCAGTTTGAAGTTTTTTTCATGCCAGTGCCCTCTAGAACATTGTCTATAACTTTCCACTGGTCAACTCTCGTCTTCCATTTATATTTTAGGAGCTTTTTGGTTTTTATTGCCTACTTTTGTGCGCACTCTTGCTTTTAGCCATAATTTTGCTCTGCTGTAAACTATTTATTCCTACACAAGCTGACTCAAGTGGAGTGCCTTAATTAATATAATAAAGTTGTTTTTAATTAATTTTTTAGCCAAAGTGAAAGTTTGTTTTAAAAGAAGTTTATTTTGAGGGCTGCTCGAAGTAACTTGATGATGATGAATATGTGAAATGTGGCTACCATTTTTTTTTTAGCTTTGAGTGAATCGTAAAGAACTTTAAGTGAGGTGAAAAGGAAATCAATTAATTATAATAATTTATTTGTACAAATATTGAAATTAGGTGTAATTTATTAACTTTTAAAATTTTGAGTTATACTAAATTAAAAGAAAGCTATTTGGATTTTTTTACATATCAAAATTCACTTTATTTATTTTATAAAATTTAGCTTTAAAATTTGTACAACTTTATGAATATCCCTCGTATTTATATATATATTTTTTTACATTTAATTATTATTCTTACTTTCCTCTCCTCTATTTAATTCATATGCACACATTCCTCATACATATTAGTTATATCTCTCCATAACAACCTGCCGTAACTTTGATTTACAAAATCATTTGCTCAAATTGCCAATTAAAACGGAACTTTTTAGGCTTCTCTGATTCTGGGTAAAGCCAACTGACCTATCAACCACGAACTAGTGCACGTGCTTGCTGGCTTAATATGTTCTTTGCTTAGCTTAAGCGAATTGAACAGAACTTAAGCTTGCCTCACGCTCACGTGGCGTATGCTTAATATTTGCAATTTACGTTTGTCGCTTGAGACTCGATTGCAGTGGAAAAGATTTTTAATTAACTTGCCAAAGCGGCAAATTTACACGTTTATAACAACAGATGCGACCAAACACACACACACACACAGTCACACACATACATTGGCCACAAATCGAAACGCATATAAGAGAGAGAGAGAGAGAGAGAGAGAGAGAGAGAGGGAGAGAGAGAAACCTCAAATGCCTTTTTCGTGTAATTTAATAATTAATTTTGGCCATTTGCATTAAACGTGAGCCCCGCCTCCTGCCCACTGCTGCGGTCATAATCCAGTCGGCCAAAGGGAAAATTTGCTGACGTGTTGTGCGGCCCTTTCCGGGCTTTTCTTATATAGATATGTATATATTTTTGCTCTGACGGCGTTTAATGATTGTAATGCTTATATAAAGTGCGGCAAATGAGTAAATGTAGTGGCGGTGTGAGTGCGTCTGTGTGTGTATGTCTGTCTATCTCTCTGTCTGTCTCACTCTCTGTGCAGTTGATTAAAAACTTTTGTCGATTATTTCCGTAGCGACACGAAATCGATGATAAAAGTAAGCAAACAATCAACTTGCGAATGGACAATGAATAAATGGCATTGTTGTTGTTGTTGCTGCTGCTGTTGTTGTTGTTGTTGTTGTCTGGCATTTGCTGTGCAAACAGCGCAGCTTGACAACATTGATAAAGAAAACAGCGGCAGAGGCAGAGGCAGAGGCAGTGGCAGCAGCTGGTTTATTGCTATTGTCGGCCATATAAAGCAGCAACGCCTTCTACTACTACTTCTACTACTACTACTACTACTTCTACTACTATTGCGTCTTGCCTCAGCATGTGCATATTGAAAGTGTTTTTGGGCTGCCTACGGGGCGTGGCACGCTGGGTGGAGCGTGCTACGCATACAAGCGAAACACATTTGCCTGCCACACAATGCTAGGTAATACATTTTGGTTGTCCTGCTGCTGTGCTAATAAAACAGCTTTGCCACTCACTGAATATACGTGTGTGTGTGTGTGTGTGTGTGTGTGTGTGTGTATTGGCTGTGCCTGTTGCTCAATGGCTGACAACTCATGGCTGTTAGCGGCAAATATTGCAAGCTGGCTGCGTTTGCTTTGCCTTTCACGGCTATTGACAATTCGCTGGCAACATTTGCTACGGCTAAAAATATATCAAACATCTGTCGTGTGTTTAGCCAACACGTGTCATGCGATATACCCTAGAAAAATGGCCACTCAATAGCAGTGCATATGATTAAATGCCAAGTCTTACATGTAATCATATTGTATTATATCAAATTAATTTCAAATAGCACTCAATTAATTTTCTGAACTATAATATTTTTATTAGGTACTAAAAATAGTTAGTCAAAACACACGAAAATAGGGTACCTTTGAGTCAAGCACTTATTGGCCAATTGATTACGGTTTTTTATACTATTATTTTTTTTCTTAGTAAAACTTCTCAGAAGCTGAACGGTCGCTAATTCATTCTGTCCAATAGCAATCGAATACAAATCGAATTCAAATGCAGGAAAATTCTGTGGAAAACGAAAATAATAGATGTATACACATATCCAATAAACTTATTTATTATTATATTAGGTCAATTGGATACATATGCATACAATATGGCTATCAAATATTTTTAGTACTTAAAATATTTAAAATAATTTTATATTAAATGCGTAAAAAATGATGAAGGAGGAAAAAATTTAATCAAATCAGTTGCAATACCCATTTATACCTAAATATTATACATAAATTTTATACCTACATTTTATACAAAAAATAAAGTATTTCCAATACAAATTTATACCAAAATTTTATACCTAAACTGTTCCTTTGATTTCTTTATAAATTCCTTCTAAGCTCTTGCCCAGCATTTGTTTCCCATTTCTCTCAACCAATTCAGTCATATAAATTTAAAGCACATAAGAAGCTGTTAAATTACGAGCTGAAAATAATTATTTAAATGAAACAGACTTTGTCTTCATTTGTGCCTATGCAATAAGTTGACACAGCGAAAAAAACAGAAGAAGAAGAAGAAGCAATAGCAGCTCTCCGCACACTTCTCCTGCATATATTATGTATATGTGCCTCTGCTTCTTCTTTCTACTTTTTTTTTTTTTTGGTATCTTTAAGATGAGCCGTGGCAACGTTTGCATGCATAATTTAAGCTCATAATTTTTTTACCAGCATAAATTGAATTATATTCTACGAATAAGTGTGTGCACTCTCTATCTCTCTCGCTCTCACTCTCTCTCTGTCTCTCATCTCATATTCAGCTGGTAATTATTCTAGCATAAATTTTCGAAAATTAATTGTGTCATATTCTTGAGAAACTGTTGACACTGAGTGCCTGCCCTCTCCGTTTTGGTCCACCCTAGGTTCAGCTGTTCAGCTGCTCAGCTGTTAGTGTCAACATGTTACTGAGCGTATTTAAGCCGCGATTTTCATTTGCTGCTGCCGCTGCTGCTGCTGCTGCTGAGTCTCTAATATAATGTATGTTCACGCTAATAAATAAAGCGGCTTAGAGAAGGGTCTCGCTGTGTAAGTCACTAATTAAAACGATTAATTGGCATTAAAATATGCCGCCTGTCTACCAACTCGACTGTCTTTCGCTGTGTGCATGTGTTTATATGAATTCAGCTGAGCTTAAATTTGCTTGCAATATGTATCAAATGACTTGTTGCGCTGTCGTCTAGGTAATGGAAGACATATAGGAATTAATGGCTCTGTTCGGCCTTTTGTGTGTCGCCTTTAGCCGTTGAAAGCTCAATGACATTAGCCTGGAATTTATGCTGGATTAGTTGTGTTTAAGCAATTGTAGTCGAAGCTGAGGATTAGGTGAACGAGAGATGACTTTGTGAAGAGCTAAAGCTGCGATGTAGACTGTTTTTACTGTGATGCTTAGACATGAAGTGGAGCTTGAGTTTAGGCAATGATTTGGAATAGGCTTTATGGCTTAGTGAATGAGTCAAAGCTAAAACTTGATGATGTTCAACAGAAGTTTATTCAAAGTGAATGCTAAAGTATAGGTGAATGGTTAGGTATAAATTTTGGTTTAATAAATAGAATAGTTATAACATTTGGTATAAGTATAGGTATAAATATTGGTATAAGTATGGGAATAAATATTGGTATAAGTCTTAGTGTAAGTATAGGTATACATTCTAGTATAAGTTTAGGTATAAAAATAGGCATAAGAACAGGTATAAAAATACGTATAAAAATTAGAATAACTATATACTTCTATACTTAGGCATACATTTTAGTGTAAATTTAGGCATAAGCAAAAATATAAATGAAGGCATAAAAATAGGTATAAATAGCAGTATAAAAAAGACTATGTGCTGCTGCCTCACTATGCTTTCATCTACTCTACATATGTCTATTTCTTCATCAATTTGTATAATCAATATACCAAATTAATTAACTTAAATAAATTAGTTCCCAATATATATTACGTTTATCTATTTTCCCCGCAGTTACATCAAAACCAATTTCCACCTAACCCAAGGTGTCATTTGCACAGATTTTTCCACACAATTCATCTAATTGAGTTCGACTCTTATATTACATTACATACAAAAAAAAAAAAAAAAAAGTTTTGTTTTATTTGCTTTCCGGCTAAATTCTCTGGCACTTGTGTAACTCGATGTGACAGCTGCCAGCCAATGAAGACAAACAAAAAAAAAAAAGCTAATAGAGATAATAATGAAAATATAAAAAACATGTGAATGCTTTTTAAGTGACAATTAATTGGCGTGCAAAAAAGTAAGAGATAATGAAAAAAAAAGCTGCTGGAGCTGCTGTGAGACGAGCGCAAAATTAATATTAATTGTATTCCATTTCACATTTACTCTCGCTGCCGACACAATTAGGGCTCGGTCCATTTTGGGCAAGACGCAGCAGAAGGCCAACTCTGTGTGTGAGCTGTCGAGTTGCTAATAAATTGAATTTATTACAAACGATATGCGGCTGACATCTCAGACTCCAGAGATTCAATTTGCTTGCCATATTTTCCTATATAAATATATTCTTTTTTCTCTCGCACACACAAACACACACACACACACACACACACATAACTTTGATTGAATTTATGCATGCACACACACACAAATATTTTCATTAACTCTTTACATTTGTGCATATTTTATTTATTTATATATTTTTTTATTATAATATTTTGATTTGCCTGGCGTCTAAAGCAAAGTTTCTAGACGCGCATAAATTGCGGACAGCGCGTCTTGAGTCCATCTGCTTCCTGCAAATTCAGTAATTGAAATATAATTATTTACATAAATTAAGTGAATTTACTTTGGACCTGCTTTCCAAACTTCGCACGAAGTTAAAAGGCTTTTTTCTTGCCTTGGGTTTTGACAGCATTTTGCTTTTAATGTTAAAGCCCGAATAAAGCGGCAAAGGATTTGTGTGCTTTATTATGAAGTCTGGGTCAACTGAGTTCCGTTCACATATTTTTTTTACTGGTTATTGTTCCCGGAATTGTTAACATGATAAAGCACTAGAATAACTGAAAGTTTTCAACTGCTGCACATGTAAAGTTTAATGTAGTTAATTTAGATTTAAAAATGTACATGTATATATTTTTGCAGTTGGTTGTGGAACGGGCAAACAGCAGCTGAATTTGCTACTGAATAATTTAAGTGGCTTTAAAACATAAAACTAATGACCTGGCAATATGAAGAGAGAGAGATTATTGCTAAAGTCTACTCTACCTTTTAGAAAATATAATTATGGCTAAAAAGAATGTGTTTCAATTTTTTTTTATTGAATAGTATAAAAAAATACGATTAAAAAAATTTTTTTAAAATAATTTTTAGTTGATAATGACTTAAAAAATATATTATTATTTTATTTTTCCCAACTTGAAACTCCGAAGCTTCTTAGAAAATTTTATTTGACCAAGTCAATGATCTAACTTCCAATTACGTATATTTTATTATACATTTTTTTTTTTTATTTTTAAAATAATAAACATATAAAATTATATCTTATTATTTTCTAAATTATTTTATTATTATTATTTTATTTTTATTGTTATTATTTTTATATAATATATAATTTTAAATAATTTTCAACTCTAAACTTTACTCAACCACAAACATTGGCTGCAGAGTGTTCAGAAGGGGCTTGAAAAATATTGCCATTTTTTTTTTTTTTCTTATTTTTTCTTTTTGTTTGTTTACTCAGCTGGCAGGTTCTGAGTCCGCAGGGACTTGAAATACAAATTGCAGCTGAGTGTGTGGCATATAAAATGCTAGCTTTAATTTTCGCTTGGTCATAAATTTGGTAAATATTTAATAAACTGTAGCTAGGCTAGCTATCGCTCTCGTTCGCGCAGTCACTGTGTGGCTGGGCTGTTTAACGTTGCGTATGCGTAATGCACAATTTGTCTGCTGATGTGTGGCAAATGCGTTTATGACCAAATCAGCCATAAAATCCTGGCCTGCAGGCGACATCATGCACTTGACTTTTTGTCGAAAAATTGTGAAAAAAACACACACACAAACACATACACACAAAGTCACTCACTCACACACCTTGCGGCACCCTTGTGGCATTAGCTTGACTGAGTCATGAGAGTGCTGGGACACGCGCTCAAGTGCAGCAACAGTGCAGCTTCAACTTTTGCCGCTTAAGTGTGTGCAGAGGTGAGCCTCTAGTGCTGCTGCAGCTGTGTGTGTTTGTGTTTAATTTATGTAAGTACTTGCATACAAACACTCCCGCTGGCACCTAATTGCCACGCCGTGCATTCGCCTCAACTTTTATTGAGTTTTCCGTCCATATTTTCTTTGCTTTAAGCTTGCGCCATTCCAATGAATCAATGAAAAGTGCCGCATAACTTTATTATGTCATGGCTCTGTGCACATTGCCAATGCGTGACGGGAGCAGATAGCTCGGTTAAACCTCTGCAACCCCGTTCCGAAAAAAAGGACGGACAATGTGGCGCACGTATTTGGCAACGCGCGTAACGATTTTGCGATTTCCAGTTCGCTTTTTACCATTTTACCGCTATATCGGTTCGTGTTTTTTTTGCTCCTTTTATTTTTTTGTATTTCTTGTGTAAGATTGTCGCAACGGCTGCTTCACCCTACAGCCATTCACTCACTTCTCCCCCTTCTCGGAATGCACACACTGCATTTTTATGCGCGCAATGCGAAGTCCAAGTCGGGCATTTGGTTTCTTCTGCTTCTTGTTTGCTAATCGGAGCAGCGTTTGCTCTACCCTCTCTTTGTCCCTTTATACAATAGCCATGGCTGTCGCTGCTTCTTCTTGAACTTGTTCGTTGATATTCCAATGGTGTTTCAATTTCCGGTCTACGTAGAAAAATACAAAAACCGGGCAAAAAATGGCAAGTGAGCAAGCATTGATTCGATTTGTTTTGCGCTAGAAAGTATGCTACGTTTTCTTCGTCAGCTATCTAGCGCACACACACAGAGACACATCTTTGTGTGTGTGTGTGTGCGCTGGGCTATGATATTTGATACGCCATTTTGACCTTCCCCAAGCACAAGTTTGAGTTCGTCTCTCAAGCATTTAAATTCATAATACTCTCGTTCGTTGCTCGTCTCTGTGTATGTGTGTGTGTGTGTGTCTTTGCTTATTGATGCCTTGTAAAGTTCAAGCATATATAAATGTCAAATCCGCTTTGCCTTGAGTTCTGAATTCTGCAATTTTCGCAGAACGTCGCATATTTTTTCGGGATATTCCATTTTGTATAGTATTTAGTTACCAGCTTACTAATTGGCATATCAGTTATGTTGTTGTTGTCTTTTTGTTTTTTGCCACTGGCTAAAAGTGGGAGATTCTCGTTTGAATTTTGGATAAAATTGAAAGTGAAAAGATGGAAAGTTAGCTCTAATTGGTATTGTTTGCGAGTTTCGAGAAAATTTTGTGACATTTATGTATGGAATGACTTAATTTGCCTTCTAATATGAGTTAAATCTTCTAGGCAATATTTTTGAGCAGTTGCTGTTGTGGTTGAGCCAGAAGGCATTGGGGAATATATGTAAATTGGGGAATATGTATAGTTGTATGTTATATATCTATTGATTTACTTGGACAAACAACATTAGATATACAAACATATTAGTTTAATTTACATATTTATTAGAGAACTGCATGGCTCTACTCACACATCATACGTTGAAGGGGAATGCAACGAATTGAATGAGTTTAGCTTTAATGTCCCTCAACACATTTCATTTCCTTAATCATGCAACTCTCTAATACTTCTTTATTAGATATGTAATATATATTTTATTCAACTAAAATTTCAACTAAATTATATTTCTGCTTTTGACCCTTGGCAACATAATTCTAAATTGTATCCACAATATATAATACTTTCGCATTAATGCATAGTAATGTTTTTTCACATGGCTTTCACATGAATTTCAATTATAATTAGCTGGAAAAACTGTTTACAATTAAGGCCCTCCTAATGCTCTGCGCTTTTTGTGCATTCCAAAGTGCAGTAAAAACATTTAGAATTCACAAAGTGCATGCAAAATTATTTCAATTCTTAAAATGAATATCATATAAATTCAGCGCACAGTACGCAGTTTCGCATATAAATGCTTTACCTTGCCTTCACGCTATATCTTTATAGCTCTCTGAAGGGCACTAAATATATGTGCTAAATAAATCGGTGTGTTCAGAATTTATGCAACTTACGTGTTTATTTATTACCAAAATAAATAAGTAAATGGGTTAGAATTTCGTTTGATATATGATGTATGAATTGTATGCACTGTAAGGTATGCTTCCACTACTACATGAGTCGTTGCTAGTGGCTAATAAAAGTCTGACAATGGACTCAGTAAGGTCCTTGAGTGTTATACACAAGATAAAAAATATGAGCGCTCGATTGGCTTTTGAGAATTTTTACACTTGCTGTAGTTAGACTTAAGTATTTAAGTGCACTGCACGCATTTGCTGCAATTCGTTTAATTTAATTCAAAGTGGAAGTTTTACAACAGTGAAAGACCCAAAGATAAACTCATTAATCATCTATGAGGATGCTGTGGCTGCTTCGTCTGTCCCCTTGACATTTTCAAGCGCCACACTCGAAGTTCAAGCGCACAAAATTATGAGAAATATGCAAAAGGGAAAGCAAATAAGAATGAAAACAATAGCTCAGGCCACAGGCCAATGCGCAACACTTTGTCAGAGCGAAGTGGATCTGAGCGGAATGAGCAGGCGAGTGCGTAGTCAGTCCATCAGTCAGTGAAGAGAACTTATAAACTTGGCATGAAGTAGGAGCTGTAGCCACCGAGCATAGCCAGAGCCAGAGTCGTAGCTTGTGGCCTGGCCAGGGTGGCTGTGCAACGTGTGGCAGCAACGCGTTGCAGAATGAAAATGGCGCCACTTACTTTAATTGCTGGCCATGGCAACAAAAGCCTCAGCGACCGACCGACCGACCGGTCTCTGAGCATGGATGGGATGGCGATGGAGCGCGGGACTAGGGCTAGGTGCCAGAGGTGCCGGAGGTGCCATTGGGTCAGGTTGTACCATTGTTGCTTTGTGAAACGCTGACGCGCGGCTCATGTAATTAAAGCGTCGCTTTCAACGCAACAATGCGACTGCAACTGGCGTTAAGTTCAGCTGCTGCTGCTGCTGCTGCAACGCAACTGAAAGGAATGCATTAGAGTGCAGAGTAGAGAGAGAGAGCGCTCAGATATCCTATATAAAGATATGCCTTTGAGGTGATCTACTACTGAGAGTTTTTGGCAGCTGTGTAGCAGTTGCAGTTGTTGCTGAAGTTTATTTTGAGATTTATAATAATTATTATTTATAATTAATATTTTCTTACAAAGCTATGAATATAAAAATATATATATATGTTATATAAACAAATTTTTCTTTCAAATATGGCTGGTATATATATTTTATATATTTAAAATATAATATTTATAAAAAAAATTATCGAGAAAATTTAGATTAAATATATTTATAATACATTCAATTATTATTTTTATATATTTATTATTTTATTATATTTTTTTATGGCATACATTTGTGATTATTCCTACATTTTTTACCTTTAACTAATATATTTTCCATTGAATACATATATTTATTTATATATACCATAAACAAATTTATATGATTTATATTTTAATGGATTATATTTATTTTTATCTTTTACTGTACCATAAAAATTTGCCATATACTTGGAATATTTTGAATAAGTTTTAGACATTTAAATATATTTACAAAACATTTTTCCGATTTTGCAAATCAAGTTAAAAAAATGTTTTTAAATATATTTCACTACTGTAGAAAATGGAGAGAATATTATATCATATAATATATTATATTATATAAATATAGCAGCACATACATATTATAAATGTAGATACAAATATTTAGAATAAAATTTCTAAAATAATCTTTAAATCAGCTTAATATGCAGCAATTAATTCTGCTCTGCGCTTCTTAATTATCGATGGTTAAAATTCGCTTTGCTCTTTATAGATTCCTATGCAGATTTAATATCTGCTTATATATTCCCTATAAGCATTTTTTTTGCTTCAATGCTGCTCCTAGCAGTAAAAAATAATTTCTAATCAAATTTATTGATTGACTGCACTCTCTGCTCTCTGCCTTTGTGCTATTGTATTTTCTCTACTCTGTCTGCCTGGCTAGGCTAAATATTCAGCATCTACTCTAACACTTTATAATACGTCTAGGGTATAGAAAATTTATTCAACAGCAATCGCAAACAGGCTTTTGTAAAAAGGGTCTCCAAAGCCCGCGCAGCTTCTTGGCCCCGCAAATGTGTTAGTAAAACCTTTTTTGGCAGCTTCAGCTGTTGCTGACTGACCTGACATTTTACTCCACTGCGACTCTGTGAGTGTGTATGTGTGTGTGTATATATTTTTGGCACTTAATTGAACGCGTTTAGTGAGAGGCGTCAAAACGGTTTGTGCCGTTGCTCAACTTGAATGGCATGGCACACACACAGCCCTCATTTCATGCCATTCCACAATTGTTGCTGCCCCGCCACAAAATGTTGCCTCATCCACATAATTGCCTTGTGCCCAGTGTTGACCATTTGCGCAAAACTTGGCCATTTCGGCTGTTGGGTGAAAAGTGGCTCGCTGTCGCAGCTGTCGAGACTGAAGACTGGAATGGAGTGAAGTGGAGTGGAATGGAGCTGATAAATGTTTAAATAACTTGATATTGCACAAAAAACTTTTGCAGCTGTTGCAACTTTGTGCTTAACACATTTTACCATATAAATTCATTTGGAAACTTTAATTAATATTCAGCAGCGGCCTTCCGTTCATATCGATGCGTTCAATATTGTTGCGCAAAACTTTGTCCAAGTAGCCTTTCGACTAGCTAATCACATATAGATTGACTTTTCGAGTGGTACCACGTGACGCGTGCGTGATATGGATAACTGACAGCATAAATTCGATTTCAGCCAGAGACAAATTTTGAGAAAATTCTATTAACTGTTGTTCGGCTGGCGGAAAATTGAAGGCAATTCAATTAAACATGATTTTGTTGAACGATTTTGATCGAATTGTCTTAATGATGTTTTCATATTTGATTGGAAACTGTGAAGTGGCTGGAGAATTTGCGATTGAGAATGCCAAGGAAGTAAAGTTAAAGGCGTTTAAAAAATATATTTTGCGGACAAGCATTAAAATTAAGCAAATATTAAATTACATAAATTCGGATTAAATAGAAAAGTTAGAATTTTTTTAAATTTTATTATTTATAAAAATTAATTTTATAAAAATTTATGAATACTCAAATTGTCTGAGTGTGTTAATACCTAAAAAATATTAATTCCAATATGAATTATTATTACCATTAATTATCATTATCACTTCAATCATTTGTATACAAAATGTCAAAGATTTTTTGTATAAATATCGTCAGTTCCCAATCCTAAAAATGTTGCTTACAATTTATTCCCCCAACAATTCAAATCAGCTTAAAATGTTTTAATGTGAAAAGCTTATTATTATCTGTTGTATTCCCACTCTCTGTCTCTCTCTCTCCCTCTCTCTCTCTCTCTCTCTCTCTCTCTCTCTCTCTCTCTCTCTCTCTCTCTCTCTCTCTCTCTCTCTCTCCCTCACACACCCTTTCTGTTAGCTTATCTCTGCACTTTGCTAATTTAAAAGCAATGTCCTTTGGAAAACTTGAATGCGTCTCGCATGTAATTTATTTCATTTTATTTCCTATTTTGTTTCTCTCGCTTTTCAGTTTATCACAGTACAACTTATATTTTCATTCGACTTAATGCGTGTTTTTTTTTTTTCGTTTTTCTCTGTCCCTCTACATCTCACTCTCTCTGTTTTCAAATTATTTCTTGCTCCTTTTGCACTCAACTGACATCTCAGAGTCCTTGCTTGGACAGCCAATACAATTTAATGCCCATCTTTATTTATTTGTGTTTAGACTCGACGGGAGCTGCGCTTAACTTTTCAACATCTTCGAAGTGTCGATAAGCGCGTCTACGACACTCATTCACGGAAGTCAAATGAGTATATTGGTTTTGTGAAATGCTGCATGGGGGCGTGGCAAATTTTTTCCACAATACTAGAGTAAATAAATAAAATATTCTGTTGACATACTCTAAATATAATATATATATAATAATAGAGGGCGTGGCAAATTGGAAAATGAATCGTGAAGGAGTATTCTGCAGTCGGTTACGACCGACTGCTTAGTTGTTTTTTAATTTGTATTTTTTTTCTGTTGCTCTCCACTCACATATGGCAGTTGCTGCTGCCTTTGATCAAGGTTTATTTTTCGCTTGGCTCTAAATCAATTAGCCATGCTTCATTGACCAGTATATTTTTTGAAGCCACACTTGAAATTCCTGAAACACTTCAAATTGACAAAAATCTTGCGCTTGATTAACACTTAGCTAAGCACGAGGCGTAAGAGTATTTTATTTATTCCTTATTTTTATTTTATTTTACTGCTTGCACAGCAAAAAGTCAAACAATTCTGTGTGTGTGCGTGTGTGTGTATTGGAAATTGTTTTGTGAAAATATTGCAAGTATTTTCATAGCTATGATAAGCACTGAGCACCACAACAAATCATTGTCTGTCGAAAATCGAAAAATAAATTGAACTGATTTCTCTAGCTATCTTTGGCCTTCCTCTCAGTTTCTTTCTCTCTCTCTTCCTTTCTCTTGCACTCCCTCTGCGGTTGCTGACTTGTCCCCTGTTGCTTTCTGACCACATCCGCAGCTCCTATACTGTGTGTGTGTGTGTGTGCGTGTTGTTTTTCGTGTCGCTTCTTCAAAAATGGCTTTCAACTTTTTGTGCTTGAAGCCAAAAGCAAATGCCAAAATGTTAGACATTCGGTCAGTCAGTCCGTCAGTCAAGCTGGCAGTCTGTCAGTCAGTCATGCTTTGTTCGTTTGGTAACTGTGCTGGTTGACGCACACAGCTTGACATACATTTTATTATTGCTGCTACTGTGGAGCAGCTGCTGGCTTTATTAGAGAATGTGCAAGGCATGCATTGCCGCACAAGCCTGACTCAACTAACTAACTAAAATTTTTCGAACTAAACATTCTTTAGTTGGGCTTGAACATTTGAGGATTTTGAGATTGATTGGCCAAACTAAGCGTAAGAAATTTGTTGAACAACAAATAAATGAAATATAAATAAATTTTATAAATTTTTGTGCTCTAACAATTTTGCACTAAATAGTTATTTGTCTGTGCCTTAAATGGATGAATGCGTTGTGATTCTTTAAAGTGAGATTTAGAGCTAGGTGATGAATTATGAAGGAATTTGAATTATAATAATTTTAATAAATACAGTATAAAAATGATTTAATCAAATATAAATAAAAAACTATTTTTTCAGATTTATTTAATATAATTTATATTTCTTTATTTCTTATTTTAATATTATTTTGTATTTATTTTTTATTTAAATATTTTTATATTTATGTTTTATTTTATTATTATTATCATTTGCATATTTATTTTTATTTAAATATAATTTTTATATATATACATTTTTATTAATATTATTTTATAAATTTTTTATTTTGATATTATTTTTAATGATATTTATTTTATTATTATTATTATTGTATTATTATTCATTTGAAAAAATATTTATATATGTATTTTCTATGTCCAAACTAATTTATTTTACTCTTCCGAATATATACAACATACTGCAAATAATAAAACATGCAGAATTAAATTAAAATACAAAAAAATGATTATATTTAAAAAAATAATAATAATAATAACAAAATTTTAAAAATATTTAGAAAATATAGTAAATAATGCAGTAATTATAAAAATATATAGAAACAAAGTTTTTATATAAATTTGTGCATAACATATTCAAATTAATAGCAACAACAAACTACAGGGTATATTTTAATTGCAGCAGCTTTTTTGTTATCAAATTAGTTTACTTCCCTTTTGTGGCATTATATTTGTTCGCTTTTCTCTTTTTTATGAATTGAAAGTTCAAATGCAGCTGTCGTGCGACAGGAAGTTAATATAAATATATATGTATATAGATATAGACTTTTTATATACAATATAAACACATGTGTCATGTGTGCAAAAACAGCTGTTGAAGTTGTTGGCCTGTGTGTGTGTGTGTGCGCTGCATGTCGAGTTCATAAATTCAATTTCGTAAATGGATACGAAGCAAACGCTTGTCGCATTTTGTCACATGCAACGTGCAGCAGCCGCAGCAACTGCGTCAGAGGTAGCCAAAGCCAAGTTTCCAACTCATTCTCTGGCCCGCCGACGCCCGGCTGCTGCTGCGGCTGCTGCTGGCTTGTCATGTCAACTATACACACATACACATATATATACGTGTACATGTGTATATAATAAGTTTTGCCGCTTTGACTGCTGTCATTCAGAGAGCGAAAAGTTTTGGCCAGCTGCAGCGCTCAGTTTCCGCTTTTGTTCGGTTTTTCCCCATTTCCCTTTCCCAATTTCCCCCATATCGCGCCTCTAACAACACTGACAGCCACGCGTCGGTCACACGGCGCGTATGAGCGTATATATCCCGTGTGTTTCCCTTATTGATTTCTTTCTATTTTTTGTGTGAGCCCTCGGCTGTTGTTTTGTTCGCTGAATAGGTATATTTAGATCATTCGACTGCATAAAATTGATTATTAATTAATCTGTTTGCATTTGTCTCTTTGTTTTCCCGTTTTTGGATTTGTCACCAATTTGGCTTTGTTTATTCATTTGTTATTCACGATATAAAGGCAATCGAGGTTATTTTTAGGCATTTAACTGACAGCTTGATTGCCAGAATGCAGCCAGAAAATCGAATCCAGTGTAAATTAACAACTATGTGGAACTAAATATAAAGTGAGCAATTAAACTGAACTGAAAGGAATAATGGATAAAATACTTTAGTCTGAGTTCTCCATAATAATGGAAAAATAAATCTTGAAATTTAAATACTCTCAAGATATTAAACAAGTAATTTCTGAGGTTATTGCTTTCCTCTGCCAAGTTGTCTAATTCAATTATTATTACGACCGACTGCAAAATGCCAAACAATTGAATTAGTTCAACTGGCTGCCATTCTGCATGGCAGCTGGCTCAAATGGCTGTCTGATTGCCCGGCAGCACGCACTTTAGCACCGAGCAACATTTATTGCATTCAAAGGACGCAGCGGGCGTCAAATTGATGCGACGAGCGTCTTCTATTCATATCAGAGAAATGGGTTTCGCCTGCACTTTTGGGGGTACGCGCGCGCATTGTGTCATTATGAGTGGCGATGTTTTATTTTTATGGCAATTCTTTCATTTATATATATATATTTTTTTGTTGATGCCGTTTCCTTTATGTTTTGCCATAATTTCATTTGGTTTGAAAAGAAATGCGAGGTAGAGAAATGTGGAGTATTTGCAGTCATCGACAGCGGCACAATTGAGTCGGATGGGAGCGAGTCTGGAATGAGACAGTTTTTGATTTATTTTCAGGACCAACAAAGCAAATAATGAATTTTTAGCAGCAACAACAAAAGTCCAATTAAAAATCAGCTTTAAGAGGAAAACCAATAAAAACAAACTGACCAAACATAAAATTAATATAAAAGTGCTGTGTGTAAAATATATAATAAATGTAATGAAATTATAAAAAATAAAATTATACTATAATAAATTCAAACTGACCAACTATAAATAACTTAAATGTGCTGTGTACAAATATAATACAAATGAATATAAAATTTATGTAAATACATGTAGAAATCTGTGTGCTTAACTCAACTGTGGACCAAAAACAAAAAAAGCCAACTTCTATATAAAAACATAAAAACATATATATAAACATAAAACTAAATCTAAATAATATTTTATAAAAATCTATTAAGCTATTTACAACATCTATGTGAGACTTGTGCATAACTAAATAAATAAATAAACAAAATTAAAAATAGACAAATTAGCCATAAATCACGTTTTGTTGTAGTTGAATTATATAGAATTCTATATATATATATATATATACATATGATTTATTAGCCATAAATTTTAAGTGTACATATGACCAAGAAAAACTGGTACACAATTTGGTAAAAGCTTTAACTAGTATTTAAGCCATAAACTAAGCTTCGCTCTTGGCTCGTCGATTGACCAAAAGTATAGTGTAAATATCGAAATAAATATATATATGTAATTTAAAACAAACAACTGAAAGTGTAACTCTAGACTGTGCTTTAACATATTTCCAACAAAAACAAGACCAAAAAAAAAAAAAATATATATATATATATATAACTAAACTAAAAACAATTTTTAAAGCATTTAATTCAATTAAAAACTTCGTCAGGTAAAACACACACGAAATTAATTAAGACTTAGCAATAAATATTTGGGAGCTGCTGTTACCATATAAGTGTGTATATCTGTGTCCAACTGTATCTGTGTTGTGCTCTCTAGTGTATATTGCGCCCACTCTCTCTCTCTCTCTCTCTTTCTATCTCTCTATCTCTGTCTGTCTATATATCTATCTCTGTCTCATTGATGTTTCACTTGACTTGCAACATGAGCAGCAATAATATTAATAACAACAATAATAATAACAATAATAATAATAATAATAATAATGATAATGATAATGATAGCAGTCCTTTAACAATTACACGCAACTACACAATAGTGAGTTGGTTTTCACAAGTAAGTTTTTCGTATTCATTCTAATGCTCGTTCACCTAATATAAGGAGTAGATAGGCTTGGGTTGATGCACAACTGAAGATAGAGAGTTTAGATACTGTTAATATAGGAAATGTTGGGGATGTGTTTTATGGCAGATTGTCTGATAATATGAACGAATGTATTTATGGATTTGCTATTTAGAAAAAATAAAGTGAATGATCGAGCTGTACAGAAAGTACGGCTTTTATTGCCTCTCTCCATAGATTGAGTAAACTGATGGAATCAGAGTAAGCCTAATTGACTTTGAATATTGAGTCAATTGATTGACTTTATAGAATATTTATTTATGTATATTTTGACTATTAAGCTCCATTGATTATATTCCAAGATTAACTCTGAATATTAACTAAATAAATTGATTCCATAATTGCTTCTATAGATTAACTCTATAAATTGATTCCTTAGATTGATACCATAGTTTGGCTCTATAAATTGAATCTATTTATTAACTGTTCCCTTAGACGAGTTCCCTGGATTGACTATTATCTAGGTCTATATTGATAAACTTCACATCTAGTTTTCGAAATTTAATCATCATGGCTATTCAAAAGCTATTCAACTATTGATTCTATTAGCTAGCATATCTCAAAACGTGAACGAGCATTCCATAGTCGGTTGATCCCGACTGATTTCATACTTTGGTTTTTGTTGTTTCTTCATTTTGGTTCTCACATATTCCACAATCCGCTTGGGCAGTGTAAACTGTCACCATTTGCTCTATCAATGCGAAATCAAATTAAAATGCCAATCCTTTTGATACACACCCACGCACACACCCACACACTCACACACACTCACACGCACACGCTTTCATTGTTGCCGTTCTTGTTGCTGCGACCTGGCTCTCATTTCACATCCTCAGCCATCCACACATGCTTCAACTCTTGCTCCGGCAGCATTCTCGACGTCTTCGTCATCTTTCTGAAACTCATCTCAGCTCAGTCAACAGTTGGCTTATTGTATTGCCTTACCTCTTATAACCATATATATATATATTTATTTATAAGTATATAAACCTTCAACTCATATTTGTGTTTATTCCCATTCTTGACGCAGCTTGAATGTTTTCTCTTCCTCTTCTTCGGTTTCTCTACTTTGAATTTATTTATTACGTTTTGGTTGCTTTGTGCTGGACCAGCGAGGCGTTTGCCTCAATTGCTTTTACAATAGTATGTGTGTATGTTTGTGGGCCTTAATTAGCTGGCAAGTTGACTAACGCCCAAAGTTTTACAGTTTACAAACTTCACATGGAGCACATTGTAAGCTGTCGCAGTTAAGGCTCTAAAGACTTACCAAGTTATGCCTGGCTTGTGCAATATTTATGGTCGCTAGTTTTATGAATGCGAAATGCGTTTAAATAGTTTTATTTATATTACATAAATATTTATTAGTTTAATTTTAAATGCATTAAATTGCAAAATTAAAAAACAAAGATATTTAAATGATTTTACAAAAGCCAACTTAATTATGATTAATGAATGCCAATAGCAATATAGATTATTAATTACTTTAAACTCCAACCTCAAGTGCTATTCAATTATTATTAGGCATCAACGCAACGAGTTGAATCAAAACTAATTATAGATTTAAGTGGAGCTATAAACAATACAATTCCAATGGGATTTAACCGGCTTCAATTCAGATGCGAACACAAATCCTTGGCAATTCAACACGCCGTGAAATGTCAAACTCAGGCATATTGAAATTCAAGCAGATCAAAAGCCGCAAAATACAATAGAAATCAAGAACAGAGGGAAATAAAATGTGGCAAGCGGCTGAGGCAAACGTGGCTTAAAATGGGACTGGGCGTGTTGAATATAAATTGCAATTCTCAGCTGAAAAAAAAAGCATAAAGCAGAGACAGTGTAAGGAAACTGCAGATACTCTTTAGAGTAGAAATGTTGCTGTTAAAAATTAAAAAAAAAGTTAGTTAAAAATAAAATTAACCAAAATAATGATAGTTTGACTTTATGTAAGATAAATTAATTTTTAAAAGTCGAAAAAAAAAATAAATAGACATTTATGTATAAGAATATAATTAAAATTAAAAATCAGTCAGTCTATAAAGTAGAGATAATTTTGAAAATAAATAATATAATAAATAAATAAATAATATAATAAAATAATATAATAATAGTACTCTATTATTTATGTAAAAAAATAATTAAAAATTTGATACATATTTTAGGTTTATCTTTTCTCTAAAAAATAATATTAAAAAATATTAAATATTATATTATAAAAATTTGGCTTCAGGATATAAAATATTTTATATACATTTATATATATATTTATGCCTTTATATATTATTGATAAATATATATGTATATTTAATTCCTAGACTTTTTACAGCTCAACGCGCAATTGTGCTCGGATGAATGTAAATGGATTTATTTTATTTATTTTCTTATTTACATTTAAATTTTTGACCACTTCCAGCATAAGTTTGGACATGTGAAATATTTTATTGACTTGTGTAATTAAAAACTTATTTACTTGGCACTTTTTGGATCTGTGTATGCGTGCATATGTGTGTGAGTGTGGTAGTCTGTGCATGTAGCAGCTAAATCAAAAGGAATCATGTCTGCTCACAATTAAAGGCCATCAAATTGCTATTGTTCCAGCCAAAGTGTGCCAAAGGTATGTGCTGTGTGTGTGTGTGTGTGTGGGTGTGTGGGGCAATCAATACTGGATTTTTAATGAAGAAATAAAGTGGCCATTCTCATGTTGTGCCGTGTCGTAAAAATTGTCTACATTTTTATGGCGCATCTTCATTTTTCGGCTGGCCTGGGCGGCACTCGGGGCAGGTTTTGTTACGGCACGCCCCATCATAAGGACAGTGAAATGACCTGTGTCCGGTACAGGCGCACAAGTGCACACGCACACGCACACGCACACACACTTACACACCCACACACAGAAACGTGGCCAAAACGCCGCTGTTGAGCTGGAAAATATGGCCTTTTGTGGCCAGCTAACAACGGCTAACAGCAGGAGGCAGCGCTGAAGCTCGCACAAGTGTTTATTTCGGCATTTTGCTTTATATTCGCACTGGCAATAGCCACCAATATGTATGTGTGTGTGTGTAGTTGTGCGCGCTTGAACGCACTCAACCCCAATGCATGACAAAAGCCAGCGGGTCGCAATTCTTTGCTTTTGACCAAGTTTTTTGTGCCCCAATGATTATTGGGCTCCACGGTTTTCTTCTTTTTTTTTGCCTCTCTCTCTCTCTCCCTCTCTCTCTCTCTCTCTCTCTCTCTCTCTCTCTCTCTCTCTCTCTCTCTCTCTCTCCCTCTCTTTATTTTTGCTGCTGTTCATTGTTCGCTTTGGGCTCGTTGGAATTCTGAAAATGTTGCCATTGTTTGTTTTTCTGTTTCTTTTTCTCCCCGCAATGGGCGTGAAATCATTTAAGGCATCGGCACGCAGCCCACTGCGGGACTTGGGGGGGAAGCCGGCTGCGTGCGGTTGATAAGCTGCGTTTAGGTTTATTTAACAGTTTTGCTAATTTTACGCGTTGTGCGGAAGCGAATTTGTCGGCGTTTTACCTTTTCACAAACTGGAGAATATAGACGATGTAACAGGTATTATTATTGATCTCAATCAACAGGCGATTCGATTTGGCTCGTTTTGTTTACGGCCTGCGTTCTGCCTGTTCATAGCTCTGTTCCGCTCTGAGCGGTGAATATAGTTCATGTATATATTATATATACATATATAATGAATGCAGAATATAATGACTGCAGAATTTGTCTGCATGATTAAAATCATATTAAAATATACCTTGACAGATTCATGATTCATGTTTCATGAATTGCATTAAGAAATCGATATATGTATGTGTCTGTCTCTCTCTCTCTCTATTTCTCCATAGGTTGGTTTTTCTCTCTCTCTTATTTATTTCTTTTGCTTTGTCGCTCTCTCTCTCTCTCTCTCTCTCTATTCCTGTATCTTAATCTATTTCTTTCTCTTTCACAGTCTTTTGTCTCTATCAATGTAGGCATTTCTCTGATTCTGTTTCTTTATATATCTCTTGGCTTTCCTTTTTGTCCAGATCTGTTGCTCTCTATCTCCTTCCTCTTCCTCTTCCCTCTAACCCTCTCTTTTTTCCTAGCTCTCTCTCTCTCTTTCTCTCACACTGTCTCTGTCTTCCTTATCTAACCATTTATACCCAATTCATGTTCAATTACAACCACAATCAAATTATATTTGCAATCCAATTATTGCTAACTTAACGACCAATTGGCTCCTCTCCTCTTCCTCTTCTGCCAATTATTAGTGTCAGTTGTTTTGTTTTTATTTTCCTGTTATCGCTAGCTGTTTTATAGCTTTGATGCATTGACCTAATTGGATAATTCATCGGGAGATGACAATTGAAATCGAAATAACATCTTTATATGTTTTCTTATCCAAGGTATATTACCGTCATATACTCCCTGTTGCTCGATTGAATCAAACTAATCTGTATCCGATTGCGTGAAATTTATTTTGATGCAGTAACATCTGATGATTATATAAAAATCTGTATATATTTTCTTCGTTTAACTGTGTAATGTTGTTGTTGTTCGGGGTCGACGCGTTCTCCTTCTTGTTGTTGTTCCATTAAACCAAGGAATTACACTTGATCTAGACGTTCTTGGTCTGGTTATTCGTGATGTTGTCATTGCTGTTGTGCCTGCTGTTGTTTCTGTTTCTGTTTCTGTTGTTTCTGTTGTTGCTTCTGTTGTTGTCGTCGTCGTAGAGATATCCTTTAAGTAACATTGTTTTATACACTGCCTTTGCGTTAATCCGATAATGCAGTTATAGCCCAATCTGCATCTGCCCCTGTGCATCACCCAGACAGGTAGTAAGGGCTGGCACGTCGAGCGTGCAAACCTGACCACGCCTATCGTGCACAGATCGCGAAGCTTGGGAGGTTTTGGGAATGACACTGCAGCGCCAAGCATCAATAATATAATCCAGCTGGCAGTCATTCTGGCCAGATTCGAACAGACACTGAGAGGGCTCGCAAAGTTCTCGGCCAGACTAGGGGCGTGAAATAGTTCTATTAATATATATAATTTAATTTCCTTTGCTGTTGAGCCGAGACCATATCGATTCTATTTTCCTTCTCACATTGGCTGCAATTTAATTTAAATAAGACTTTCCCACTGATCATTTAAACACGCTCCAGCTGGATGTCCATTTGGCCTTAATTTACTTCAATTTGCACACTTGAAATCATTTGGCTCGGGCCAGCCCCCACCCCCCCTGAAAATCTTTTGCCATGGCAAACTCGGGTAAATTATAAAGCTATTAAACACTGACAGAGTTTGCCTAATTAACAAAGTGTGTACAGTGTCGATGCTCTCTCTCGCTCTCTTTCTCTCTCTCTCTTTCTCTCTCTCTCTTTCTCTCTCTCTCTTTCTCTCTCTCTTTCTCTCTGCGAGCTAATGATGATGCAAAGTGTTCGATTTTTTCATATACCCTGTGGTTAATATGAGAGGGTAGATCTATGATGAATTAATAAAGTTGATTAAATTTTACGACAAATTTTATCAAGTATAAAAATATTCTACATTTTGTTAAAGCTTTCATAAGTGGTTCACACTTTTCATATATAAAATAAATTAAATAAAATAATTTTATTTTAAATACAAAAAACGTTGACCTATGTTTATTAAGATATATTTATTTATATCTAAAAAAATAAAAAAAATAAAAAAATTAAAAAATTATGAAGTAAATTGAATTAAATAATTTTAAAAAATTATATTTAATCTCGAAATAATATTCCACAGCCCATTTTCTAGGGTATCGCAACGGCACAGTTCATATTGTTCTTACTCGGTTTTATTCTGTCTCTCTCTCCCTCACTCTCTCTCTCTCTCTGCCTATCTCTTTCGTTCACTTTTGTTTTACCCGCCGTCTGGGACTCGATTGGTAATTACTTGTGGGAGAGCCGCATTGTATTTCGATTGGTATTGGCACAGACGACGACGCCCCGAGACGCGCCAATGTCTTGAGTAAATTTATGTAAATTTCGATTAATTTACTTTTTGACACAATGCTGAGATGTGCGGCTGGCTCATTAAGTGGCAAAGTCGAGTCGTGTCATTAGGCTGAAATAACTGCGGTCTAATTGAACGGAAGCCCCTTCGCTGTCTGCTGATGACAAACGTAATACGTATTTAACGCCTGATTGCAGCCAGATCAATCAATGTCCAACCACTTTGGCTCTTTGGCCAATTGATTTACTGCCAGCTGTTATGCTGCCAACCAAATGAAGTGTATCTATCTCCCTCTATCTCTCTCTCTCTCTCTTTGACTGTGTCTGTTTTGTTGGCCTTGAATGACGCACAAAATTGCATTGGAGCCTTGGGCTAGAATTTCCGCTCATTTCCGTTTTGGTTTCTTCTAAACTTTTCAGCATTTAAAAGATGCCCGAAAAAAAAATGATATCAACTCTTCATATTTCAATTTCCGGTCTGCAACACACATTTGGTAAGCAGCTGTCCAGCTATGCTTTATAGCTCTATGTATTGCTCGCTCGCCCTCTCTCTCTCTCTCTGCCCCTCTTTCTTTTGCATTCATTCCATCTCTCTCTCTATTGCTCTCTTGTTGCAAAATGCTTAAAGTTGATTGATGCTGCCGGAAGTTAATTTTACTTTGCTGCTCGCTCTCTGTGTGCCCCAAAGCGCACATGTCATTTAGATTTGGCTTTCATATACCCTGTATAACTGATATGAAATGAGTGAGAGTGGCATACAAATCATGTGAATTGAGTTGCTCTTGATGATGTCCATCCATTATGATTTGGCACTGTGAGGCTTATGGGGAATGATTGATAAACTATGATTCGTAGAAACTGAGTGGTGGAAATTTCTGGTCTGTGATAAGAGAGGATAGCGCACTTTTCATTTACTGTTGAATATTTTCTACAATATTTTCTGTTTATTTATATTAAAATATTTAAAAAAAAATCTAGATAAATAAGTTATGTATTTTGGTTTGCCTCAAGATGCTAGAAAAATATTTATAAATTAGTTATACATGTCTGCATGCATATAAATTATAATTTGTATTAAATTTTAAAAAGAAAAGGGGTATTCAAGTAGAAAATTTAAGACCAAGACATATATGTATATATATTTTCTTTTTTTATAGCTGTTTAAATCGTGATCTATGGATATAAATATAGTCAATATAAATTGAGTTATTATGTACCATATATAATTTATTTATATTACATAAATTATATAAATAAGTTATTTTAAAATTAAAAATATAAATTATTCAAATAAGTAATTTTAATAATATAAATAAAAAAAAATTAATTTTATTATATAAACCAATACTTATAAATATAAATAAGTAATTTTATTGTATTAATCAATATTTTTATATAGAATTTATATATATTATATATAAATTATTATATTTATTAATTCTATACATACAACTGGGTATCTGAAAGTTAATACACTTCTAAATCCTGTTTATCCAATCTGATTTGTATTTACGTTTGGCTTTTTGGCTTTTTGCATGCGCAATTTGTATATATGTATGTATGTGTGTATCCATGTACGTATGTTGGTGCACTAACGACTTGGGATGACAGCAGCTCCCAAAAATGCAAGCGACACACAAACACTATTACACTTTTACACACACACAAACACACACACACACAGAGTTGTAAACTCATGCACCAAGCTTAAATCAAAAATGCTTTACGCTCTCAATTCTGTTGCATAATTCATGCTGCTTTCAAAAACCAAATGCAACCCAACCACAACAACAACAACAACGTCAACAATAAATGAAATGCATTGTCTTCACTGACTGAAATGCCAAATTATGCAAACTACAACAACAACAACAATCAACAAAATGCGTGCGCGCTGACAAATTTCAAATTTTGTGGCCAAAAAAAAAAAAAAAAAAATTAAATAACATCAAAATCAAAATCGAAAATGAAACAAATTTTACAATTCGCCTGCTTCGCCCGCACAATTGCATTCCGAACTTTCTCTGCCTAACTGCCCCATCATACGTCTCTACGTCACATCTGCCACCCCACCCCGCCGCCCTTCATGTTAGCCGTCCATCCCATCCCGCCGATTGCAGAATGTCAATGTTCTTCTTTCGCTTGCATAATCTCCAGCGCGCCGAGGAGAACAAACGGAAGAAACGCGTCGAACAGCAGCGTCAACAGCAGCGGCAGAGGCGCGGCGCCAAGGTCTTCAAATGTGTCAGCGATTCCACTGGCCACCTGACTTTGGCGCCCTCCCGGCTATTCGAACGGACCCCAATGAGTCCATCCGACAGTCTCGACGAGATTGCGCTGCAGATACCAAGGTGAGTTCACATTGAGTGTCAGCAAAGCTAGCTCCAAGCTGTGTGTGTGTATGTGTGTGTTATGAGTACATTGTTGAAGCACAGCAAAACTCAAACACACACACACACACAGACACACACACCTGGTTACACACAACACAAGTCGGTTACTCGTATGCAATTGAACAACTTTTTGCCTTGTGCGAACTGTGATTGTTTTGCTTTACCTCTGCTCTGGGGCCTGAGGCAGCTAACCAAACTCACAAACACCCACACACACAGACACACACCCACACACACAGACACACACCCACACACACAGACACACACCCACACTCACAAAGGCTGACAATCGTCTAGAGCCAAGCATCATTTGTGCCCTGGATTATATAACATAATATAAAGTATATAACCAAGTCGTTATTCCTTTGTATGATGTACGTAACAAGCTGTTAACGTGATTCGTTATGAGACTTGAAGAAATATGATGGCTAAGACGTACAACGAATACTCTAAGAAAGGGAAACATGTAAGCAAAAATATAATAGTTATAAATAATAAATTTATGCTGGTCAAGTTTGCAAAGGTTTTCAGCCCAGCATTTGACAAAAAAAAATAAATAAAAATAAATATATATATATATAAAAAATAAAACAACAATGGAACCAACAAATCTGTTTGTCTTATAATAGCAGAGAAATAATATATAACACAACAAAAAGAAGTCGAACTTAATATACCCTAACCAAACATTTTTTTACATACAAATATTTTAATTTTATAAAATATTACTAAATTATATATTATTATATACTTTTAAATTATTTATATATGTATATTTTTACTTTGCTTTTTTTTATTTAAACACAAATAAATTTTAAATTTTTTGCATTATTTTTTCCGCATTAAAATTCTCTAGGTTTACTCACAAATTTAATGCTCATTTGAAATTTAATATCGATTTAATTCAATGGTGGAACTTTTGTTAAAACTTCTTAAAAGCTTTTTATTAGCTCGTGTCGTCAATGAATTTATTATTTATGCGACATTCGATTTATGAATAATTGATGGCCATCAAATTTGATAAAAATGGGTAACAGACGTAAATTTAATTCACAATCCTTTGAAAGGGTATAACATGCTCAATAAGTTGCATAAGCTGCCTAATCAAAGCGAATTATACACTATATTTCATTTAATTTATTTCTTATATAACAACAGATGAGCAAGTATTACGACTTCGGGCAAAAGTTTTTTACATTGGTTTAGTAATGTAAAAAAAAAAAAAAAAATAATAATAATAATAATAATAATAATAATAATAATAATAATAATAATAATAATAATAATAATAATAATAATAATAATAATAATAATTTAATTTAAAAAATATATATATTTATGAAAACTTTTTTAGAAGGTATTTTTTATTAATATTATTGCTTTTTTTTATTTTTTTTTTTTTTTATTTTTATTCCTTAACTGATTGCAATTAAAACTTAATTTATAGAAAAAATTTATATATATATCTATATGTATATTATTTTAACGACAACTAAACTCTATATCAGTTACAAGTAAGGGTATTCCCTGCATTATTTCGAGTTCTTCAACTAAAGTCTTTTTGGTGTAGCGCTCAACGTATGCCTTGAACAGACGCAACTTGTGACATCTTGATGTGCCACAATTGTCAAATGAAATTATAATGTGACCCAAAAAAACAGAAAAAAAAACAGCAGCAATGAAAAGAGCCAAATGGCTGATGGCAGAGTAAGATATATAAACATAGATATATACATAAAGATATATACTTAAGCGTGCCTTTGAGGGCCTATTCATAAGCAGGCCGTTATTTGGGGGTGAATTTGGTGGGGACAGTCTTTAATTTGACAGTTGTTTATCACTTGATGAAGAAGTCAGAATGGACGAGTTTGGAAAACCTTATGCAAAGTAGGCTTTTGCCTCTTGATTGTCACACTTGAAATATAGGAGCTGGGGGGTCATTAAACATATTTAGTTTACTCAGCTCGACTACACGCAGCAAAACTTTTGCATAAATTCCAACAAAATTATAGAGTAAATTGAACAGATTTCGGCCACAGTTTATTATACAAATCCAAGTTAAAGATGCAGATGTGTTGTGAGCGCATCTCAGCGGTGATTGCCGGCGTTTTGGTTAGCCTCTGGTATGGCAAGACCTTTGGTGATGAGAAGAAGAAGGAGGAGGAGAAGAAAGCCAAGAAGAAGTAGAGGCCGAACATTGCGCCGCATTGTTTACTTAGAAGTTTCGGACAATATCATAGCGATGCTTGCGTGTAACGAGTGAAAACTATCCAGAGCCTGAGCAGTAAACAATTTAAGCAACATATAGGACGAAGGTTGGGCTCTAAGACGTAGAGATGGCGAAAGAAATTCCAAAAAAAATACGGAAAAAGGATTCTGCATAATCATAGATTAGCATTCGGAAGTACAGTTAATCGATTGCCGATAATACGATTGAAACGCTAATAGAAATTGTGCGGAATCTTGGAATGAATGAAAATGAAAATGGAATTGGTTTCGGTTCGATCACATCGCCCATGCAAAGAACATCTGTCAAACGATTCACATACAGTTTATCGAACAACATATGATATTCAGTTCAACGCTTTAGAGTCAAAACAACATTTAAACAGCATTTATCCAGTATAAATAAATATGCCAGAGATGCGACGATCTATGTGTAGACCACAGCCGTCGTTGCTCTCGCGCTTGAATTGTAAGCCATGTAATCATGTTCTGTTCTTCATGGTTGGGGTGGGACTCGGCACACTCTTCCTGCGGAGCAAAGAACAGAATGCCGACCAGAAGGAAGAGAAAAATTAAGCCCGAAGACTGACCAGCGCATCCAGAGAGTAATCGCTATTTGTGACTGCCGTTTGCTCTACATGGGGACTCCCGTCCGTGAGGAACGGGACACGAATACATGGTTAATTCACTATTTATACCGTTGTAAATGAAACTCAGATTAAAAAGTTTCCGTATCAATGCAAATTATTCTGTGTTTTTTTTTTTTTTTATTTATTTAAATAAATACCAATTGTTTGAAGCTGGCAATGGAGTGCATTAAAGACCATAGCATTAAAAATAAAAATAAAATATTATTAATATAAAAATATATATATTTTAAAAATTCACCTATGTCTCAATCTTAATATATTTTTTCATTGAAAAAATACATAATTATTTAAAAATAAATAATAGGTGGAATGCAATATGAAACAACATTAAGAATGCAGCAGCCGGGCGTGACCCACTTCAGAATACTCTTCTTGGCCAAACACTACCAACAACCCTATTACTCGACTTTTAAATCTTTAGCTTCATATATGGACATTGCACAAAAAAGGAGAAAAAAGCATTTCGAATAATAGTTTAATCTTTTATAATTATAAATTAATACATTTTCTCTTTAAAAATAGGGAATTTGCGCTTCGGTTTTTTTTATTTTGCACATAAATTATTTTTAATTAAAATGCACTTTAAATTTAGACTTTTGTAGTAAACTATTAATTTGGAGTCACACAGTTAGCTAGCGTAAAGGCATATCCCGTTCTGCCACTATCTTATCTATTGTTTTTTTTGGACTTTTTCAATTTGGAATTTAAGTTCATCTGATGACTAAACCCAAACGTTGCTGTTCCTTGGTTAACTTAATTTTGTGGCTTTTGATCTGTTATTTTTTTCCGTCTTTCTTTTCCTGTTCCTTGGCCTTCTTTTCCTTTTCTTTTTTCTCTTTTTCCTGCTGTTCCTTGGCTTTCTTTTCTTTCTCCTTTTTCTCCTTCTCCTTCTTTTCCTTTTCAGCCTTCTCCTGTTTCTCCTTCTCCTTCTTCTCCTTCTCCTTCTGTTTGGGATCCTTGTTCGCCTCCTCCTGCGCTTTCTTGGCGCTTTCTTTAATTGCATCGATCGCCAGACCAATGCCAGCACCCACAATGAAGAAAAACAATCGATTGCAGGCCGTACAGTTTAGCTTCGAGAAAAGCGTCGGCGGCGGCCGACATGTCGGACGCAGCGACGGCGGTGGCCTACATGATGGATTGGGGCAGCCCGATTGGGGCCGCTGTGCTCCACAGTCTTTATTACACATGCGCGGGCTGGTTTCAAAGAGTGATAACAAAAAGGTTTTTGTTTAAATCAAGAAGAAAAATAAAAGTGAAAACTAGAAAATCGAATAGGCAAAAAACAGGGAAATTTTGAACAGTATTACGAAAACTCTGTGTGTAAGACTGCCTGAAAATAGTTTTGTCGACTGAACCTGATAGAAACAGCCGTACAGAAAAATGGCCTGCTGGCATCCCAGTTGGCCCAAATACAAACATCAATGTCTATGTATACTCGGAAGTCTCTGATGTCTGAGTAGTAGTATACTTTAAAGGGACTGGAGCAATACAATTATGTGATGGATATTTCTACAATCTATAAAAAAAGTTGCTTAATTTCCCTTCTACTTTGGTGGATTGCAGAGCAGGTTCTTTTATCAATACATTTTTTTTTATAAAAATATATATTTTGATTAAATTTTGATTTGCTTATATGCAAATTCCTTTCGAAAATCCAACTTTTAGTTTCAAGTTAGCGAATGTGGATAAAAAATGTTCTATGATCATACTTCTTATGCTTTACACTCTGTTAAGGAGATCAACCGGAAACATCCCATTCACTCTCTGGCTCTAAGCAAGGGCCTTCGCCGCCTTTTGGTTTTTTTTTTTGTATTCTGTTGAGCATTTTAAGCTGATCTGTTCGTGTGACGCCCATCGTTTAGGGAGTGATACGATTGCCATTCGCACAAGGAGTCTCATTCACATACACATGCTCACACGCAATTCTCTTGCATACATGCAAAGATTACCATTTGCTACAATTAACTCAGCTAAACGCTGAGGTAGACCCATAGCACATAAATACCAAAATAAAATGGTTTCTATCCCATCAAGAAAGAAATCGTTGAAGAGCCATCTATATCGATTGCTCTCTAAGTTATTTCTCTTATTTAATAATTAGAGACACCTATTTACAAGAGTTTTAACGATCTATGGCTTCAGCTTTATAACCGTCTTGCAATTCCTTTATATTTGATAACCCAGCACATAGCTAATTTCTATACAAATCAAAGAGTGCTAGTCAAAATTGATTTCAATGATTGTCTACCTAGTAGGCAGTGAATTTAGTAACAGTTTTATATTTTAAACTCTTCTGCTAACAAAATTATACGTAAAAATTTCAGTTTATCTTCTTTTTTTAATAATATTAAAATTATAAAATGGATTACACGTGGGCGGTTACATTGCTGTTGGGTTGTGTACTAGGCTTTGTAGTTGGTCTCCATTCGTAAACCGCAAAAAGAAGTAAGAGATGATTTTAATGATTAATTAATGCAGCTTGTAATCGACTCTACGCATTTTATTGAAGGTGCATGAAGAGAAATCCTTTGAATAACAGCTTTTGGCAAATAACTTTCCAGACCTATCAAATTTACGGAAAATGGTTTAAGAGGATTTTCTTGGGATTTCCCACAATTGAATGTGAATCGTAATGCTTGAACCTTAACTTAAATAAAAGACATTATTTTAACCACTATAAAATTGTTGTTGTTGTTACAAGTCTTTAGCTATGTTTCTATAACTAGATGTTCTATAAAAGCTCTTCTCTACATAAAAATTCGATAGCAATTCCAAGAATCTTTAAAGTGGTTTATTTTTCTGCCTTACCTAAAATTTACGCTAAAACTTTTCACTTTTCGAGTAGCATGCTTTGAGACGTCACTTCCCAGTCAACCCCAACGTAAAAGATCAGTTTTAAGTATTGTTCCGTGAGTATCGTATCGTTCTCTACACAACCTTTTTTTTTTTTGGATTTTCTAAATTTTGGGATTTGGTAAAGTAATCCGAGTACATAGAAGAATATAAACAGAAAACAACATGGAGAATGATTGGCTGATCACTCTGCTGGTGGGCTGCATTGTTGGTTATTTAATTGGCATTAATATTTGAGCTTCCAGCAAGTCGAGAAAATATATGAAAAATTGACATGAGGTAATGCAAAAAATAATTTTGTTGAATACAAGTAGACTTTGCTTTCTGTCTCATGCATATGTATTTCTATAGTTAAGAAATTTCTCAGAGGGGAGGCGACCTTGTTTATACCCACATTATCTAGTGTAAGACCAATTTTTTTCTGTAAGTTTCATATATAAAAAGAAAATATATAAAAAAAATTCAAATATTTATATTTAATCTCAGCCACTAGATATTCATGATGAGTCACATAATATCATATGGCCTGGGTTTAATAACGGGCTTGATGCTGTGCAAACGTTGTGGTCCACCCTAACCAGGTTACAAAATTACCGATTGAAGAAACTAAATCATTTCCTATCAAGACATATTAATCAAATATGTATAAACTAGATAAAGTGCAAAAATATTCAAAATATGTAGTATATAAGCAATAAATAATGATAAAGTATTGAGTGAAAGTATTGAATGGACATGGGGAGAATGAGAGAGAATGATAATGGTAAACTAATGACTAATGATTGAGGTCATTGGCGGAGGGAGGAGAACCTAAGCAGATCTGAGAGAAGATTCATATTCCAATTTATGTTTGCTTAAGAGAAATATGCTTTCATTTTCTTCATAAAACTGAATTTATTTTGTACAATTTTATTTTATATTTAATAAATTAGTAAACTTATCGCTTGCATTTCCGTCGCTTGCAACAAAGAATCATGCCCGCGATAAAGCCAAAGAAAAATGCGACAAGCATATTGAGTCGTTGCCTGGCAAACTGTGAACTGCAAGTTTGGGTTACAAAAGGGTAGAGTAAAGTTCTGGGACTCGAGATCTTTCTTCTGGGTCAACTCATTCTGGGCGCCATTTTAAAACCGCTGAGGAATGATAAGAACGTGAGAGCTTCTATGAAAATGAATGTGAATCTTCGAGGATTACTTACGCCGTGCTTTGCAATCAGGAAGCCGAGGATGCCGCCGACCAAAAAGGATATAAAATGATTATGCATGGCCAAAACAATTTGGAGAAAAATAAATATATATACTTTGAATTTCAACTGGAGATGCCAACTGAAATGAGAGCTGTATGAAGCTGTGTGTGGAGTGATGAATGAAAGCCTGCTGGGCTCGAGAACTGGCTGAACTAGGCCGCTAGAGGAGTATTGATTTAAAGTTGAATGCCGGCTGGATCCCAGTAGAGGCAGCGACCGTTATCAAACAGCAATTTCGATTGTCTTCGCTGTGCGTGGACCTCAATCAATTTTGGGCCAAGCTGGGCAATAAAATATACGCCCGAGCTGAATGAAACAAAGTTTTGGCAACTTGTTTTCCCACAGCAGCAGCAGCAGCAGCTGGACGAAAACTTTTACATTTATGGTCCCAAGGTGTAAGGGCATTTGGGCAGTCGGCTTTAACTGCTTGCTGTTTGTGTTTCTTCAACTTAAAGTTTACCTTTTGGCCTAATGGCCAAGTCAATTAACCTGTGCATAATTATGTAAAGGGCGTGTGGGCGTGGCCCACAAGTGTTTGTTAATTAGTATGAAAAGTTTGTTTTACTTGAGTTAAATTATTGTAAAATAGTTAAAACTCGCACATATGTGCGTGCGTGTGTGTGTGTGTGTGTGCTGGTCTTGGTGCCTTTCATTATGATTGATTATCAGGTCGGTGGTAAATGATATGATGCCGCCCATGGGGCGTTTAACAAATGATTGAGGCGTGGCCCGTTTCCGTATCGAGATGAGTTAGTTATGTATGGGCCAGCTGTCAGCATATCCGCATTTTAATCAGTCGGCTTTTGGGGTCTTACACACACACACACACACAGTCGCACAGCCACACATCTGATAAATATTTCATGATTTTCGCCTTGAGAGCTGCTCGAGTGCGTTTTGGCATAACTTAGATGGGGTTTTATCTGAATACAAACAAAGGCCAAAACCTAACCGCAGAGAGCCCCCCAAAAAAAAGAAAACTCTGCTGGTTTGGTAATTGAATGAGTGCGCCTCGTGCTCATATGCTCGCTTGGCTCAGGTTAAAGGATAAACGCCAGCGAGATTGCCTACCAAACGTAATGTTGGCTGCCAGACCAAATGATTGATGGCATTGTCAAGCCGAGCCAAAGGTTAAATTGTGTGGCCATGCTACCCAAACTACGTTTGACTAACACACATACATATATACATATACATGCATACCACGCTTAGCTTATACATACATTTATATGGGGCCAACAACAGGTACGCCCTGCTGAGTGCTGTTGGCCGCAAATTGAAGCCTTATTGATTAGGGCCATCTTTTTATAATCTGTCCTGTATCCTGACCTAGCATTCACTCAATTTGTCCAACTAGCAAAGGGTGAAATATTATATATACTATATTATATGTTTCAGTTGGGCAGCAAGGCCGCTCTCTTTCTATCAGTGACTTTGAATGATTGTAAGCCTATTCAAGGCTTTGACTTGAGGTTAAGGGCATTATTTATGAGTTTGTCATATACAATATTTGTTATTATTTTTTTTTTTAAATTTATTTTAATAAAAAAAAAAACATTTTTTTATTTATTTATTTTTTTTATTTATTTTTATTTTATTTATTTATAGTTTTTTTTTGTATGTAAATAGCAATTTTTTCGAGTTTGTTATATATTCACAGTTATTATTATTAATATTTTTTAATTATTTTAATTTTAGAAAATGTGCTATTATTATTTTTTTTTTTTATATTCATATTCAATTTGTTTTATATTCATATTTTAAATTTTGCATTTTATAAATTATTTTATAATTTTTAATTTTCATTAAGACTTTCTATCAATGATTTTTTCGTATTTAATGTTTTATGCAAAGTATTTTTGTACATAAAATAATTTAAAATAATTTATTTAGCCGAGGCATATATATATGGTTTTCTCAATTGCCATTTTTCAAAGTTTCTGAAGCTTACTTGCCGTATATTTTGTATATTAAATATGTTTCATAAATATGTATTATTTTTATATGTATTTTATTTATTTACATAAATTTTTAATTTAATTTTCTATTCCACAATTTTGTTTGATTTCTAATTTAACACATTTCGTTTATTTTTTAGTTTCATCTGCAAACATTTCGAATTTCTGTTGCTCGAAGTGATTAAAACCGTTGCCGAAGCTTTTAGCTAACAGCCGCTGCGCTCTTACGCTGTTAACAGTCGCTCTTTGTCGTTGAGCTTTAACGCAGCTGCATGCTCTTTTCGCGTTCTCTCTCGCTCTCGCCCACGCACTCGGTGTGCTGCTCTTAAGGCGAAATATAAACAAATGCCTTGCCGGCTTTTGGCGCCAATTGGCGGCAGCAGCTGTTTCTTGTTTTGTAGCCCACCACGCGTCGTCCTGCCTGTGGTGAGTTTTTGGGTTCATCGTGGCCAAGTCCGTGGGCCAGGCTCGTTTCGCCTCAGTCGTTATTCCTGTGCCGACGCGTACGAAAGCAATTGCGAGTCCTGCACCTCGTCCATTAAGGCACCCAAGAGCCAACCAGCGCGCATCTTGAACAATTCGATCGGACTCGTGGCGTGCCCGCATTCTGGCTGTGTATTTGTGTGTCTCAGTGCGTGTGTGCGTGTGTGTGTGACAGTGTGTAAGCGTGTTTTACGGTTGTGACAGGTAGTCAAAGGTGTCCATTGTTAATGGATCGTTTTGAGCTGTTTTTTTTTTTTTTTACCAAAAATAATTAAAATGTGAAAATGGAAATGAAAAAATAAATATTTAAGCAATAATCTAATATTTATGAATATAGAGAATAAATTCATTTCATAGAATGTTCAGCAATAAAGAAATTTTAAAAATAGATAACATATAAACAAATATAATAATTATAAATAAGTTTAAGTGTACATTAAATATATACATTAAATATATACAAAAAAAATAAATAAATAAATAAATAAATAAATAAATAAATAAATAAATAAATAAATAAATAAATAAAAAAAAAATAAATAAATTACAAACAAAAAATTATTATAAATTAAAAATTAAAAAATATATTTCTATTCATATTAATATATATCTAAAAATATATTTTTAAATAATTTATTAACATGTTATCAGGTATAATGATATTAAAACTAAATTGTAAAATAAAAAAAGAAAGCAAAAATCATGATTATTATTTAATTAATACAAATGGTTCATTCATTTGAAAATAAAATGAAATATTTATAAAAATGATGTATTAAAATGAAAATGAAGCAAAATGGATTATTTATTAATAAATAATAACATAAATAAATTAAAACATAGAAATATGTTGTACGTATTAAATTTAAAAAAATTAAAGAAATTTTTACTGAACTCACAAGAATAGTATAAATTACGCTGAAAAGAAAACCGAAAATAAAATAAATAATTTAAAGTAAGATAATTGCAATAAACTAAGGACAACGCGCCAAATAGAGAAACAGGAAACTGTTTACACAATGGGCGCTTAAAGTACATTTAGGAAAACACAATTTTCATTAAAGGAGAACCCATTAAAATCCAAAATAATTGGTTTAATTAACCCCAGCGAAGGCTGGAGGGATGCAGAAAGCAGAGACGCGGAGGCTGTTTACCTTCAGCGAACCCTTTGGCGTGCTTGTGAGCTGATTAAAGAGTTAGTTGCGATGGTTGTTTTAGTTACAGCTGTTACAACAATGACACCAGTTACAGTTACACTTACAGCTGAGACGAGCTCACCCTTTCGCCTGCTTGAGAGGGAGAGACTGTCATGTTAAGTCAAGTGTCGAGTGCACAGATAAATTGACTTTGCGTGGCATTAAAAGTTGAAAACTTATACAAAACTTTCTGCAGCTCAACTGTGTGAAGCTAACTGTTGACACGTGCCACATGTTGCAAGCTGAACTAATCACCAAATATAATATGGTATATCCAAACATGACTGCTTTTATACATATTACCCACTGTCGCCCGGGCTTTGGCTTCGCGTACAAATTGGAAATGATTAAATACAGAACAAACAGAAAGCGAAGAAATTAGAAAGGAAATGGAAAGGAGCAGAAAAAAAAGGCACAAATTGAATGCGGCTGATGGCTAAAATTAGCTGCGGCCAGGCGCTGGGTGGGTGGGCGAGTGGGTCAGCTGCTGACCGAGATCCAGGCCCACGTCTGGTGGCCAACATAATTGAGTTATTTAACTTGGATTCAGTCACTTTATTATTATTAAATGGCTGCTGTGACGACAAGCTGTAGCTGTTAATGGCGGCACATAAGAATGAAGCTTGTCACATAAATATGGCGGCGGCATACGTGTGTGTGTGTGTGTGTGGGCGCCTAAGCGCCGCAATGATTGTTTTAATGGCTACTTGAACGGAAATTAACTGACAAGAGCAGATAAATAAATACCAGAGACAGTCAGAGAGTGAGAGACTGAAAGAGCCAATGCTGCGCACTTTCGAGACGGCTTTACTTGAGCGCTGACAGCTTGCCATTTGGGCCACTCAAGGGCACACACACACACATACATACATGCATGCATGTATGAGACCTTAAAGCTGTCGCACAGATACACAGCACAGCTAGTCAGGCATAAAATTCACACACACACACACACATATTTAAAATATTTCATGTATTTGTACAAATATTTGCTCATTGAAATGTCAAATAAGCTAATTTCGCATACAAGTCTAATCCTTGCACACGCACACACACGCACACTCATAAATGACAAACAATTTCATGAGCAGATAAGCAACAACAACAACAACAACAACTTCTAATTTTGCACATGCAAATTGCCAAATTGCCTTTTGGCCTAGAGGCAAGCAAGCAAAATAATAAAAAACTCTCAGAGAAATTTCCAATGTGTGCGCATTTAAATTAGCATAAAATTTATTCGCATAAACAAACGAGCCATAATGCCAAAAATCTTAAGAAAAAGCTTTAAATTGGCAAAAAGAAAAAAAAATAATAATAATCTTGAATTAAAGTATTTGATGTGAAATATTGAGGCATTGCAAAGTGAAATAAAAGTCTAGAGAGTGCAAAAGTGTGGCAAAAAGGAATTTTCCCTTCAAGTTTTCCCTTTCTGCCAGCAGAGCTAAAAATAAAGCCAAGCAATTAAGTTGGCCAAAATGTTTAGAATGCTGGAAGCTGCTTTTTGTCGTACAACAATTTTTGAAAGGTAATAAAAATGTTGAAGTTTTATGCAGCTCAAGCAGCAGCCCAAGTAAAGGCGATGGGATTGTGTGCCTTAGCTGGCATTCAGAAGCTCAAATTAGTGTGGCCAAAGCGGGACTTGAGCTATGTTTTATGCACGTTGAGTGTGGCTAAAATGGATATAAGGACTGCCAGAATGTTTGTAGGAAAAGTATGTGTATTATGGAGTTGAACTGAATAGTAGATGTGTGTGGAATAGATCCTGGTGAGAATCTGGCTAGCATTATTCAAGCTGAAGAAAGCTAACTGCGGAGAAAGGACTTGATATATTTAGCTGAAATAATTCTAGTTGACTAGATCTAGCTAAATGGTAAAAATCGTAAAATAATAATTCATTACTAATACTTACTGTAACTTCCAATTCAAATGAATAAGCTTACCCCATTAAAATTTCTTTACGGCAGCTTGCGCTATTATTTATCAGATTTCCCAGTCGAAAGTTTGAGTGCTGTAAAAATCGTTGTCAACCAGGCCATCATAAACAGCTAACAAACACGGTTGTTAAACATTTGAAATGAGCTTTTAATTACAATATTAATTATGTAGATAGGTTTAACGTTCAGTGCCAGTCCCGCTCTTTGAGCTGCGCTCTCATAATAAAACTCCAAGTGACTCCAGCTAAAGCCCGTTTCAGATGCAACTGAAAATGCCAAATGAATATTTTTTATGAGTTGGTAAATACTTTAATAAGGGCTATGGATTACCCATCAAGATATCAAGTATAAGGTTTCTTTCGTTTTGCTGTTAATCGTCTAAATTTAGCTATTAACTAAAGAAAGGGATGAGCTAACTGTTTTTTCATCCCACTCACTCACTTATGACTTCATTTAGATCAGAGCCCACACACGCGCTTCAGTCATAAACAATCACTTAAGTCGTCCTGGCCAGACCTTCACCTAGGCCACATGTGTTGGCCATTTCGGTTTTTACATACGCTCAAATGCACGCACAGGCGCCATAAAGCGCCGCAGCGAAACAATAGAAAGACGAGGAAAAAGGCAAAGGCAAAGGGGAAGGAGTAGCAGCAGGAGCTGGAGCAATGCCTGCTAAACGCTTTGTAATGCGCTTTTGTGTGTGTATGTGTGTGTGTTCGCTCTGTTGTTTGAGTTGTTTGTCCAAGTGCCATTAAGCTGCTCAAGCGATAAATTCGCTGCCTACTTGAGGTTCGCTTGAGTTTTCGCTGCTTCTGTTTTCGGCCTGTTGTTTAGTCCGCACTTTACACATTTTCACATTTCTCTCACTGAATACCCAGTGGGGAATTGCTGTTGAGCGGATATGATGTTGAACTGTGGCTGTATATAGGATATAGGAGAGATGTGCGCTGGGCATTCCATTAATTTATTAGGCATTAGATTTTATTATGAAATTAAAACTGATTTATATAGATAAATGCTACCTTTAGCTGTCGTAAACTATTTTTTTTTAAATTTTCTCTTTTTTGGATTTTTCAGTTTTAATACAAAGAAAAATATATTGATTGGCTACAGTAACAGCTAAATGAATCGAGTTCAGAACTTCAATTAGATTTTCCCTCTGAGTGTAAAGATTTACATAGTCCAAATTTAATACAAATATTTGAGTGTGTTTATATATAAGTATTTTGAGTCTACTACCTATTCCAAAATTTATATAAAATGTTAAAGTTCCATTTATTTATATACATTTATTATCTCTTTATTATTATTTATCTCTTTGACCCTTTTGGCGAACTTTTCCCTTACTTTTATGACTTTTGTGCATACCAAAGTTTACACTTTATTCTGCCAGCTCTGCAAGGCTATTGCTCTTAGTGCACATTGCTCTACGGGGCATCGTTTGGCTCGGCATACTCGGCATCCATCAACCATCAAGCTTGTTACATATATTTTTCCTTTCTTGATTTCTCTGTTGCTTTTCTGCTGCAGAAAGGTCGCGTGCGGTTTTGGCCAAGTTTAGAGCATTGATTTATGTGAACAGCTCCGGCGTCTGTTGCTCTTTCGTTGGTTTTTTCTTGTTTCTGCTTCTTCTTCTTGGGGGCATTCGCCTGCGGCACCGTAATGACGTCATTTGTGTAAATTGCCCATCTAATAGCTGGCGATTGCTTCCGCACGATTAAGTGCAGCTCTCTCTCTAGCCCTATATGCTAAGTCAGCTGACAAGCGAGAGAAGAGACTGAAGAAGCAGCAACAGTTGGCAGTTGGTTGGGGGCTCTGTGAGCCATGTCCAAATGTTTGCTCATATTTTTTTTTATCCATGGCAATTTCTGAGGCAGCTGTGGCACGAGTCGCGCCCAGTTTGGTTGACGCCCGCTTTAAACTGTTGCGCCCAGTGTGTCGGGCAAGGCGTGCCGCCTGTTGCCAGCTCTCCGCCCGCCCTCAGTTGGCTGCCTGCCAGGCATTTGACACGGGGCACGCAAGTTGGCAAGAACTTTCTTGTTGATGTTCTTGTTCACTCGTTTTGTTGGCTCGCGTGGGAAATGCCAATGTGGCATTACGTTCTGTTTATTTCCTGCTAACTATTCGTAATGCTAATTTGACCATTTCGAAATTCCCAGCGAACTGCATCATACTCCCATTCAGTTCAGTTCAGTTCAATGAGCTGGCAGCGGGAAATGTGCAGCTCAGCTACCGAAATGATAAACCCATCAAAATGCCACATTTCACAATACATAAAGGTTTATATTTATATAGTATATATGCTCTGATATAGCTGCATTTACCATTCTTATATAGCTTATCAGATTTGTGTGCTGCACATAAAACAAAATCATGCCATAAAGCTGAGTATATGCACAAATCATAAAACAAAAGCCCGTAGCGCATTTGCAATCAAAACGAGATGAGCGCTGTGAGCCAAAGTGACTTATAGATGCGCTTTAGTTGGAGGTTTGATTGGCAAAACGAGTGCCTTGAATAATATGAGAGAGAGAGAGTTAATCTAAAAAAATACCAAGAAATACCATAAAATATATACTAAAATGTGGTTGCCTTGGTCTGCTTGTAGTATTATTAGTATTTTTTAAAATATAAAAAAATATATAATGTATGCAGTAAAACAAGATAAATTCAGCAGTTTTGCTTAAGTTAATAAATTTAATTTATTAATATATTATGTATACATTTATTCCGTATGTATAAATAAATATTTAAATAATAATAATAATAATTAATAAATATTTCTTTTATACATTTTGCTTAAATACGATTTAGTAATTTTTTTGTACATTACCATTTATTTAATTATTTTTATTTTTATTTTTTTTTTATATATGTATATATATATTTTTCAACTTTCTGTTAGACACAATTTTTTAATTCCAGATATTTGTATATTTTAATCTAATATTAGATACTGAGGAAATAATGTAAAGTCTGGTATAATTTTAACAAATAACAAATATTTCTCAAATATATTTATTTCGTCCGATTGAAGTTAAACTCACAAATTTTAAATTGAAAATTTGTTGGAAAAAAATTATTATTTTATTATAATTATTATTTTGTAGATATTCATATTTATTACTATTTATTTATGAATATAATATTATTCAATTAAATACAAATACATATAAAAAAGAAAAAATCAAATCAATACCAAAAGCTTTTCATATTAAAATTAATATATACAGTTCTTATCACTTCATAGCAAAACAGAATAAATATACATATAAATATATATGAGAAAATCGTTCATAGATAGATCAGTTGCATATGCTGTCTACTTAAAGCAGCCGCAAAAGCCCTTCAGATTTGAGTGGTTAACCCGAATGGAGGTTTACGAACTGTGACGTCCTTTGTGAAGTGGACTTCCGCGAGCACTCAGAGTTCGTTCGTTTGGTTCGTTGGCGGGCGGTCAATGCTGCCGAGTGGCAACTGGCAAAGGTCACGGGCTAACAATGCCACTGAATTAATTTCGTGCTGTAGCTGACTAGCGTTCTATGCAAATGGCAGGCGAAACAAAGGCTCAGAGCAGCGCCCAAGTAACGAGACGCAGCTCCCGAGTCCCGAGTCCCGAAATGAGACAGTTGAGAAATTATTTACATTTTATGTGCGCCAAATTGATTTGTTGGCTAGTTTACAACCATGTTATAGACGAGGGAATTGTTTGACTTGCAGTTGAATGCAGAGGAAAATGTTTTCGAAATGCTTGTTAGGAAATTTCAAAATGTTTGCATACAATTTTAGGTAAAGTTGAGGCAGACAGCAGCTGGCTGGCTGTGTCTCTCTCTCCCTTTCTCTCTCTCGCACTCTCTTGCTGCTGTCCAATCGATAAACTTAATGAGCCATGAGCGCACCGGGCACAGAGACAAACATTTCTTCTTCTAAAATTAACTGCCATGAACAAGTTGCACAGAAATAACTCATACGCCACATTGTGCACATTCTTCGACCCGCCATTATTTTAATATGTTCGGAATGCAAGTGTAATTTGGCTGAGTGCAAGTCGCGTTATGATTGATATGATAGCGGTGCAGTGAAACCCTAACAAATTGCAGCTGTTGCAAATATTTTGTGACTCTCTCTGTGGATACGAATTCGTCATTATGTTTTTATGTGAAACACATTTCTCTATGTTATGTAGGTCAGCTATTTGGGGCCTGTGCGGCGTATACTTTATTTTGCTATGCCTAGCTGAAGGTGTCATATATATACATACATATATACTGTATATATAAGCATAGAAGTAAAAGGTACTTAATGTAATTGAGGCACAGTCATGTGTGTAAAAACAAGCAACCAACAAGGAAATAACAACACAATTTTCCATGAAATGCTAACATTTAGTGACAACACTCACAAGCACACACACACACACACAGACATACACTCATACAGATACATTTATAACACACCCATTAAATACACAGCAACAACATAAAGCATAAATACGCTGCGTATACTTAATGCGCGTGTTATACTGGATAAACTGACTGCCGCCACACACACACACACACACACACACACATACATACATATAGAGAAAGAGAGCGAGAGAGAGAGAGAAAAAAATATGAACAGGACGGGGCGTCACTCATGTCATGCTCGAGTTATCAAAACCAAAAAGTACTTCAATTAATCACAGGAAATTCGTCAATTATTCAACACTTGACAATGACTCAAGCAAATATTGTACACAATATGTAAATTGCATTCAGCTTTTGTGACCACAAATACCCTGTGTGTGCGTTGCGAGCTGACATCGAATGGCTATGATGAAGCGGCAAAATGTAGGTGTTTTGATTGCGGCAAATATATGTAAACGTTGCACAAAGTCAGTTGATTTGGTATATATGTATATATATCCAAGATTTTTGCTTTTTTATGTATATATAGTATGTTTTTAAGCTTTTCCCTTGTTTATTTATATATCATTTTATATATTTTTAAAATAATTTGCATAACTTTTTGCTTCAGGCTTAAATTTTTTATATATTTATTTCCAGCAAAGCGTTTTTATATATTCCATATCAAATATATATTTGCTATATATATATTCATTAATTTTTTTTATATTAATTAACTTCCTGAAAATAATTTAAAAGGCGAAAAAATAACAAAAGCAAGATTTAAAATATTTTAAATGCTTAAAAAATGTTTCTGATAAAAAGCGGTATAAGCTTTACGGAAAATATTGGACATACATTTCCATAAATTTAATAAGGAAAATTGCTTTGATTTAAAAATATTTAATATTTGTTCATGTTAAATGAAGAGAATTGTTAAATTTGGTTTTATACTTTTTCAATTATAATATATCATATCACTTTTGCAAAGAACGTAAAATAAAATATATAAAATAAAGTATTTGTTCATATATGAAAGTAAATCAGCTATTTAATAGATTTATGAAATTAGATTAGGAGCAAATCATTAGGTAATTTCTATAAATATAGCCATAATTAATTATGCAGCAAATAATTAATTTGAGCGTTAAATGTATGGCATACCAGCATCGAAAGCAATAAGAATGATATATAAAATATTAATTGTTCTACATATGGAACTCCTTTCCAAATAAATCTCTCTACGCATTGCTTCCTCTTGAGTGCTCGCATTGCTATTGATAGCGACCTACTTGGGGTCGAGGCGACTTCAAGTTTGTGACTTTTTAATTGCCAAAGCTCAGAAAGATTTGGCTAAAAAAATATGCATGGATCAGCTGCCAATCGATACGTGACTTTGTTGGGGCAGGGTTAGCCGGCGATTACAAGTTGTATATTCATTTCGTGTTGTTGTTGCTGTTGTTGCTTTTTAATTGAAAAGGTCGCCTGGCTTGAGTAAAGGGCAATAAATTGCAGCTGCTTGAGACAGCAAATTTAAATTGAATATAAAGAAAATAGCCAGCAGGCAACGGGCAGCGGGCAGCGGGCAGAGCAGGCACAAGTTAAAGCGCTTACTCCTTGCCCAGTTGTGGCCGTTGGCTCTCTAGAGCTTAAACGGGATCCAAGCCGTAAGCCAAAAGCCATTAGGTTCAAGACAAAACCACAAAATGTTGCTTAGCCATTTAAACAGCTGCTATTGACTACGTCGCCGACCTTGTCTCTGTCTCCGTCGTCATCTTCATCTTCGTCTCCAGCCAGGCGTCTCACAGTGGACAAATTGTACGCAGTCGGTGGCATTTGCGTTTTGATTTGATGCTCGACCGTTTGCCAGTACTTTAGTCATTTATCAATATGTCACTTAGTTGCTTTCGTTTCGTTCCAAGTGCTCGTTGGGATCACGTCTGATGACTTTGACTTTGACATTTGCGGCACACAGCAAATTCGCTGAGTGTCAAAAATCAAGAATCAAATCAAATAATTTGCATTGTCATGTTGCCCGGCGTCAAATTGTCTGCATTACGTGCCCTGTTTAACACCAAAAGACGTTGCTGCAGACGATCTTTCATATATATACATATATATATGTTTTTTCCACTGCTTGCAAAAATACAAAATATTGTTTGCAGCAACTTAAATATTTATGATGCTCAACTTATTTATGGCATTATAAATATTTGACACACATTTTTCACATTTCTTGGGAGTAAATGACAGCTCTTGAAGGCCACTTGTATGGAATGCTGTTATATTTTAATAAAATAAACTCATTAGGGTCAGGGATAGAGGTCCTTAAAGGTTGAGAATAGTTGAACCAGAATTAATAAATGTAATTTTCAAAGTTTTCTTTTCAAATACATCTTGAAAAATAAACATAATTAAATAAAAATAAAAATAAATTAAATTAAAAAAAAAAAAATTAAAAGAAAATAAATATATATAATTTATAAAAATATATTTAATTCATCGAAACTATTTTAAAGTTAAATAAATAAAATATATAAAAATATACCAAATTTTCAAAATTAAAAAAATAGAATATATATATATAAATACATAGATATTGAGTTATCTGATCTGCTCTCTCCCTCTGTCTTTCTGTCTCCCTCTCTTCGCTTATCTCATCCCAACTATTTTAATAAATCCTTTTATTTCCTCTTGCCACTTTCGCTTAATACATAGGCATAAATAGCTTTACATATGTCTTCATAAATATTAACATGACTGACAAAAGGCCTCATTGAAAAGCTTACGCCAATTAAAATGGCTATAAATTAATTTGACATTATAATAGTTAACAGGCGGGCGCGCTTAAACAATGTAATAAATGACCAGAAAAAGTGATTAAAAGCATTAATAAAAAATATGAGTTAATATTGATAAATTTAATGGAATTGTAATTAAAACATATACGTACATATATATATAAATGACCAAAGCTTTAAAATGTCGAGAGCGAAATCAATTTTGTTGCATATAAATAAAGTAAATGGAGCTGACAATGACATGGGTTGCATTTGACAATTAAATGTGGGTAGACTTTACTGAGAGGATATTGAAAAGGAATTGGCCAGAGTGCATGACTAAAGAGGGTCTGCCTCTTAGTGAAATAAGAGTACTTAGGCCTTGTCAAGCTGCTGTATAAATAATAGCTAAAGTCTCTTAAAGCTTCGACTGCTTCGGAGTTACCTTAAGTACACTTTAAGTTTTCTCTTTTGCTGCATATTCAGCATTCAGTTGCGGCTTTAATGAACTTAAATCTTCAAGCTGTTTACTACCTCCCATCCAGCTGGCATAAACTTAGGGCTTCAGCTTTCAGCTAGTGTCATTGCAGCACTAACAATTACGCTGCGCCCATTTGTCGCCTTCATTTCAAGGCTGTAACGCCAATAAATTTATTAAATGTCCAAAGTGCAAACAATTGACAATAAACGCGCACGCACACACACACACACACAGACATACCCATAAAGAAAATCATATTGAAATCTGTTAGTAGAATAGGAGTGTTTGTGTTTGTGTATCTGAGTGTGTGGGCATGGCGCTGCGTTCTGTATTGCGTGCTCAAACAACAAATTAATTACAGGCAGGGCAATCAATTTTGATTAAAGTAAGAGTGCGGAACTGTCAGCCAACTGTCTTAAAGTCTATTTGGCCAACATCGTGTATTCCGCTTAGAGACGCCAACCAATCGTATCAATTATTAAAGCCAACTCCAATGCAATCGATAGTGATGCATAATAGAAGAGCAATAGATCATCATCATCATCATCATCATCATCATAAAGAAAATCAATTGAAAATTGTTAGCGCATCAAAGTGACTCTCAATTAGAGCTAAAAGCGTTGCAAAATAGAGCCAAACAGCCGTAAAACCGCTTACATTTTCCTCTAAATTAATTTAGTTATAAAACTGTGAAATATTCAATTCACACATACAACTGGGTGTATGTGTGTCTGTGTGTGGGCGTGCATGTGTGCGGCTTATGTGCGTGTGATATATAATTGAAAACGACTGGCCAATGGATCATCTATTATGCAATATGGCGGGCAACAGTCGCAACTCGTCCTACAATTGTCTCTCATCATGGGATTCCTATGATCGTATACCCAGGTATGTATTGGCAGAACTGAACTGAAAGCCACTCAGCTGGCGTTGGCGCTGGCGTTGGCGCTGGCGTTGGCTATGGCGTTGACTGCTGCAAAATCAAATTACGTATACGCAGCGTTGTCGTTAATTCAATTTTTCTTCCCTCTCCTATCCAAATATTGATTTTTAAAGCATTGCGTTACGCTGCGCATCCAAAATGTAATAGAAAATAGAAAAGCATTTAAGTAGCAATCAACAATAAATTGATTGCCATTAGCAATCAAATCTAATCAAATTTCAACTAAAAGCACACACTCACATCAGAAGAGACACTAATAGTGTGTTAAGTGTGTTTGTGTGTGTATGGAAGTGTGTGTGTGTGTGGGTGCCAAGTGCTCGAGGCGCTTTAGTTGTTGCCAAAAGTTATTTTTAGTTCATTTTATAATTACATTTGTAGCTTGCAGCTCAGCTCAAATTTAACTCAGCTGAAAAGTATGCTATGATATTTTTGTTAATAATTAAAGTATTTGAATTTGTAGTTTGATAATTTATTATTAAGCAATTTATTAATGTCTGACCATATATATAATATATTTTAAATAATAATATGGTAATGAGGTTTTATTTAATGAAAATATTTATAGTTATTGTAGTGCAAAAAAAAAGCCTTTTATGAATTTATGTCTACTTTATAGGCCTCAGATTTTTTTATAAATATTTTTCAGAAATTTATTTTATTTAAAAATAATAATAATAAGAATAAAAATAATGTAATACTAATTTAAAAAAATATATATATATAATTCTAAGATATTTAAAATTTTTCACATATTTATTTAAATAATATTTAATGCTCCTTTTTTCATTATTTTTCTTTGCTTTTATATGAAATAATGTATATTTTAAATTTTCTGATTTTAATCAAAATTTAAATGCAGTTCTTTATATTTTCTAAAATATTATATATATATATATATATATATATATATATATATATATATATATATATATATATATATATATATATATATATAATATTTATATTAAAAATATATTCCATTGAATTCCTTTACATATAGAAATATTGGCAATCTATTTGTAAGTTATTCAGCCATATTTTGCATTCAATATATTTTTAAATATTTTCATTATTACCAAGAAAAGCAAATATCTATATATTTTACTTATATATAAAAAAGAATAGCTGTTACTCTGCTGCTCCTATTTGTGCGTGGCGCAGCTACTACAAGAAAAAAACTTTTCAACTATTGTTTTTAAAGCACTTTAATTTGATTAAATTAAATATGACGTAGGGGACTACGACTAAAGTTGGAAAAAAACTGTCGAACTTTTGGGTTTGCTTCTCCAGTGTGTGTGGGTGTGTGAAAAGGGAAATTTATTTCATTTATTTAGATGGCTGTGAATATAATTGGATTTTGGGTATTAATATAAAAAATATGCACATACATATATGTATGTGGATTGAACGCTTTAAATATGTATTGGTAGCCGCATTGGGAAAATCAATGCTAAAAACTTTTCGATTGACATGGACAAAGAGGCGAATAACAACAGCTTGTGCATAGTATATGAAGATTTTTTTTATGATGGAATCAATATGCATACGTATGGTTGAATGTTGTGCAAATATTTGCTAAAGCAACGACAAATAATTGAGAGAGAACTAAAGTTGGCACACAACAAAAAAGTTTGTGACAACAATTTGCTATATATGTACAGACATATATAGTATATCTGCTCCATATATGTGTTAATGCTTGTTAAGGGACAATAGTGCGTATGCATAATGTGCGTAGCTCATTTAAAATGATTGCATGCAGTTGTTTCGCTCATCAAGTGCGCGTTGAATTAAGGGTCTGGCATCAATTTGCGGACTACGATGGACTTTTTATACTCATCCATGAAAGTCAAGTGAGCATATTGGTTTAGTGTAAAATCTACTTTGCTCTCCTTGGGCTCATGTGAAATGAGAGACTTTAGCAAACCTTGCGCCATGAATGAGTATGCTGCGGTCGATACAACCCAACTGCAACGCTTTCACTTGATTTCGCTTATCTCTTATGTACTCTTACTTCTGCATTTTGGCACTTGCTGTAGCACTTATTATAATGTTTGCCTTGTGGCACAACAAATTGCGCGTTAATGTGTTTTTGTTGCTTCGTCATTTGATTAGAGCGTCAAATTGAATGTTGATATTGAATTTAAAGCAGAGCCTGCGGCGCCACTAGCAGCACCTTGCCCGCACCTAGATAGGCCTTACAAATATATACATATATATTGTCTTTACCTTTTATTGATTTTTAAATGTGATTTTCGTTATTCGGTCTCTTCTGCCTCGTCTGCTAGCTGCTCTCACATTTCTATTAGCAGCAGCGCCCAGATTTGATTACAAAACTTGATTAAATTTCACTTTGAACGAACGAACGAACGGTATATTTTTTTCTCCTTAAAGCAAATTTTTCGCTGTGCAAAGTTGCGGGACTCGAAATCAAAGCGGGCCCGTATGAAATACCTGGCATAACAATGAAGCGGCTTTTGTTGTCCACACAAAAGCAAGCACAGCACAAAGACCTTACATCCACGACATGGTCAAACAACAAGCTCACGAAACGAGTTGTGCTCAAAGGCGGCCGTTGCGATGGCTCGAAATCCAATTGAGTAACAGCCAACAACATGCTTGATGGTCTTGATGACGACAGGGCGTCGCTTTACGTTCAGGTCCATCAGTTCAGTCCATCTAGCTGCTGGCCCATTAAGCAGACGCACGACCGAACTGAGCTGAGAAGGTTATAAAACAAAGGAGCGCATCCTCCTTAAAATCATCCAGCAGTATTTTGGTATTTTTGCGTAAAGTGCTGCGACGCGTTGATTGCCCAAAGCAATTCACATTGATTGCGGCCCATTAAAACGTGCAGAGGAGCTTTTTACAGTCGAGAAACTAAATGCAGTTAAAACTCGCCGCGCTCATAATTAAAGCCGCAGCGTAGATAAAAGTCAAGCACTGAAAATTATTTAATGGCGTCTGCATGGAAAATGCACTCGTAGCTACGATTGAGGTCAGCTTCAATGCATGCGTTTTGGAAAATTAAAAATAGAGTAGATATATTATACAGATATCTATAATAGAGTTGATATATTATACAGATATCTATAAAAGATATTGCTGCTGAATATTATAGTAAACACGAAACACAAAATGCACGAAATATTACTCTATGGCCGACAGAGACCAAAGGATCTACTCAATTTATCTAATTAAAAGTGTTGTGGCTAATGAATATTTATTTTGAATAATTGCAGAAAAATAATCATAAATTGAGTAAAAAAAAAAATGATAATTATATTAAAAAAAATAAATAAAAAAATATATAATCATAATAATAAGAATAATAATAATATAAAAAATAAATATCAATAATAATAATAATAAAAAAAATTTAAAAATATATATATTTATATTATTGAGTGGTTTACATATTATTATTATTAACAATAGGTGTTTATATATTTATATAAATACGTAGTTGTATTATTATTTTTACAATTAAAGAATATATTTCTATACAGCTTTTATTTTTATTTTTTTTTTTTTCAAATTCTAACTTTTCTGACTAGTTTTAATATAAATATTATATGCGCCACATCTTAAAAGTAATACCACTCTTTGCTAGAGTCACATCTAAACACATTTACACCTGTATTGTCTTACATTTGCAATCGTGCTTAAGATTTATTTTACATTTTTATTGGCTGCTCGCTGCAGCTAAGTGATGGCATTTTTATTACGAAGCATTTAGGTTTGTGGCATACTGCGTAGGTTGTTGTATTCCTTTTTATATCAAGTGTTCACACTAAACACTGCTGCCAGTAGCCTAAAGAGGCTTGTGGCTTGTAATTTGACAGCTTCGAAATATTGATAAGAATCATGTTTCAAGTGTGCAAGGAGCACCACTTTATATTAAGATTCTCATAAGCTTCAACTATTGCTTAAGTTTTTTATATTGATATTGTTTTTTTTTAAATATTTAGATTTACTGTAAAAAAAATGTACAAAAAATGGGATTGAAATTTACAAATATTAATTTATTATTTATATATAATAAATTAAAATCAACTCTAATCCAAGGAAATAAAATTAATTTAATTTAATGAATTAAATATATTTAATTGAATTTATATGCTAACATATGTATTATAATAAAATTTATATTATTGAAATATATATATTATTATATTATATATATTATATTAAATTAAATGATATATATTAAATTCAACCAAAAGCAACGTCAATTCATTTTCAGTTGCTGCACGACAATAAAAAACCAGTCGGTAATTTTTCAGCTGTCGCTCTGCCATTTCATGCTCGTTCTTTGCAGAAAATTCAGCGCCTTTGTCGTGTAAAATATATGAAAAGACGAAATGCTTTATCCGCCAGAGAAATTGATTCGCTTTGGCTAAACTGTTGCATTTAGTGTAATGTAATGTCATCAAGCATCAAGCGGCGGGTGTCATTGCACCGACTCTGAATGTTTGTTGACATTTTCAGCTACTTTTTGTTTGGGAAGTTGGCCAAGTTGGCTAAGCTGAGCTGTAAGCTGTGTGCTGCGAGCGAGGCCAAACATCAAAGTGGCCTCGGGTTCAATTGCTGCTGCTGAACTTTGGCATTGTTTGGCCCCGAGAGGAATGTGTCAAAAGTGAGCATTCAAGACGATTCGCAGCATGCGTGAGCTGCTCGCCTCTCGCCTCTCGCATACAGCATAGTTTGAGCAGCAGCAGACGCAGCTGCAAATGACGCTTCTTCTGCCGCGTTCATTGGCCGAGTGGAATGAACTGAACGTCAGCGAATTTCCGTCTGGCTCTATCGCCAGGTCAGAGTTGATTGTGTGCAGCGCTTGGATGTGGCACGTCGCTGTGCGGCTGCACGAACTTGCTGTGCCATAACTGATTGGTCACCACCGAGCGCCAAGTGCTGAGTGCTGAGTGCCTCCACTCGCCCACACGGGTCTCATTTATTCCGGCTTGCCACGCTTTTATCTACGCTCGTCCATTAACCTTGGCCTGCATACGCCAGCCGGGGGAGGAGCTCACTCCCGAAGCACTGAGCTGCTTTTGTGTGTTCATAATTTTACTAACTAGCTGCCAAACAAAGCATCAGGTTTGCATTCAAATGAACGCTTGTCCATTTCGACTCCTAAAGCACTGTGCACGCTTTAATTACTTAGGCAGACAGACCCGACAGACGGAAGGACAGACGCGCTTAGACTGAGGGCAGTCAAGTGTTTGAGCAATGTCTGCTTGAATGTTTTGCTGAATGTTTGCCAGGCACTCGTGAGTTATGGTCAAAGCTGAAGCAATTTACATGCTAAACTTGAGATACAAGATACTTGCAAGCTGCAACTGTGAGATACGTAAATAGTTATATGTATATATACATATACATATATATTATGTCTTGCAGCTGGCTGCATTGCAATTTTAGTGCTCAGCATTCAGCATTCAGTTTTGGAGCCCCGTCATGCTGTCAGCTGCAGTGGAATTGCCAGCTAAACGTTGCTCATACGCCACGTTGCACACGCAATGTTTTCCTTTAGCACTGGCGAAACAGATGTGCCAATAAATAAAGAAGTGCTGGAAGATCAAGTTACAATGACATTGGGTGGATGAAGTGAAATTTAACAAAGCATTGTATATATATATTTTTATGAAAATTTGATGAATAATATATAAATCATATTCTATGTATATTGTACCCGAATTTGACATACAAAAAATATATATTGAAAAAATAATATATACAATATAAGCTGCCATATAAATATATTTGATAAATAAGTAAATGAATAAATAAATTGAAATTTCATAAGCATAAAAATAATATATATAATTAAAATAAAATTTATTTTAATTTTTTTTATTGGGTGTTGAGTCCAAACCTGTCTAAAATATTCTTTGACTTGCTATTGATGTCAAATTATTATTATAATTATTTTTATTTTTTTTTATATATACATATTTAAGTAAAAATTTCTTAAAGTCTTTAGTACTTATAGCCAACCTCAAGCTTTTAGCCCTTGGTAGAGCTCAGTTTTCGACTTGTTAAAGCCTTAAGTGTTGGTCAACAATTTAGCTTGTCTTTGAAGCTGTTAAAAGCAGCTTTCACTTATCGGCTCAACTACAGTTGAAACTTTTCAGAATTAATCCACATAGCCAAGAGCAGCTAACAGCAAGTGCAATTGGCAGTTCATTTACAATGCAATTGCAGCTTTTATTGGCGTTGAGCGTTGCTGCTGTCAAGAGACAGAGAAAGAGAGAGAGATAGAGAGAAAAGACTATGCACTGACAATTTAATATGTACTAGACGGGCACACGTTGCTCTGCTCTGTTTAATGGAAAATGCCATGACAGACCGTTGTGGCAAGTGGAAGGCGGCGAGGCAAGGGACTGGCTGCCAGGGGCAACGCAAGCTGCGGCCGGTGTCACTTTATGGTCCGTATAATGTGATCAGTAAGCGCATCAAATTGCCAAGTGCAGCATCATCATCAGCTCAATTGTCATTTTTATCGCCAAACGCAATGCTTGGCACAATATAAACTAATTTGTTTAGCTCTGGAAATGCGCTTTGCATTTGCTAATAGGCTTAACGAATTCAATCATATTTTAATACAATTTTTCCCTCTCTATTTTTGTTGTCTTTGCAGAGTGCGCGTGGAGTACTATGTGAATGAAAACACATTCAAAGAAAGACTGCAACTCTATTTCATTAAGAATCAGCGTTCAAGTAAGTATTTGCAATGGAAATGAAGATGGTGCTACGACTAGGTGGGAGGGGATAGAAAAGGATAGAGTATACTCTTTGGGGCAAACAAATTTGATTTACTACGTGATTTTCTTAATAATTTAGTGGTGCACAGTAAAAGCAGACTAAGATAAACTTTATACTAAAGAAATACCGATTTTTCTACTTTTCATGAAGAAATTACACATAATTAAATATTTTTTGAATTAATATATTTCTATATGTCATTAAATTAAATATAAAAATATTATTATATATTATGTATGAAAATATATATAAAAATATTTCAGATATATAAAAATAATTATTTATTAATTTTACAATTAATATTTATATATATATATAAAAAAATATTTTATAAACGGAATTCAAAATTAAATATTTCTCTTGCTTAAGCTTGAAATTTGCTAGAAATGATTCCAAGCTCATATATTATTCCCCAAGATCTCCAATATACTGTACTTTCACGCAAGTCATCTCAAACGAGTGCCCACTGTACTCAACTCTGGCCAGACAGACTGACCGACTGGCCGACATAGAATTCACGAATGTAAATAAACTTATGGCAAAGCGATTAAAGTTTTCGTAGGCCGCACAAACAATTAAATCAATTGGAAAAACAGCCGCAAGAAGAAGCAGAAGGGAAAGCAACAAACACAGCAGCAACAACAACAACATCAAAAAAAGGCGAATTGCCTATGTAGTGGCAGACGCAATATACTTGAGTAAATATTGATTTGGTTAGGAAATAATTGTGCAGGTAAACAGGTTGGCCAGGTAAATAGGTAGATTGGTAAACAGTCAAAAAGCTGGCAGTTGGGTTTATTTTTGTCTTCGCTTTGCTGTTGCTGTTGTTGCTGTTGTTGTTGGCTGACCACGTCGCAGCTGAACTAAACGCACCTGCCTACGCTATTTAGCTATTTGACCCAAATTTTGTTTCATTTTGTGTGTGTGTGTGTGTGTTGGTTTTTCTATTTCTGTTCCACTTTCTCTTTCAAGGCTTACGCATACGAATTGCCGATTTATTCCTTAAGTTACTGTCGTGTGTTCTCTACATAATACGTGTGATATTGGATAAAAATCCAACATTTATAACATGGTAAGCCACTGGCCAACGGCCAAATAACAAATCAGATTTATGGCCGAGCATTTCTCATAACCTTTTTCTTTTCTCTTTTGGCTTCAGCTATGGCTGCGAAGTGGCCAATAAGACAGAGTTTATCATCTCTGCCAAGCTGACGGAGGAGGAGTTCCAGGAGAATCCAATTATTAACTGGGATGCAATACTCTGGGTGAATCGGCCCACTGTCCTCTGGGTGCTACAATTACTTCTAGCCATGGTGTCGTTAACTCAATCTTTGGTTCTAACATATCTAGGCTATAAGGTGAGTTCAATGTGAAAAGGGAAAATATATAAAAATATAATATTAAGACTAATTATTTTAATAAAAATGCAGTTTTTATGTTTCTTTTAATAAAAATTGAAATGTAACAAAATAAATGATTTTTTAAATTTTTATATTAAAAAATTTTTGTTTTGTTTTCAATAATTTTTATTTTAAAATTTAGTTTTTAGTTAAAAAAAAAAATATGTTTCATAATAAAATTTCGTACTAAAAAAATACTATTTTTGATGCTGAAAAAAAAAATAAATAAATAAATTGGCTATTTTAATTATTTTTTATATTTTCTAATATATATTTATACATAAAAGTCCAAGTATCTACCATTCATAAATTTTATTAAATTAATATATTTAAATATTTCCTACAATATAATAGAATATTTTTCATCTATTCATTATTTATTTATTTTAATCACTATTATTATATATCATTTTATTCTTTAACTATTGTTATTAATATCAAATCTTATATTCATTTCTGTATTCCCAGGGCAACATATGGCAGCAAATACTCTCATTTCACTTTATACTAGAATTAGTAACGACAATACCCTTTGCACTAACGGTAAGTACACTTAGTCCACTAAATCGACAGCTAAATGAATTGTTTATTCGACAATTATCCGTTCTATGCTTCCGTTTGCTTTCCCTTTAGATTGTGCATCCGCCGCTGCGCAATCTCTTCATTCCAATATTCTTAAATTGTTGGCTGGCCAAACGTTCGCTGGAGAACATGTTTGTAAGTATTTGCATATATGTGTGTGTGTGTGTGCATGTTAAACTAACCATAATTCTCAATTTGTATGTTGAAACATTTTTATTTAATTTTTTTTTTAAGAACGACTTGCATCGTGCCATGCAAAAGTCCCAATCGGCTTTGTCACAACAGTTGACCATTTTGTCGGCCACATTGTTGTGTCTGGTGTTCACCAGGTAAGCTACAACAAACTCACTTACCAGCTCAGTCTATCCAACACGCTCTCCCCCTCTCTCCCTTTCTCCCTCTCTCTTTTAGTGTTTGTGGCATACAGCACTTTCAGCGCGCAGGGCATCGCCATTTGAATCTATTCCAGAGCACCTACTATGTGGTTGTGACCTTTTCCACAGTGGGCTACGGCGACTTTGTGCCGGACATTTGGCCATCACAGCTGTATATGGTCATCATGATTTGTGTGGCACTCATTGTGCTGCCCACGCAGGTGAGTAAATGCATTTAATGCCCGACTGCGCTCAACTACTTTAACTAGACGATGAAGATGAGAACTTTTTGCTGGCGACTTATCTGGGCGGCCACAGACTTTTTTTTTATGCCAATATTTATGTACATCGTGTAGATAGATGAGAGCAGATAGGCGAGCGGACACAGTTTTAAGCTGCTTAGCTGGCGCATGTTGACCGGGGCTCAGTCCATCAATCAAATTGGCTATTAACAGATGAGTCGATGGCGCCTACTGGTCATCAATCTGTCTAAATATATATATATATGACATGACAGAATCATGTCTGACCCGAGTCAAAACAATTAACGAATAAATGTTTGTTGAATCTGAGCAGTTATAGAATCGACTGACTGGACTGACTGATGAACCCACCGGCGGACCCAGTGTGCTGCCCAAAAAACAAGAGCATCAATCAAAATGTTGTTTTTTGGTAGCATACTTTTTGGGGCACTGGCTGCAGGCACTTCTCTCAAACAAGCTCCATGTCAATATGCCCGACGCGCTCCAACAATTTATGACCAGCTATAACAATAGCAAAAAGCAGCAACAACATTGTGACCAAAATGTTGGCAGTGAGTGTGGATGGTGCGTTGACTGTGTGTGTGTGTGTGAGTGTGTGAGTGTGCCCGCCTGGCAAGCACTTAAATTTTATTGAAAATATTAGTGCTGCAATTGAGACTGCAATCGAGTTAAACAAAAAACGTTCTCTGTGTCGCTGTCAATATTGAATGTCAGCAATCTATCAAACTTAAGATATGGGTATACTATGTACATATATAGGGGTGTAGAATAAAGTGCAGAGCGTCATCGGATGGCTTTAACAGCTATTGTAGGTAGCTGAAAGAAGAAAACTGATAGGTAGTTAGATAGGAATAGCTATAAATATTTTTGATTTTTATATCTTATCAAAATATAATATTTTTTCGATTAAAAATTATTTCACAACAGAAGAAAAATAACAAATTAAATAACAAATTAAACATATTATTTTAATTATAATTTTTTATTATTTGTATTTTTATAATAATTAAATAATAATTAAAATTTGTTTATGATAATAAATATAATAAATAATTTTTACAAATTTCTGCAACCCATAAAAAGGGAATTATTATATTAAAAAAATATTTATATACTTACTAAAAATATTTTTTAATTTTATTTTTTGTTCTTTGATGAGTATTTTTATTTTTAATACATCAATTTGTATTTTATTTATTTAATAAATAAAAGCTAATTACAATATTCCACTGCCTCTATTTTGTATTTATAAGCATAATAAATGTTCAAATAATCTCAAAATAATGGCAAAACAATTTAAATCCGTTTATGCAGCAATAGAAATATTTCCACTTATTCATATATTGCTTTTCTTTTGATTTTCGCTTTCATTCACTGAGTCCCAAATAGGAATTTAAGTGATTCAAGTGTTTCTTTTTGTTTTCATAAGTATGGATATTATCTTTAAAGCATAGCAATTTGTGGACATAAGCGCTTAAGTAGCTAGAAGCACAAATATTTGAGCATATTTGAGTGGGTGACTAGGCCAAGGCTGCGAGAATGTCAAAACAGTTGCTCATGCAAACAAATAAAGCACGAGCAGGACTCGGATTCCTCTTAAAAATATATTAAGATTGTTTGTGATGTTCATATCCGTTATTTTTATTTTTGTCCCCACATTGGATTGCAGTTTGAGCAATTGGCCTTCACCTGGATGGAGCGACAGAAACTGGGCGGCAGCTACTCCTCGCATCGAGCGCAGAGCGAGAAGCATGTGGTTGTCTGCTCGACGACGCTGCATGCGGATACGATAATGGACTTTCTGAACGAGTTCTATGCGCACCCATTGCTGCAGGACTTCTATGTGGTGCTGCTCAGTCCCATGGAGCTGGACACAACGATGCGAATGATATTGCAGGTGCCTATTTGGGCGCAGCGCGTCATCTACATTCAGGTTGGTTCAATAAATATTTGACAAACTGTGATTCGATTCCAAATGCCAAACGCCAAATGCCAAATGCCCAATGACATTTTGACAAACGCACAGGGCTCCTGCCTGAAGGACGGCGACTTGGCGCGGGCGCGCATGAACGAGGCGGAAGCCTGCTTCATACTGGCTGCTCGCAACTATGCGGACAAAACGGCGGCCGATGAGCATACCATACTGCGGTCCTGGGCCGTCAAGGACTTTGCGCCGAATGTGCCGCAATATGTACAGATATTCAGGTGAGTTCTGTTGCGTGTAACGGGCGACACTTTGTCACGCCTCAGTTAATTCGATTTCGTTCACTGTTTGAGCACTGTGCGTGCCACGGAACCAATGCCGTCAATCTATACATATAGCTAACTACATGTATTTACATTCATCTTTCATTCTTTTCGTCTTCTTTTTTCGTTTGGTCTCTCTATATCAATATATTGATGTGCGGAAATTCGCTGTGGCCAGACCGGAGCACAAGCTGCATGTGAAGTTCGCCGAGCACGTGGTCTGCGAGGATGAGTTCAAGTACGCCCTGCTGGCCAACAATTGCACCTGCCCCGGCGCCAGCACGCTAGTCACACTCCTGCTGCACACATCACGAGGACAGTACGTAAAAGAAAAAAAACCACACATGTATATCATCATATATTCATATATTCATATATACCATATATCCCGTGTAATGCCCGGTCAACTGTTAATGGTCAGCAAACTCGAGAGAGAGAGAGAAAAAAACATTTAGCTGCTCTGCGTCAGCAGTTTTGCCGCCTTGATGCGTGTCACCTGTGTCATCTGGCATTTCGCATCGCATTTTCTGCTATCCTTCAACACGCCGGGCAGGCACTCAGGCGACCAAATTACTTAATCAACAGAAAAGGCCATAGATAAGCTTTATAGCTGGCTATTTGTTTTTACGCATTTTAAATTCTAGTTTCTTTGATATGCTGCTAAATAACTGTGCACCTGAGGCAATCCCTATATCTCGAATTTTAATAGGTTACAAACTCCTTTACAACCTTTTCACCTTTTTTTTATTTTTAATATTATTATTTTTATATGTATATTTTTTCATGTTCACAATAATTGTGTTTTTTATATTATTTATTTATTATTATTATTATTATTATTATTATTATTCTTTTTTTATTATTATTTTATTTAGCTTTTTGAAATTATTTTTGCCATTTTTATTCTGCACCTGCGGCAACCCTTTTATTTTGAATTTTAATAGGTTCCAAACGGTTCCGAAGGGAACAATATATTTTTGTATTTATTATACTGTTTTACTTTCATATGTATTTTTTTTATACTTATAATAATTGTATTTTTGTATATTTATATGCATATAAATATTTTTTATTTCATTTATTTATTTATTACTATTATTATTTTTATCATTATTATTTTATTATATTATTTTATATTTTATTTATTTATTTTATTTTTTATGTATTTATTTTTTATTAATTATTTTATTTTATTTTATTTTTTTTATTTATTTATTTATTTATTTATTTATTATTATTTTTTTTTTTTGTATAATTAAATTTTCTGTTTCCTCTTATTAATATTCGACGTTCCACTCAATTCATCAACTGCGACCCTGCTGAAGTCCTCAGCGCTTTCAATTAGTAATTACTCTTTAAATTTTAAGCTGTTGAAAGCATTTAAGCACGCGTTGGTCGCATCCACTTCCATTTCCTGCATTAAATATCAAACTGGCACAAGGACGGACGCATTTGTAAAAGGGAAATATGCGCAAATCGCGTCAATTTGAAGTGCGAGTTTTAATTAAATTTAATGCGCAATTGTTTCTGGCAGCCAAACTGTGTTTTATGCAAATGCTGCACGCTCATGAAGTGTGTGTAAAAAAGAAAAACAATTAAGATTAAATTAAATTAAATTAAATGAATGAAATACTCTTGGGTTGTCTGCGGCTTCAGCACGCAAGCCAGATTAATCATACGCCGCGTATAACTTGACGCATTAGTTAACTAAAGAATTCTAATGAGTCTGTTCAACTCGGCACGTTGCTTTAACATACATATTTGTGGCCAGACACCAGAGAAAGAATCCCAAAGCGAATCCGAATCCGGATCCGAACAATTGAAACTTAAAACCTGAAAACTGAATTCATTTCTCTGGCTTGCACTTATTAAACTTGTCTCTAACTTCTATTTCTGTGCCGTCTCGCACTTTATAGGGAAGGTCAACAGTCGCCGGAGGAATGGCATCGTCTCTATGGCAAATGTTCCGGCAACGAGATCTATCACATTGTGCTGGGGGACAGTCGCTTCTTCGGGGAGTACGAGGGCAAAAGTTTTACCTATGCCAGCTTTCATTCGCATCGCAAGTAAGTGAAGATACTTCAAAATGCTTTTTAGCATTAACAAAACTGAATTGACGTTTCGACGTTCGCAGCCAAGCGGAGGGGCGTGGCGTTGAGTGGCGTATGGGGAGTGGCTGGGCACAAATAAATGCCAACTTGCACGCCTCTTTATCTCGTCATTCATATATATTTCGACGCTTGCGTCCATTCAAATACAAATTTATGTAAAATGCCAAAAAGAAAAATAATACTAAACAAATATATTTTTATATATATTTTTTTTTTTCTTATATTTAGGTATGGCGTCGCTTTGGTGGGCGTGCGTCCGGCCGAGCTGCCAGAATTCTATGAGGATACCATACTGCTGAACCCTGGGCCCAGGCACATCATGAAAAAGGATGACACGTGCTATTATATGAGCATTACCAAGGAGGAGAATTCGGCATTTGTCGTTAATCAAAATCAAACTACGGATACAACAACGGCAGCCGGTGGTGCTGGCAGCAGTGGTGCTGGCGCCACCACCCCCCACACACATGCAGCAACTGGTGGGTACAATGTGGCACATGAATGTCAAATAAGTGTGTGTGAGTGTGAGAGAGTATGTGTGTGTGTGTTCGTGCGTGTGTGTGTATCATCAAAAGAATTATAAACTACCAAAGAGACGAAACACACACGTTTGAATGACTTTGAATGTTGCCCAGAAAAAAACATACATACATATATTTATCAAATATATATAAATATACTTCTATTTAATTTTCTATTTATAATTTAGCAACAAGTTTGTATTATTATTATTTATGTTGATTTTGTTGGGGCTGCCTTCGTTTGCGTTCGTTATCGGCAAAGTTTCTAATTCATTTGTCTGTCTTCAAGTAATTTGTTTTCCTTAATTTCGTCTCGTTGCGGTTGTCAATTTGTCTGACTTAAAAATAAGAAATAAATTTGAAAAAAAAAAACAAAAACAACAAACTGAAACGCTTTAAATGTGTGTCTGCGCGTGCCCGTCTCTAATTAATATCATTTATTTCTGTCTTGAAAGTTGGCGTTTTTCATTTGTTCATTAATTAATTATATTGCGCTCAAAGTTCGTTTCAAAAGCTAACACAACAAAAATAGATTCAGCAAGCAAAAAACAATACAAAATATATGAAATATCGAATACGAAAATTCCACCGCTTTGTTATGTTTGTTCTCTGGCTCTCTCAGAACGTCTTTAACCTCTTTCTTGTACTACTGTTTATTTTTTTTTTTTACAACTTTGATAATTAAATTGCCTCTTGGCTCTGCTCAAATTCTATTTATGTTTCTCTTGTTTCGAGCTTAGAAAATATATATCTTGACATAACAAAAAATATATAAAATAAATTATATACAGTTTAGCTAGATAGCATATATTTTTAGAAAACTTTTTAGTCATTTCCAATATTTTGTAAAGTTATGACAAAATATAAATTTGGGTATTTAAATAAAATTATGTAGAAACGATTGACAATTGAAATTATGAATTATTAAAAATAAAATAATATATATATTTAAATAAATTCTAAAAAATATTAATAATAGAATATTAAGTTTAGCAATATAAAAAATATAGAATAAACATATTTACTGATAATAATAAAAAAAAAATCATTTTAATGTTTGCTATTTATAAATTTAAATCTAAAATATTTTGCCAAAATAAGTCAAAACATTCCCATTCATATGCACATATTTAAAAATAAAAACAAATATAGTTCATTTAATAATGAGTGGCTTGGAAATGGCTAAAAAATACATAAAAATATTTTCTTATAACTAGTTGATATGAAACATTATAGAAATGCATAATAAACCAAAAAAAAAAAAAAAAAAAAAAAATCACAGAAGAAAAATAAAAAATACACAAAAAAATATATAAAAGTAATACCTGGATAGCAAATACTGTGATAAACTAGAACTAAGCATATCATCGATAAAGTCACATTAGATCTTGGCAACTCTGAGTACTATAGCTGAGAACTAGACCAAAAAAAATATACTAACTGCCCACACACATGCACGCACATCTCCACACACACACCTACACACACTCCTTAACACACACATACCATATATATATATATATATATCTACATATATATATAATATAATATCATATATATCGTATAATGTATGTGTAGCGAATACAACAACAACATCAACAACAAAACAATCAACAATAACAACAACAACAACAACAACCAGAACAATACCAACAACAATTAGCACGACTCTCACATCATCAACATTATTATCAGCATCAGCATCAACAACAACAACAGCAACTGCAACAGCAATCGCTTTGAATCAATCGACGATTGCAGCCGTGCCGTCTGTTTGTGTTCGTGTGCCCCATAGTCCCACCTATGACTCTGGCGCCGGCACGCCCCTAATTGAGAGGCAACACTTGCAACCGTTGTATCCGTATCCGCCACCGTCACCGTCACCATCACCGCAACCGTATCCGCAAATGCAACAACTAACATGTGACAGTGATTATACAACACTATTTGTGCGTGAGTGTGACTCCAAGAAAAGCAAATCCCCAAAACTAATACTAAAAAAAAACAAAAACAAAATACCTTCTCCAATTGTACTGAACGACTCCAAAAGTTTTTTATATACTAATTCATGCCGAAAGAAATGCAAAACAAAATCCAAATCCAAAACATTTAAATAATTATCACCTTTACATAACAGTACTCTTTACCTCTAGTTCTCTCTGTCTCTGTCTGTCTCTCTATATATATACTTAACACTCTTTGTATTGCCTTCTCTTTTTATATACATGTTTTATTTTTGTCTAGAACTTAAGTTTTGCTTAGCGCCTGTAAATGCCTTTGGACCCATTTGTAAGCCTGCCCAGCCCGACAAACATTTTCCGCTATTTGAAAGCCATTAGCGACAGGTGTCACCCACACACATACGCACACACACACACACACACTCGCACACTAGGCTGAAGCAATTTCAGTTACTTCCGCGATGCTATTTTTGTCTTTTGCTTCATTTTGCTTTTAGCACTTGTTCCTTTCGACGTATTTTATTGCATGTCTCATACTGTGAACCCCTTTCTAAATGTTTTTGTCTCTCTCCCTGTCCCTCTCTCTCTCTCTCTATTTGTCGATTATTTATTGATTTTTATTGCTAGTTGATATTGTGTTCGTAGAGGCTCCTGTCAATTGTAAATTATATGCAATGTACACGCAACAATTTCTTGTTGGCACACATCGCGTATACGCAATGCTGTGCACCTTGGCCACATCGTGTATACGCAGCGTGTGCCCACATCCGTCTGTGGCCGCGGCGGCAACTGTTGCGTGTCTGCCAAAGGCAGCCTAGGAAATATTTCTATCAAAATACTCGTGTATCTTGTGGCTGAAATTTATGTGGCTGCTGTCGCCTTTCGTCTTAATTAAAGCGTGGTAACAAGCCTCTGCAAATGAGGCAGCGTCATTAGGCCAGCCAACTTGTGGCTTTGACTGTGCTGTGAACCAACGCAATTAAGCTCCAACTACACACCTTAACTGAAACTCAATATCGTGAGGCCAAAAACTTGACAGCGCTCAGACGCCAATGACAGCAGCTGAAAGTTGAATGTTGATGGGAAATAGATTAGGATGAGAAATAATCTTAATGTTATGGGAATATGACTATCATTTGATGATTAAATAAATCAAAATAATAATAATTATATATATTTTTTAAAAAAATTTTATGTATTTAGCGAAAGTTTTTAAATGTTTAAAGGCTTAAGTCAATATATGTATAATACTATAACCAATTTGAGCTTTTTGCTTAGGGAAATGGAATTTTATTTCATTTATTTATGTTGTTTTTTATCCAAGTCGTTTGATGTACTAAAGAGAATTTTGAAAGTTATCCTCTTAATATATTATTTCTCACATGATTAATTTCGTATTCAAGACTCGCTTTAAGCTAATGTCATTGGCATCTGCTCCTGCTTGTGCTGGTGCTGCTTCTCCTGCTGTTAACCACTTGGTAATGGGCAACTTTGTCAGCTGCACAGTTCTTGGTCCTTGAATTGAAAAGACTTTTAATGAGTTGAACAGGTTCTCTACCTCTGCACGTCGTTTTCTCTCTGTCACTCTCTCTCTCTCTCTCTCTCTCTCTCTCTCAGTGTGTGTGTCTCCTCCAACCCACTCTGTTTTTGTGCCGTCGTCGTGCTGCTTCTTCATCCTAGTTGTTTGTTGTTTGGCTAAACTATTAGTGAATTTTACATGTAAAGCAACGACATTTTGTTCAAGTAGCTATAAATTTTGTGCTTAATACTTTGCGTTAATGCACTGCGCTCTAATTGAGCGCGCACACTGCCGTACACTGAGCGAAAGATCCTAATGAATTTCCGATTGCAAATTTACCCTCTGTAGCCAGCGACACACCGACGGCTGTGATAATATCGGACTCCAGGCAGAATCTAAAGGACACAACGGTGAGCACAACGCATTTACCGACGGCGGCGGCTGCGACGACGACAACAACAATAACAACAACATCGCTAGTGGTAGGTGGTGGGGGTGCAGCTGGCAGCAGTGGGACGGGTGGCCAAAATCAGGCCAGCTCCAGCTGCAGCGGCGGCGGTGGCGGCGGCCTGGGCGTCGGCCTCAACATGGGCACCTCGCTGAGCATCACACCTGCCGCACTGACCACCACGGGCAATCACCTGGACGTGCCGTTCGCCAACAATCCCAATCTGCTCAGTCCCGATGTGCTCAATCAGCGTCGAGGTAAGATATACATAAATACCAAGCAGACAGCGTAACACTAGAGCTCAATTTGGCCCAAATAACCGTTATGTTTTCACACAATCCACAGGCAGTCGTCGACCCTCCATATTGCCCGTGCCGGATATGTTTACGTCCTCATCGTTTAGCATAGCCGGCAACGACGACGGCGAGGAGGGGGATGAGAGCGACGATGAGATTGACGATGAGATGCCTTGGCGTTCGCCCTCAGAGAAAATTGCGTAAGTCTATGCATTTGGCCTTTAGCTTCCTCTCTATGTCTGCCACAACCCGAGTAACTCCGTTTTCTTTTTCTTTTGATTAACCAATTGATAACTGAGGCACATTTCCCACCAAATCCCCCCTTGTAATAATAGCAAACTTATATATATGCATAACTGTAACTATGTGTACTCCCCAAAAGAACGAGAAAAAATACTTTTAACAAATACTAAAAAGCAATGCAAAGACCTCAATTCACATAGTTAACTACTAGATGCAGCCCTAACTGTACCTAACTTTACCTCTCTAACTGTTATATGTGTAAGAATTTAATCTTCCGATTGGCGTGCTATCAAAGAGCTGCCTAAATTATTTGTCTATATATGTAAATAAACTCCCAGCGATATTTTCATCATTTTATTATTATCGATTTATTATTTATATAAAGATAGATTTTTTATGCAAACTAATGGAAGTGTTGTGTAAAATTGAAAAAAAAAAAAAATTAATTAAAGAATTAATTTCCAAATATTTTTTTTTTATATTTTTGTACTTTATTTATTTTGTATTTGTCATGCTTTCTTTTTTCTGTTAGTATTTATTTTAGTTTAAATACATATATGTATTTCTTTTTCTTTTTATACTCTTTACCATATCAACTTTACAACAAATGCTGAAAATATCGCTCCAGCCCAGTCCCCTCAATATAAGCTTATGATATATAGATATATATTTATGTTGTCTTAGCTGTAACAATAATCCTGCCTTGAGCACCTCAAGAAAACACTTAGCTTAGCCTTAGCCTTAGACCCTAATTTCCTCTTCCATATGAAACGCTGAAAAAAAAAAACAAATCCAAAAAAAAAACCTGAACTCTCGCAGTTGCTTGGGCGGTCACTTTCCACAATCGCGCACCTATTCGCTCATCATGAGCTCCTCGGAGGACTCGTATCAGCAGCGTGGCAGCGCGCTGGGCGGCGCCAACTGTGGCTATTGCAATGCCAATGCCACCAATGCGCCAGCAGCGCAGCCGCTGCCAGCGTCGCTGCGCCGGCGTGCCATGAAGAAGAGCTACAGCTGCGACAGCGAGTGCGCTCCGCCGTCTGGCCAGCGGTTGGGCTCGGACATGGGCTTGGACACGAGCCTGGGCCAGGGTCTGGCCGGTGGTCCGCTGCCATTGTTGGCGGCGCGACGTCGCCAGTTGCAGCGCTGCTCCTGCTGCTACAGTTGCTCACGCGACAGCTGTGGCAGCAGCAGCACCACCACCGCCACCACCACCACAACGGCAGCGGCTGCCGTTCAGGCGCACTTTCACAGCCTAGCCCAGTGCCCGTTCCAAGCCCCGCCGCCCCCGCCCCCGCCGCCGCCACCGCCTCCTGGCTTTGGCTTTACGTCGAGCAGCTCCGCAGAGACACGTCGCTTGGCGCGTCCGGTGTGGGCGGCCGACTATTCCGGGTAAGTTGCCGCCCGTTCGAGGCGCCGCCACACAGCGGGCCACAAGACACCTGCAACTCGGGCTGTGCATTTTGGAATGTTCCATTGTTGAAGAGTTGTTATCGTTGCTATTTGCTGTTGCTGTTGCTGTTGCTGTTGCAGTTGTTGCTGCCGCTGTTACTATTATTATTGTTGCTATTGCTGCCGCTTCTTATGCAATATTTTGTTTGCTTGCAACAGTCGCTAGTTGCCTGCCGCAGGGCACTTTTTAATGACTTGCAACGTTTACCTTGGACGGAGCGCGCTACGACTTGAGATTTGTTGATGATGCTCTTTCACGTTTTCAGTGCTGTTTAAGCTATACCCTAACAACAATTAAATGCTAGCTAATGGAACGTATAGCCAGTGACAGCTGTCCTAAGCGAAAGTTAAAGAATTTAGTTGGTTTTAATGAAAATTTTGGCAATTTAAATTGAATTTAAAATATGATAAAAAAAATTTGCTCAAATAATAATAAATTTAATGCTAGCTTATGCAGCATATTTTTAGTGACAACTGACCAATGTTAAAAATCAGGAATATTTATAAATACAAAAATTTATTTCATTTAATTTTTTATAAAAATTCTTTACTTTTTTTAATAAATAAAAAAGTTTTTACAGAATTTTTTCGTAATAATTAATTTTTTATAATAAAAAAATTTTTATAAATAAAAAAAATGATTATTTTATTTTTATAATTAAAAAATAAATAATAATTTTATTTATTTTTTATTATAAAAAAAATAAATAATTATTTATAAAAAATAATTATCTAATTTATTCTTTTATTTATAAAAAATGCTTTAAAAAACATTTACAGAAAATTAAAAAAAAATAGGAATAAGAATTTATCATAAAATAATTTGTCTTTGATATAATAAATTACAGATATGCCGTTGAAAAATTCAGCTTTAGGTATTTGTAGGTTACCTACCTATCGTGCTTACAGCGTATTTATATAGTCGTTCGATGCGACTATTCTATGCCAACATTTTACACTACCACACTCTTGTTGTTGTTATTGTTATTGTTGTTGTTGATGTTTCTGCTTACGCCTCAGCTTCCTTTATTTTCAATTTCGTTGTTTATTTCATTCTTTGCTTTAACGCTGAGTTGCATCTTCCTCGTTTGTCGTTTGTCGTTTGCATTCATACAAAAGTTGTTCTTTGGACTTCATTTGTTGTTATTGTTGCTGCTGTTGCTGCTGCCGTTGTTGTTGTTGTTCATTTACACTGCTGCTGGCCAAGGGCCATGTAACAGTCAGTTGCGATAAGAGCCACTGTTGTGGGCCAGTCTCCGACTCAAGCAAGTTAGCCAGTTGTAGCAGCTGTTGGTTGGGCCACATTTATTGCATGCTAAAAGGAAAACTTTATGAAAATCATCAGCTATACAGATACCATCTATGTATACCGATGCCATGTAGTTAGAGGACACATGTTTTCTCCTCTTTAGATGCTCACATCCTGCACTCGAGAACAATGAGAAACGCTTTACCTTTAACCTCTTTTTCATTTGTTCTTGCTTAAGACAAATATCGAAAAAGCATTTACTGATTTCTACAACTGCAACGCTTTAATTTTCTACATTGCAGCATTGTCAAGGGTTTTCCGCCAGTCTCGCCCTTCATTGGGGTCAGTCCGACGCTTTGCTACCTGCTCAAGGAGAAGAAACCGTTATGCTGTCTGCAGCTGGCACAGGTGAGAAAGTTTTAGAAACAAAAAACACGAATGTCTCAACTTTCCCTCCGGCGCTTTCTTTCTCTCTCTCTCCCCCTCTAGGTCTGTGAGCACTGCAGCTATCGCAATGCCAAGGAGTACCAATGGCAGAACAAGACCATCATTCTGGCTGCGGACTACGCCTCGAATGGCATTTACAACTTTATCATTCCACTGCGTGCGCATTTCCGCTCGAAGACCTCACTGAATCCCATTATATTGCTGCTGGAGCGACGACCCGATGTCGCCTTTCTCGACGCACTCTCCTACTTTCCACTCGTGAGTTACCTCATCCTCACTCTCCTTAGAGCTCCTCTAACTGCTCATTTCCATTAGGTTTATTGGATGCTGGGCTCTATTGATTGCCTGGATGATCTGCTGCGCGCTGGCATTACGCTGGCCGAGAGTGTTGTGGTGGTCAACAAGGAGCTCTCCAACTCCGCCGAGGAGGATTCGCTCTCCGACTGCAATACGATAGTTGCTGTGCAAAATATGTTCAAGTAGGCAGTCGATCTGAAGAGATAACTGTATTCAAGTCTAACTCTTCTTCACTTCCGTTCAGATTCTTTCCAAGCATCAAGAGCATCACGGAGCTGTCGCAGAGCTCCAATATGCGTTTCATGCAGTTCCGGGCGCACGACAAGTACGCACTGCATCTCAGCAAAATGGAGAAGGTCGGTAACAGGGTGGGCCCCGGGGCGGGGGGTTTATCGTTGCAGTTGTCATTGGTTAATTTGTCGCTCACTTAATTGCAGCGCGAGAAGGAGCGCGGTTCGCACATCTCGTACATGTTTCGTCTGCCCTTCGCCGCCGGCGCGGTCTTCAGTGCCTCCATGCTGGACACGCTGCTCTACCAGGCATTTGTCAAGGACTATGTGATTACATTTGTGCGACTCTTGCTGGGCATTGATCAGGCGCCAGGCAGTGGATTTTTGACTTCGGTAAAAAGAACAAAAACGAAAAAATAGATATATAAAAAATTAAAAATAAATAAATAATAATAATTACAAAATGAATTAAATATATATATATTAAAAATATAAATAATATATAAAAATTAAAATGCAATTAAAAATATAAATAATAAATAATATATAAAAATTAAATGCAAACAATATTTATAAAATACTAATAATATAAAAAAAAATATAAATTAAAAAAATTAATAAAAATATAATAAAACTTAAAAAAAAACTACAAAATAAATAAATACAAAAAAATGAATAAAGTTTAAAATTAAATAAATATTAATTGTCATACAAAAAAAAGCACTACACAATAAATAATAAAAAACTAATAAATAAAAAGTAAAAATAAATAAAACAAATACCTCAACAATAAAAATTACTCAAAGAATAAATAAAGCAAGCTCACTTTTCCGCTCTCCCCCTTCCCGACAGATGCGCATTACGAAAGATGACATGTGGATACGCACCTATGGGCGTCTGTATCAGAAACTCTGCTCGACCACCTGCGAAATTCCGATCGGTATCTATCGCACGCAGGACACCTCCAATGCGGATACTTCACATGTGAGTAACTCGCCGGTCGAGAGATGGGGACCCTTCTCCGCCTTCAGCAGGCATTGTGTGCGCTTGCGTCCATCGGTGAGTCCAAAACAAATGCAGCCAGCCAAGAAAACAACAACGAAAAAAAAAAATCAAAATTCAATAAAAATAACAAACTCTGAAATCGAACAAAGTTTACTTTCAACCTTTTGGGCCCCTTTTGCCAAACCGATTGGCCGCACCTAAACTAAACTAACCAGAACTAAAACAACCAAAATTTGTTTTGCCTTCAACTTATCACACCAAAAATACACTACTCACACAGCCTGTCTCTCTTTCTCTGTCTGTCTCTAACTAACTCTGTCTCTTGCTCACAACTTGGGTATACAAGAAAAGAAATTCAAATGAAATTGATTTGTACTTGGCTTAAGTTAGTCTTTGGTTCTTAATATTTAATTAGCGGACATTCGTTTATGTTTTAGTTTGTGTTACTTTTGTTTTAAGTGTTTCGTCCATTGAGTTTATTTTGTTTTTAAATCACACGCTTACGCTTCGATACTAACTGCATTTGAGACAAGTCTGCGCCAATAAAAAAAAAACAAAAAATATCTAAACTTCATTTGCATATTTTACTCAATATATATTCTATATATCCTATATCTACTTATAAGTAATCGTATACAATATACTATACTACTACAAGAACTCTCTTTTTCTCAATTGTTACTCTTGAACTTGTGAACGTAATGGCAAAGCTAAACAGATTTTTAATCAAATTTCAATTAACGTAACTTTTACTCGCTTAACAACGATCTAGAGTTTTTCTTTCCTCATATACATATAAATTATATATATATATATATATATGCTTAGCCAAAGAAACCCTTTCGAATACATAAAGCATAGCGTGCTGATTTAGCATCAATTGTATAAAAATTTCCCCCTTGATTTTGTATATAAACCTTAACAAAAAAAGATAAAAACTTTCGTAGTTGATTTTATATTTTTATATATTTTATTCAATCAGCCAGTCGAAAGAATTTGCCAAAGTTTTTTCCCACCATTTTTAGCTCATCTTTTGCCTACTCCTTACTCGTAATATAAACACACACATTAGCTAAAAATAAATCAAAAGAAAATGAAAATACCCCAGCCTTCTTGGCGCTCCCCCGGTGCCTCGCCAATTTGCGAATAAATTACTCATACGACCCATTGTCAAATTTGTCTGTCGAAATGAAATGTTGAAATGAAAATAAACTAATTTGCGTTTGTATTGGACTTGACCAGCTATTGAAAATACGCACACGCACGCAGTGAGTCACAAATATTTAATAACAAATTATAGACTAGTCAAAAAAGGACAAACTAAAAATACAAACCAAAAAAATATATATGCTAAAAATATACTCAACAAGAACAACAACAAAATCTATTTAAAAAATCAAATACATTTCTCATACAACTCTCACAACAATTGCCTGCCTGCCTCATAAGCCATAGCATTCTCTATGGCCATTCTACGTGTGTGTGTGTATGTGTGTGTGTAGTAGTAGTAGTAGTTTGCCTGTGTGTGTGTGTAGATATATAGTATAGTAGAGTTAGCTAGGAATTCGCTTGCATGACTCTGTTCTTCTCCTCGCTCGCTGTAATTTATTTCCGTTTCCGTTTCGTTTTCGTTTTTTTTTTTTTTAATTTTTAATTTTTCTGCATGCAGTCCTTTAATTAGCTGATTGCATTTGCTTGTTGTGCGTCCTGCACGCCAGGACAATAGCTGGCCACGAAAAACAAAACATAAATAATTACATTGTCCATAGGCGTTGTAAAACACCCGAACCAAAACCCGCTTAACCCCTTGCAGCTGTCTGGACTCGCCTCTTGTTGCATTTCGTGTTGTGTGGCCTTTGATACTTATTAATTATCCAACACGAGTCACTAAGTTGGCCACAGCTTCATTTATTATATAATCGTTGCTTGGTTATTGACTTAAAAATAAAGTGATATATTTTTATTATATTTTCCAAATATTTTATTAATTATCCACCTAACGTAAATCATTTGTTTATACATATATTCAAAAAAATAATAATAATAATATTTATATAGAAAAAATATATTTTTTCATTTATAAAAACTTTCATTTAAAATCATTATCATTATTATTATTATTAATACAATATAAAGCAATTTTATTAAAGCAATTGCCATAGAGTATTTAGCTTTTATTCTGTTCGTTATTCCACCAATTTAATTTCAATTTAAAAAAATTTAAAAAAATACATAGATACACCCTTGAAAACTTTCGTGTGTCGAAATGCTCATTAAAATTGCTTAGCTTGATTAAAAAATCGATACAAATTAGCGAAACGAACGGCGACTATGAAACTCGAGCTGCAAAGCACGAAATAGGCAAAATCCTGAAGAGACCATTTCATTTAGCATATTAATTAGATTTTTAATTGACTTTTCGATCATTTCGTTGCGCGAATTTGTGAACAAGCGCTTGCAAAGCACCTTTCTATGAACAATAGTTTTTCATTTCAGTTTTTCTTTTTCGATTTTCTTTCGATGCTTTTTCCATTAATTTGATTATAAACGAAAAATTGATTACGAACATGTTTTGGCTTTTAGTTAACATTTTATTCGGCATGACTAACAACACACATTCAATGTTACCTTGTTTTTTGTACACACACACACACACACACACATGCACACGCACACACATTAAATAATACATCTATACATATATCTATATATTATATATATAAAGACATTAAATGAGCATAAAGCCCAAAGAAAAAAAATTATATACATATATATTTAAAGAGAAACATTATTCATGCATAAAACTGAAACAATCTGCCATTTCAATTAAAAATCAATTAAAAATGTAAATCATTTTGTGTTTAACCGAAAAATTCATTGAAATTTGCATACCAAAAACCATCTCGACCCGGCCAAAAAAAAAAATTAAAAACAAAAAAAAACAATTCCATGGAAAGTATGATGAGGAGACTGGCACGCCCGACTCCACCAAGGATAGCACGGAAATGCTGCGAGGTGTTACATATCGTCCGCCGACAGCGGGTAGTGGTGGTAGTGGTGGTATTGGTGGTGGTGCAGGTGGTGGCGGTGGTGGCCGGCCACGCCAGAAGTCAGTGAATTGCCTGGGCGGCTGTGCGGAGCGTAAAGGATCATCCGTAAGTAAACTCATTTCAAGTCCATAGAAAAAACCACACACATACACACACAAATATCACAATTGTGGGCGTGTCGCGAGAGGTAGGTGAGTTTTAGTTCGTTTTGTAACTTGGTTCTTGAACGCTTTGACGCATGCTGTTGGTGATGGATGCCAGAAAACTGAGTATATATCTAAGATAACATTATCACTGCACACACACAGACACAAACAAACAAATACACACATATGCATCAATGTGTAACTAACAAATTGACAATAAATTCTACGACTTGCATACATTTCTAATCTTTGGCTGGACCAACATCTCTTGCAGTACTCCATCAATTTGGCGGACGAGGCACGCGATAATCACGCCCAGCAAATCGAGCGGGCGGAGATCGCCAATCTGGTGCGCAGTCGCATGGAGTCGCTCAATTTGCCAACCATCGACTACGACGATGTCAGCGAGAAGCGCAATCATTTGTCCTATGTGATAATCAATCCAAGCTGTGATCTTAAGCTGGAGGAGGGCGATCTGATGTGAGTATGCTTCGAGAGAGGGTTGACTTTACTGTTCAAGAAACTTATATAGCCTAGACGCTCAGCTGTAAACAAAAACGATAGAAACGGAATGCCCTTCGGCTGTTGCTCAGAGCGAGAGCGAATGAGTACGATTTCTTATAGTTGATCTAGGGAACAGTGGAGCAGAATAAAACAGGGATTGGCTGATGTTTTTTTTTTTTTTTCTTGAAACTAGTTTGTAATTTGAATAGAGTTGATAGAGCCCAAGCTTTGTTGGCAAATTCTAAACATATTCTTCAATTTATAAAGCTTTTAAGCTGCTCTAAGATGGTCTAATGAATATTTTAAAGAACTCATAGTAGAAAGTATAAGTTAGTTAATTAACTCTCAGACATGCGAATTGATTTTAAATACTTATATGTTACTACCAAAGTTATAGACTTAAAAAGGTTTTTGATTTAATTGCAAATAGTTCTAATAATTAATATAATATTATAATAAATACAAATCTCCTACAAATATTTAATATATTTAAATTCAAGCTAATTAATTTCTGTTCAACTCATTATCTCAATATTTAATTCACAGCTATTTGGTGCGCCCCTCACCGTTCTCGGCCCAAAAGACCTTCGAGCGTCACAATTCGCGCCGCAAGTCGAACATATCGTTCTGTTCGAACATCAATTTGGGCGCCACCTGTGGCCCGCAAATGCCAAATATGAGCAACACCGCCGTCGGAGCTGGTTCGCGACGCGGCTCCGGCATCGCCGGTTTGAACCCCATGCAAATGCAGAGCGTTCAGACATTGGCCGGGTATGGATCATCGCAGCGCTGTACGCCCCCGATGCAGCAAATTAAATCGAATTCTCTTTCTCTACCCGACAGTCCGACGGTGGTTGGCTCGCAGCGCGGCAGGAGTAACTCATTGCGGGTTGGCTATTATTCTCTCTATCCACACCTCCTACACCTATCTCTCTTCCCCTCTCTGTCACTGTCTCTCTCTGTTTTACTCCATAACTGTCTCACTCACTCACTGCCTCTCGATTTGAGACACACGATTTCCACTTTCCTGTTTTTTGCGTTCACGTTTATCGACACTCCAAGAAATATACTCCACTCCATTTGTGTCCACAACTTTACCTAGATAACTGTGTGTTTATCCAATGCCAGAGTTGCCTCATATATGCCTTAAATTCGTAATCTATCAATGCCGCTCTGGCTTTGCATAAATACATATTTATCTGCTACATGCTATACATATTTATCATTTCAATACCTTTGCAGCAACAGTAAAAATAATTTAAATCGATTTATCTAGCTGCGAAAACTTTGAAAGTTTTTTGAGTCAGGAACATCAAAAACATGAATATCAAGTTGAGCCATAAAATGTATAATTACCTTCTCAGTTTCTCATAGGAATCAAACTAGCATGCAAAAATGAATATTTCAAAAAGAAGTTTTCCTCAAATGTTACGTTGCTTTTCTTAAGTTTGGAAAGCATTTTTATAGCCATATTTTACGAGGGAATTCAAATTTTTAGTTATTTAAATTGAAGAAAAAAAAATATATATTTACATATTTTATTTTTATTTTAATATTTTATTTTATTTATTTATTTTTTTTTTAATTTAAATTAAAAGAAAAAATATATATTTTATTTTATTTATTTTTATTTTTTTATTATATTCATTTATTTTTTATTTTTTATATATACACATAGAGATAGATTAAAATTTTCTTCAATCAAATACATACCTAGTATTATACAAAGATAGTGGCTCAATTTATACTTACCAACGAGCTGCAAGGGTATTGAATGTTTCGGTTTACCGAAATCTGTTTTTACTTTAACTAATTGGCTAACATGACACCTAGACTTGAGCAATCGTACACCCAGTTGTTGTATGAAGAAGCACAATGTATAAAATGCAACAATGCTCACACACACACTGCTAGCACACACACACACACACACTCAAACACATAGATTCATGTAGAGCATCAAAATTTGGTTGCATTTCGTTTTCGAAAGACTCGCAAATATCAATCCATTTCACAAAATTGAAGCGTTTCGAAAAGCCGCAGCACTCGACAGCCGCAACAGCCAGACCAACATCAACAACAACAACAACTACAACAACAACAACAATGACAACAACTATCAGCAACAACAAGAACAACTAAAGCTGTTCAGCAAGCATTCATAACCATAAAGCACGCACGCAACGGATATGTCCACATCACGTTTCCGTTTCCGTTAACTCGAGTTGGTTTTTGCACCCGCAACGAATATAAACACCGTAACGAAATAATAACAGCAACAATACTAATCATCACGATCAAATAATAATAATAACAATAATAACAATTTAATCAACTAGCGTGCGGCACGGATTTCACTTCAATGTGTGTTTAGGAGACCGAAAAAAAAGAGAGAGAAATTCTTGTAGCCAATTTGTATTGTGTAATTCATGTGTCTTTGTGTGTTCTTGTATTTCGTTTTGTTTTGGCCATTCGCTTGTTGCCGCTAGTCTCTAATCCGGCCTCTGCCTTTTGGATGTGTCCAATATTATTGTACTTGCAGATCGATAACGATATACTATTGCGTCGCTCGTCCTCGCTGCGGCAGGGCCTGCCCAGCGTGGGCGTCAGCCATGGTCGTCGCAAGTCCTCGCTGGAGGAGATCGGCATCAGTCACTTCACCACACTGATGCAGGCCACCAATCACAGCAACCCCATTAAGATATCACTCAATGGCAGCATTGGCATGGAGGTAATGGACTCCCGCTCACTCTGCCTAAAGATTTGCTCAACTCCCTTACTCTCTCTCTCTCTCGCTCTCTCTCTAGAATCAAATCTCATTGCAAGTGACGCCGCCCGAGGAGCCAACGCCCATGTTGGGCGTGCCGTGTGTGCTGGGCGGCGGCGGTGTGGGCGGCATTAATCCGTCGGCACTTGGCGGCAGCTCTGGCGGAGGAGGCGGCGGCGGCGGCGGCGGTGGTGGCAGTGGCGGTGGCGGTGGTGGTGGCGGTGGCGGGGGCGGCAGCAGCGGCGGCATGCTGGGCGCCGGCTCCTCGCTGGCCATAAATACCGCCGATCTGGGTCCCGGGCCGAGCACCTCGTCGGGCGCCTCGCTGCAGGCGCAGGACTCGCTGCCGCAGTCGTCGCAGGCGCCGTCGCCGCAGCATTTGCAGGGCACGATTGTATGATACAACCTGATGTGGGGTCGCCGACTCCGCTCGTCCATGTCCAAAAACAAATGGATATAGAATTCGGCCAGCACACACAGACGTCGAGACAAGTTCTAACCGAGCAAGAACTGCCTCTGCCTAATATAAGGTCAAGCTGCTTAACCCTAGAAAAAAATAATAAAAAACAGAAAAACGAGTATAACAAACAATTCCAAAACTATTTATATAAAGAAGTGGTAAAGAGATGAGCGCGTGTGGATATATCGTGTCACGCTTTATTTACTGTGAGAAAAGTGCTTGAAACACAATGTAAGTTTTTGTTTTTGTTATTATTATTTTGTTACTGTTGTGAATATTTTTTGACAAAATTATGGAGTATGCATTATTATTATATATAAAATATATATTTTTTAAAAATTTAAGATTGATTTTTTCTACAATAAACATTTATCTAAGGATTATTTATTAATGTATTGTTATTATTAAAAACAAAATATAAATAAAAATTCTTAATTACTTTTATTTTTATTTCTAATAATATTTCATTTATTTTTTACTAACTTGTTTGTTTTTTATTAATTATTATTATTATTAATATATAAGTTTTTTATATGATTGCAGTATGATTTTTGTTTACATAATTTATCTTATTATTATAAATATTTGCAGTATTTAAACTATTATTATTATTATTATTATTATTATTATTATTATTATTATTATTATTATTATTATTATTATCTTCATTATTATTGACAGCTGGCCTTTAGGGCCACGACTCGTGCCACGAATATATCTTTAACTCTCAATGGCTCATCTCTGCGTATTATGTATTAAGAACCCAACCCACCCAAAAGCAGCCTGTCCCGTGTCTGTGTTGTGTGCGTGTCGCAGCTAATGAAATGTACTCTAGCATTGCCCCCTAGATGGGGAATTCCCCTCCAACCCTATCTCTTTCTCTCACTGAGTTGGCTTAGTTAAGTGTGCGAAAAAAAAAAAACAAACAAGATATGGATGTGTTTTATCATTTCGCTTATAGGCAAACTACACTTAAGTATTTGAGTAGCAATAAATTAGATTCAAAATTCGGTATGCTTTATTCAAAAAGTGTGCAACAAAGTGTGTTTTGGGAACAACAAAGTAGTTAAACTATTGGCATGAATGGAATGGTAAATACCACTTTAGCTAGCTGTAAATAGTATCGTGCATTAAGATGTGTTAGCTGCTAATGCATTCTATATATATGTAGATCTAAGTAAATTCGATTCGTTTCTAGCATATCTCGCTCTAATGCAAATTAGCTGCCCCAAAAACAAGAGGCTCAAAACCAAAAAAATCAGAAAAAATTAATTATAATAAAAATTTCAAAATGATTTCAACAGCTTTTTCGTAGCAATAGAAATTATGTATATACGATAGTTGTAAGCGATAGTTGTAGTCGGAATTTGTTCATGATTTCATTCTCTATAAATTTGAAGATTTCGCATTGCACACAGCTACTTCCTTAGGTTTCATATGTTGCACAGAGTTTTGAATTGAATTCGCTATTTCGCTAAAGTAAATAAACTATATTTTACTATAAGAAAGGTGCTATCGATGTTTTGTACCGAAATATTCTTTCCATTCATAAAAAAATAAATTTAGAAGAAAGAAAAAAATACTTTTTAATGATGGTTTTCAGAACATAAAACATTCAAAAGAAACAGGCTTTGGTATACTCTAATGCTTTACAAAGAAAAACAAACAAAAATGAAAATATAGAGAAACAATGCTATGTAGTCGCTGTAAATATTAGCTCTTAAGATGGTAGCATTCAAGGAACTGCATACAAACTATTAGAACTACAACGCAAAACAACAGAAATTAGTTAATAATAAAGTTTATGAACATATATATACATATATAGTCGATAGTCGATAGTCCTTAAGCACTTAGTTCGGTTTTGAGGGCCGTGCTCAAAGCCTAAGCCTATAGCTTGTAAACGAAACTGTACCAAATTCAATGAGCTATACACATACCCCAAGCATCAACCACATATATATGATATATATATCTGAACTGTCGATTGGCAGCTCCAAAGAACGAAACCCAGACACGTCCCCAGCAACAGGGAAAATTTATTAATTAGCCTTTAGCTAAAGCATACAAATGTACCTACACTCCACACACACACACATACATATACATATATATATATATATATATATATACACTTCAATATATATTCATGAACCTTAAGATGTATACATAGAGCACAAAACAATTTTATACTAAGTGAATTTTACTCGGTTCCAGTTTGAAACGATGCTGAACCATGCATTCCAGTGTCTCAAGAACCTACGCGACCTATGCGCGCTTAGATAAGCCTAGCACATCCAATAACAACAAAGAAAAAAAAAAACAAAAAAAAAAGAAAGAAAACATTTAGCAACTATATATAAATATATATATTTAGTATGTACTAGGTATTCTATTAGCAGTCACTAAATTAGCAATTAGTAAATGTCTCAATGTACAAAAAGCAAAAAGATGGCAATGCCTACAATTAGTTATCAAAGAACCACAAGCAACAACAACAACAACAACAAGAAACAACTAAAGAAAAACCAAATGTACTTACTATCTTTAATTGATAATTGAATGCTCTGCGCAGCATATTACAAGTTTAGATCATACAACTTTGCTGTAATATTTAAATGTGCTCTTTAAGGTACGCGACAACAACAACAACAACAACAAAACCATGACAAGAAAAACTCACAATAAATTCAAAATATATAGTTGATGAAAACTGAATGAAGTTGTTGATGGTTCAAAATGGGGCGGGACTTGGAATTTGAAATAGTATTTTAGATGAAAATTTTTTTACAAATTATAATTAAATGTATAAATATTATTTTATTTTTACAAGCATATTTAAGCAAAACAATTGAATTATAAGTGTATTTAAATATCATTTAATATTCTAAATAAATTGTTTGTAATGTATTTTATTTTAGTATTTTGTTTATTTATTTAAAATATTAACGGATTTTAAATTGCATTTAATTGATTTGCTGGCTTTAAATATGATTTAGGGTGTACATACAATTATTTAATTTTTTAAATACTTAAAATAATTTTTATTCAAGTATTATTTGAATCTGAATTTTTCTTTATATCTTATTTATTTCTTTATTTCTTTATTTATTTTTTTTATTTATTTATTTATTATTTTTTAAAACAAAAATGTATTATTATTATTTTTATTTTTGCTTTTCCAATATCAACAAAAATCAAATTTTCAATTGTAGTTATATATTTATATGAATATTTAATATAGTATTAAAATAATCTATTATTCAATTTGAATTTTCCCCTTTTTTTAAATTTTTAATCTCACTATTCGGTAGATTATGTAATTCAGACACTCATATATTTAAACCCTGCCCACACAAATAATTACACATACATCTGTTTATTTATTTATATATTATTTATTAGATTGAGTAGCTTTACAAAGATGGCACACACATTAGTTTGATTTGTATTATGAATTAATTGTTTTGGTTTGCTTTGGTACGTGATCTTCAACATTCTTAGTTTATAGATTTCATTGTTATGCGTATACAAAAATAATTTTCCTTTTTTCATTTCATAAGTTAATTTGCTTTTCTTTTCTGCTTTTGTTGGTGATTTTAACTAATTTAATTGCGTGGCACTACGTAGTCGTAGGGCGAGGCCACGGTGCAGCCGGTAGAGGCGCTGGTGCACTTGCAGCTCTTGCCGGAGGGCGCCTTGCGGTTGACCAGACAGATCCGTGAATCGGTGCAGCCGCCGTTGTTGATCTGGCACTGGCTGGAGTACTGCGGACAGTTCTGCTCCACGGCGGTCATGCCGTACAGCTTGTGGCTGCCAAAGAAGGACGTCTGTATGGGCTTCTGGCGCACGCCCGAGCTATCCACGCTCTCCAGCTTCTTGCTACGTAGGAGAGAGACAGAGAGAGAGAGAGCAAAACTAAGAGAATTTCCATATTAGGTAAAGCTTTCGAGCACCTACGTTGTCCAGTCGGTCCAGTAGAATTGATCGTGCGTAAAGGTCAGGCCGAACGGATAGGACAGCTCCTGGGATATGGTGCGCGTTTGACGACTCTGTGCATTGATGCACTCCACCTTCCTGGTGCCCGCATCCGCATAGCACAACTCACCGCTGTGCTCGACGACCACCAGCGAATTGGGCAGCTTGACATCGTTGGCGCCCAGCAGCAGCTCCCGGCCAGTGCCGTCCAAGTCTGAGTACTCTATCTTGGGGTTCGAGCGATCCCAGTCGGACCAGTAGAGTTTCCTGTTAAAAGCGGAAAGCGAGATTAGAGAATCTCTCTGGATCTTAATGCATTTCTTGGTTAGTTCGACTCACTCTCTGTAGGGATCCACAGCAATGCCACGTGGATTCACCAGATCCTTGTTGATGATGACAGCGCGCAGCGTGGGATCGTCCAGGCTGGCCACCTCAATGGTGTCCTTCTCCGAATCCGTCCAGTACAGGCGACGCGAGATGACATCAATGGCAATGCCCTCCGGAGACTCAATGTCTGCAAGGCACACAGCTCACAATGAAATGACCTATAGACCCATTGATTCATTCCACTTACCTGTGCTGATGAAGACGCGCTCATCGGTGCCATCGTACTTGGAGCTGATGATCTTCCGTGCCGATATGTCGCCCCAGTAAATGCGTCCCTCCACACAGTCCTTGTCCAGGCCAATGGCCATCGAGGCCACCTTGATGGGTCGTACATTGCGTCCATTCAGGGGCACACGCACCAACACCACGCCCTGGCTGACAATCAGGAAGTTGGAGTCGTGCTGTTGGCGCTCCAAGCAAACGGAGCCATTGCCATAGAAACCTGCAGAGAAAATCAATGATTAAAATGGGTAAGTGCGGAATTAATTTGACGTAAATAATAGAGTGAAGAAAGGGGAAAAGGGAGAGCAAGTAATTATGTACAAGTAATCTATTTTCGAATCAATTACTTAAACTAATTAACAGTAATTAATCAACAAATTCAGAGTAATTAAAAGTTATTACCAACTAAAAAATGTAATATCGTGAATTTCTTATAATAAAATGTTGATAGGAAAATAGTTAAAAAGTAAGGATCAGTAAAAACTCTTATAAAAAACTAATTAAAATTAATTATTAATTAAATAGTAATTAAAATATTTTTTAAAAATTCTCCTTCCGCAAATAATTGAAGTAATTCCCAAAGTTTGGAGGTTTGCTCTGCCTCAGAATTCCCTTGAATATATAGTGTAAATAGTTGGCATTGATCTTGCACTCGCATTCAATACAGCCCTCGAAACATATCGCATCCGATTTCAATTCCTAACTAAATTCGTAGTCGTAAATATTTTTTGGTGAAAAACACACGCGAAACATAAACGAGATGCGGCCCGTACAAAGTATGCTAGCGAAGGTGTCGCGCTTTAGAAATCTGACCGGGCTGGGCCAGCCGGCTGCCACGCTGCTGAGGGGCAAGACGGCGCTGTGGTCGCTGCGCCAGCAGCAGCGCCGTCAGCTGCAGAAGGTGGAGCAATATCGGCGCAAGGCGACCACGCTGCAGTCGATGCGGGAGTTCTTTATGCATCCCCTGACCTGGGATCGCAACAATGGCTACTTGAACGTGGTGCTGGCCTTGGCCATCTTCACCTTCGTGTTCATCAATTCGTGCACACCCTGCCCCGAGGATCGTGTGCCGCAGCGCAGCAAGAAGACGGAAGAGTAGGAGCTCACCTGGATTGCAGACGCAGACCAGACCCGAGTTCGTCGAATGGCACTTGGCGTTCATGTCGCACATCGTGGGATTGCTCAGGCAGTTCTGCTCCTCGATGCAGACGTAGCCGTCGCCGCGATAGCCGGCATTGCACTGGCACGTATAGTTGGCGGGATCCCTGAATGGAGAGCAGTGGAAATATTTCAAATCAATCGAGAGCTCTTGCCTCGCATCATCACTCGGCCAACTCACTCGGTGGGCTCGCAGGTGGCGTGTATGCCGCAGTTGTTGCGCACATTGCAGGGTATGGGTATGCTCACACAGCCGGTCAGTGCGTCGCCCTGGTAGCCATCGATGCAGTCGCAGTACTGAACACTCAGCGCCGTATCCCACTTGCAAATGGCATTCGATCCGCAATAGACTGAGCCGCAGCGTCCCGCGGGCACACAGCGATCGCTCACGTCCCGCTCGTAGCCGGCGTTGCACTGACAGACGCCGCCATCGCAGTAGGCGTTCTCGCCGCACTCCTCCGCCGCCTGGCACTCTGGGGCCAGCTGGCAGTTGTGGCCGTCGCCCTGGTAGCCACGCTGGCAGACGCACTCCGACTTGCCCAGCTGCTCGTTGTAGTCGCAGTTGGCGTGGGCATCGCAGATGCCCGGTCTCTGCGTGAATCGAAAGGAATGGAGGGATTAGCAAATGGGAGCAGCTCGCTTTGGTTCACTCACAATCGCGCAGGAGTCCTCGATGGGATCGCAGTTGTAGCCGTCGCCGCTGTAGCCGGCATTGCAGGTGCAGATGTGACGCAGCTGCTGCTCCCACCAGACGCAGCGGGCATTCACATGGCAGTTGGAGTCCACGTCGCACGGCAGCAGATCCTCGCTGCTGTCCACCTCATAGCCGCCGGTGAAGCGGCAGCTGCGCTGCTCCTCGGTCAGCTCGTAGCCCTCCGGGCAGGTGCAGTCGCCCAGAATATTGCAGCGCGGCTCCACTTCATCCACCATCAGTAGGGGCACACAGCGTCCATGCTCGAAGACCTCGTCATGGCCGCAGATGTTCGCACAGCTATAGCCGTCGCCCGAGAAGCCTTCACGGCAGCTGCAACGTCCCTCGTAGCAGTCCGCATCCGGCGAACAGCTCTGAAAAATACAAACCACAACAACAACAACAAATCATTTCCCATTTTGAATATTGTGAACCGAACTCGGAACGAAACAAAGAACGATTTCAGTTATCCCTGAAAAACTTGCGGCCCGCCCCTCTGGCTGGGCTTCTGTTAGAGATAGACGAATTCGATGCTTTGTGAATGACACGGCCAGAAAATTGGATGCACCAAAAACTAAACCACTAAATCTATTTGTAAACTGACCATATTTAGGCATAGTTTAAATAATTTTAAGAATTTTCAAAAGTTTCTATAAAACAATTACCAGACTAATCAATTTTAAAGGAACATTTACTTTCAAGTTTTAGTCGAGAATACTTGTTTAGATAATTTTCTTATATTTGTTAATCTCTTCTCTTTCTATTTACCTTTCTTGTAGATATTTTCCTTTTCAGATTCTTTTATTTTGGCTATTTATCTGTTGAGATACTTTTCTTTTAAGATACTATCCGCTAGATACTATCCGCTATTTGTCTCTTGAAACTCTGCCATCACATAATTTTTCTTTTATGCAATTTCCCCTGCTCACACTTACGTAGCACTCATCCAGATGTTGTCCATTGCTCTGATTGGGTTGATAGTCGACATGCTCGTCCGGCTGCTCTGGTTCGGGCTGCTGTGGGCGTGGCTGCTGCTGCTGCTGCTGGTCCTCCTCTGTCGGATAGCCCTGCTGGCCGTCGACTGGCGTGGGCGTGGGGTACTCGATGTTTTCGGCCGTATTGTTGCGCAGACAGCGATAGCCGTTGCCCTCGTAGCCATCGTAGCAGACGCAGGTGAAGCCGCCCTCGTTGTTGGAGCAGAGGGCGTTCTCGTCGCAGACATGGGTGCCCAGGGCGCACTCATCCACATCGATGCAGCTCTCGCCGCCGCGCTCGTCCACCTGGGCGGAGTAGCCGTGCTGGCAGTCGCACCGATAGGTGTCCTCGTAGGGCACACAGATGGCATTCTCGCCGCACTGGACGCTGCCGTCGGTGCAGGCATTCGACTCGGCATCGACGCCGATCTTGCTCAGGGCGCTGGTGCGCAGGGCCTGGTCGCGCTCGAAGTAGTCGAGCGTGATCTTGGACACCTTCTGCAGGACGCTGTTGTCCGTGGGATCGGCATCGTCGTCGCGCAGGCAGCTCTGGTAGAGTATGCGCTGATCCACCTGGAAGCCAATCACACGCTGCTCCTCGGCCAGCTCCAGCTGATGCGATTGCAGCGAGTGCAGCTCGCCGGGACGCACAAACCTGTACTCGTCCGTGTAGTCGGGCAGATGCAGTGCAGCGCCGGCTGGCACGCGTGGCACAGAGCCCGTCAGCTCGATCTTCACCGTCAGCTGGTCCCAGTAGTTCAAGCCCTCGAACGTCTGATTCACCAGCAGCGTCTCGCCCGTCTCGTACTGAATGCGCGAGACGTGCTGGTAGTTGCCTCCGGTCAGCTGGTAGCCATTAGCCGCGCCATTCAGCGACTTGGCGAACAGCCAGCCCACGGTGGTCAGCAGCGGCAGCACCAGCCGCAGCTGCGCCGCCTGCTCCCCACTCACCGGATTGATGGTCGTGTAGACGCGCGCATCCGTGGTCACCACATACGACTGCAGCTTGGCCTCCTCGCTGACGGCCTGGCCATTCAGCTGGCCGGAGAGCGAGCCCGTGACGCGCATCGGCAGATCGTTGGCCAGGCACGACCGTCCATTGCCATAGTAGCCCGGCTCGCACACGCAGCAGTAGCCCTCGGACTTGTCGTAGCACTGGGCATGGCTGTCGCACTGATGCCCATTGCCGTTGCAGCTCTGGGCGAGGGCCGGCGACTCGGTGCGCGTCTCCACGTTGTTGGGCGCCACCACGTTCTCGTTGCCCGTCAAGGGCGCCACCTGGTACAGCCAGACGCCAGCCACGCCCAAGTTGGTGCTGTCGCTGAGGAAACGGGCCTGTGGAGTGGTGGCAGAACGTGAGATTAGTTTTCTCTCTTGATTAGTTTTACTTTGAAATGGGAAAGGAGGATTGAATAGTAAGGTATTAAATTATAGAAGGAGGCGTTGTAAAGACGAAAACGATTTGCTGCTAAGCAAGAGTAGAGCCACAAATGTTTCCTATACATGTGCCCGACTAAGGTATTATTATTCCATATTCACTTACATTCTCCGATCCGGAACCATTCAGATTGTAGTAGCGTCCATCCTCGGCCACGAAGCCCGCCTGGGCGCGAATGTCGGGCAAGCCGTACTCTCCGGCCTCGCCCTGCAGCCAGTTGAGGCCGCCCTGCGGATAGATGAACTGCACAAAGGTCTGCGAGTCGCCGACAATCAGGGCCACCTGAAAGGTGTTCAGTCTGTCCGTCTTCGAGTTGAAGTAGCCCACATTGCGCCACGTGCCGACAATCAGTTGGCGTGCCTCGAACTCCGTCCAATCGCTGTAGGCGTAGCGCACCAGCAGCTGAGCGCGATTCAATTGCTCAGGATCCTTTGACTCGAAGAGCGAAATGGAGCTGTCGTCGTTGCTGTTGCTCGTGTCGACGTTCGAGTAGAAGGCCGCCACCGAGGGATACTCGAGTGGGAAGGGCTGATTCAAGTACTCCGTAAACTCCACGTTGAATGTCAAAATGCCATTCGTGTTGATCTGCAATGGAGATGTGAATGGGATGCGCTTAGTTGAAGTGCCTCTTAGGTGTGGGTAAGGGGTGGGTGTGAGGGCATGGATGGTGTATATAAGTGCATATGGTCCATCAATTAGCTGCTTTGTGAAGTGCCAACAGGGCACTTAACATTTAACGGCCACTGCGCCTGCCGGAAACCAAACAAAAACAAATCATTAACAAGCGCGCCTCAATGATCATTAGAGAAGAGAGAGAGCCGCCTTCACTTTCTCTAATGAGTTTTCTAAATTAGTGCTAGATAAATAGACGCAGCCAGCGGCCAACACTATCCAGCTGCGCGACCTGCTCCTGTTCACACATCGCCACGCACTCCAATTGGAATGCCAAATTCAATTGCTCCACAATTTTTACACTTTTCAACTTCAATTGCACAACTTTGCGTATTTTTCTTGCATCCATTTTGCCTAAATAAACAAATATATAGACGTACACACATACATATATATATATTGTTCTTTTCTTGTCGATCTTTTGTTATTTTCGGAACTGGAGCACATGTGTGTGCCCAAAAAGTGGAAAGAATGATAGCGATTGTATTTTGTGGCACAAAGCAATTCTCTAACAAATTAGCACCAAGACTGGCCGCACTTCATCCTCGCCATCTCAGCGGGCTACAGAAATGTGTGTGTGGAAATATTTGCCAAAGCCACTTGAGACCCGAAAGACTGCAGTAGAATTTACCAAGGTTTTTTGTAAATGATTTGATTTATTGGTTAATGATTTATTTTATTTACTTTAAGAAATTTGTGTTTTGGCTATGAAGGAATTTTTTGAATATTTTATTTACAGCCTAAAAAAATATTGTTAAAATTTATTATCAAGTTTTCATTTAACCTTAGTTTTTAATATATTTAGCAGACAGCCTTGTGGTACTTAAATATTATCTGATTTTTCTTTGTTCTAACAGCAGAGCAAATATTGTAAAGCAAAAAAAAAAAGGTAATATATATTTCTTATACTTTCTTTTATTATATTCCCAACTCTACACAAAAGCTCTATATATTTTCTATAAAAACTCATGTAGCTTTGCATTCAACTGAATTTTTATAAATTCCAAAATAAATCGAGCCAGCTTTTCCGTTTGATCTTCTATTTTTAGCAGCGCCGAAGGGGTTTAATAACAATTAAATTGAATAATGTGAATTGGCTGGAGGAGAAGAAGCTTTTGGTTATTTCTGGTCAAAGGAATTCTCGAATATTTATGCATTTCTATGGCCATAATGTTAATGCCACACACACACACACAACACACAATTCTGTGCCGCGTGCTATTTTTCGACGTCAGACACATAAATTCAGTTAATTAACTAACAAAAATAGGCGACACTTTCGCCTCGACGCGCCGCTAAGAGCACATCATAATTTTTAGACATTCAACAAGAAAACAGAGGTAGAATGTGGAATAGTGGACGAGATAGAGGTAATGAAAATTTTAATACGCTTACTTAGCTAAAATATATTTTAAAATGTATATGCTTACTTAAGGTTCCGTCTCTGATTGCTGATTAGAATAATGATTGCTTTTAATCAGATTATTTTTAAGTATTAAGGGAAAGTACAGCAAACAGAATTGCTTGTAATAAATACTATAAGTGCTTATTGATGGAGGGGTTGCCATGTGCATCTATTACAATATTAAATAAGAAAAATAGTTTGAAGACATCAAATATTGATTATAAAAAGAGAGTTGCCAAAAAACAGGCTACAGGTAAAGAGAGCGAGACAGAGAAAGAGGGAGACAAGAAAGAAAGGCTCACATTGAGAGCAGGAAAGTAAAAGATTGTAAGATTGTCCCTATAATAATTTTGTTATTTATAAAGTCAATCTAAGTTTTGATACTTTTTTATATATAATATTCGCCTAGCTGATAGTTTTCATTATCTAACAAAATGAACCAAAACTATAAAACAGATTTTCATATAGCATTTCATTGAATAGTGTTGCACATTCGCTGAGCATTTTCAAATACCCGCCTTTCAGAGTATTTCGTAAAAAAAAGGCGGCTAAAAGTTTGGATCTGAGCCAAGGCGGGCTAGATGTGTGTTGTAGCTACAACGGGAACATCAATGGGTTGACTTGTTCGCTATTTATTGTAGAGTGTGTCTATGCCTATAGAAACTAAGAGAAGAGTGAGGAACAAGATTGCCATGGACCACCCTCAAGTGTTGTATTATTTCGTATTCGAGTTGAGTGCGTGCGTGCGAATCGCTGTCGCAGTGGAAATGTATCTATCAGATACAAATGTATCTGCGAGTTACTTTTACACAGTCTCGGTGATGTCGAAATGAGCCAGAGCCAGATATGCTGCCCAAAATTCATGCCGATTTCTGTTGTCCACTTAGCTATAAATACACGTATTAAAGTAAGCAAACTATTTGCATAATGCCTATTGATAGACAATCGGCTTAAGCTTATCGCTGCGCTCTTATCAGCTGCTGTTGAATGCAACAAAAATAAATTCATTCAGCACAATTTCTAGAGCTAATTTATTAGCAGATAATATTCATACTTATATAGGTATACTTAGTATATAAACTCGTTGTACTCACGTAGATCTGTTCATATTTGTCGCTATAGAAGCTAATGGGTTGCTCCAATTGGAGCATCGCCTGTTCGCTGTTGCCCTTGGCCAAGTATTGTATGCTTCCACTGCCCTCGACGTATTCGTATAGCTCCTGGGCCCGCAGGCTGTCCAGGTAATTCTCGTACTGACCTCGCACCTGGCTCAGGCCAAGCAGCAGCAGCGGCAGCAGCAGCCGCCACAGTTTTTGGTTAAAAGTTTTCATGGCAAAGTTTTAATCTGATTTTTTATGATTTTTTTTTTAAAGAAATTCTCAAAATAATATTTCTTTATCTGTGCGTGTTTCACAATTTCGCGATCAGCATTTTTACACAAACAGGCACACACACACACTCACACACACACGGAGACGCGCGCGTAGTGTTTGCTTCCAAAAATATCGAATTTAAAAATAACGAACCGGCAGACAACTGAGTATCTATCGTCTATAGCAATAGTATATATATTATATATATATATTTAAATATATATAGGAATAGGTCTATGGAATTGTGTCTTGGAGCACCTTGTCTCCTTTATAGCTTTCGATTCGACTCGATTCTTTAGCGGAGCCAAGTGAACCGCACGCGATGAAAACAAAATCTTCACTGAATCGCAGCTCCGCTCTGTGGAATTCTCTTTGGTTCGGTCCCTCTGACCGTTAACACTTAACAGAACGCGGCGTGTGGGTGTGTGCGTCTGGAGTCTTCACGCTTAACAGAGACACAAAATGGATGGCTGTGTGTATGTGTGTGTATGCTTTTTCACATTTGAGTCTTTTTAACAGCGCCTGGAGGCTTCGTCTTCGCTGCTAACATATCATCCACACTCAAATGCATTTCGCTTTTATTTCAAATGGCATCCAAATGCATGCACTTAACAGCGAGCGAAAGTTAACAGAGCGTGCAGCGCGAGCAGAAAAGAGCGAAGAGAGCGTGCAAGAGTGGGCACTGATCTAAAAAGATCTAGATTTTATATAGATGATGATTTCGCCTACTTATTTATGACATTTCGCTTTTGCCGTTGACATTTATGTTCCACACGCATTAAGTTCGGACGTTTCTTGTTTTTTGCAAATATTTTACAGCCGAAGAGTTGGACAAATTAATAAGAAAAATTTTAAATATAAACTAAGTGGAAAATTTTTACAAAAAGGATTTTTGGACGTGTGTTGAATTGGCGAGTTCTTGGAAATGAAAGAAATATATAAATTTTATTCATTTTTATTTATAACATTTTTGTCAATTTTTTTTTTACATTTGTGCTCGCGTTTATAAATATGTTTAATAAATATTTATTAATACGCTATATTTAAGCTTAATTATAAATATATGCATCTATTGTAGAATCGAGTATACTAATACTTGTACCCACTCCAATATCAATTGATGATCTAATGCTGGCAAACCCAACCCATTTAATGAGCTTAGAAATACTTCCTGAGCCATCATCAAAAGAATCCCTGCATACACATACATATATAGTTAATAGAGCTTCTACTCTCCCTGAGATTAGAATTGCTCAATCCGGTGGGTGTGTTTGGGTTGTTTGCCTGGTAACCACAAGGTGGGGCGTTTGTAGGGTGACCCCAAAAATTGAGATCAACATTTAGATGGGGCGAGGCACGCGTTCCAATTCCGTTGAACTGAACTTCAGGCGAGGGCGGGCACGTGCCGCTTGATTGGACTCTGAACTGCCTCTCCCTCTCTCTCTCTCTCTCCCTCTCTCTCTCTCTCCTTCTCTCTTGATGCCACCGTGAAGCGCCGCAGACGTACTCCCTTAGCCACACACGCACACATACAGACGAACACTGCGGCTCTGTAAAAATAAACAAATGCAAAGTTCTGAGGCAGAGCGACAGAGCGTCTGTGACTCTGGCCTCGTCTTTGGTTTTCGGCTTTATGTATAATGATCATCTACTTGGGCTATTTATGATGTATTTCTCGGTTAATTAGTTGCAGCTGGTTGCAAGAGGACAGGGGCACGGCAGTTGCTTCCGCATGCACGCACTGCAGCCATCAGTCAGTCCATCATGTCGTCCAACATGGAATTCCAGCTCCAACTCGAAAGTGAATTTTCTTTGCCTTAACTATATTTGGCAGCAGGGCGCGTCTGTCATGGGAATACATGCATAAATATATACATATATTTAAATATATTTGTGTGTGTGTGTGTGGTAGGTGCCGCTTGATCGGTGATGGATGGCTGCCTACTCCCGAAATCATTTATCTTCAGGGAGTTGCAGCCGAATTCCAGGAATCAGAGCGAGACGTCGGCGTAGATCCAACAGCTACTTTTGATATAATCGAATATAACATTAGAGAAAGAACTCTAAAATACTTTAATGTATTTATTATTGGCATTTATAATAAATTGAAGTTTTGTTGACAGACAGAAAAAAAAAACAGCGATATTGGAATGAGATGATAGTCGTAGTTACAGACAGTAGAAGAGCCGACTGGGCAGGAAGGAGGTAGAGGAGATGTATGTATGAGTTGGAGGTTTAGTAAGAGGGAGAGAAAGAGAAGGAAAAGAACAAGGGGATTAGGAGTAGGATTAGATAGACAAACAAGAGAAGGAGTAGAATAACTAAAACTACATCTTAGAGATGATACATCAAATAAACAATATCCAATTTCATATAACTATATTATAAAATTATTAAATGACATATTAACTGTATACCCAATATGACGGCATGCTCTATCACAATACCGAAGTTTTGGTATTTTGTACTCTAATGTAGATTGCAAATAATTAAAAACTTAAATTAAGCATGTGATTAAAAGATTTTAAATTGTTTTCAGCTACGGCCAATTAGCTGGCCTCTGCTTATAAAAGAGATGGAGGAGACCCATCGAGTGGTGAATCGCATTCAAAATGCTCTCTGTGTGGTGGCCACTGTGGAATGTTGTGCTGTGGTTTCAAGTGGTGCGCATGATGCCACAGCTGGACGAGTTTTGTGAACACCACTCGACTAATACAATGGTGAAACTTGATTCTTATAATAAAAATATGTTATATATGTGTACTATATATTCATTTATATCTAATTCATTATTTGTTATGCATTATTTTCTAGCACGACTTTTGCTGCGATCTGCATGACGAATCGCCGCAGTTCAGCGACTGTCAAACGGATTGGCATGACAAAATTCACTATACCACCGATGAGGATGAGCTGCTCTATTTGTATGTGAGTATTAAAAAGGGTTGGGAGGGGGCTAGAGGTGCAGGTAGTTGAATTAAACTCAACTCAAGTAATAGTCTCTAGAAATAATCTACGTAAAAGTCCAACTCTACAGCTACTCTGCCAGCTCAACTTAGTCATCATTCAGCCCTACTTCATATAAAAAGATCTAATATATATCCATTTCCAGTGCACGGCTGAATGCACATACAATAGCACCGACTTTCTGGCAGCCAATCGTCAGAGTCTAAATTTAAATCACGTGCGCGAACACCTGGAGAACGACCTGGCCAATGCGGCGGATGAAGCGCTGCTCTACGAGGCATACGTCAAGTGCGACAAGCATGGTATGCAAGACTCATTTAGTAACAAATCCATATATATGAGAACTGCTCTTCAGCTCTAGGACAGCTCGAGCACAAGGACATGCAATTGTTGGCCAAACGTCTGACCACATATGGCTGTCATCCGTTTCCGGGTCTGGTGATGGAGTGCATGGTCAGGGAGATGATATTAAAGTGTCCAGCGGAGCGTTTTCACAAGACAGCGCAATGCCGAGTCGTGCGACAATATTTGCAAAAGTGCGAGCAACGGCCAAAGAAATAGATTTGTGTAGAGAGAAGGAGATGGAGCAGCAATAAATGATAATCATGAAGAGCAACCACATATTTATATGCCAAGGCTTCAGACAGCAGGAATAATGCAGTACAGATCATCCTTGATGCAGATATACCAAAGCAAGTTCAGCTCATTGAGAGCAATATCTTGAAAGTAGAGACAATTCAGTTGAGTTAAATTGTTGCTTACACATTTAATTGTTCGCTAACATTACGTTAAGATACGGTCTAAATTACGCTAGATCATGAGACGTCCTGCTGGATACTCTTAACTAAATCGCCTTCCAGTTGCAGTGCATCCGACTTTTTGAGCTGCTTGTCAAAGCGTTTCTCAAACTTCTTTGTTTGCTTCTCACTGAGCTGCTCGACCGCCAGATGCTTTGTGTATTTCTTTAGCAGCTTTTTCTTCAGCTTCTCCTGGAAGATGCCATCGGGCTGCTTGGACACTAGCTTCAGCAGCTGTGCAGCCCAATCGAATTCGTTGGTTTCTTCGGTAGCTTCAGCTGCAGCTGCTGCGGGTTCTGATGACTCTAGTTTGGATTTCTTTTTGGGCGGCGCCTCTTGCTCTTGCTCCTTTTGCTTCAGTTCTGCCTCCTTGGCCGCTTTGGCTGCTTGAAGCTCGGCCTGTTTGGCCTCCTTCATTTTGTTCAGCTCCTTCTCGAGTATGTCCCACACCTGGGTTGCTTGCTGGCGTGGCATACGCATGCAGTTGCCCACAAAGTTCTCGAACTTCGCCTTCTTGCGCGGCACATTGTCCACGCTCTGCAGACGCTGGAAGGCGCTGCGCAACGTCGGCGTCAGCTGGTACTCGCTGCTATCCAATATTGCACGTATGATATCCATCCAGCTCTCCTGTTTCTGTGCGTTCTTGTTCCTTGGCTCCTTGGGCACGAAGTTTTGGTTGGAATACTTTTGAGCCTCTGAAATGCATTTAATGTGCGCTACATATTCCTCCTCGTAGAAATCTTTGAGGCAGTCCATGCACGAGACGTTTTTTGTCTTGCCCCGGCATTTAGTCTGGTAGTGTTTTTCGACGGCGGGCTTTTTAACGGACTCGCCGCAAATGTTGCAGGTGAAGAATACCATAGTTTAGGAGAATTATTAAAGAAATTGCAGCCGAATGAGAAGACGCGGTGTATTCCACGTGCGCGCTTTGATATTTGTTTTGATTATCGTTAATCGATTGTAATTCTGTTGCCGTTCTGCTTTCTAAACAGTTGTGCACTGTTAGCACGGTCTACTGCAGCTATAAATCGACGGCATTACACTGTAAACTCTCTGTTAGCTGATGAACAATTAACATTATATGGTAACGTGCTATATCATTCAGCTTTTGACTGCCTAGCTTGCAGAATTTAGTAGTTTTGCCATCTCTAGCGCGGCAATCAGCTGTTTCGCGCACGCTGAAAGTGAAATGTGGTTGCCAATGTTGAAATTGCAACGAATCGTGCCGCATGGACCGCTGCGAAGTCTGACTAACCACTGCATCAGAATGAGCACCATAGTGTCTACAGATGCCGCGGAACAAACGCCACCCGCCAAATACGAACGCCAACCAAATGTGCTACGTAAAAAGCTGAGTTCTGTTGTGCCGGGCTCTGTGAATTTACAGGTGCTCGGCGCAGGCGCCAACGGAGCACCCAGCGCTGTTTACTTGTTTACCGATCAGTCCCGCTACCTGTTCAACTGCGGCGAGGGCACACAGCGTCTGGCACACGAGCATAAGACGCGCCTATCTCGCCTAGAGCAAATATTTGTGACACGGAACACGTGGACCGCAGTGGGCGGACTGCCGGGCCTGGCCTTGACCATTCAGGATGCTGGCGTGCGCAATGTGGGCCTGCACGGACCACCGCACCTGGACACCATGCTGCAGAGCATGCGCCGCTTTGTGGTGCTCAAGAATCTCCAGATGCAGACAATAGACAGCACACTGGGCGTTCCTTTCGAGGACTCGATATTGACCGTGCAGCCAGTTGTGCTGCGCAGCGAGGAGCAGCCTCTGCAGCCCGTTCTCAGCTATATCTGCAAACTGAAGCCACGCCCAGGTGCGCTCAACCTAGTGAAGTGCGTCGAGGCGGGCGTGCCGCCAGGCCCGTTGCTGGGGCAGCTGAAAAACGGACAAGATGTGACGCTGCCCTGTGGCACAGTAGTGCACTCTGCGGATGTCACAGAGCCCGCCGAGACGGCGCTCTCCTTTGTCTTCATAGATGTGCCCAGCGTGGATTACCTGGAGTCCCTAAAGGCGCAGTCGGAGCAGTACAAACAGCTCGCCAACTCCGAGTTAACTGAGGTGGCGCTCGTGGTGCACTTTAGTCCACCCGAGCTCACAGCTCATGCAGAGTATCTCGACTTTATGCAGACTAACTTCTCTGCCGGCACACAGCACATTTATCTCAACTCGCATTTAAATAATTTCTCCGGCTATGCGGCGGCTCATCGCATCCAATACCAGCTGCATCAGCTGGCTCCGCGCTTCTTTCCGCTGCTCGCCGAGGCGGCGGAGCTGCAGCTGAGCTGCCCCAGCAACACGTTGAGTCACAGCCTAAAGAAAACGAAGCTGGACAATGACGTTGAGGAGCAGCAAGAGAATAAATTGAGTGAGAGTGAATTAGTGAATGCAAAGGAGGTGAAGCAGCAGCAAGTGAGACAGCAGCAGGCCTTCGTTTCCATGAGCAGCTTCCATTTGAGACCTAAGAAGGGTGAGTGAAGGAATATTTGTTATTATTTTATTCGGCATGTTCACTTTTATGTATTTTATATTAGATATATAAATTTCAATATTTGAAAGTATTTATTTTTTTAGTAGTAGTAAAAAATAAGTAAATATGTAGATATACATATATAAGAATTAAGGAAATTATCAAATATTTAAGTGCTGTGAACATCATGCAATGTCATCCGTCATAAGTTTCGAGCATCAACAATCAACCCACCTTCAACCCTTTCATCTCATCTAATGGACTTGCACCATCTCTTTCCCCTCTTGCTTCAACTGCAAAGGAAACATAATAAACAGAAACTGATATTTACGTAAACTTGCTCATCTTTACGCTACAGGATTGGATCGCACGCTGGAATCGAGGCTGACGCCCGAGGAATATATCAAGGAGACGCATGCAGTGCCTGGCTTCAGCGAGCTGCTCGCCCAGCTGCAGAGCGAGACGGCGGAGACATTGAAGATTGAGAGCAAGGGCTATCCGCGTATCATATTCCTCGGCACCGGCTCCTGCATACCGAATAAGACGCGCAACGTCAGCTCAATTCTCATCCAGACCGCGGCGCAGGCATTCATGCTGTTCGACTGCGGCGAAGGCACACACGGCCAGATCGTGCGGCTCTTTGGGCGAGAGCGTGCCCGTGAGGTGATGCTGCAGCTGCAGGCTGTCTATGTCTCGCACTTGCATGCCGACCATCACATCGGACTGATTGCGCTGCTGCGCGAGCGACAGCGTCTGGAGCCGACGTCCCCACTGCTGCTGCTGGCTCCACGTCAGATCGAGCCTTGGCTGAACTTTTATAATCGTCAAATCGAACCGATTGCCGATGCCTACACGCTGATGGGCAACGGCGAGCTGCTGGAGCAGCCGCTGGCGGGCGAGCGTGTCGAGCAGCTGGGCATCGCCTCGATAGCCACCTGCTTGGTGAGGCATTGTCCGCATGCCTTCGGCATCAGCCTCACGCTGCAGGCGCAGCACGAAGGCGAGCCGATCAAGCTGACCTACAGCGGCGACACGATGCCTTGTGCAGATCTGGTCGAGCTGGGTCGCAACTCAACGGTGCTGATACACGAGGCCACCATGGAGGACGACCTGGAGGAGGAGGCGCGCATCAAGACGCACAGCACCATCTCGCAGGCCATACAGCAGGGCCGCGACATGCAGGCCAAGCACACCATCCTCACGCACTTCTCGCAGCGCTATGCCAAATGCCCGCGCCTGCCCAGCACCGAGGACATGCAGCACGTGGCCATTGCCTTTGACAATATGCAGGTGACCGTGGAGGATCTGCAGCACTACCACAAGCTCTATCCAGCCCTGCTGGCCATGTACGCCGAGTACACCGAGGAGCTGGAGCAGCGCGCGGTGAAACGAGAGCTCAAGCAGGAGAGGAAACGCAAATTGGCACAGACGTGATGAAGGCGTGGCAGCATCTTAGAGAGAGAGAGGGATAGAGAGGGGTGTTATGAGAGAGAGAGAGGTCTTTTGAAATGTTTTCTTGATAACTGTATACGAGCTAGGAATTTTGTTTAGCTACCGTGATAACTGGCGCATATATAATGAAGGGTCTTAGGCTTAAGTAGAGGTTCACCTTTAGATAGCTATAGTACAGCTATTTAGAACTAGGCAAGTCTATGCAGCATAATTTATACACAGCTTAAAGTATAAATAAAAAATAATTAACATATGCCATGACAAAATAAAATGTTAATTTATATTGTAAATAAAATAAGTCTTATCTGTTTATGTTCAAAGTGAATTGTGGAGAAAAATAAAAATAAAACTAAACTATTTACATATTTCTGTATTTTTTTGCGAATGCCATAATTGAAAAGGATTTCTTGAACATATATAAAAAATATTATTGTAACTTAAATTATATTTTATATTTAGTTGAAATGAAACAAAGTTTTATTTTGTTTTTGGTGTTTGTTTATTATAATTTTTTGTTTTGTTTTTTTAATGTTTATTTGATTCACTTAATGCGCATTCGCTTGCAACAGGTGTCTGTGTGATAAACGCTCGTAGAATTACAAATTACGAATTTAGTTCTTCAATAATAATAATATGTAAATGTATAAATAGTCGCATATTAATTCATTAGCATTGTCGACACAACAGAAGGGCACTTGGGTTTTACTGTTATTATATTCATTCATTTTTATATATTTTGTTAAATATTTTATATTTAAGGCACTTTTTCTCTGTTGATTTTCAATTTTTTTTTTTTTTTTTTTTTTTTTAGTTTTTGTGAGGATTTTTTTTCTTGTTTTTGCTTTGTTTTTGGAAATTAGCTGTGACTAGTTAAAATTAGTAGTTAAACGAAAAATAGGGTTTATTATAAAAAATAATATATCTTAGCTTGAACTTGTTTTTTTTTTAGGTTTTGCTTGGTGTGTATGTGTGTGTGTGGGCTGTGTGTGTGGTTCAAACTTCTGGTTAATATATTTTTTTGTTTTCCATATAAATAAACATAATTTCAACATTTGTTTAAAAATAAATAAATAGTTGTACATTATTAAAATTAAAAGAGAAAAAACATCGGCAAAGTTAAGCAGCTGATATTTGCTTTTTTTTTTTAACAACAATTGAAATTATAATGTTTTTTTTTTTATAATTTATATAAATAATTAATAATTGCTTTTGCCTTGGCCTACAATTAAGCTTAGAGTTTAATTCTAATCTTAACAATTTTATAAACTCTTTGGATTGGGTTTTGCTTGGCTGCCAAAGACAAAAGACAAATATCGTAACGGTTCCTAACGCTCCTCCATTTAGATTCACTTTTTAAAGTATTTGTATTATTATTATCTTCTTTTCTTTTCTATTCTTTGTTTTTGGGCTCATACACGTTCCACATAGTTGCCGGGGAATGTGCCAAAGCAGCCCGTTCTCTGCGAGGTGCCCACAAACCAGCCATCGTCGCATTTCTCCAGAACATGCACCAGATCGCCCTCGAAGATCTCCAGTTCGTCGGAGTTCTGTGGCCGATATTTGTACAAAGCGCGATAGCTGTTGAGATACGAGCAGAACAGAAAGTTAATTAGGTTTACTTTGGAGTCTGATTCCAAATACTTACGTGAGTGGCTCGGAGCTGGTGTCCACATGGAGGGCATCTGTCTTGTGCAGCGTGCGGGTCTCCTTCAGTATGCCATTGGGCGGATGTGCACCGTTCTGGGTTAGCGTATTGAACTCGTTATTGATATTTGTGCGCAACACGTCCAGATTTGGACGCAAATTTGTGGTGCTCTGAGTGTTGATAACTGTTGTCGTTCTAGCCGCAATATCTTCTGCACCAATATCGGTTAAGACCTGCGAGACACACACACACACACACAGATAGCAAAGAAAGAAGAAGAGTTGATAAGGTTTGATTAATTGATTCATTAAAAGTGCGTAAATGTTGAAGAAATGCTAAAAGTTATAGACTAGATAGTTGCAGTTGATATGGGGATTGGACTAGACATTACCTAGACTTTTATAATATAGATATATAAATATTCAAAATGATGCCTTTATATATGGCTAAAACTAATCTGCATATATAAATTATTGAAGGTCTAGATCTCTTGCATATTCAAAGTACTCTAAAGTAAATAATTTTGTAATTGCAAACAATGAGCTGATGATTCACACACAATGCTTAGGAAAAAATATGTGTAACTGAAGTAGGCATGAATCATATGAATATACTCATATGAGTATGCTCAATAAGTGGGCACTTCTATAAGACGAGACTGCGGTAGATACGACTATCTTAATGTAGAGTAGAGTAGAGAGAATAGACTAGCAAGTAAGCCAAGTGGAGTAGACTAGGTTAGAGTATATTGGCTAGAGATTCGGGAAAAAGAGAGTTGGGTAGAATAGAACTGGGTGGGGTACAAAAGAGTAGAGGAGAGCAGGAAAGTAGAATAAAAGAGTGTACAGTAGAATATCGATAATCTGCTATTTACCTCCACATAGGAGACAGGGAAAATGCCCTTGCGGTTGGCTATTTTGCCCTCAAACCAATTGCCATCGACGCGACGTGTGAGTGTGACCAGCTCGCCTTTGTTCAGAGAGAGCTCAACGCCGGACTGCGCTTGGAAGTTGTATTTGGCACGAGCCTGGCCCTCGGAGGGGCGCTTCGAGGGTGTGCGAGCGCCATCACGACTGATAATCTGCGAGAGAGGGAGAGGGAGAGGGGGAGAGATAGATATTAGTGGATATAGGGAATAGTTTACAGAGTTTAGACTCTACCTCCACATAGCTAGCAGGCAGCAATCCAATCATGGCGTTATACTCGCCCTCGTACCAATTGGGATCGACCTGTCGTCGTATGTAGATGGTGTCGCCCTTGCGGAACGAGAGCTCCCTAAAATAAAACCGAGTTCAAGTTGAGTGGAAGTGCAAGGTTTGTGCGAGTTGAGTGGGGCTTACTTGGAGCTCTGCCCCTGGAAATTGTAGAGAGCGCGTGCCACCGTCTTGGGTCCCACGAGCGACTTAAGCGTCACGTCTGTGGGAAAGTCATCGTAGCGATTGAGGGCAATCGGTGACTTTTGTGAGGGTGTGAAATTGTCGGTGTGTCGTCGCGAATTCATGTCCTGCAGCTCCTGTAGATATTTGCGTCGTCGCTCCTCCTGGTATAGCTTTTGCATATGCTCCGCTTGTCGTATGGCTAATTCCTCATCCGATATGTTTGGCTTGTACTCATTCCTGAGTGGGGTCTTGAAGTGTATATTGACGTCTATATGAAACGAGAAGAATCGGATACCGTATCGATGAGTATATATGTATGTAAATATCGGAAATTGAACGCCTGGTCTGGCTGGCCAAAAGGTTGTTGTGTTTCGTTTATTGTTATTGCTACGCGCGATGCTAAAAACACGAAATAAGTAGTTAGGGCAGTGCCGGGCGGCTGCTCGTAGGGCAAGTGTAAGACGAGCTAACCGCAAAAAAAATATATAAATTATTGTCGCTGCTGTTATGAAACGAGCCGCAGCGCTTATCTGTAACTGTAGCTGTATCTATAACTGTCTGTAGCTGTAGCCTGTCGCTGTATCTGTTATAGCTATCTTCATCTGTAGTCTAACGTCTGTGCATGCCAATTGGTAAGCAAATAAACAACGTTAACGCTGTTCAGCGCACGCCTCGCTAAGCAGATAGACCCCACAAAACGCAGATAACCCCTCAGCAAACTGAGAAAGTTGAGATGAATAACAAAGTATATACAAATATATGTATATATAGAGTGAGAGAGAGAGAGAGAGAGAGAGGTATATACTCATAGTTTAGTCTTCGTTTTCAATTGAATTAACATTTCGCATTGTATCGAAAATGAGCTGCAATTGAAGTTAATGCTCGTTAGTTTCCACTGATAGCTAAATGAGCCACCAATTGAATTGAAAGTGGTGCCAACTGGGCGTGTGGCCTAAGTGGGTGGATGGCTGACGACCCGCCCGAATGGGATGAACCGAGCGCCCAAGTGCTTGCCGCTGTTGTCAGCTCATGATTGGCATCTTGAGATAATGCAGCCCCTATATCATTCAGTCAACAATGCAATGGCTGTCAATTAAAAAAGTTTACAATGAAGAAATTATAATTATTATTTACTTATCTGATCAAGTTTTAATAGCTTTTTTTGAATGGGGTTTTTATGGAGTTTAGCAATAGTTTTTGTCTGGCTAAGAGAGACGTCTTGAAGCTGTAAGAGTTTAGCCTTAAAGTTGTACAAGTAAATATACAGTATATATATTATTTTAAATAACGTAGTTTAAAATTTTATATATGCATTATATATATAAATTCTGAAAAATAATATGCCTTTAAACTCTTTAAAAATACTAAAATAATATATCGTAAAATTCAGCAAGAATTCATGAGATTTACAATAACAATTATGAATGCGAATAATTTTCGAAAGAACTGAGGCCTTTTATATAAAATGTTTTAAAAGGTATTTAGAGATATTTAAACAAGCAATGAAGTATTCCCTCCAAATAAATTTCTTAGAAATAACAACAGACTTAAATCAGAGACGTCATCAACTGATATAAAATAGGTAGCAGAATCAAGAGCTGAACTAATCAGGCCCACGTATGCGAGGGCAGCAAGAAAGATTTGGGAGCCATAATCAACGCTAAACGACGAAGAATCAGCTTAACTAAATTATTTAAATTAAACTATGGAAAATATGCATGACTTGATGCCCGATTATTTACCCTTCATTTTGATGGTCAATATAAAATTAAATTAAAATTATTTGACAAAGTTGCAAATATTTCAATAAAGTTTTGTTTGCCATCTCATATTAGCTTTTGTTCGAAATATATGTATATTGATGATAATATGATTAAATTATTAATTGAATACCCTGGTAATTAAATAATTAATTGCAGATCTCAAACTCATGAAACTGAGTGGAACTGAAGGTAAAGGAACTATAGGAAAAATGCAGTTAAATTTAAATAAATTTATACAGATTCCTTCTTAACTCTAAAACTAAGTAAAATGAGTTTATAATATAGTTAAGTTAATGCTTCTTTGTGGCTAATAACTTGACTTGAGCAGCTTTGATGAGCTTTAACACAAAGCCATGAGACTGCCCTGAGCAGCTCGTACTTGGAAACAAAGGAAGCCTCGAAAAAGACATATAGTTAAAATGCTTTACAAGATCAACAACAAAGACTAGCTAAGGCTGCAAGTAATTTCTGATAAGCACCAGCAGTTAAGACAAGATGAGCCACTTAAGCAAACTTAGTATATACTAGATATTAGTATATATATGTCATTTGCATAGCTGCAGCAGTTATAAAGCAGAAATATATTCACTGTGGCCTTGGGCTGCATAGTTGGGAGATTCAGTTGTGGATATTCATTTGCATATGACGTGACCGCGTTTCACATCAACTTGCAGGGGGGTGGGATGAGTGGAGCGCTCAACTGATATGAATGGCAGTTAAACAATTGGAAATCAAGCACAGTCGTAAAGCGAATTCTAAACGAATTGCGCAGCAGCCAAAGATCAAATTTTCCATCTCAAATAAATAGAAATTTGTTTTTGACGAAGGGCTTTACAAAAAGCGGCACACAAGCTGTACAAATATTTGTCGCTGTTGTTGTCATTGTTGTTGTTGTTGTCTGTGACAATGACAAAATGCTTTAAAAAATCATAAAGCACAGCAAACAAACTGCTTTTTATTGTTGTATGCAGCAAAACAAAAAAAAAAAAGTAGAAAAATAAATGAAAAAAAGGAGAAATAATTGTCACTTGAGAGATTTTTCACTTTCACTGATTTGTTTGAGGCGGCGCAATTTGCAGCGTTTTGAAAGTGTTGCCGATTTTCATCTTTCACTGCAGGCACACACACACACGCACACACATGCACTTGTTTGCCCCGTTAAGCCGGCTTTTCCTTTCGAGTTAGGTTAATCAGCGCTTACGACAGAAAACAAAAACCTTTTCTTTTTCGCCTCACTCCACTCTTCGCTTCACCTCACTGTGCTTAGTCACACAATCAATCAGAATCACAGCTAGATAGATAGTATGAGAAGGTCGTTCAGCTGATAAACTAGTAGCCAAAGGTGTCTCGGCTTAGCCAATGCACGAACCTCGCTCCAAACTCGTTTAAGTCGATCGATCGATAGGGGCGCGCGACTCTAACAACTGCTTCGTAGCACGCGTTGCGCTCAACTGAAACCGAAACCGAAAACTGAAATTCAAACTGAATGAAATGCAAAGATTGAGTGAATGAGCAAGTGAGAGCATAGAGTGGAATAGAGAGAGAGAGACAGAGAGAGAGAGAGAGAGAGAGAGAGGCAAGGCTGAAGCGGCTTTGTCGCATTTCAGTTATCGTCGTACAACGAATGCCGTTTCTTTGGCGCCCCACCTCAAATCGCACGTTTATTCAGACATTGCACAGCTGCTGCTTCTTCTTCTTCTTCTCTTACTACTACTGATTGTTGTTGTTGTGGTCGATGTGCGAAGTGCTTACAGTGGGGCAATTAACTCACGCACAGTTGATAAGAGCCGCGGGCTCGAGTGTACGTGAACTGGATGACACATTGTCAAATGAATCAAATTCAATTGTTGAAATAATTTAAGGGAAAATATTTAGAAATATTTTGAAATGTGAAAAGAGGTATGAAATTAATAAAAACAAATAAATAAAAAAGAAGTAAATAAATAAAAAATATAATAATAATATTTAAATAAATATTAATAAAACCTTTTTTAAATTAACCTATATTTAATATTGTATTTTATGATCATTAGATGGATAAGCTATTTATTAATCATCTACTGATATTTGCATTGAACTGCAGCTTTTAGCTTATCCACTTATTTACATGTTTTATGTAATATAAACATGTATACATTATATTTAAAATATTTAAAGCCTGTCTGAAAGTTTTGATATTATTACCGAATTCGGATTGCTAACATCCAGACAGTCTTAGAGCTGGACTTTATCGCAAACGGAATTTTAGTTTATTACAATGATTGCCTTATATTTCGTTTTGATATTATACAAAAGTTTTGAGTAGAAAAAGCCAATTTGCCATTAATCCGTTAGCTGCATTTCATTCTATGCAATCTCAATGGAAAATGGAATTTATTATAAATATATTTAAAGATTTGTATTGTATTTAAATTTCGATTTCACGTACTTTTGTGACCCACTGTCTGGAGCCAAGCACAAGATCAGAGTCTGAAGAGATCGTTGCACCTCAGAAAGCTCCAACAATGCGAAGCTTTTTATCGCGCAGCACGTGAAAAACGTGAGATGCATGACAAAAGCGTGGCAATCGAAAAAGAGAGATAGTCCTTCACTCTCTCTCTCCCTCTCCCACACACTCTCTTTTATCTGTTGCGCTCTCTGCCTCATTCTCTCTCTCTCTCTCTCTCTCTCTCTCTCTCTCTCTCTGCTTTGATAACAAGTTTCAAGTTTTGCAAAAAAAGAAGAAGAAGAAAAATTTAATAGCGTGAGAAAGCGCAAAACTGGAAAATCGTTTAATCAAAAATTGAGAAAGTGAACGTTTTTGCCTTATGAGTGGGCGTGCCAGGAGGCTGCACATGCTTGGGCCAAGGGGGACGTGTTGGGTTGCAAGTGAAGGGCGGGACGGGAGATGGGAGAGATGTGTATATTAAGCGCTATACTAACTGCCGCTTAGCTGCTGCCACTGTTGTTGTTGTTGTTGCTGCAGTTGCTGCTGTTGCTGCTGCTGTTGCAGTTGCTGTTGCAGTTGCAGTTGCTGCTGCTGCTGCTGCCACATGAGCAGCGGCATGGAGGCGCCTATGGCATGTCGATTGGCCAAATATGCCTGACGCTGCGCCGGTGACGGCGTGGGGGGCAGCCCAACAATATGATAGCTCATTGCTGTGGTTGTTGTTGTTGTGGCTGTTGTTGTTGCTGCCGGCAGTGGTGGCACCATGGGCGCTGCTGCTGCTGCTGCTGCTGCTGCTGCTGCTGTGTCCCGCCGCAGCCACAGCAACTTGCCACAGCTGGGCACATCGCAGACGCTGCGATGCAGCGTGGCTGGCGTCAGGTTGTTGCTGTTGTTGTAGTAGCTGTTGCCATCGCTGCTCAGCGGACGTTGCTGCCACTGATCAAAGCTGTTGCTGTTGTTGTTGTTGCTGCGGCGCAACTGTTGCTGCCGCTGCTGCTGCTGTTGAATGTTGTCATCTGTCAGCTCTAAATCATTGCAGCTGCTGTGCAGCTTTTGATGCGACTGTCGCCAGTGCACGCGATTTCCCGCCGTTGAGGCAGTGCGTCGACTGTGGTTGTTGCTGTTGCTGTTGCTGTTGCCGTGGTGGTTGCTGCTACGGTTGCTGTTGCCAGGGTGCTGTTGGTGGGCCGCCGCGTAGGTGTCGCTGCGTCGCGGCGCTAACGTTTGATGTATCATAATTATTTTTTAAAATTTATTTCTATTTCATCTAGCGGTTGCTTTTTTTCTTCTACATAGAATTTCGATTTTGTTTTTTTCGCACCACTCAGTGGTGCATTATGTAAGTGGAAATTGACGCGCGTCGCATTTAATTGGGAAATTGTCGAGCGTTGACGTTTTTGGCACGGAAAAGTGAAACTAACTGAATGGAAAGGCCGCGCTGAACAGGTAACCAACGTCAGCTCGGCCCGCTCTTGTTCTTCTTCTTCTTCTCCCTCTTCTTCTTCTTCTTCTAGTTGCTGTTGTTGTTGTTGTTGTTTGTGTTGTTGACACATTTTGGCCATGGCAACGTCTGGGCCGGCTTTGAGGGTTGTTGGATATTCGTTCGCTCGGTTCGATGGTCGAGCTCGTGCTCGGCTTGCGCCTTGGACAGGTGGCGGTAAGCGGGTCAACAACGCGCTGGCCGTCAGTTTTGGCTCTCTGCTATTGGCCCTATCGATTAATTTGGCCAACTAATGCACGCGCCGCACCTTCTAAACAAAAAGCCATTGCTATTGCAGCAATTGCGGAAATTTCTTGCGGTAGTAAAAGCAGACCCCACAAAATACCTCAAAGAGCATAAAAACGGAATTTCGCAAAGGTCGTTGAATGAACGCAGCACGCAGAGGCGTAGCCAGCAGAAATTCAATGTGAAGGGGGGTCGGACTGAGGCATAAGCTGGTTGATAAGATTGACGAAGGCGAATGTGAAGTAATTAAGCGTGGAATTGGGTTAATGTGGGAAATATATATGCCCATGTTGTATATAAGAAAGATATACGTGAAGTCAGTTGGAAGGTGGGGAGAGAGAGGCGCGAATTGCTTGACTATCTTTAAGCTAATTATCAATTTCGATTATATATATGTACATACAATACACAAATATATTTTACATAATTTTAGAATATATTTAATATTTTTAAATAGTTCTCTTAGATCTCAAATAAATTTGTATCTATATTTTTGTATAGATATAATAACTTTAGATGGTTTACATTCAAAATAATATTTTAAATAATATTATTTGGCTTTTTTACATTTCTCTGATCACTTGTCCTAAGTTTTTGGTACAAATCTAATTATAATAACCAAAATAAGTCTATCTAAATGTATATTTGTTCAGGGTATTCTATTTCATGGGCCCCAAGGTCAGAACTGGCTTCTTACGCGTAAATAATTGTGTTGTGAAAGAACTGAAGAACCAAACATTTAAATACAGATGTTAGCTTATGAGCTCCTTGTGAGATATGTGATAATATCTTAAGTCTTGAACTCTTTAAACACAAAGATCAAGTTAAAATTAGATATCAAGCGAACAGTTTTTAAATAAAAATAATAAAAATATTAATTTGTTTAGAAGCAATGGAATTATAGAAATCAGAGTTCTAAAAGACTTAGATGAGTAGTTAATAATAGTTCCCCCCTTCGAAATGCAAATCATTTGGAATTGCGGCATTTTTAGTACACTCAATTTGTTTTTAGTACACTTGACAAGCATCGGTCTGGCAACGCCGCTGACTGGCTGGCCACCTGGCTGCAGACTCACCTGTACCCGAATCAGTCTGATCACCGTTGCTGTAGACGAATGGGCTGTAGGGCTCGTAGCCCGAGTGGCTCCCCGGGCCCTTGAGTGGCGGCTGTGGGGGTATGGGCGGTGGTGGTGCGGCGCTCGAGTCAAAATCTACGCCAGCAATGGACAAATGGACAATACAGAACATGGATAAAAATAATTTCGAATTGTGAGCGAAAAACCAATTGTAAGCCAAGTCTCCAAAATAGAAAGAGAGTAACGATAATCCAAGCCTAGGACTACGAGATTAGATGAGCGCAGGCAACAACCCAAGAGAGAGAGAGAGCGAGAGAGAGGAACACACCCACTGCAACACTGTCAGATAGTTGAGTTACCTTTAAATGTGACCGCCATGGCGCTGCGTTTGAGACGTTCCAGACTGCCGACCGGGCAACGCCGGGCGCCAGCCGCTGGCTCCCCGTCGGGCACATAGCGCGCCTTGGGGCGATGCTTGTGGGCATCGAATGGCTGGTTGGCAAAGATGTCGGAAGTGGTTTGTGGCTGCTGAGTCGTCCTGGCCGGACGCATGGGCGAGGCGGAGCTGGCTCTGGGGCCCGGCTGACGTTGGGGTTTCTTGGGCAGCGCCGGCGTGCGCTGCGGATGCTTGTGGGCCACCCAGTCGCCGCTCAGGTGGGGCGAGATATCGTGCACATCCCGCAGATCAGCCAGCGAGGTGGACAGATAGCGCTGGGGCAGACTCTGGCCCGGCTCGGGGGACTCGTAGCGATGGCGCAGCGTCTGCACGTGGCCCTGGGAGCAGCTGTTGCTGCTGTGGCTGCGCGTCGGACTGGCCGCCTTGGCCGGCAGCAGCTCCGCCGTCTTGCTGATGATGTCGATGTGCGGCATGAGGCGTGCGCGCTGTCGCCGCCTGCCACGATCCGGTGAGCCGGTGGGCGTGGCAGCGCGCAACTCAAACCTGTGCGTCAGCTGGCTGACGGCGTCGTCGGCGGCTGGCAACGCATCCGCAGCGTTGCCCGAGGCGTCTTTTGATCCTCCGGCCTTCAATTGAGGATCGCTGCGCGCCTTCCGCAGCTGGCTAAGCCCAAAAAAATGACGCCGCTCATTGGACTGCTCCCGCTCGATGCTCTCGAACTTCTGCTTGATCTTCTGCACCTCGCCGGTGTAGACGCGCTGCAGGTAGGAGCTGGAGCAGGCCGAGACCTGCGACTGCGGCGACAGGCTGCGCGACCGGTAGTACGCGTCGTACAGCTCAACGCTGCCACCGGGCGAACCAGCTCCGTAGCTGTGCAGCTCGACCGCCGGATCGGCCGCGTCCTCGTCCTCGGGCGGCCGCTCGGGCGGGCTGTGCAAGTGAAAATTTACACGGGCCGCCGCGCGTTCGCCGTAGATGCCGCTCAAATCGGTCAGCGAGTTGCTCAGCTCCGTGTGCACCAGCTGGGCGTGGGCGTGGCTGTGGCTGTGACTGTGGTGGTGTCGGGCCTGCTGCCTGGCCTGCATGTTCTGCTCGATGAGGCGCATCACCTCGGCCTCGTCCGGGGAGCTGTCCTCGCGCGCATGGTAGATGGTCTTGCTGGGCTCCTCGAACTGTCGCTCCTCGAAATATTGGATTTTCTGATTGATGGGATTCTCTTTGGACTCCTGCGGCTCCAGCGACTGCTGCGACGGCTGCGACTCCTGCTCAGCCTTGGCCGCGCTTGGCTTGGACTCCACTTTGGGCTTGGGCCTCGGCGGCACCTCGGGCGGCTTGCTCAGGCTCAACTCCGCATTCTTGGCGGCTATGGCGCCGCGTGTCTCGCGAGCCACCACCACCGGCGACTGGCTGCGCGTGGCGCGTGGCAGCGTCTGCGCCTGCTGCTGCTCCTCGCGCTTGCGCAGCACCGGCCCGAGCAGCTGCTCCTTGTTGATGGTCGAGTTGCAGCGCACCTTCAGCGTGTTCGCATGGCTGCTCGGCTTGGAGTCCTTCTCCACGGTCACCACATACTGCTCCTCCACTGTGGCCCTGCGATTGCCCGCATAGATCTCGTTCAGCTGCTGGGTTATCTTCTTGATCTGATCCTTGGAGAGTGTGCTGACCAGATCGTTGTTCAGATGTCGCTCCGGCTGCGCCTGCGCTTGTGATTGTGTCTCCAGGCTGCTGGCCAGATCTGCGACGGTATTGCGTCGCCATTGACGCTGCACGGGCGGCAGGAGCTGCGCCTCGGCGCGCTGCCGCTTCAGCAGCTGCAGCTGCTCGAAATTCTCGCGCAAATCCTCGACGGACTTCTGCTTGGCATGCAGCGCCTGGTCCGCCTCCTGCCGCCACTTGATCTCATTCACGTCCTTCGAGCGAAAGTGCAGATCGCGCTCCCGCTGATCCGACTGCAGCTTGCCGACCAGATATTGCAGCTCCTTTTCGGCCCGCTCGTGCAGACGCACCTTGCGCCACTCATCGAAGTCGAGCAGCTCCGCATCCTTGCGCAACGGATGAAAGTTGCTCGCCGAGGTGGCGCGCTCCAGCTGCCCCACCCGCTCCAAGGTGCTGTAGAAGCGATTCAGCTCGGTGAAGCGTTCGCAGTTGTTGCGGTACCGGCAGCTCGGACTGTGCCGCTCCAGCTGCACCAGCGAGGTGGCACTGTGCGCCAGCTCCCCGCACTGATAGAGGCCGCCAGCGGCAGTGCTGTCTGCACCGCCCTGCTGCCGCCTGCTGCGATCGTCGGCACTACTCAGGCTGCTGGCACGTGCCACCGCCTGCTGGTGCTCCTTGTCCTGGCGCTGGCTCGAGCGCAGACTGTCGATGCGACGGCGAGAGGGCGAACGCACCTCCCGCTGCTGCTGCGGCTGCGGCTGCGGTGGCTGCTGCGGCACGCGCACCTCGCGCGTGGGTGAGAACCGACGCTGCACTACCTCGGGCGACTGCGGACGGGCGATGTCTGTGACAGCCTGAGGTCGGGCGCCCGACTGTGCCTTGCTCTCATACTTCCACACGAGATCCTCAATGCAGCTGGAGGGAGGCGGTGCGGTGTAGTCATAGATATCCTCGCCGTAGCCCGGCTCCACCAGCGAGCAGTACTTGTAGTCGGTGGTGGTGCCGCCGTTGATTAGCTGCGGCAGCGAGTGGGGCGTTTGGGTCTGGCTCTGGCTCTGCTTGGCATTGTAATCGTTCCAGAAGTGAGTTTTCTCGCGCACCGTCTCGCTGTAGGACTGCTGGGCCACAGCTGGCTTGGACTTGGCAGTGGTCTTGGCGGTTTTGGTGGTGCCGACGCGTTTGCGTGGCACGTGACCCTCGCTGCGGCTGATCTGCAGCGGCGCTGGCAGCGATTTGGCTGGCTTCGACTTACCCACATAGGTTTTGGGCGGTGCTATGGGCACATACTCCTGCCGCACCACCGAGTCAATGGAGAAGGTGGAGTTGCTGCGCGGCAAGCTCTCATTCGAGGCGCTGCGATGCACCGTGGCAACGGTCTGGGTCTGCGCCTTGCTGCACTTGGGCATCACCTTCTTCAGAGCGCGACTGCAGTCGAGCAGATTCTGCGGCCGAACCTGGGGGAAGCACATGGTGTGGCGCGTGGTGGTGCTAACGGTGCTGTGGCGCAAGCGCGGCAGCGACTTGCTGCGCGTATGCTGCGCCTTGCACGTGGCATACGAGCGCACCGCCTCGCGCACCTCCTGCGGCGACTTCAGCGAGGGATCCCTCAGTATATTCGTGCTAGCCTCAAAGTTTGTGCGGCCCGCAGGCAGCGTATTCTCCAGTCGCTTCTTCTCCTCGGCAAAGCTGCGCTCCTTGGAGATGCTGCGGCCAAAGGCGACGGGACTGCGACTCGAGTGACGCAGCGCCAGGAGGCGTGCCGGACGACGGCTCGGACTGACGGAGCGGAGGCGAGCGTGATGCTGCTGCTGCTGCTGCACTCTCATCAGGCAGCCGTCCTTGGTGCGCGTCTCCTTGGTGGCGGTCAGCGTGGCCAGCAATGTGGACACAGCGCCCGTGGACTTGGAGCGACAGATGGGCTCCCGACGCGCGGTAGAGACCTTGCGCAGGGTAATCGTATTGCTGTTGCTAGTGCTAGTCCCGCCTGGTGGCTGAAAGCATTGATCGTGGCGCGATTTCGAGCAGCTGCTCGTTATCTTCTCCACGCGCACCGTGCTCTTCGTGCAGGAGGAGCGACGATTCGGTGGTAGAGGCGGAGTCTCCTGCTGCTGCTGCTGCTGCTTCTTGCTTAACGGTATAAACGAGGGCAGATTCTTCGAGAAATGCGTAAACATTTTGCTAGCTGTAGCCGGCTGTGGCGGCGGCGGTGGTGGCGGTGGCGGAGGAGGAGGTGGTGGTGGCGGTGCTGCTGCAGTTGGCGTTGCTGCCTTGACTTTATCTGATTCTTCTTTAGACTCCTCTAAAGGCTTGGTGCTGACGCGTATTTTGGTTAGCGTCGGCGTTATCTGTATAAATTCAAACTCTTCTACAATTTCTTTTGGTTTTGTCGGAAGAGTCGAAATCAGGAGAGAGATTTGCATATTAATCATAGGAGCCGCGACTTTATAGAGGGTGCCCGGTGCTGCAGTGCTTCAAAGAACGCTCGACGCATTTGCTGATAACAACTTCTAGTGTGGCAGTGGGTGTGTATACTATCATATATATATATATGGTATATATTGTTTACCAATTGATTAAGAACAGTACTAGCTAGTTAGACTCGAGGAGTAGTAGAACAGAGTAGAGCTTGAAGGTTGTAGAGAGAAACCAACACCAATTGAAGAATTAGTACGAACAACTGCGCCTTAACTTTAGTTATTTAGTGTTGTGAGAGAAACCATGTTAAGATTAAATGAACTAGTTCAATTGTGAACTATCCTACCTTTGGGTTTCTCGGGCGCTGGCTTGCGGAAGCCAAGCAAAGGCGGCTCACCACCGGCCTGTAAGCTCTTGTAGGCCTGACGCTGCTCCACGGGACTCAGCGGACTGCTGACGGGCAGCTCCTTTTTGCGAAAGACTAGATTGGAATCGCTGGTATAACCAGATTCTTTGGCCAGAGCTCTGCGGATGATACGAATGTAAAATATTAATAGAGGAATAGTTTAGGGAGGAACAGATTTGCTTACCTTGACAAATTGCCTTCTGTGTAAAGCGGCGATAGTTTCGATTGTTCCAAATTCTGTGTTGTAATAAATAGATAAATCAAGATTAGGCATTACTCATTTAACTAATTTTCCAATGAAACGATTTCAAGACTGTTTAATTTTTACTGTAAAAATTAGTATTTCAAGTGCCGTTTGTGGACGCAATGAGACCCTAGAGATACTTAACTCGACTATTTGGGACTTACTGCATCATTATCAATATCATCGACGAACTCTATTATAATGCGTGGTATGCGAGTATGTTCCCTGAGCCACTTAGCGTGACGCGTAATTATTGAATAGGAAAGGGGATAAGACAGATAAGATATACTAAAGCATATTTTCAAGGATTTCACCATTCAACGAAAACTTAACAGAAAGCTAATCTACCCATTTTTTATGGGCGCAGGGTATACACAAAAAAAAATATAATAAAAATCTATAATCTATGACTAGAAATTATATAGATTAGCGTTCATACCCCGTTAAAGATGTCCATCACTTCGTCCCACCACTAGAATTGTGAATAGAATAATTTGCTGTGAGTTAGATAAATTGCAACGCGATTTGTGTAGGACGAAAATAATGTAGAATAATGAAGGCGTGCGTATGAAATCGTGTGTCAGATATGGGGGGTATTATATATAGTGAAAGTGTGAATGGGGGGAAATGAGTGAAAAGCAGTTGAGAGCATATGGAAAGAATTGTGGATGTTAAGCATTAGCCATGGACGAGTTCACATAGTTTAGTTCTTGATAGGGATAGAGCTCTGTGCGCGACTAGAGACTGCTGCTGACTTGGGCACTTGCCTCCTTCTTCTCCTTCTCCGAAACGGACGAATGACCCGTGGTATAGTCCTCGATGCGACCAGGTTGATTCTTGTATGAGTTTTGTGCCGATTTTATGGGATTGGGCATAGTACCATACAATCTGAAACGAGAGTTTTTAGTTAAGGTAAATATACAAGTATTTCTAGAAGGTAGAGTTTCCCGAACTTACTTATCGTCCTGGCTTAGATTGCGCACGTTTACAGCCGATGAGACCGATTGTACGCGCAGCGGATTGGGTGTACGATATTTTACTGTTGAGTAATCGGAATCGTAGTTGGGCTCGGGCTCAGAGACATAACCATTGCTCTTATACGATGGACGAGCTGCATAAGGTTATGATAGATAGAAATCCAATTAGATTTTTGAACATATTGTAATGAAAATAGTTAGAAATTTACGAGCACTACTGAAGTTGTTGTTGTTGTTGCTGTTGTTGTGGTTGTTGTTATCACGGATGTTGCAATTGTTGTGGTTATTATTATTATTATTGTTGTTGTTTTGGGCAGACATAATGTTAGAGCTTGGTGTATGAGTAGGTACTTAGTTTAAGATTAGTGTAGAAATTTTGTTTCAAGCGTTCCAATGAGCTAAATGGCACAAAAAAATGACCAAAAAATAATATAATATAATATATATAATAAAGTCCAATAATAAATATGATTAAATCGAATTCCGCATGCCAACTGATAAAAAGGAAAATGTCCAAATTAGAAATCATAAATGTTACAGCTACTACCAAAAGCAGGCGAAGCGATAAGTGGGCGCTACTTAAGCAAAGCTTAAACTGAATTTAGAATAGATTATGTATACATCTAAAAGTACGATAAGTTATAAAGAGTTTTCAAAAATCACCTCTGGGACACTTGTAGCGTATCACAAATTCGTCTGTTGAGTGCGATTTGACAAGACAAAGAGAGACAGAGTGTGGAAAGCGTATGGGGATGGGTACAATTGGTGACATATGGTATATATATAGTAGAGGAGTGGCATTCGAAAAAGAGAATTCAGAGAGTTAAACAACTAGTTCAGCAGGCGCAGAACTGAAGCATTATAGGGATATTGGTTAAGTGGATCACAAGTTATATATGGGAATGTGGTTATGGCTGGGTTTCACAATGCTTCAAGTTCTGTTGGATCTGAGTGGTAAAACATTTACCGCCATTCTTCTGCTTATGTATGGTCTGATAGAGGCGCTTATACCATTCATGCTGATGCGGTTCCTGGACCTCCTGCAGCGTAACAGACAAAATATTTATATATCAAATAGGGAAGATTGTGTGTTCGCTCCGCTAGCTGAACTTGAGCTGATTTCTGTTTTGTTTTTGCTTTTACCGATCTGAGTATGATGGGCATTCCATCGTTGGTAACGGGACCGATCCCTTCGTATTGCCGTCGACCTAACTGTGCCATTTTTCTCGGGCGATCGCTTTCCGTTTCCGGTTCGCTCATATACTCGTGCTTGACTTTGTAGACTGTAAACCGAGATTGTTTTAATTCTTGTTTTTAGTTTTAGTGGAGTCAGTGTTTGTTTTTGTTTTTTAGGTGGAATTCGCAAGAAGGGGAGTGGAAAACGAGTGGAAATAAACGTGTGTAAAACATTTAGAATGCAGCACCTGCCGCTGTTAATCTTGCTTGTGTGCGAACGACTTGTGAACGCGCTCGAACTGTTCGTATCATACAACTTTCGTGTTGTACGGGGCCTACAATGGATATACTTACTGACTTCATTGGGCCTATAGACGGCGCGGCTAGTGTCGTTCTGTTGACGGCGTGCGAACGGCCTGTACAGCTCCGATGTGGAAGCCGAGCGTTCAAATGCTTCACAAATGAGAAAATGTTTAGAGAGTCATATGAATAGGGGAAACCTTTATAAGCTGGCGGACGAATAAGTCTAGTTTGAACAGCAAAATACGAGTGTTGCAAGTGTCAAGATCTTTGGAGATGCTCTAATTGCTTTATATAAATTATAAGAAGATTTTGTAAAAATTAAAGGTATTCCTTTTTAGCTACAGTTATTATTTAGGATTGACTAGACACTATTGTCTATACATTCTTTACTTGCTATGATTCTCAATTATAAAATCACAACAAATACTTTAGATCTATGTTTTAGCAAACTTTGTTTATGAAATTCTTCACGTCTCTGCTTTCTCATTTATCTTGTTTGTTAGCACTCTTCAAAGACATACTGATATATGATTTCTAATACTCGAATATGATCTCTGACATTTGATAGTAAAACTAGGGTATTATATAGATTTCATCTAGTGTCCTCATTTCACAATCGTTAATTTTAGATATTCATTAATAAAATACATAGAGAGATCTTTTATCTCCCATCAATATATAGATCCCTGTTCTTCATATCATAGATTTTCTTTGAAAGTTCTGAAGATCCGATTTAATAATTATAGATCGCCGATCTCCGAATGTCCCCTCATCAAACCCCTAAATCTCTCCTCTCTAATCACTAAAGGTATTCACAAATAGCTTTCCTAACGCTTGCACACATGTGGAGAATATTATCTACTTTTGATCTTGTCGGAGACGCTGGCACTGGGTGCCACGGGGCCAAATTGATTGGAATAATCGGTCTCCGCGTAGTCCGAGTTGTTGGAATTCAGCGTTGAGGGCGGCGTGCTCAGATTGGTGCTGGTGGTGGTGGTGGTGCTGCTGCGTGGTGCAGGCACCGGGCAACTGCCGTTTGTATAAGACCACGGTGGTGTCGTCGTCGTCGTCGTCGTTGCCGCTGGCTGTTGTTGTTGCTGCAGGGCCGTGTAGCGTCGCGGGAGTGTGGGCGATTCAAAGCGCACGGGACGGAACTCCTTGCGTCCGCTCAACGCTGGCGACGGCTGCGGCGTCCACACGGGCTGCGTGGGCGGCGGCGGTGGTGTGGGCGCCGCCGAGGAGCTGTGATCTAGCTCGTTGCTGGAGCCGTACGGTGTTTGGCTCTTGGGTGTCCAGACGCCTGTTGATAGGGGGAATGAGTGGTTGGCTCTTGTGACACAGTTGTCTACATTTTGACAGTGGTTCAGTGGTTCGTTGGGTGGGCTAAACATGACATTTTCAGGGGCGCAAGTTCACATTCTAGCTGAGTTTTATGCTCTCGCTCCACATAGATACATGTATACATTTTCTGGCTGCTGACATTTACACTTGTCAACAAATTTATGCTCGTTTTGCGGCCGATGCTCGCCTTCCATTGGTTTCATTGGTTTCTCTAACCAAAATAAATGCTGCAGTCAACAAACCGAGCGAAGACAAATTGACAAACAAACATCGCGACGTTGAACAGCAATAATTAATACGACCAAGGAAGCCGCATTTGGCACCCATTCAAAAGTTGCCCACAGCAAAGCAAAAACAAAAAAACACAAAAAAAACTATCACACACACACACACACACACATAAACATCTATGAGGGATGAGTCATCGCATTTGGCGCATGTTTAGAATTTACAAAGACTTTCACAGACTGTTATAAAATTATATTTGAATCAAGCGACAAACGACAAGAAACACGCTAAGAGAAACGAACCTCACGAGCTGTTTCAATTGTTAAGTACAGTGAGCACCGGCAGTGGAAGCACTGAGGACTAGCAAATGAAGACATTTCATCTATTAGTTTAAGGTAGATCAAGGTAAAATTATATTGATTGATATATACTGATTGGAAATAGAAATATAAGAGCGAATTCTAAGAGAAAATTCTTATGATTCTCTAATTAAAATGATTTTTTCTAAAGGAAAAGTATTCTGCCATCTCGTTTTGTTTTGGAGTGCTCATAGCCTATAGCCGAAGCTTGTGTTGAGCAATCAAGCAAGAATTATTAATAACTCTAATTCGATAAAATGCCGTTGCTTATATTTTTTATAAAACTTGACATTTGATTGTGAAAGGTCTTAAACATGGCAATTGAGTTGTTAAAACGTGAAATACAACTTTAATGATTTTTTTATAATTTTTATAGCATACACCTGTATATATGTATACTTTAAATGAAATTTATAGCTTATAGAAATGTTTATGTATTTTTATATATTTTTTGTTCAGTATTATTAAAGTGAGCAAATTTTCTCAACATTAATTTTAGCTATAAATATATGTACATTTTTACTTAAAAATTGTTAATTTATTCCTTTGTATATATGGTATATATGAAAATAGTAGAAATCGCTATACAGCTGATTTTTATATAAAAGCAAAAAGTAGTTCATTCAGTTCTTCTCCTTTCAGTTTCACTCGGTTCAGCATAATTACAGAATAGCCCTCGTTGTTCTTTCACTCAAGATCTTTCACTGAACAGATTTATATGCCACCTGTAATAGCACACAGATACACAAGCAACCAGCATCATACACATACACACACACACACACATTAGGTACACTTCTGTCTACAGAGATATTGCCTGCCCTAGGCGCGACTCGCCGCCAGACATTGACACGCATATCGCATATAGAATACGTTTTGGCTTCGATATATATAGCGCGCCCTCTCTCGCTCACTCTGCTGTATTTTTATAGTGGGTGGATGCGCTGACGTCTTAATTCAATCAGCACTTGATCGAATTATACAATCGTATCAAAGTCTTGCCAATGCCAATCAAAATCTAAATCAAATTCACAATCCTCGCTGATTCATTCACTTAACACTCGCAATTTTGCTGCAGAGAAACGATGATTATATTTTATTTTATTTTCGTTTTTTTTTACCCTGCTGAGGATGTTGTATTTGTTATATGGATATATATTTAATCGTTTTTAACTGGATCGTTGCGACGAGTTCTCGAGTAGCTGACTCCGCGCGCGGCTCAAAGCGACTGAATTTTGCGTGAGCCATCGTCGCCGAGCAGACCAACTCGGCGTTTACTGATTTTTCTTTTTGGGAACAACTGCTAAATGACTAAAACAACACACACACACGCACACACACACATGTATATATGTAACAGGCACAGTCACAGTCACAGTCAGAGCACACACACCCCGCAAGAGCTAACAATTTCCCAGCAATTTTAAATAGAAGATCAATTACGGCTGCAATCAAATATGGGAGCGCGTGCTCGATGAAGCGCACACTCAATACGTATAAACATACATACACATATATACATTTGCATGTACATATGTATATATATGTATTTATAGTATATTCCGATTTGTACAAGACAAAAGCAGAGTTTTAGTTTTATTTTGGTTGAAACGCCAATAATGCGTGCAATGCGAAATGGAACGGATGTGTAAGCAACTAAATATACCATAGTCTGAATGCTGAATACACCCATACATATGCATTGCATCTGACTATACTACCCATGTGTACTATAGATATGGATAAAAGAGTCCAGCCAAAGAGTCAATCAAAATGATTTCATTTGTTTTGTAAACTCTTTTTGAAAAAGAAAACAAAAGCCGAATGTGCGTTTGGTTTGGCTCTGACTCGACTCGGCTCGGCTTGGCTTGGCTTGGCTTGGCTTGGCACTTCCGGTTTGTTCAGTTCTCTGTTCCCTATGCTCTATGCTCTTTAGGAATAAATCAAACGGAAATTTTGCTTGGGTTTTTTTTTCTGTTTATACCCTGAACCCATTGAAAATGGGAAATCAGGGTATAATGGTTTTGTTAAAATGTATGTAACAGGCAGAAGGAGGCGTGGCAGACCCCACAAAGTATATATATTCTTGATCAGGGCGACGAGCTGAGTCGATTTAGCCCTGTCCGTCTGTCTGTCCGTCCGTCCGTCCGTCCGTCCGTCCGTCCGTCCGTCCGTCCGTCCGTCCGTCCGTCTGTCCGTATGTTTGAACGCGTCGATTTCAGAAGATATAAGAGCTAGAGACTTCAACTTTTTTTAAAATGTCCGTATATATCACGCGGATATCGAGTTTATCACTAAAAAACGATAACTCATTCCGATACTTTTTTATCGATAAAAAACCTTATCGAAGATCAGTTTAAAAATTATATCTCCTACATCTTTCAAGCTACAGTCTCCAAATTTAAAATGTATATTAAGACGCATGTCATACAATTTCGGTTTTTGTTAAAATTTACCCCCCACCCCTAAATCCACCCCTTCACCCTCATCTTTGTAAAAGTCGTATATCAAATACTAGAGACTTGTGATTCGGTATACACATACATTTTAACATTATGATTACGTTCTGAAAGTTTCATTACGATCGTACGTCTAGAAATTAAATTATTCAACAAATAAGTTCTCCTAATATTGCCAACACTGCAGCGCAACCCAAGCGAAATCGCCTGTATATGTGAGTGTGTGTGTGTGCGTGTATTTGTTTGCATGAGTGCGTGTGTGGGTGCTAATTATTATTGAAATATCAGTTGCTTGTAGGGTTCAGGGGATCTCGTAGTCGAGCAGTCTCGACTAGAGCTTTCTTACTTGTTTTTGTTTGTAGCCAATAAAAAACAATGCTCATTAAAGTAGCCTCAGCCATTTGAGCTATAGAGGGAGCGGCAGGGCAGGGCAGGGCAGAGCAGGAGCTTAGCTGCTACTGCTGCCACTGCTGCTGCTGCTGTTGGGTGTGTTTTACTTTTTTTTTTCAAGGAGCGCCCGCGCTCGTTCGTGAAGAAGCGCATTTACTTGGAGAATCGACTCGTAGCTGCTGGCAATTTATGTGAAATTTATTGATTTGCAAAATGAAAATGGAAATGAAAATATCGCATGGGTCTTTAGGCAGATGAGGGGAGGGAAACAGGGGCAGTAAAAATATATGTTCTACCTGCAATTAGAGCACTTTTAATTTTAAGTAGACTGTAGAATGGGACGGCAAGTAAAGAGAGGGAGGGAGAGAAAGAGTGTTTAAAGGTATGAAATGATAGACTAATTAATGCCCTGGGAATATTACAGCAATTAGTGTATGCAAATATAAATATATATATATATATGTATATGTATATACATATGTTTCGCTGCTCTGATAAGAATGAGAACATTTAAAGCTCTTCAAATTGTATAAATTACGTAAAACAGAAAAGAGATGTAGGTATTTTGTTTCTACTGAATCTTTAGAGTTTTTCTTGTTAAAAATAAATAAATAAATATGTATATATAAATTTGCTGACTTTTTCTCTACTTCAAAACAGTTTATAGATTTTTTCTTGATAGAAATAAGTAAAAAAAAATATACATACAAATATTTAAAAATTTTAAAAATAATTTAAATAAATATATTAATAAAATAAATCAAAAACAAATTTTAAAATGCAGAAAAAAATTAGAATAAAAAGAAAATACAACATACTGCGAATTAATGATTTTTGTTACCTAATTATAAGTAAACTTAAATTTCAACAGCATAGAAAATAGCCTGATAGAAAAATGCATTAAATCTCGTAAAGTAACTTTAGGGCCAACACAAAAAATACCTCTCTACTGCCTCCACTTTAACCCTCCCAACAGCTCCACCCATTCATTTCATAGGGTATTCCGTAGAAACGTTCTACAACTATATTTTTAGTGCCTGTGTCTTGTGGCCTTGCAGCCGCAGAGACTGAGGCTATCCCAGTCTGGCCGAGCTGCGAGCAACCTGTGCGTGCGCCCATTTATTGGGCGATTGGAACGGCCGCCTTTTGGATAGAGCGATTGACTCTGGGCTCTGCCCAGCTATCGAATGAGGGCGTGGCCAGCGCTGTGACCCAGCCTGCACTAGGTGTGCCGCATTGTTCTCTATTGTGTGTGCGTATCGGTTGGCATTCCCGCTTTGATTTATCTGCTCTGCCCCATAATTGAGTGCGCAAAGTATTTATGGAGTGCTGCTGCACCAAATAGCACATCTACTCACTCACGGGGCCCTTTAGAAAGCGGCACGAGTTTGATGTCTATCATGCTGGGCTTGGGGTGGGAGTGGTCCAGGGTTGGGCCAGCAGGTTGCAAAGGTCATTGGGCCTCAATTGAATGAATGAAGGGTGTGGGTAAGAGAAGGTTGTAGTGTGTGGCAAAGGTTAGAAGATATAAGGAAGCGGAAAATATACGAGGAAGAAAATAGATAAATTAGACTATAAATTTAGCATTAAATTTTAAGCCTTGTCTTTCTTTATGCTATTTTTATAGTCATAAAAAGTTTATTTCCCAATTCAAATCCTCAAACCCTTTAGCCTTCTGCAACATAAACTTTTCCCAATTTTAATTCCACAAATAAATCTTTGGCAATGCTTTTCTTTCAACACTTTTGCTCAGCAAATGAAGAGCCAAAGACAACGTCATCTCTTATATATATATTTATATAGTATATAATCTTATTCACCTCTTTTTTCAATCTCTAACTTAATTATGTTCAAATCATTTCTTCATGCTTTCATTCACGCAAACATATCAATAGTCAAGTTCAACTGAATTTATATTAACCATAAATTATGTTCAGTCACTAAAAGTCGCACGAAAAAATAAATATAAATATATATGTACTATATACTATATATATGTATTGTATTTATTCTTTTTTTTTTTTTCGTTTTCTGCTGTCTTAAATTTAAAAATAACAGCGAACAAATTAATGCTTTAAATAAATAAAGGCGCCTTTATGGCCCAAAAGAAATGCTCAAAAAGAGCAGCATAAGATTTTCATAACTGAAAACTTTGCCAGCTAATGCTGCCGGATCGTGACGCCAATCAAATGGGCAATGGGGCGTATACGCATTTTGATAGATTAGCTACGCCTACGCCGAATGAAGAAAGAAGAAGAAGAAGAAGCAGATGAAATTGCCATAAGGTGTTTATATAGCGCAAAACGCATCAGTTAGGCTCGTCGCCGAGCTCATCAAAATTGTTTGAGACATTGATCCGAAATAAGTTTCCATGTGTACTCTATGATTTCATTTAGTTTCGACGCCCATCTGGATTTGCTCTGTGTTTATTTTCCACTTTTAATGGATACTGTAGGCGTCTACAGAATAACAAAAGCAACTACAATTCCGCTGCACACAAATGTATGTATATACATATATATATTTATCTATATATATATATATATATTTGTAATAAATATTGCGCGGCCAACAAATTTTTGGATTGTACGTCATTTTATAAATTTAGCACATCGCAAAGGAGCGCGAAAAAAAATATCATGCGCACCTCCAGTTCCAGTCGAAAATATTTATTTTTCTTCTTACTTTTTTTTTTTTTTTTTTTGGGCTGCACAATTAACCTGAAATAATGTGAAATATTTGAAATAAACATGTGCGAAGCCAAAAATCAAGTTCAAAAAAATAATGAATAGATAGACAAACAAGATCATTATCAAACAACATCATCATCATCATCATCATAATCTTGATCATTGGCAGAGTGAAAAGTCGAAAACTAACTGAAAGGAAAATAATCTATAAATACGTGCCAATAAATTTTCAATATAAAAAGAAAAATGGCTCAGGAGTTGATTAGAAATTGTGCCTCAAATAAATAAAGAAATAATTTAATAGATATTAACGTAAGGCTCTATAAAGAGAAAGCTGACTGATGGCTTCATTAAAATGTAGAAAATAAAATATTGAAAAGAATATTAATTGAGCATTTGTAGATGAAATGAAAGGTAATCATGATCCTAAATAACTAAGGAGTACAATTATTGATCAATTTGGAATAATATTTCGAATAGTTACTAAATTTCGAAGTAATGCTCGGAATAAATTTCAGAGTAAGCTTGGCAATGAAATTCTGCATAAAGTTTATTCCGAGCATAGTTCGGAAAATAGAGTAGAAAAAAAAATCGCATAATATAACGAATTATATTGCAATTAAGTTATGCGTAAAATTATAAAATAATAATTTAATTAATAAATATTTAAAAATTTATATAATGTTTGCAAAATTCGATTAAAATCTGAACAAATGTTTTGAGTGAAGATTTAAACAATATTTGGAAACTACCACAGAAGAAAACTTGCAGCTGCAGATATACAAATTACTTTGTATCAGAACTGTGTAAATGATCTTTTTGATTAATTTTATATAGGTTTACCTATAAGTGTTTTTTTTTTTTTTTTTTTTTTTTTTTTTTTTTTTTGCTATTTACAATTTAATACAATTTTTGGTTATTTCTACTTATTGAACTGATCGAGCCTTAATTGATATTTCATTTGTGCTATTTTGCTGCATCACTTTCACATTTGGCAATAATCATTCTAGTTCATTCAAATTTCACAAATTCTAGAGAATTTCTTATTGTAGTTAATTAATTTTGACTACATATTCGATTTTCTGCAACTTTTGTTACAGAATGCCCAAATGTCTATATAAATAAGTTTCGATATGTGTTTCAGCCAAATGTTAGTTATTCGCATTTATTGCAAAAATCTGCAAGCAATTTGAAAGGAAAATTTGGTTGAAGATTGTTAAATTTTATAATATAAATGCTTAGAATGGAGGCTTAAAATAATACTATAAGATTTATTAAATTACAAAAAAAAAAACAATCAGCAGCTAAAGAGATATAGGTAAAGAAGAGATAGAGCAGAGATACATATTATCTAAACTTCTTTAAAAATCCATTCAAAATATTCACAAAGCAATCAAAATACTCGAAAAAAAATGCGCTCAAGTCTCTCTAAACTTCACATAATTAACAAATTTAATTTTATCATCCATTTACGACGCACACGCACTAAAATACAATTCCCAAAAACTCAAGAAATGAGATTCTTACAAGAAATTTACAAAGCTCTTAAGTGAAATTCATAAAAAAAACCCATTGAAAACGTCATGTTTGCAAGTGCCACACCCACGCATTTGAGCGTTTCCAGTGAACCAGCCCACACAAACACACACACACACACACACACAGCGTGATGCATCCGACAGCAGATATAGCATCAATCAGAGGATCAGCCATGTATATATAGATAGTTTTACCTGATCCAGCTGGTGCGCGTGCTTTAAACTTGGGCGCAAACATTGTTGTTGTTGTTGTGTTGTTTTGTGTGTGCTCTGCAAAAATGTGGCAGAGATCTGATTAGAATGGGAATTGTGACCCGAAACGAAACGAAACGAAACACTTGCAACAAGCAACACTTCACTTTTCTTTGATTTTACGCTCTTTGGTCACTGCACTGCGAACAAATTGAATTTTGGAGAGAGGCGAAAAGCGCGCTAAGCAAATGCTTGGAAATAACGCTCGACTAACCCTGCCCCATATTTGCTTTTGCTTTGCTTTTTCGTTTTCTCCGATGTGTGCAAGTGGAAATGTAGAAATGCTGCCGCTGCCTCCGATCCGAATATATGTATATCTATATCTATATATAATGTATATATATAATTTTTGTTTTTGATTTTTCACGCGCCTTCGCGTTGCGCACACGACTTAAACACGACGACGACTACGCCAGGCGAGAATCTTGTACAAGTTGCTTGGATTTTCTTTCGGCAACAGAAAATACTAAAATGAAACTCAATTTGTGTGAGCGCAAAGGCAACAACAACAACAACAACAAGTACTACTTCTACAAATACGTTAGCTGTGCCCTCAACAAATTTGATTTTCCAATTTTCCGCTGGCGGCGCACAGCATAAACAAAATGCTGATGCTTTCGTAAACAGAGACAGGAAATCAGGAGCGCCAAGAGCGCAAAGAGAGAGACTGAGCGAGCGAGAGAGACAGAGAGCGAGAGTGAGTGAGTGTGACGTAAATATTGCTGGCAGATAAAGATATATATTCACGCCATGAACAAGCTCGCGTCGCACAGGTCGTATACACAATTTCGTTTTGCCGTTTCACAAATATTCGCTAGCATACTTTGCGGCGGCAGGTGCAAAATGCCGAATTTAAAAATAAACAAAAATGGTGCAAAGGTGTGAGTACATGAGGAAAATGAGCGCAGAACATTTTATAAAATGTTTTTCATTCGTTTTTTTGGCCAATTAGCAAGCAGCTGCGCTCATTTGACCAAACAAATTGGATTAGAGACATTTGGAGGGCAGACACACGAATTGGATGGACTTGTTAAGGGCAAGGAATATATAGACATGTATGTATACACAGATCAGGGTTCAGTTTCGACCGACCGTTGGCATAGAGAAAGCCCTTGGCTAGCTGCAGCTCGTTGTCGATCTCCTTGAGCAGATCGCTCTCGGACCAGCTGCGTCGCTTGCGCTGCTGCTGCAGCTGCTGCTGCGGCGAGAGCAGAAATCGCGTCTGCTTCTGTCGCTGCTGCCGTAGATGTGACTTTGCTGCCGTCGCTGGCTTCGGCGCTGGCATCGGCATCGGCGTTGGCATCGTCGTCGACGTTGGCGTCGCTGTCGTTTTAATTGCTTTGGCTATCAAAATTGTTGGCATTCGTTTAGTTTGTTTCTCTCTCTCTCTCTGCTAGACGCATGCCACATGCTGCACTTAGCCTAAAGAGTGAACCCTGTGCTCAATTGTCTCGCTGCAACAACAAAAACAAATATGAAAACAAACGAATCGCTTGTTAGTTTGTTTTTGCTTTTGCTTTTGCTTTTGCTTCCCTTGTCATGCCAATTGAATGGAATTAATTAAAATTTCCGTTTAATCGCGATTTGTGTGCCTGCCCAATGCAATCGCTTGCAGCGCCCCAGATAAGCCGCCTCAATTGCCAGCAGAGGGGCCATCGGGGGGCCTCGCAGTTCTCAATGTGGAAACACTTGAGCGCAGAGTTGCAGAGACAAGATGAAGATGCGAAATCAGAAACAAAACAACTTAATATTTATCGTTATGAGCCCATAAAAGACATTTGCCTGATAGACTCTTAATATATATAGACGAGCTATATATATATGCGATTGCTTTGTCAGCCAATAAATTTGTATTAAATTAGTAGCATTTATTTGAAATATTCTAGCGTGAATTTTAGTTGGAAAATATTTTGTGGAATTCTTTGCATGTGAATGTCATAAATTTGTGTCAATGAGAATTATTATTCTAGCTAAATGTGACACTTGGGCAGGCGAAATAAATTTGCAGAGCCAGAGGAACAGATATTATGGAAGAGAGTGAAAAGAGCAAGATTAGAAAACTAGTTTTTCCATTGAATAAAATTGCTCTGGAGCACGTACTGAAAAGCTCGAAGCTTTCAGCAACTTTAGTTCATTTGAAAATTGGTACAGTATCAGAATGAGCTTAAGGCTCTTGTTGATTATTTAATATATATAAGCAAATATAATCACTTAGTCCTAATGAGACTTTAACTTTAGTCGTGATTTTTATAATCAAAGCAGAACAACTTTATAGATTTTTTAAGCAATCATCGCATGATTGAGCAGGAAAAAGCTTTAATGCACCTTAACAACTTTTTACCTTTGATAGAATTAAATGTGTTAAGGCTTTAAAGAGCTTTTTTAGTGATTTCAGAATGGATATATAAATGTAAGACAAGCTTTAAGTATATAAGCAAGTACAAAGCTTAAATTAAACAGTTATATTCATAAAATCTAGATTGGAGGAATTATTCTTATCTGATGAAATTATAATATGAAGTATGAGTAGAAAAATATTAAAATAAATGCCACCGATTTACTAATTTTATAAACTAATTAATTTACCATATTTAATGGATCCATTCTATTGAATGACTATACATTTAAAGTAATGCTTAAATTATGAATTATGAGTTTTATTTTTGTTTATTAGTTACATTCGATATATGTATGTTTATAAATATGCATATTTGGGACATTCACAGTATTAGTCAGTTGGTCAAGCATCATTTACAAGCGCTTAGCACAAAACGAATCTCTCGATGACAGAGCTTAGAGCTAAATCATGTATATATATTGATAAATAGATAAATATTTATATGGATCATGCATACAAAATAATAAACACTAAATAACAATTGAGTTTTGTTAATCAATCGATCATTTATTAAACATTCAACAACACTATATAAATTGAATTCATTTTGTATTAATTTCGAAAAGAGAAAATAAAAACAATTAACTAATTTTCACAAAACGTTTTTATATCTTTTTGTTTATTTTTTTTATTCAACAGTTGTCTAGGACAAAAATATACATAATTGAAAGGTTTTCATTTAGTTATATTTAGGCTGCATGCTGTAGAGGTGAGGCTGGGGGAAAGGATTTTGTTTAAATATATGTATCTTTATTATTGTTTTTGTTTTGTTTTTAAAGCGTTTTTTTTGCGGTTCCATTAACAAAGGTTTCTGGGCGTGCGTATCGAGAGTATTTTGCTATATATTTAGGCATATTCAGAAACTGTCGGACGTGGTTTTACTGTCGAAATTGCGCCAATATTTATCAAACTCTTCGAAGATTTTCGAGCGGAAGGGTGAACTGGCAAAGAGCTCATCGAAATTTCTATGAAAATTGCCCAAAAATGGCGCAGACGAGGGCATGGGCGTTCCTGTTCGATTGAAATTCGATTCGGATCGGGATTCATTGACTATATGGCTATGCATGGTTGACGTTGTTTCTCTTGTAATGTTGTTGTTGTTGTTCTGGTTGTTGTAGCTGTTGCTGTTGTTGCTGGTGTTTTCATTGTTGTTGTTGTTGTTGTTGTTGGTTGCTGTTTTATCATTGTCTGTGTGAGGGCGGCGATATAGAGAGAAATTTGATATACAAAAGAGCAACACACACACAGAGAGAGAGAGAGAGACATTTTTGTGAGAGAGTGAGAGTGAGAGAGAAGGAGAGAGATTCTGTGTCTACAACAACAATAAGCACATAACTACAATAAGTTTCGTGAGAGATGTGAGAGGATGTGCCAAATGACCATTCACCAATGAGTTTGCATTTAAAGTACACTCAGAGAAAATCATATGTGCATGTTACTAGAGTCTTACTATGGAATTTCTTCAGTTAGAATTTTCTATACTTTTTTTATAATTTATCGTATTTATTATTGCAATAGTACTACTTATTTAGATTTGTATTTAAGATATTCAATAAATAAATTAAATAAAAATAAATAAATTTACAAAATTAATTTAAAATAAATTTGAATAAATAAATAAAATAATTAATTAAAAAAAAATATATTTAAATAATAAATGTTGAGCATTTTTAAATATTTAAATAAAATTGTATTATGCATACATTTTTTCTATATTTTTATAGAAATAGAAAAAAATATTTAAATATATATTTGATAATAAAATATAATATTTATTTGATTAATTTATATTTCATTGAAAATTTGTTCATGCTTTTTATAGCAAAATATTCTTTTCGGTCTTTTTTTCAAGAATTCGCTAAGGAACTTCTATGCACAAATTTTGAAATGGGATGTAAACAAAATGGATGTATCCAAGATACTTTAACTTAAAACAATCTCAAGTAAGTAATACCTGAATTCTTTTTCATAAATTCATATAAATATTTAGAGAAATACATATTGAAGCGGAACTAATAGTTCCAAGTTTCAAAAACTAGTTTCTTTAGATAAATTATAAATCAGAATACGACAAAATATAATTTCTCTCAGCCTAAATTCCAACTGCTTTAGACTTAGAACTCACACACACATAAATTTCTCCGAGTGTCTTTGGTATTTAGCCGAACTTGTTCCAGACCGTCAGCACGGACAGCCCGATCAGCAGAGCTGCACTGAAAATGCTGCCAGCTGTTGAGCCGGCGGATGAGTTGGATGTGTTATTGTTGCTATCGGTGGACTGGGTGCTAGTTGGTGCTGGGCTACGGGGACTGGGACTGGGAATGGGAATGGGTGTTGCTTGGGCTATGGGGGAACTAAGAGTGGAGTGAGTGGAGGAGGAGGGTGAAGAGGGTGCTGAGGAACAGGAACCTTTGGAAGCGGAACCACAACCAGTGTCAGGCGTTTGGGAGCGGCAGGAGCTAGTTACAGAAGCGTTGCCAAATTGCAGATTATGACTAACAAGTTTCGCGGTATTGGAGCGATAACGATAACGATTGGCAGCCAAGGGGGCGGCTATCGGCTGCTGGTCCCTGGCTAACTCACCCTGGACAGACGGCGGCAGCCGGGACACCTTGTACGTCTTCACAATGGTCGACTTCTTGGTGGCGCTGCACTGTGCATTGTCCGTGGCGCTCTCGTTCCTCTCCTGCTGCTCGTGCCGCTCCACTTGGCCTCCCTCCAGCTGCTCACAGCTGCTGAACTTGGCGAATTCGCGCAAGTGGCGCGGCAGCTCGCGCAGATTCGCCTCCGCCTGGCCCTCGAGCACACGCACTGGCGGCACCGCCTCCCCATCCACATCGGACTCCGCCTTGGCCTGCACCGGCTGCGACTCGGCGCCGCTCTCCCAGTCACTGTCCGCGGGCATGGCCAGCTTGTGGCGCCGCTCCTTGACCCGGTTGAGGAACTCGTCGCTAATGTTCGCCTGCTCCTCGGTGGCGTGCTGCTGCTCGTCCTCGATCTTAGAGATCTTGATGATCTTGTGCTGGCGCCGCTCCTCGCGCTCCGCCACCTTGTGCATCCACTCCTCGGCCATCTGCTGGCGGAACACCTCGTCCTCGCTCAGCGTCGGCAGCTTCGGCGCCGGCCGGTAGCTCTCGCGTCGCGGCGGCGGCGCCTGCAGCACAGTCGGCGCCCGCTCCATCTCCTCCATGAGCCGGCGACGCTCCTGCTGCAGCCGCTCAAACTCCAGCTTCAGCTCCTCCTCCTTGCTCAGTATATACTTCAGCTGCTGTTCGTGCAGCTCGCGCGGCAGCGAGGCGCGCCGCTGCTGCCGGTCGTAGGCAGGAGGCTGGCCCGAGTGCGGCGGCTGTGGCGCCGGCGAGACGCCCCGCCTGGAGGTGGTGCTGATGTACGTGGGATTGGGATTGCGCTCGATCATCGAGTAGCAGCTGGCGTAGTGCGGCCGCTGCTGCTGCGGCGCCTGCTGCAGCATGGGCGCATGCCTCCTGCCGCCTCCGTACGCATTGAAGCCATCGTAGCTGCTGCTGCTGGACAGATCGTTCGTGCTGGCCGAGAGCCGTGGAGCGCGTATCCCGCTGTGCGGCTGTCGCTGCCGCTGATAGCAGATCTCCACCTCGCGGGCGAACGGCCGCGCAATGTTCTCCGAGTAGCCGAGGTCGTTGGCGTAGCGCGCCCAGTCGTCCTGCTGCTGGCGCGGATAGTGCTCCGCGGACGTGTGCGGCCGCTGCCCGCCGCTCTCGCTGAGATTGCACAGCGACTCGGAGCGACGGCTACGGTAGTCCGGCGCCAGCTCAACGGGAATCTCCACAGTGCGCGGCACCGAGGACAAACGCTCCTGGCGCGACCTGGCCGAGCGCTCGATCTCGCGCTCCAGCTCCTGCATGTGCGCATGTCGCTGGCGCTTCAGCTGCTCCTGCTGGCAGCTGTTGCTGACGTGGCCATTGCTGCTGCTGCTGTTGCTGTTGGTCAGCCGACTGAGATCGTAGAGCGAGGCGGATTTGTCGCGCTGCTGCCGCTGCTCGCGTCCCGTTTGCAGCTCGGCATTCAGCTGCTGGGAGAGGGCGTCAAAGTCCTTGAAGAGCTTTTCATTGTCCGGCGAAGGCTGCGCAATTGCGTCGAGCGCTGCTTTGGCACGTTGCCGAAATTCCTCATAAGTGCCGCTGCCAGTGCTGCCAGTGTTCACCTTGGCATGGCTGCCAGCTGTAGATGTTGCTGTTGTTGTCTGGCTGCTCTCTTTATATTGCTGTTGCTGTTGTTGCTGTTGCTGCTGTGCGTCATCGTTGAAAGTGTTTGACAAGCCATTTAATTTCGTTGCTGACATAATATTAGCTGCTGCCGGCGGTGGCGGCACAGGAGGCGGTGCACAATCCACCTCATCCACTGTTGTTGCTGGTGCTGCTGCTGCAGCTGCTGCTGTTGCAACTGTTGCTGCCTGCTTACCATTGTTAGTGATCGGCTCGCCCTCTTCCCGCTGTTCGCGCTTGCTCCTGCTGCTGTCGTAGACCACTTGTCCGTTCTCCACACGCTTCTGGGACTCGTACGAGCTCGTCTCAATGTTCGAGTAGCGCTTGCTCTGCGCCGGCAGCAACTGTTGCCGGCTGCTCGACTCGATGTTGGAGAATCGCTTGCGTTGCTCCGCGAATATGTCGCCCTGCGGCGCGATGCTCGGGAACATGCGCGCCAATTCACTCTCCATGCTGGCTGGAAATTTGCTGCCGTTCATGTAGTTGCTGTTGCTGCTCTGACTCTGACTGTGACTGTGACTGTGGCTGCTGCTGCTGCTGCTGATGTTGCTGCTGTGTTTGGTCGACTGCTCGAATGCGTAAGGCAACGACTGATCAGCTGCTGCTGCTCTTGGTTTATTTTCATGTGATGATGTCGCTGTCGCTGCTGTTGTTGCTGCTGTGTCTCTCATTGGCAGGCTTGCGTCATCTGGCTGTTGCTGCTGTTGCTGCTGCTGTTGGCTCTTTGCCTTGGCCGCTGTCTCAGCGCTCTTCACAGGCACCGGCGGCGGCTGCTGTTGCTGCTGCTGCTGCTGCTGCGGCGTCGGCGATGTTGGCGTGGGCGTTAGACTCTTGCGCAACTCGCGCATTTTGGCCGCTGTTTTGAGTATCTGCTGCTGCTCGGCATTCAGTTGCGCCTCGTCCATGGCGCGCACCTGTTCTCTGCTCAGCTCATGATAGCCGCGACGCTGCACGAATTTCTCGTGCGCATCCAGCAGCTGATCGGCCGCCGGCTGCAACTGTTGCTGCTGTGCGAGGGCACGCTGTGCGGGCGACAGGCACACTAGCAGCTGAGGATCCGCCTGCGTGGGCACACCCAGCCAGGCGTCCTTCTCCTCAGCCTGGACCTGGTTCAGCGACAGCTGCAGCTCGCTTATATGAGGCAGCTGAGGCAGAGGATAAGGCATGTTCGATTGCTGCTGCTGCTGTTGCTGCTGCTGTTGCTGATGTGGTTGCTGTTGCTGCTGCTGTTGTTGTATATTTTGTGCCACACTTGCGAGCTCTTCAAGCATCTGCTCGCCATAGGGCATGGAGGCCAAGGTCTCGGTGCATAGCAGACGCAATTTCTTGATGCGATCCGCTTCCGCTTGCTCAGCTGAAATTGTGGAAATGGCTGAATGTTGGCGCTGGGGTGGAGTGGGTGGAGTGGATGCTGTGGGTGGCGGTGGGGCAAGTGTGTGTGGTGTGGGTGGTGGTGAGGCCATGTTTATGGCGGTGCATTGGCTGTGCTGTGTGCTGTCCGAGCAGTGCGAATCGTTCGACTCTTGCCGCGAGAGCAACAAAGGATTCACTTTGGCATGCAAATCAAATTGTGATTGCTGTTGCTCTAGCTGCTGCTGCTGCGTTTGTTGCTGTTGTGTGGTTGGGGTATAGTGCATGCAGCTGGGTGGTGGTGGCACAGGCGGCGGCGTGGGTGATAACCTACAACGCAATTCACTTGGCTGCTGTTGCTGCTGCAGCTGCTGTTGCTGCTGTTGCTGCTGTTGCTGTTCGGTAGCAGCAGCAGCAAAACGCGACGCGATTTCGTTTCCGTTAACGTCTGCGCTTACGCTACCGTTACCGTTACCGTTCCCGTTCCCGTTCGCATTTCCGTTTCCGTTTCCGCTCTGCTCGCGTCGCGTCATTTCGATCAATTCGCGCACTTTGTCCATATTGCGTACGAATTCCTCGCGCGTGGCCGCCAGCGAAGCGGTTGCAGTCGAACTGTTGGCCAATTTGCTCGCCTCGCCTTCGTTGGCCACAGCGTGCGTGGGCGGCGTCGCTGCTGGCGTCGCTGTCGCTGTCGCCGTTGGCGTTGCCGTTGCCGTTGCCAGCACATTGCCTGCGGCAGCGGCCTGCTCTGGCAATGGGGATTGAGCGTTAACAGGTGTGCTCTCGCGACTCGACGACTGCTCGGCCGCAGTTGTTGCCTCCGTTTCCGTGTCCACTTCCGTTTCGACCTGCAATTGTTGTTGCTGTACTTGTGTATCGCTATGCGAATTGCCTGTTAGATTCTTACGCACAAAGCCAAAAACTAAATAAAATAAACTGAACCATAAACGTGGCGCACTTTGCGTTCAATTGCGTATCTGAATGACCCAAATTTCTAGAATTTTTTAGCCAACAAAACAAAGCAATTAAGAGCTATTTCATGTGGAGCCTATTCCATTCACACTCTCTATAGAATTGTGGAATTTTTTGTTTCGGATTTTTCAAAAAATACTATATACTGTTAAATACTATAAGCTTGTATAATAGTTCTGCTCTTTGACTTATATTCCTCTTATATTCTTCTTGCTCTTTGATTTAGTCTGTTTTATATACTCTTGATAGACTCTTTGCTTAGATAGCCAACAGATGCAAGCACTAAAATTTGCTCGAAAATAAAACGTTTAACTATGCATTATAAATTACTATACAAGAATGTCATAAATTTGTTCATTATAAACAGGAGAACTGTGAGCTGTTCTACATTCATTTATATATTCACAAGTTTATATTTATTTTTGCATATTTTTTGTGAATATACTAAATATGAATATTTACATTTACATATATATATTACTTTTATATTTATTTTTATTGATATTTTTGTATAGTATTTTATATTTAATTTTTATTTTTTTTTTATACATATATATTTTTTTAAAAGCTAATAAATTAATTAATTTATTTATTTTATTTTATTTTTTGTTTATTTTTCTTTTTTCAGTATATGTACATTTTGATTTTACTAATATTTTTATCTTTTTATTATACTCATTCACGAAGTGAATTAGTATATTGGTTTTGTGCAATGTCCGTCTTGCTGTCCGTCCGTCCGTCCGTCTGTCCGTATGAACGCAGTTCATTTCGCCGCTATTGAAGCTAGAGACTTGAAATTTGGAACACATATTCGTGTATAACTCCGATTTATAAAGTGTTAAAATTTTCCCGATACGCCCACTAGGGGCGTGGCAAATCGGAAAATGCATTTTCCGATATACCAGAAATCATGTTAGTTGAAGAGCTAGAAAGTTGAAATTTGGTATGTAGGTCCGCGTTGACCCCCCAAGTCCAAAAAGCTATGGTGGATATATCTACGCCTATTGGGGGCGTGGCAAATCAGATAAAACTGTATCTCCTAAAGTTCTATAGCTAGAACGTTGAAATTTCGCACGTAAGCTAATGCTATAATTCTATAATGACTGATGAAAAATTTTTATGTCTACGCCTACTAGGGGCGTGGCAAATCGAACCTGAAGATATAGTGATTTTTCAAATTTGGCTATATTCTAGGCACTATTGATGCTACAGACTTGAAATTTGGTATATATACGCGAGTTGACCTCCCAAGTCCAACAAGCTATAGTGGATATATGTCCGTCCGAAGGGGGCGTGGCAAACCGCAAAACTTTATATCTCCGACAGTTTAAGAGCTAGAAGCTTCAAATTTGGATAGTTGAGTTACTGGTAACGTCCTCTATCGATGCCCCAAAAATAATTGTCACGCCTCTTTGGGGGCGTGGCATATCGAAAAATACCCTGTAATTTTCACATTTTTTGAGCGCAAGCATTCAAATTTCGCATTTACGTTACCGTTAGCTCTTTCTAAGAACTGGCCAAAAATGAGGTGTCTACGGCCACTAGGGGCGTGGCAATCGGCATTTGTATTATCAAATTGCGACATTTATATGCTTGAGCTACCTACATACATATGTATGTATGTATATGTATATACAAATAGGCTTAATAGGCATTGATAACACGGAAGGAAAGATTTTTATAAAATATAAAAATAAAATTTAAATATTTAAAAAATATAAAATAAGCTAAAATAACAAAATTTGCAATTTACAAAAAAGAGTTTTCCGCGGGATGTGAATGAGTATCCCGCAGTCGGTAGCGCCCGACTGCAACGTTCTTACTTGTTTTATTATGATTTTTTTACATTTTAAAAATATTTCTCTAGTGCAAAAAAATATCTCTTTTGATTTATGGCAAACCTGTTTAGTCTTTGAAGTCAAATAAAAATTGAGCTATTGCTGGATGTTCAATCAAAATGATTTATAGTATTTTGTCTATAGATATATAGTTAGTAATTTCTAAGCAAATGCGCACGGCTGTCACTTTGCTGTCTGAAGTTTTTGCTCCAAGTAAACTGAGTAAATAAATATTTAGGAAAAAGCGGAATATTTATGAAAAACGGATTTGTTACAGAATTTAGCGTAAAAGAATCTGCTAAATAAGAAACAACAAAAAATATACATTCAGAAAGCAATTCATCATAAAAATATATACATCATAAATGCTTCATTTAGACTAATATATGCTAAGCCGGCACGAAAAAATACTTGAAGATTTATCTAGCTGATATGATACGCTATGGACAATATTTTATATGAGTATATTGAGGTATATATATAATTATTTATACATATAGAGTTCTGTTCTGTGTAGGCGTAGGATTTCTTCTTTGGTGTTTGGATCTGCCCAATCAATGCAGTCAGTCCTAATTTGTATCCAATAAGTCTATTTATATATGTAGATAATACGAGCAAGTCTCTTGCCATGGATGTCTTTTATTATAAATTTTATAAATTTGGATGAATTAGAATATTGTGCCTTATGTGAACAACATAATTTTACAGTATATTTTAATGGAATTTCAAGTTTTTATGAATACTTAATTATAAATTATAAAATTTGTAAAAATTTGTACTCTTTGGCATACAAAAACTGATCTGAAACTATGATAAGAAAACAGTAAATACTTTTTTTTATGAATGAATACCACATTAGTTTTGTCTTTGGCTTTTCCTGCTCTTAAACAACAAAGAACGCTTTTTTATCTTGATGAGCAACTACATATGTATATAGTAAATCCAATTTCTGCTACTCTCCAATCTTCTATGCTCTAGGCTCCATCTTCCCTACCTTCACGCTAAACCCTTGTTCATTATATAATTATCTCTCCTGCCCTTCGGTTAGTTCGGGTTAGTAGTTTCTGTTGCGCTACGAACCTCACACTCGCCCTCGGTTTCCGTTTCGTTGGATGAGCTGATGGGCTCCGTGGTGATGTTGCTGCTCAGCTCATCGTCGGGCCGATTGATAAGCTTGCTGGCATCGGTGTCCAGATCGATGAGAACGCGCTCAGCGAGAGCAGCTGCCTCCTCCAGTTCGAGCTCCATTAGATCCGACACACTGCTCGAGCTCGACGAGCTGAGATAAACCAATTCGGCATCCTCGGACTGGGGCGACAGCGTGCTCTGCAGCCGGGTGCAGCTCTCCAGATTGTCGCTCTGCTCGATCAGTTTCGTCTCCAGCATGAGAGCGATCGGCTCCTCGCGCCGCTTGTGCCGACGACTAAAGTCGAGATGGCTGCGCGGAAATGTTTCGTTGACCTTGAGGGGCCCGGCTGGACGCGACTTGGACTGATCCGTGGCGGAGCCACTGCGACTTAGCTCATTGGGCGCTGCCGCCGTTTCGCTGTTCTCCTCCTGAATGCTGTCCAAATAGCGCGGACTGAGCAGCTGCGGCAGAAAGTGCATTTCGACTGCGTTTCGCTTGGCGCGCTTCTGCCGCAGCTGCTCCTGTGGGTCGGCGCGACTGCTGGACGGCAGGTCGGGAGGGAACTGAGCCGAGTGAGCTGTGCTGGTGGTGGGCGTGGTGATGGGCGCGACTGTGGCCTCCGTCTCGGAGTCGGCCTCAAAGACCAGCGGCGATTGCAGCGGCCCATTGAACTCCCCAGAACTGCAGTCGCTGCTCTGCTCCAGCTCCTGAATCTGCAAGTCGCGCGAGAATTTACTGAACTGTTGCACGGCCTTTGGCGAGGGCGATTCGACGAGGTAACGCGGCGGCGGCGACAATGTGCCACTGTTGTTGCTGGTGCTGTTGCTGTTGCTGTTGCTGTGTGCGGGTGTTGCTGTGGTGCTGCTGATCTCCTCAATTGTTGGCTTACCTCTGCGAGCGCGTTCCTTCTCGTCCGTCTCGATGCGTATCTGATGTATGATCACCTTGGTGCTGCGTTGCAGCGGCTGATTTGCTGCATGTTGCTGCGGTGCCGGCGACTGTTGCTGTTGTGCATTTGACGGTTGTTGTTGCTTTGCCAGTGGCTGTTGCAGCTGACAATTGGCCAAGATCTCTTGCACAGCTGCTGGCAACTCTTGCTCTGCTTGACTTGGCTGCTGTTGTTGTTGCTGTTGCTGCGGCAACTGTTGCTGCTGTGCATTTGCATCATCGTCGCCTTCGCGCACTATGCGATGCACTATGACCTTGGCCTGTCGTGGACTACCTGGTGCTTTGATAGCCTCCTGCTGTTGCTGTTGCTGCTGTTCAGGTTGCTGTTGCTGCTGCTGCTGCTGCTGCTGTTGCTGCTGCTGCTGCTGCTGCTGCTGTTGCTGCCGTTGCTGCTTGGAATTTTTGGCGCCCATTGCTGCTCTATCAACAACTGATTGCTGTTCTGTTGCTGTCGCTTCCTGCTCAATTCGTACCGGCACTATGTGCACCACTGGCTGTTGTTTCAGTTGATCCTCAGTCTTAACAAACAAATGTTGCTTAGATTGATTATCTGGCTGATCTTTTGATTGATCTATAGAATGATTTTCCAGCTGCTGCTTTGACTGATTTGCTGGCTGATCGACAATTTCCTCTTTTTTCAGATCTTCTATTGAAACTTGCCCGATTAGCTGTTCCTTTTGCTTATCTATGACTTGTGTTACTGACTGGTCGACGAACTGCTTTGCTTTTGCTATATCCGACGGATCTGCAGTCGAAGCTTGGAACTCCTTTTTTATCAAAACTTTGACTTCAAGCGGCTGCTCTCTGTCTGCAAGCTGATTGTCAGCCTTCTCTTCTGTCTTATCTTTTGGTGATTCTTCAATCTGATCTTTTACTACAGCCAACTGATCCTCAAGTTTCACTTGAATCAGGTGCTCTTTGGACGGGTTCTGCAATTGATCTGCGACAAGCTTTTCCTCTTTTTCTTTAGTCAGCTGCTCTTTGGCCGTTTCTTTTGACTGATCTTCAAGTGCTTCTTCCTTCACTACAACCAACTGTTCCTTGGACTGATCTGTACACTGATCCTCTCTTAGCTGAGCTTTCACTGCAGTCAGCTGCTCTTTGGGCTGTTTATTCGCTGGATCTTCAGACTGATCGTCAAGTTCTTCCTCTTTCAGCTTAATCGAGTCTTCTTTGACCTGATCTCCAGGCTTTTCTACTGTCTGCTCTTTAGGTGAGTCTACCTCTTTCTCTTTTACTGCAATCAGCTGCTCCTTAGGCTTCTCTGCTGTCAGATCTTTTTGTGGATCTTCCAGCTGATCTTTGACTTCACTCCGATTTTCTGGCTGATCCTCTTTTAGCTCTCGCTGGCTGATCTCATTGCTGGCTATGCCAGTTGCCTCATCGCCAGCTGTGGCGCTGTCGCTCGCCGTTGGTGACCCATTTGAAATGCTGCCAGAATTTGCATTATGATCATTCTGAAGATCGTCAGCTGCTGCTAATGATGATGTTGATGAAGTTGTTGCTGCCGCTGCCGCTGCTGCTGCTGCTGCTACCTTCTCCTGCTGCTGCTCTTCTTTTTCGTTTTCCTCTGCTGCCGCTTGCTGTTTATTTTGATTTTGATTTTGATTTTTATTTCGTTTATTGCGATTACGATTGCGATTACGATTACGATTATTTGGCATCGTCTACGTCGCGTCTAAGCCACACTCGAAAGTCTTTCTTCTTGATATATATATAGGCACTATATATGTATGTGAGCTGTTTGTATGTGTATGTGGGTTTCACTATATATATGTGTGTGTGTGTGTTTAATTTGTTGTGCCTGCCTGTGTGTTGCAGTGTGTGTGTGTGTGTGTTTATTACGCATACGCCGCGTTTGCCGCCTTCAATCAGCTAAATCTAAAAATTGCTGCTTATTCGTGTGAAAATTGCTTTTGTTTTTTTTTTTTTGTTGTTTTTGCTCGTTTCTTGTCGTTTTCTGTCGTCTTTTGTCGCCGTCGTCGTAGGGATTATTCTCGCATTTCTCTGTGTCACTCGTCGCTGGCAGAAACTGAACTAAAACTAAAAAACTCAACCAAACGGCGCCATCGGCCGATCAAGCACCAGCACAGCCGACGGCGAGCCGGCATTTCAAGCAGCGTCAACGCCAGCTGCGACGTCAGCGGCGACCGCGACTGCGACGCACGACAGCCCGGCAAAAGTTTGACACGCGTCCGGCGCTGCACAAATTTTGATATACAAACACATATATCATATACATATATCTGTTTCTATATCTATCTCTAAATATACATATATGTATCACGTAATTGTTGACCGCATAGAAAAAAAAAGGAAAAACTTTTGATTTTTACGTTTTAGTTATCAACTTTCGCTCTCGACGCGCCCGAGATTTTCATTTTCCCTCTGGTTCGTTTTTCGTGAGACTTTTCCCCTAACAAGATAGATTTTCTTTCGAGCGCGCGTTTCTTCTGCTGACGGCGACTGGCAGCCAAGGAATGGGCCATGGGCTGCCTGCTCCCAGCTGCCAAGCGGGCCACACAAATCTGTGGCGCAACGGGGCACGTAAATGGGGAAAAATTAAGAAAACACATCGGGAAAAAAGAGGAAAAAGAGGAAAAAAGCAAGAGCAAAAAGAAGAAAAACTAAAACGAACAACAACAAGCACAACAACGGCAAATACAATATGGGGCATTCATAATGAGGCTCGTCTGATGATCGTTTTAAAAATACATGAGGCGCTGAGGTCTGTTCGAATCGTTGGAGAGCATTCGCAGCATTCGACTCTCGAGTAGTGGGAGTACTGTGCGTGTGGGGTGGCTGGGGCGTGTCAGCTGAAGGAGTCATGTGTCGAGTGCTAAGCAAATAGGCAGCAAGTGCTGTGGGCGCTGTGTAGTCATGAGTGGCAACTCGACAAACACCAAACATAAGCAAAACAGCACAAAATCAAGTCCAAGTCACGTCAAGTTCTCAGGACTTGAGGCGCACGCGAAAACTCAAACAACAAATGTTGCATAAATTTCAACAAAAAAGAAAGAAAAAAATATGAAAATACATATATATAGATATATGTATATATATATATATAGATCCACACAGTTTGCCTGCGGTTATAAACAAAATCGAAACTGAGTTGTTTAGAAAATGCTTTTGCGCCTTCGTTTTTCGTGCTGCAAAATAATGTCATATTTAATTATATTTTTGGCTACGCTGAAATCTCTGCAATTTTCATGTTTTCATTTTCGCTCTGAATGCCACAAAAATAAAAGAACTCAACTTTGAGATGTTTGAACTTTGCAAATAAACAGAACACGCAAGAGTTTCAAAGGCAGGCAAATATTTTGATGGCAAATTTTATAACAGCTCAAAATATTATTGCTGCAAATGGTAAATATCGAAGGGTAGGAATTTCACAAAATATATATGTTGTATATATATAATAAAAGAATATCAAATAAATCGTAAACAAAATGAAAGCATAAATATATAGAAAATATTTAATATTTTTTATTAATATTAATAATTATTATCAATATTAAATATCGAAATTTATTATTTATACTCATATTTTTTTTTTTTTTGCTCAAATTGAATGAGTTTTAGATCAAAATAAAATTTCTAAATTATAAAATGAAATAAAGCAATTAATATAATTTTAAAACAGTTTAATTTCCATTCTATATAAATTATCATGAACAAATACTTTGCATGCTCACACAAACATATTCATTTAAAACGTAAATTTTTTTGCCTTTTCTTTCAATGGGTTTAGCTTTTATAAATTATGAGCCAAATTTATCTCAATATTTTCAAATTTTCTTCAAATTTATCAAAGTTTTTTTTATTTATTTGTTTTTATACCCTGAACCCATTGAAAATGGGAAATCAGGGTATAATGGTTTTGTTAAAAGTATGTAACAGGCAGAAGGAGGCGTGGCAGACCCCACAAAGTATATATATTCTTGATCAGGGCGACAAGCTGAGTCGATTTGGCCCTGTCCGTCTGTCTGTCCGTCCGTCCGTCCGTCCGTCCGTCCGTCCGTCCGTCCGTCCGTCCGTCCGTCCGTCCGTATGTATGAACGCGTCGATTTCAGAAGATATAAGAGCTAGAGACTTCAACTTTTTTTTAAAATGTCCGTATGTATCACGCGCAGATCGAGTTTATCACTAAAAAACGATAACTCATTCCGATACTTTTTTATCGATAAAAAACCTTATCGAAGATCACTTAAAAAATTATATCTCCTACACCTTTCAAGCTAGAGTCTCCAAATTTAAAATGTATATTAAGATGTATTTTATACAATTTCGGTTTTTGTTAAAATTTACCCCCCACCCCTAAATCCACCCCCTCACCCTCATCTTTGTAGAAGTCGTATATCAAATACTAGAGACTTGTGCTTCGGTATACACATACATTTTAACATTATGATTACGTTCTGAAAGTTTCATTACGATCGTACGTCTAGAAATTAAATTATTCAACAAATAAGTTGTCATTATATTGCCAACACTGCAGCGCAACCCAAGCGCAATCGCCTGTATATGTGAGTGTGTGTGTATGCGTGTGTTTGTTTGTATGCGTGTGTGTGTGTGTGTGTGTGTTTGCTAATTATTATTGAAATATCAGTTGCTTGTAGGGTTCAGGGGATCTCGTAGTCGAGCAGTCTCGACTAGAGCTTTCTTTCTTGTTTTTTTGTCTTTTTCTTTAAACTTGAAATGTTATTTATTATCTTTTTCTTATCTCAATTCAATTAGATCTATTTTAAGTCATTCAGAAATTTTATTTTTGTGCTTTGTGGAAAATACGTAAAATGTTTATTTCCCAAATCAATTTGATGCAGACAAAATGCTGCGCCGCCTATAGAACACCTCAACCAATATGCCCAAACAGATCGCTTGAGTCCCACACACACACACATAGAGAGAGGCTGCAGCTGAGCGTGTGTGTGTGTGAGTGTCTAACTTATGGCATTTTCAAGATATTTTTTCGTGCGTAATTTCATTCGATTCGTTTTTAGCTTCTTTTTCTTTTCTTTTTTGGTGTCTGTTCCCTGTTTTTCTGCTGTACACTTGAATAATTTTTACGAGTCGAAATTGAAGCACTTTTTTCCGACTGACAAAGTGTGCCGACTGTATATAGAGAGTGTGCACATGTATATACATATAGAGCTATGTATCTTCCACTGGGCCATGCGGTTAGTAGTCGTTGATTTATTTATAAAACGTACTTAATGGATTTGAATTTCTTGACTTCGGCTGACTCTGCGGCTGCTTACTCATCTTGGTGGGCGCAAATAGATCTGTGATGCCTTTCCCAGAGCCTGTCAGGTGCCAGACGACAGACGGACGGACGGGCGGGAGGTTGGGTTGGGTTGGGAGACAGACAGAGATGTGTGAAATGTGCACGTGATGCAAATGAAGTGTGCCTGAGGGCTCAGCAGTTGGGGGGGTAGGCGGGTGTCAGGTTATGCAACAAGCAGTCGGTCTCGCTCGTCCACACTGCTCAAAGCAGCAACAACAACAACAACCATTATAGGCAGAAGCAGAACACAGTGGTGCACACTTAACATTTGGTACCTAATTAAAAAACTATTAAAACGGCAATTTCCTCTCTGCCGGGCAGGCATAAAAACTCAAGCAACACCTTACAACAAGACAAGCTAGCCGTCTCACTCTCGCTCTCTCTCTCTCTCTCCCTCCCTCTTGTTTATTTTCTTTGGTTTCGCTTCCGTTGCGTTAAGTTTTTTTGTGTGTTTTTCTCTTTTTTTTTTGTGCCCAGCACATTATCATATTATCATTTCCCATGCCCTATTAAATATCGCATGCTTAACTTAAGTGCTCAACTCGGTTAGGGTATACAAAAGTTGTCTATATTTACGCAACATCGATAACAACGACAACAACAACAACAACAACAATTAGCACTTATTGCACTAGATATGCATTTCATTTTCTCAATAAATACTTTTGTTCAGTTATCTTTCAACTGATAAAGACACAACTCTGCGTTGAACTGAAGTTGCCATTGTTGGAGCTTGATTAGGCAATTTTCGAGATATCTGAGAATCGAGGGAGTTCTTTGAAATCAAGGAAAAAAACGTCATTTTGGATTATTATATGTGAAAGTATATATTCCCTTAGCATATTTTTTAAGCTTTTGTATTTATATGTTCTATAAAAAAATTACTTATTAATATAAGCATTTTTCTTTAATTTTTAAAATTTTAAATAATTATTTTTATTTATTATCATTCGTTCATTTATTATTTTTTTAATTTATTTTTTATTTTTTTATTAAATTAAATTTGTTGTATTCATTTCTGTATCATTTTATTAATCTGTTTCTATACATTTATCTAAAACATTCTTTATTTATTTATTTATTTTTTTTTTTTTTTTGCATATTTTTTCACTTAGCCTATTTATTCCCAAAAACTGTTTTTCTATCCAATGTGCTCATAGTTTTTATTATTTTCGCATTTCCACACCAATTCCAAAGGCAGTTAAACTATGTGTATATATTTTTTTGTTAATTCAATTTAAGTTCCGCACAATATTTCACAAATTCATACAAATTTCTTTCAATTTACAGTTACGCGCAATATATCACAATCTATTAAAATTCTAGAAAATTGCTTTAGACTTTGCAGGGGCTTGCCATGAGTCGTAATGGCCTATTGATTTTATTTGCGCTTTGTCCTTGCCTTTTCTTTTTTCTGCTTTGATTTTTGTTATTGTTTTGCTGTTGCTATTGTTGTTGTTGCTATTGTTGTTGTTGTTGTTGCTAATTAGCATCGAATTTTAATGCTGCTTTCCAAGCATTTGTTTTGCTTCTGTTTGTTGGCTCTTCATTTGCCTACGATTTTGGTAGTGCAGTTGTTGTTGTTGTTGTTGTTTTACTGTTTACGTATGCGTAATTTATTTGGGCAACATGCTGCACTCTCTCTTCCTCTTCTTCTTCTTCTAGCTCGTTTTATTTGTTTTTTACACACACACACACACACACACACACACACACTCACTCAATCATTGATACATATGTAAACACAGTTGTAATACAAACATAATTAATTTATGGCTCGTGCGCTCATTTGTTGCTGCCACCCGCAAGCAGCGACGCCAACGACGACTGCGACTGCGACTGCGACGCTGACGTCACGAGGTCAACGGCGGCAAATCACAAACAGCCAATCGAAGAACACAACAAGTAAAGCTTTGCCTTTAGTGCTCAATTAATTGCAAATTCGTCGGTTTATATCAAAGAGCTATGCCGGTGTCTCGTCCCCCCCTGCCAATTCCCTGTCCCCCTTTGCCCTGCCGTCGCTTTTGTCCACTGTGCCGCGTTCCTTAGTGCAACGCGTACGTGCGCCAACTGAATTTGTTGCATTGCAAAATCTCTGAATCGCTGAATATCCAAATGCGAAATGCGAAATGCGAAAGGCGCCCAAGAGTTGGGCGGGTCAACGACTGTGCCGGCAGCACAGTGTGCACAGTGTGACCAGGCACAAGCAACTATCTACATGCATATGTATATGTATACATATATATATGTATATATCACTTATATATATCAATGCCCAACTGGTGAGCTTGTCTTATCTTCGTCTGAACTTAGCATAATAAATTTGTTAAGTGGCTAAAAATCGACAAATGATCTCAGCGTCTCTTGTTATTGTTGTTTCTCTTTTTGCCAGCCGCGTGTTAAACTTGACGCTCAACTGCAGTTTTGGCCAAGTTGGGCCTAGCCAGGCTATTAGCGCCTGCTACTCTAGTTCTAATTCTTCTTCTATCGTGTAAACATGCATTAGGACCTTAAAAACTTTCAGGGCACATTGCGTCAGACGCGCCACAACAACAACAAATTAAACACACACACACACATATACATATATATATATAGAGTGGGAAACGCTTTTAGCTATGCTATAAATAGCCAGCAAATGTCTTATACTAACAACGGTATTGTGTAGCGCAGTGTAATTGCTTTTGTTATACGTTTCAATTTTGGTTTTTGGCTTTGTTTTTTTGTTTTTGTTTTTGTTTTTGTTATTTTGCGGAACGCGCTCGCGATCGCACACAGCGTCAAAGTCGAAGTTCTAATGGCAACTGAAGCTTCGCAAGCTTCACACAACGCGTCAGCGACAAGCGACAGCAACAACAACAACAACAACAACCGCAGCGGAGAACAACACTTTGTCACCTGGCAACCCGGCAGCTACTTTTTTTTATACTTTTTTGCTGTCTTTACACACAGACAGCGAGCCGGCCCCAACAACAACAACAACAACAACAGCAGCAACAACAGAAGCGAAAGCAACAAAAAACTGCGACGATAAGTTTGCCAAAGTTGTTAACTGTCTATTGTTGTTGTTGTTGTTGTTGTTGCTGCTGCTGATTTGCGGTTTTGTGCTCAACAAAAGCTAATTATTGTAGCACTGTGCTCGCTCTCTGTCCCACACGCCGACTCGCTCGCTTTCACTCGCTCTCTCGCTCACGCACACTCTCGCAATGCTCATTCGTTTGCTCTCTTTGCATTCGATTTCCTGTTCGCTCAAATCAATCGAATTCACCAATGGGAAGCTTATGTTTTTTGCTGCCTTTGGGAAGATACCCTAACATAAGGTATAACCAGTTTGGCATGTAGTTGGAATAATCTTTGAGATCGATTGATACGGATAATGAGTAGAAGTAGGCCTATATATATGTATACAGATTACATTGGTTGAGTCAATAAATACTTTTGCAAAAAATACTAAATAAAATACTTTTATAATGCCTTTAGTTATGGTAATTTTAAATTGTATTTACAAATGATTTTATTTATTGTTTATTTCGTTTTTATACTGAAGAGATAATAATATACTTGACTTTTCCTTCAGGTAGATAGTTATATCATTTTTATATATTTATTATATTATTGATACACATTTTTAGTATTCTTTATGTATTTTTAATTTTTTTCGCAGTTTTGTATTTTTTATGAAATGTTTATTTATTAATTTTTAATATTAATTAATTTATATTTATTTTTATTTTTTGTCAATCTAGTATAATTTAAATATATATAAAATAATTTAAAAACCTGATATAATTAAAATTATATAAGAATTTGTTAGAGTTTTCTGCGTCTCTCTCTCCCTCTCTCTCTCTTTCTGTTTCTTTCTTTCTCTTTCTCTCCCTATCTCCCTCTCTCTCCTCTCTCTGTCTCTCACTCTCTCTCTCTCTCTCTCTCTCTCTCCTCTCTCTCTCACTCTCTCCCTCTATCTCTCTCTATCTCTCTCTCTCTCTCTCTCTCTCTCTGTCTCTCACTCTTTCTCACGAAACTCAAATATTTCCCATATTAGAGCATCCAATAATCGCATTGCTAACAACAGTTGAGAAAAAGCTTTGATTCTATTTGCGTTTCGTTCACTGTTAGAACGAAGTCCGGCTGTTTTCTCTTTTGCTGGGCACCTGGTGCCATCGAATAGAAGGTTTTGGCACATTGCCAATCTGTTGACAGCTGGAAACAGCTTTCAATTTCAGTCACTCGACAGCTGGAAGCGAATGCGCAAATCACTGAGCAGCTTAGAAAAAGGGGGGAAAAAAACCTCAACACAATTAAGACTCGTTAATCAGTCAACTTTTGCTCGAACGTCAATTGCGCGGGGCAACTTATCGGGTTGCTTAATTTTAATTTTAAAAACATTTTACTTTCTTTTCTAATTTTTGTTTCCAATGAAATCATGCTCATTCTTGAAAAATATATATATGTATATATAGAAATAAAATTTCTGATAAAAGCTGAATATCAAATTCTTATCAGACGTGCAAAAAGTATATAAAAATATGTACATACATACATATATAATAAAAATTATTTTAACACACGTCCATATCTATATCATAACATATTTATATGTATGTGTGTGTGTATGTACTATATGCCTGTTTGTGTACCTTTATCAATATTTAATGAAGTATGATTCCCAATAATTACATAGACATTGCGTGCCATGGTAAAAATAAATTAGAGTAAAGCACTGAGCAAAAGGAGTTGAAAATCAAATGAAATAGAATATCAAATATGGAATATTTGATTCTTATGTTATATTAAATAGATCAACCATTTATTATATTACATTATAGAACCAATGGACGTAGTATATCTATACATACAATCATATACAATTAATGTGTGGGCGTTTCGTTAACGCCCATCAATTTGCATTTGAATAAACGTTTGCCCCGCAGACGTTCGAAGATAACAAATTAACGCTAATTGCATTTGAAATTCGTTTCACATGCGAATTGAACAGAAATCGAAAAACCATTTCACAGAGACTCAGCCCAAACATTTGTCTCTTGGCTGCTGAATCACCTCATCTGCCAGCATTCAAAATAACAATTTATAAAGCCCCTTGTTTATGGGATATATTTCAGTTTTTTGGCAGCCGAAATTCAAAACAAGAACTGGAAACACAAAAGCCCAAAGAAACAAAAGCAAAAAAAAAAATAAATAAAAATAAATTTCAAATAAAACAAAAAAGTCAACGAGGCGGCATCAGCTGAGCGGTGCTACCTAAAACAACAGCAACAACAATAGCAGAAACAGAAATAATAATAAAAACAAAGAATACTCATAGATAGTCAAGATAAGCGAAAACAAAAGCTTGGCTGTGACTGACTATGAAATACCCTCGAAATATTGTATCAAGGAGGGGGTAAACAGAGATAATGGGAGCTAGGAACAGAGAGAGAGGAAAAGAAAGAAAGCGAATAAGAAGATGAGAAAATGAATGAGATGGAGAGACAAATATAGGGAGATAGGGATAAATAAACAGAGAGATTCAGGCAGGGAAGGAAAGATAGAGAGAAATGGAGTGAGTGATTGTGAGACAGACATAGACAAGCGAGAGAGACGAAAAAAAAGCCAGATACAGAGAGAAACACATAGAGAGAGAGGGAGAAAGAGAGAGAGAGATAGAGATAGAGATAGAGAAGAGAGTTTTACAGATTAGTAGCAGCAAATCATAACTATCTATATATACTCTTTATATACGTGCTCCACATACTCTCTATATATTATCTCTATATACTCAAAGTTCTTTCCCAGCCAAACAGTTTGAAATGATTGATCATTAATCAAACTATAGTTCATATAATTATCTTTAGCAACTGGAATAGCGACTTGATATCGACTAAACCATATATAACATCAACTGAACTAGATTAAACACATGTTATACACTCCCTTGACCTTGAACCACGCAACATTGTGAAGTGGCAAGTGCTTAACTTTCATTATTTATGTATTTCGTCTGTGAGGAAAGGAAATCTCAATTCAGCGTTTAGATAGAAGCAAAGTATATAAGTTAGCAATCGATAGTCGTAATTTGTTATTGATAATGCAAACCGAATGTGAGCAAAGGCATTTTAAATTTCATGTACAGAGCAGCTGGGACAATTCCCAAATCGAAGCGTGAAACCATAAACTGGACATACGATATGGAGCTATTATAATTGTGGCTCTATGGCTCCGCGGTCAATGGCATTGGGAGCGAACGAGACATTCAAATGCCTTCTGGCCACTTGTCGACATTCCGACATTGTCGTCGTCTCCCATTACCTAGGCACCACCTAGGGGTGGTGTGGGGCAGTTCAGTGCGCCAGGTGTCGCTTAATTAAGTACCCCGAGGAGCAATAATTGGCCGTGAAGCATGAATGAATGATTAAGTTGCATGTGCTACACGTAATTCAATATGCCACTTGATTGAAGCGACTCTCAGTCTCTCCCTCTCTCAGCCTCTCCCTCTCTCTCTCTCTCTCTCTGAGTAGCGCCCACACTGGCTGACTTTTGGCCAACAAAACTCGACAGCTATTAATGTTTTATAATCATTTTTCGTCTTTTTAGTGCCGTGGGAGCAGTGAATATTATTAAATTGTCACGAAATGCTAATTATGCTACAGCGAGACAGAGACAGAGAGAGCTAGAGGGAGAGAAAGAAACCATTAAACATTCATGCTGCTTATGAGCTATTATCATGCTATATGGCATCCAAAAGTTTTGGGCGTAGAAAATAATTTGGTAAGGCGTAAATGGCCAATTATTTTATATTTATTATATTTATAAAATTTTATTATTTAAATATATTTTTATCATTTTTTTTTGCATTTTATTTTATATTTATATTTTCATTATTTAAATATATTATTATCATTTATATATATTTGTATTGCTCATTTTAAATTTGTATTTTTGTTTAAGAGTTGACAAAAATTATTTAAATATTTTCATGAATTAAATAATAAGCAATAAAAAAAACCAGTATTTTATTTGGTTATTTAATTTAAATATGAATTTTAATGAGTTTACTGTATGTACTCATATGTATATTATTATTAAATACATTTGTATTTGTTGTGCTTGAAACGCAGCTGAAGTGTAAACAATTCGTCAATGCTCAACAATTGCCTTTTTATGAGCTCTAAACAATTTGAAGCGCTATTGTTGCTATCGCACACACACAGACACACACACGCATCATTTTATTGACAACAAATTCTGAAGTTCACTTTCGCATGGGACATATAGACTATAGACATATAGACTATATAGTGCGAAAAACTTAAAGTCGGCTGTCTTATCAGAAACATTTCGCGCCATGTGGCTCATGTAATTGTTGTTGTCATCGTAAACATAAGCGGAATAATAAATAATAAATAATAGTAAACGCAAAGACACATTCACATTGTTGGGCGCACGTTGCGTATGCTTAATATGCGTGAATTGCGCTATTTAATGAAAGTTTCTGATTTATTTCGTTGAAATTCTCTCCTGTGACAGGTGAAATTGTATAATTATTATTGAAAACAATTTCGAATAAATTCAACAAAAATAGCCAAAAGCCGAAAGGCCCAAAACTTCATTTGCATGGCATGTCCCATGCATCCGGTCATTAGAAAATTAATTGAACTATGACCAAAACTCGCCTCGAACAACCCGCCAGACTATAATTTAAAACGTATTAAAAATCACACACACACACACAGAAACTAGATACACACTCACACACACACACACACACACATTTATCTAGATCCATATATAAATAGCGAGACAGACAAGAGAAACACAATTTGGAGCGCATATTTTGCACCATTTTCGGTTGGGCTATTGGGCACATAATAATAAGTATGAATACATATGTACACATATATGAACATACATATATAGTATATAATAAATTATCATATCATATGCGGCGAGCATTAGGCCTATCTTCACCTTATAGCTTCAAATGGTTGAAAATAGTTCCTAATAAGTGCTTATCGCACTTAAGATTTGAATATTTAATGAAGCGAAGGTCGATGGCGTATAACAGTTTGTAGCACAGTTATGGTTTGTTGCGGCTAAGCAGAGATTCAGATGCTGACGGGGGGAGCCAAAAACAAATTAAAAACTCAACTTTGAACTTGCGATTCAATTTGATAAGGGTTAATTAAGGGCGAAGGGGCATTAAAATTAACAACTTACGTTTCTTCTTCTCTCTGGTGAAGTGTCTTCAGCTGCAATGCACACGCACACACACGCACGCACTTAACACTTAAACACGCGCACTTGCAATTGGTAAACAGTTTACGTTTAGCGGTTAGCGGCTAGCGGGTAGCGGGTAACATTTAGCGGTTGGCTATTGATGAGCCCAAAAAATGCAAATTAACTCGCGCGCGCGCGTCTTAACTGTTGTTACTTTTCTGTTATTCTTGTTGTTGTTGTTGCTGCTGTGAACAGCATCGTTTGCACTGCTGTTGTCGTAGTTGTTGTTGTTGTTGCTTAGTGCAAAAATAAAACTCACGTAATTCGCACTCGCGTATTTACACACTCTCTCTCTCTCACACACTCTCGCACGCTCGCACTCACGCCGACAACTTGACTTGGCAAAACTTCTGTAGTAACTAAATAGCAGCGTCCTACGGTATCGTATAGCACAAAACAACGGCGTGTTTGGCGACAGCGACGCGCCACGCCGGCAGCGGCAGAGCTGGCGTCTGCGCACAGTGGTACGAAAATGTGAAAAATTTGCCAAGGAATTGTTGGAATTTATCTAATCTACAAATTCTATTCTTTTCAATAAAGATAAAGATAAATATATGTGTATGCGTATATATGTATATATAAAATTAACAATTGTCATGTGAGAATGCCACTCTCTCTTACCTCACTTTCCCTGCATATATACATAGCTTTGCCTTCACTTTTCTTCATGCCTTTCCATTATGCATTTGAGTATATGATTTTGTGCACTGCACAAATTGAATTTGTGCCACTGTGCTCAGCTTGTCGCTGACTTGTTGCTGCCAGCGCTGACTGCGACGTCAGCGGCCAGTGGTGGGTGCTATGGGCTCGAGTCTCTGGCGTCTGCTTCGGTCTCTGGGAGCTGCGCTGAAGCCGGCTTCAGCTTTGGCTTTTGCCGTGACTTGTTGACGATTTGTTTGTGTTTTGTTGTTGTTGTTCTCGCTGTTGTTGTTAGTTTCGACGCGCTCTGCGCTTGGCGGGCACGAACCACAGATCCGATATATATTTTCCAATTTGTATGCATAAATTCACACACAGATGCACACACGACACAAAAAGGGTGCGGAGCTAAGGCCCAATATGTGATGAAGGGGGGGACACGTGTGTATGTGTGTGTATGTGTGTGCCTGTCTGTCTCTCCCCATCATTCTCGACTGTCCAGAATCAACGGACTGCGCTGCTGTCCAAGCCAAACAAAAGAGCCCAAACAAACAGCACACACACACACACACATATGTATGAGCACAAGTACTCACACTACACAAACGCATATGCAGTCGCAGCCGGCGTCGCAGTCGCAGTCGCAGTCGCAGTTGCCGTCGCACTCGTACATGTGCGCATCTGGTTTAGGGGCACCAAACTTGCAGCTTAAGCTCGCACATGATGTGGAGTGAGCGGAGAATGACAACGAGTGGCATATAGCGGGTGGTGCTGCCAGCTGCACGGGCTGTACGAGAAGTTTTGATGGCATGAAGCAGCATAAATTGAACTATGTTAATCTATAAGTACCCTATTAAATTACATATATTTTTGTTATATAATATTCTGTAAGCAACAGAAAATATAATTATAATTTTTATAGTTTTTAAATCATTTCATTTCTGAAGAAACTACATATATTTATTTACGTTCTATTATTTATTTAATTTATAATATATTTGGATTATATATTCTTATCAAACTCGCCAATCGTCGCCCGTTTAACAAGAATTTTAATAACGTAAGCAACCCGCTCACTTTTTTTATTAATTTACCAAGAAATCTTCATAGCTTCGATTTCCCATCGAATTTCCGACTCGCCCCCAAGCTTTATCTACGTCTGTTTTATAGACCGGCCAATTTGCGTATATTACGTTTTATGTATGTGCTTTAGATAAGCAATACTGTCATATATTGGATATAATATCGGCTGCTAGCTAAACTTATTTTCGTTTGCTTGGAGCTGAATCGATCGTCACTACTTCTTTGGAAAAGTACACAAAATACCCCCGTGAATGAGCTTGAATAGTTAGAAAGCTGTACAGAGGGGATTCTACCTATAAGTTACCCATTACATGTAATTAGTTTTGTAGTACTTTCAGAATAGACCTCGTACTTGACAGTTAAAGAATTTTTATAAAATTAACAATATCTAAAAAACATAAGATATTCACAAATATAAATATCCTACACATTCCACTCATTACAACAGCCCAATATACCCCGTTCATATGCTGGTTTAAGTGGCATTAAAATTTGCCTGTTGCCGGCTTTAGGCGCTTTGGTCTCTGCTCCTCCGCGTTGCTCGTTCATTCACATAATGCCACAAGTTGACGCGTCAAGCTCCAACAGTCAGCGACAGCGGCAGGGGCGTGTTCCCCTATGTGCCCCACCCCCACGCGTTCCCCCTCCGCATTTCCCTCTGCAATTGCGCCTGTGTCCGTGCCCGGGCAACTGAGCACACATAGAGCACATGAAAGGGGTCTCGGGGTCAGGCACAGCATATAGACAGACGACAGTTATTATTATTATTGCCCCAGCTAGCCGAGTGTTGCATAGTTTTTCTGTTTTTCAGCTTTTGTTATACATGTATACGAATATATAGTTTTTTTTTATGGTTTGTTTTCGTTTATGCGCTGAAATGTTCGCTGGCAACACGTAGGATTAGGGTAAGAGGAAGAACGCCAGAGTGAGCAGCTTTATGACATTGTTGACAATACAGAAAAAGAGAGGGAGAGGGCAAGTGAGAGAGAGAGAGAGAGAGAGGAGGTGAATAGGCGAAGGAGTGAACAGCAACCGCTTTATGTCATTATTGACAGAGAGGAAGAGTGAGAGTGCGAGAGAGAGGAGAGGTAAGCGGCTAGTTAGGGCTCTTCAGTTGTAAATAATGAGCTCACTCGTCGCGCCACTGGACAGGACTTGACTAGTGCAGTAGCTGCAATCCGAGTGCCTGTCAGTTGACTGACAATCCAAAGGACAGTGAAGGATAACAAATGCAGTCACCAGGATATCAGTTGCCTGCTGCGATACCGTCAATTGTTGTCAATTGTGATCTACTTGAAGCTGCGTGGCATGCAATTTATGTGTGTATTAAAGTTATACGTAATACATATTTTCAATAGAAATTCAGAACCTTATAATCTAGGAATTTACTTGCTCTAACTAACAATATAGTTCAACATCCAGTTAGTAACAGCTAAAACGTATGCAAAAGAGAAGCAATCAAAGCGAAGCACATAAAATGTTAAAGTAAAGGCCATGCTGTTAACTTCAACAGAGCTCTGTTAGGGCTCTATTAACTACTCTGTTAGTGCTCGCTTAAGCCCTGTTAGTGTGCTGTTAAGCCTACGATGGCTTACCTGCTGCAGCCACTGTTGCTGTTGCTGTTGTTGTTGTTGTTGTTGTTGTGCTGCCATTTTGCTCTGCTTGAGTTTTGCGAGTGGAATATGGCGTGCCACAATGCTGGCAAGACGCCACTTCCGTTTCCTCTTCCACAATTTTTGTTGCTGTTGTTTGTGCACTGAAAGCTCATTAAATTAAGCAAATGCGATTTCGATTCGTTGTAGCTGCTGGCTGTTGCAGCCGTTGTTGTTGGTTGTTAGCTGTTGCTCACCTGCTGAGCGCCAATATTAAAGGGCCTCGCGCACGCTGCGCTTTGAGCACACTTAACAGCTGCGCATCGCTCAAGGCGACATCCTGCAGGCGCAGCGACGACTGCAAAGGCCAAAGCGGAAATAAATTCAATTTTTTTTATACAATTATGTATTATAAATATATAGGCATATATTTCGATATATTCATATTTTAAATAACTTAAAGCACATTTGATTTGTTTGTTTTAGACTAGCTTAAGCACAAATTTTCCCATACACTTTTGGACACACGTTTGGCGGGCAGAGGCGGCGCCGCTGCCGACGTCGACTTCGGCTTCGATTGCCCGCGACGCAGCGAACAGAACTTAAGCATGTTGCGACTGCAAGAGTTGACACCAGACTGGACATCAGCGGCTCTCGGCTGATGCGCAGCACTCAACGCTCGGCGCTCATCCGTTGGGGGCGTTAACGGCAATTGGTGATAAGGCACAGTCGGGGCTACGCCAGCTGGCAGATGCCATGTCGCTCCATGAAGACCTCGAGGCATGTGGCATCGACGCGATCGAACAGCAGCGAGCCGAAGCGCCGCGCCGTGTAGTCCACAATGAGAACCATTTTGCAATTGATGCACTTGTCGCGATAGTGGAAGAGCAGCCCGACCGTCTGGTGCACGATGTGATCGACGTAGCCCGGCGCGGAGCGGTACACCTGATGGTTGCCCATCTCGACAATGCCGCGCGTGTTGACGACGACCTTGCTCCTGATGTAGGCGGGCAGCACCTCCAGGGTGCGGCGCACCTTCGACTGGGTGTAGAGCACCCGGTTCATGACGTGGGCGGGCGCATTGAAGGTGTCGTTGCTGTCCTTGCGGTAGAAGAACACGTTGCGAAAGACGAAGCCCGAGGTGCGGCCCTCGTCGCACTGGCGCAGGTAGTCCGCCAGGGAGTTGTGCTTGAGCGGCATCAGCACCTCGTCCAGGTCGACGACCGCCGCATAGCGATAGTTGTCCACGACATTGGCGCGATAGACGCAGTCGTTGAACTGCGCCACAATCCCGGCATAGTGCAGATCCTGCAGATGCGACTGCACGTTCCACTCGAACACATCGGCCAGGCCCTGCAGCCGATAGTGCTCCAGCACGCGGCGCACCTCCTCGCTGGCCTCCACGTAGTAGAAGTAGAAGTGCGTCGCGCCCTGCAGCCGATACATCTCCACGAACTCGACCAGGCGCAGCACATTCGAGTAGTTCTCCTGGATGGGGCCGACGCACACGGAAATCGTGGCGCGCGACTTGGCAAACAGCTCGGACATGTTCCGCGGATAGCTGGCAAGAATGACTCAGTTAGCAGCAGCAGATGCCAATATGTAGGGAAGTAGGGATCGAGCCGACTCACCTGATCTGCACGTAGCTGGGACTGAGCTGACTCAGCCGATTGGAGCCGTAGCTAAGTGCCACGGCCTGCGGCAGCTGCACGGGCGAGCTCTTGGCCACGTGCAGCGGACACATGATGCTCCAGGCGGCGAAGCTGTTGTTGTGCACGTCGTGCATGGCGCCCGCCTCCTCGGCCACAATCTCGTAGCTGCTGAAGTCCGCGAAGCGCACGATGCAGCTGATCTGCGAGTCGCGCAGTCGCTCCGGCAGAATGGCGAAAACTCGCAGCGAACCAATTGTGATCTCCTCGTCCAGGCGAACGCGGCCTGTGAAACGAATGCGAGGGCAGCAAGATGAGTTTCAGGACAAGAGAGATTAGAGATAGTGAAAGTGAGAAACATATTGAAGCTGATTAATCTAGACTAAACAGCATCGAGAGTAGAGTAGAGAGAGGGAAAGGCTTAGTGAATCTATATAGAGGGAATGAGAATAAAGAGGGTAGACTCTTAACAGAGTGTGAGAGAGAGAGAGAGGGACGAACATAAGCAAGACTTGTGCAACAGAGAAAATTCTACAGTGATGCCATTTGAATACATATTTGCAGTGAGTGAATATTGAGAGAGAAGAAATAGATCTAGAAAGAGCTGAGCTCACAGCCTAAGACTAAACAGCAAAGAGATCGTTTAACAAGAAGAAGAAGACTTTTGAGAGTGAGAGGAAAGAGCATTAGCTGGAACAGCTGGAAATCTAGGCAAATAATACGCTGGACATCATAAATATTTATTTCTATATATGCATATATGTATATCCAACTATGGCTCCCCTCAGATATATACATTCATATATGTACATATATTCTCATATATATTTCTTTTTATTAGAGCTAACTTTTTTCGCTCAGCTTAAATCTTCTCCCCAGCCCCAGCTCCACTTCTTCTTCTATCTTCACTTTAACCAATTCACACAATAAAATTATCCCAGTTTCGCACTCAACATAATAATTTGATTTTATTATGATGATAAATGGGGGTTTTGTTTCTCGACTATTTATAAACTCAAATTAACATATTTACACACTCTCCAGTGCTCTTCTCTGGCAGAAGAAGGAAAACAAAAACTGAACCGAGTGAAGAATAATACTCCAATTAATGTTGACGACCTTTTGCATTTCTATAAAAGTTAGAAAGTTTTCTACTGCTTCCTCTTCTCATTCATTTTTGGCTAACATTTTGGCAGATTTATTCTCGTTTTTGGCTTGCTGTGAGTCAGCCAATGTTGCTTTCAAATCAAGTTTAAATTCAGCAGCAGCGATTAAATATAGTCGGAGTGCGCTGCTGAGACTATATTTAGTTTATTTATGTTTACTTTAATGTTCTGGAAACATTAAATTAAGTTTGTTAATTTTATAGGAATTTCAGAAGTTGCTCAAATAGATATGAGAGCAACCCTGGAGTAAGTGGCTTCTATATTTATTTCTGTATAATCTGAGAAGCGGATGATTAGACCATAATAAGGACAACAATAATGCTGATTCACTTTCCAATAATGACTTTATTCCTTTCCAACATTATGATAGTTATCTATGGTAACTCTTTCACTTTTGCTATATTACTTTATCTGCCTCACTCTCAAAGTTTCGACTCACCCACTATATCCGTTCGTGCATCGAAATATGCCGAGTATATTTCATGCCGCAGCGAGGCGTTGCCAATGCGTCGCCAGCTGTTGTTGTAGTTCCAGTGCGGATTCGGCTTGGGGTAGAGCAATTGGCGCTGCATCTGCTTGAGATCATCGCGCAGGCGTTCGTTCTGCAATGGCAAGTGAGCACGGATGAAGTACACTTAACACACACACACATGCACACACGCACACACACACACTCACAATGGTTGTGCGCATCGAGATATAGAAGAGAATGAGCATGATGCAGGCAACCAAACCGGAGAGCGTAAAGTAAACATATTGAAAACGATTCTCTTGGGCCGCCAGCATTTTAAACAAATTGTATATATATTGTATATATGTATATCCGATATAGCTAGACGTTTTTGGCTGCGACGTATTTTGATTATTTTTAATTGAATTATTTTATAAGACCGCGCGACCTTGAGAACGACGCGACGCACGCAGCCGTAGCAGCAGCGGCTGGAGAGCGGGCTGCTTTCTACTGAGCACAGGATACGTGCGGCCAGTGTCCAGGTGTGAATTACAGTTATGCGACTGGTGCGCCAAGCTGCCTACTCGTGACTACAAGTGTCATGCTGTTTAGGAGTCGCCACAGCACGCTCGCCTCTGCTGCGCTGTTGCTGCTGCTGCTGCTGCTGCTGCCGCTGCTGTTAATATATATATTTATATATTTGTTCAAAGTCGACGTCGACCGCGACGGCGACAGCGGACAGCGCAGCCAACCCCAAAAGCGTCTCCTGTTGCTTGTTTGCTTTCAGTTTTGTTGATGGGCGACCATCGATTAACGATAACATGCGGTGGGACGGGTGGGTGTGGGTGAGGAGACTCGGGGGCAGGGACGGGGCTAGGGCTAGCTCAAAGCAAAAGCAGCGCGTCTTTCAGTGTCATCATCGATGGCTGCCCCGCCCGCCCCACCTCCTTGACCCTTTCTAGCTAGTCTGGTACACTCATAAAAATAATTGAGCGAAAACACTCAAAGAAATAGAATTAGGAAAATCGAACGAAAAAAACTCATTAAAAATAAAGCAATTCAGGGCAACATTTGTTCGACTGCGGGGCAGGAGCTTGAAGCAGTGTTGGATAATGAAGTTCATAGATTAAAGGTAACTTAGACATGTATGTAAAATTATAGAAAAATTTAAATATAAATATAATATGAAAGAAAACATTGGAAAGTAGACAAAAGAAAGGAGACTTTTTATATTTAAAATTGTTGTCCATAATTAAAAACACAATTAAATAAATAAACAAACAAAATATATTCATTTAAAAATGAGTTATAAAATATATGGGAAAATTTTAGAATTTAAATTAATTATTTTTAATTCATGAACTGATAAATATTTTCTTTGAGTGCGAGGATATTCTAGAAATTCCTAAAGGCTCCGCATATTAAAGGCAGCTAAGGCTTCCAGTTCTCTTTCTTTCGAATGATACATCAAATTATTTAAAATTAATCACAAATAGGAAATGTTTATTTGTTTTTATTTTAGCTTTAAATTTGTTTTTGCTATGATTTTTTCAAACGATTTTCTTTTTCATATTGAATTTTTTAATTTCCTCGCCCAATTCACAATTTCTGCACGCACTTTCGGCTCGTGTCATTAGTCGCATGGCAATTAGTATTTATTGAATCAGAACGCGTATTTCAATTAAGTGAGTTATTTTTGCGAGTGCTTTGTTTGTGGTTGCGCCACGCCGCAGGAATCGAGACTAGAGCAGCAGAAGCAGGAGCAGCAGCAACAGCAGCAGGAGGGACATTTAGTGGCGCCCGCAATGCGCAAATGATTATGGCACCCACGCACACACACACACACACACAGCCAACGACACTACAACAAGTGTCTGGAGCAGGACTCGGGCGACGCGTATGCAACAAGTTAATCAACGTACGTTTCGCATGAAACTGGCGCCGTTCGCAATGCTGTCGCCGCGTCATCAGCAGGCGGCAAACAGCGACAGAGCAGTCGGCGTCAGCGTCGACATAGCTTTTCCTATTACTGTGTGTAGCTTCGGGTGTGTGAGTGTGTGAGTGAGTGGGTGTTTCTATGTGTCAGTGTGTGTGTGTATGTGTGAGCTGGCTTGTAAACGCACTTCACTTTAACATGAGTCGACTTTATAAGTTCTATGTCTTTTTTCTCCAGTTGAGTGTCCCACTGACTGCAAAAATATATACATACATATACACATAAACACACATATGTACATGTATGTACATGTGTATGAATTAAAACTATTTTTAACAAACATCTCAAATATACAATCCAAAATATTTCATTTGTCTCGCTGTCCAAAAGAAAATAATTATTAAATTATATACATATATATCTGTATATATTTTTGATATGTATGCATATATATATACTTACATATATAACTGAATTTTGAACAAATTTAATACGGTTGTTTATCAATGCCAAGTGGCACAGTGGGTTTACATTGATTTAATTTAGTTTAGACATGCCAAAATATATAAAATTATATTATTTTTTATTATTTATTTCAGTATTTTGATATAAATAATTTTGTGTTATAGTTGGCAATATCTTTTATTATTTTTTTCAGTATTTTGATTTAAATATTTAATTTCTTTTTTAATAATATTTATAAATAATAATAATTATAAATATTATTTGTTAACTGTCATAGTTAAATACTTTATTTTATTCTATTTCCATAAGCTCACACGTTTTACAAACACTTTGCCCACTGTGCAGTGACCGCAGTTGAACGTTTTCCACGTTCTTTCCTTTTGCTTTTGCTTATGGAGCTGTCTCTGCTATACAGTTTATTTGCCTTTTTACATTTTCTTTTAATTCCATAAGAAAAGCATTTTGCCTCGATTCATTTCAATTCATTTTTCATTTCATTAAACAACAAATTATTTTTAAATATTCGTTGTCATGCAGCGAGATAGACAGCGAGAGAGAGATGGTCGATAATATTTTCTCTGTATCAAAAATATGTCAATTGAAGCACTCACTTGAAGTATAAAGTGATCCAAGAGAAAATATATGTAAATAAATATCACAAAGCATAAAACATGTTGTACTCTCGGTCGATACGATAGACGCAGCATTATCCGAAAGTCACTTGGCGATCACAACCGGTGGACGGGCAATTGGGAACTGGTTAACAGGTTGGGTTAAATATGAAATTGGGCGTGTTATCGCGTTCGTATACTGATAAGAGTTTGCTTATCGTTAAAGTAGCATTTGCTTCGAATACATTTAATAATGTCGTACCTTAGTATCGATTGCCTTCAGGCAGTTAGGCAGCTGCTCGGCTGCACCGCGGAGCCCACTGTTTGACCCGCATGCTACAGTAGCTACTCGCCATAGGCGACCAGCATAAAAGTCAGCCGCTTGCCCACCGGCAGCCAAATGTCAACCCTACTAGCTCCTGCACCCTAAAAACTTGCCAAAAAACGAGCTCGGCCCTTCACAGTTTCTAGCTCGCATAGTCAAGCGTGAGAAAGTTAAGGAGTTCTCGAAGTTTGCTCCGAGGATAACTAATTCGTGTAAATCTTGACTGATTTATAGGCACTGGGTAGCGATATCAACTGGTTGCTCGAGTTCCCAGCTCCCAGTTCCTAGTTCTCAGGCACCCCAACTTCTCATAGATCTTGTGCGTGCGTATGTCTTGTGGTGGTGGTGGCATTTACCCACCACCAGCACAACCACTTAACGACTCGAGGGATCTCGAATACCAGCATAAACAGCATTACCATTTCAATGCATTCCCCTATATATAGCATACACACATTTGTACTGCTTGAACCCTCCTCCGTTGTTATGACCTAACGGCACGCAGGCCACCGGCGAAACGGGGCACGCCTGCGTGCGAAAGTATTTTCAATTGTTGAGCGGAACCTTTATTGCATTTCGTGGTGGTTGTTTACTTCGGCTCAGCTATAAATACTCGCACAGATCCATGCGGCGGCACAGTTCCCTCTGGAGTTTTACCAAGTGAAGAACAAAAGTTTTAAAAGTTCTTTCTGTACAGTGAATTAAAGCTGGGCCGCCACCATCTGCTGGTGGCGGCTAACCCAAGTTGAGTGTCTCTAAAGTACAGTTCAAAACTAAACCAGTTTGAGAGGCCCTTCCAAGTACAGTTAAACACTAGTTGCATGTGATCGCAAATACTGTAAGTACATTTAATTAATGGCTGTGAGTTGGGCCTTGTATTAATGAAGCATATCTAACTATAGCTGCACGAAATTGAAGGCGATTGAAGAAGAGCAACAATATTGACTATACGAATTTGTAGTATTTATACAAAAAGATTGCTTCAAAGAAAATGCAAGAAGATTTAAACTAATCATCAAGAAACACCATAAAACAAAACAAAAGTCTTCAGCAAGATATACAAAAAAAAATATTACAAACTCAAACAAATTGCTGATCAAAAGATAACAAAGAAATGTCTGAGCCATTTAAAAGAATTTCTTCAACGGGAGCAATAAAATTTTTCACCAAACTAAAGCTGCAAAGACAATGCAAATAATAAATAGTATATACTTGCATATATTTATACATAATACAAACATTCAACAAATCTAAAATAATAATGAAAATATATAAAAGCCGATTTTCATCAGAAATTTCCGGAATATTCTACAGCATGTCTGAATTTTAAAAAATAAAAAAAATATATATATACAACCACAATTAAAAGTCTTCAGGAATCTTCAGGAAAGTGCTGCAAATAGAAGGAGACAACAACAAAAAATCCACTAAAATCTACACAGCTTACTGAAAATTCGACAAACTACAAATTCATTTCACAAATGGATCACGCAAATATAAATGGAATTTAATATACTTACGGAGCTCAAGCTCTAAACAGAAAAATCATTTTTAAAGATTAAACATCGCATCTGGAGAATTGCTGGCAATGAAGTTCGGATCATTTACGTGTTGCTTACATCAAGCATAACAACCATTGTTCACTTTTAAGCAACCCTATATCTTATATATAAATTTTAATCAGAGAGAGGCATTACGACAATATCTTCCACTCGCACTTCAATTATTTTGTGCCTTTTTAGTTTCATTTTCCTCTTCAGTTTTGTTGCTGTTTTTTCGTTATGAAAGCTATAAATTTGTTGGTCTAACAATATGCTCGTTAAAAATTTCCAAACAAAAAAAAAATATATATATATAACTATTAATCCTACAAAAATTAAAAAAAAAAAAATTAAAAAAAAAAAAAAAAAAACAATGTAAAATCGTGAAATTTTTAACGATCTATATTGCCAATATCAGGCGTGTTTTTGTTATAAAAATGAATTTGTTATTGATTTAAGTTCGTTCAAAAAAGGGTTACGTTTTATTTTTTAAATTTTAGGTTTTCCTTAAATTTTTCATTTTTTTACAATTTTGATTTGGTAAGTTTTTCATATAATTTATTTAATTATTAATTTTATTTATTTCCCTTCGCTTTTGGTTACTTCAATATTTTCAATTGGTAAGTTTTTTATTTCAACAAATTATTTTGTCTATGAAAAAATTGTTTGAATTCAGTTACTTAAACTTTTAATTTGGTAAGTTCAAATGTTTGTTTTTCATAAATTTTTTATGACATTTTTTACATTTTTGGTTTATTTGTATATGTCTTTATTTTCGGTTTTAAGTATTTATTTATTTCTTTTATTTTATATTTTGTTTTTAATCTTATTATTCTTTTATATACTTTAAACATTTTTTATTTAAGTTTATTAATAATTTATTTTGTGCTATTATTTTTGAAAAAGTTTAATTTTTTTTTTAAATATTTTCTGTTCATTAGTTTATTATTTATGTCAATACCAAAAATTTATTTGTTTTGCTTTTATAACTTTGAAATATTTAATATTTTTTCAATTTATGTTTTTTTTTTTTTAATTTTAAATGTTCAAAAAGAAATATTTTTTTTTTTACTTTTTAAATTCTATATTTAAATTTTCTTTTTCCTTATATTCCCAATGCTTTGCATTTTACTTAATTGAGTTGTATTTAATATCTTTTTTTTTTATTATATATTATTTATTTTTAGTTTTAAATATATATATTTCTTAATTTTTTTTTTTAATTTACAAAATAAAAACGGATAAGTTTATTTATTTTTTTATGTTTTCTTTTTTATGTGTCGTTTACACATATTTTTGTTTCATTTAACTATTAATTTTCTATAGTTTTCTAATATGAATTAACTTTAATTTACATATATTATTATATTTTTCAATTTTTGTATTTTTTCTGTTCATTTATCTTTATTATTTTTTTATGTATTATTTTTATATTTATTTATTCCTTCTCATTTACCATTATTATTTATTGTTCATAATTTGTTTATTTATATTAACCGTTTTTCTTATGTTTGTTTATTTGGACTTTAATTAATTTCACTTATATATTTATTTCATATTATTTTTATTTTGATGTCTGTTTGGTTTTTATTATTTTTTTCTGTGCTCTTATTTTCTACATTTTTAATTTACAAAATTATTATATGTTGTATTCATAATTTTGTTTGTTACATTTTGATTTTAATTAGTTCATATTTGTTGCTTATAATTTCATTCTTTTATTTGCTTTTATTTATTTTATTTACTTTCTTAAGTATTTTTAAATTCTTTTAGTTTTTCATTTTGATTCCGGCCCAAAATATTCACTTTAACACTTAGCTCTAATTAAATAGCCAATCGCTTCAAATTGGGCTTCTCTTTACTGTAATTCATAAGTCCTGTGCGCTCAACGCCAGTCTTTACTATTTTATGAATAAACTGTACTTACAATTTACATACATACATATATATCTTGTGTTTTATTATCATACAGTTTTGAGAATCTTTTGAATTGTTTATTGAGCAAATCGCAAAGTCGTGGGCATAAATACTTTATAATTGTAGCTTAGGAATTAGACACATAAATAGATAGAGATTATGTTAAGCCACGCCTACAAGGCGGCTGCTGCGGCTGCGGTTGCGGTCACTGCTGCGCTGCCTTCGTCTGCGTCTCCTGGCCGGGATCGGCCTGGGACTCGCTGGGCTTGGCCGCCGTTTGGGCCGCAGCTGCTGGCATTTGGGCGCTACCATTACCACCACCATCACCATTTGAGCCGGCTGGATCGGTCGGGCTCTCGGGGACTGCATTGCTGTCCCGGTCGAACAGATAACTGCCGCCTAGAGGGCGTGGTCGGCCACCATAGGAAGAGCTACAAGGGGCGACAAGAGAGCAAGCCTATCTTAATGATTTTTACAGTTCCGCACAGCATCGCATGCTACTAATCTTCTACTCAGTTCAACGTAAACGATCGAGGAGAGTGGGTGAGGTACGAAGAGTTATTGTTGAGTTGTGGCCACTCTGCACCCACTGCAACTTACCTCTGTGGATCGCGCTCTCTATCACGACCAGCGCCGCCGCCTGAGCTGCTGCTGCTCGCACTGCCCGCCGAGCTGCCGCTGCCAGCACCAGCACCGCCTTTACCACCACCACCACCACCACCACCGCTATGGCTGCCGCCCATGGGGCTCGGCTTGTCCTGATCGCCCAGATATGTCCAGCCGCCCTGGCCACTGGGCTTGCCCATGACTGTGGTGTGGCCGCCGCGATAGCCGTCGCTGTCGATGGCCGAAGAGGAGACCTTGGTGCCGCCGCGATCACCGTACGGGCAGTTGCTGATCAGGTGGCCGCAGGGCGGGACAGAGCCGGACGATTGGCCGCGCTCGCGATCGTAGACAGGCAGAGCGCCGGAGCGACGATCGTCGTCATCCCTAGCGAAATAATAGCCACGGCCAGAATTATCGAAGCCCGACTGGCCTCTGGGTGCGTGGGTGCAGATTACAAGTGGTACAGAACAGGAGAGTGGGTGAGGTTCAAGTGCAATTAAATCCACATAATCGTATTTGGCGTTGAGTATCCAGAGTTCATGTTGTTGTGGTGTTTTGTGTGTTTGGTTAACGTTGTTGTTGAGCGTGTTGTTGTAGTAGTTGTTGTTGTAGTTGTTGTTGTTGTTGTGGTGTTGTTGTTGTATGTAAGCAAGAGAGCAAGAGCGTTAGATTTGACAACACAATAGAAAAAAAACAAAATGAAATCAAAACGTGAAGAGTAGTAGAGCAGGATAGCGATACCTGTAGGTCTCATCCCATGGACGATAGTTGCGAAAATCATACCTTGAATAGTAGCGATCGTAGGGATCGTATCTGTCATAGCTGGTACGTGAGCGATCATAATACCGATCTGCAAAGGGAATTTGATTGAAATTAAAATTGAATTGAGCAATTGCAACGCTACGCACCGCGCGAACTGTCTCGGTCGCCATAGTAACGATCCCGGCTGTCGTAGCCGTAGCCGCGATCATAGCCCGAAGAGCCGCGCCTGTAGTAATCGTCGTATCCTCTGCCCTCGTAGCGATCGTAGGTGCGTGGCGAATAGCGATCATCGCGCCCATAATATCTGTCCGAGTCGCGATCTCTGCCACGATCCTCGTAACGATCATAGTAGTACCAGGAGCTGCGCGGATCGTCGCCACTGCGACTCGAGTAGCCACCGCCATAGCGATCGCTGCTGCCATACCGATCCCCGCCGCCATAGCGATCCCCGCCGCCATAGCGATCGCTGCTGCCATAGCGATCGGTGCTGTAATAGCGATCCTCGTAGCAGCGCACGCAGCGTGATTGGCGACTCTTGCCATTGCCGCGTAGCACAGAGTCCAGAACGCCAGCAGAGCCCGCTGTCACCCGTCTGTCACTGCCAGTGGGCGTGGCACTGCGCGCCTCTGGCCCACGCGACGATGCCTGGACACAGACAACGGCCAGGCAGAGCAGCTGCGAAAGAGTCGAAAGAGTCGAAAGAGTTCACAGTTGAGAGTTTGGAGTTGCGTGATCATTAGCTGATTGTTTATGGATAGATTTCACAGTCCAGCGGCCAACTGGGCCAAAGCCCTCAGCCTCCAATCATAATTGACGAAAGTACTGCCAAAGTGCTGCTGCTCGAAATACAAAGCCATATGTGTAGAAATCATCAGCAGCGTCATTATCATCATTAAAAATATGGACACTCGTCGGCAGTGAGCGTGAAATATGATCAATGGACGGTGCGAGCGAGCTAGCGAACGAGCGAGCGACTTTGGCTGTCTGTATCTCTGGCCAGCTAGCTTCGATTATGCAATAATGGAGCATAGATTAGGGCTCAAATGGCAGCCAACACCTCCCACATACTAATATAGAAAGAAGTTCAAATCATAATAATAACAGATGGAAATATACTAATTAAAGCGCATAGCCTAAAACTCATATTCATATATTCATAAAATAGCATTGACATCATTTTATTTTCATTCATGGCTGGAATCATAAAGTTCACTTGTCCACTTCACCCTCTCTCTCTATCTATCTCCCTCTCTCTATCTCCCTCTGTCTCACTCTGTACAAGAGTTAATCATGAATATATGCTGGCGAGCTGCTCCGCTACGCTTTGTTAGTCAAGCATCAGGAACAACTTCCGCTTGGCGGGGTTGGCTTTAACCAAAAATAAAAAATAAAAATTTATATTTAAAAAAAAAAAAAAAAAAAAAAAAACCAAAACTGGCCAATCGCTGAATCTCGAGTTCGTGACTTGTGTGCACTCTTTATTAGAATAATTATATACATATATTATGTATACGAATTTTCTGCCAATTATTAACGGGCAGCATTTTTTTGGCAGGGACTTTAACATTAATATGCCATTTACATAATAATCCATGGAATTTCTACACACATTACATCATAGAGCAACAGTTATGCGTGAGTTCTTTACGAACCCATTGCACAATGCGATATGATCATATAAATTCTACTGGAGTGACCTACGATTCGGAGTTATCTGTAGATGAGCTCTAAATTCTATATAGTCTCTGTGAGGCTTAGACCAGTTCTTAGACTTGGCGTCTGTGACCTATATGAACTACTTATAAGTTCTTAGTTGCATCTTTAGCGGTTTACCTGAGCTGATTTACTTGTTTCGATCTATAGTGCTAAATAAGTTCAGTATAGTTTTTTTTAGCTATTTATTTTAAATTTTTACATGATTTGTGACTTTCAATGGGTTCAAGGCATAAAAATGATCCATTTCATTTGGTTTCTTAATTTCTATTACTATTTATCTCGATCGTTAATTAAAAAACTGTTAAATGTGTTTTCTTTCTATGTCTGGCTGTGTATAAATTATATTTTATAATTTTCATGTCACTCGCCGCTTGTATAAAAAATTCTACTTGGCATGCCCATAAAAATATCTCTTTCACATCACAAATTAATTCAAATTCATAATTTGCATACTACTCTGATAAATCTAAGTTAGAAATTCTAAAAGCAAATAAAATGAATAAATATAAAACTTGTCTCTGATGTCCATAATTCATCTAAAAATTTCTACTATTTAGATCGACTTGTGACAAAAGGAAAAAAAAAAACAACAAACGTAAACTAATTTAATTATTTAAAAATATGTGGTAAATGTCTATGCCTTGCTTGTATATTTAAAAATATAATAACAATTATTATGAATAAAATAAATTAATAAAAAAAATATACATATAAAAATTCTTGGATATTTAATAATTATTACGGACAATAAGAATTTTTTTTAAATATGTAAATGCATATTTGAATTATTTTGTATTTAATTTTGTAATATTTATACATACATATTTTTTATAATGCTGTAATATTGATGCTCAAGGACTAACAACTTTGGTGGATCATTTATAAATTTTATAAATATTTTACTTATTTTTGTAGTCATAAATTGTAAATATTTGTAGACTGTTTTAATTCACAAGTTTAGTTTGAATATTTCCCAAATATTTCATAACTCACCAATTGCAGCACATGCATTTTGTTTGTATATTTATTTTTGGCTCACTTTATCACTTGCACAAATGTTTTTCTATTGACTTAGCCACGTGTTGTACTAAAAACTTCAGAGAGCTGGGCTCCCAAATCCTTGGCGCGCTGTCGTTGATTTATATTTGTGTGTGTGTGTGTGTGTTTGCTTAACGTGTCGCTGGCAACAGAATTGAAAACACGAATGTGCTGCTCAGCCCTGTGGCACGGGTATTTATGTGAAATTCGCTGGAGCTAGAACCAAAGCCGAAACCGAACTCGAAAAACTCACACAGAGAGACGCACTGAAGCGCGATGTGGAGCTGGCGGGTGGCGGGGCCTATGCTCTATGTAGATCTAAATAAGCTCTGGTATTCGTGGTTGAGGTGTTGGCATTTCGTTGGAGCTGGGGCTGTGGCTGTGGCTGTACGAGTGTGTGTGTGTGTGTGTGTGTGTGTGAGTGTGGCTGTGGCGCCGTTTTGTCACTTCACCTGCAACAACACCTTGGGTGCGGGCCAAAAGCCAGCCTGAATGGGAATCAACACAAAGTCGGTATTGTGAATCAGTTTTCGTGGTTTTCATGGTCAGTTTGGCATTCGTAGAATGACAGGAGGATGTTTTGTTGCGCACCCACCTACCTACCAAGCTGTCATTATTTTTTGGCGGCTAATTAATACACCTCGTTGCTGTTTCTCGTGCATTGCGTAATGGGCATCGCGAATTCCTTCCAAGTCTCTGACTCACATCGACTGGATAAATCTTGGATTAAAGGCGTGAAATTAGCATTTGCTAATTGCGCTTGAATCAAATTCATTTTTCGGCTCTTACATAACCCAAGACCGTGACCATGAAAAGGGTTTGAGCACAAAGCTTAACAAGACCACCGGATGGAATCACTTAATATATGTAGGAGATCTACAGATGACACTGCTGCATGCTCTTATGATCATGAATAATGAAGAAATAATCGTAAAGTAATGAGAATTGCATAGAGGGATGAGATTTGAGAGAGGAATGTGAGATGAGCTTAACGAGTTGGCATTAGAGGGAGTGGAAGTTAACAGAGAAGAAAAGATAATACCAAAGAGATGCACAAAGACAGAAAGAAACCTGAAAAATAAGAATTAACGAAGTAATAATATTAAATATTATGCATTTATTTTATGTAAATAAATCAATGCATATATTTTATGCATATATTTTATGTAAATAAATCAATATTTATTTCTCATAATTTTCTTCATTTATCTAACATTTTCAGACTGCCTCAGCTTACACAAAAAATAATCATAGATAGATATGTCTATATAAGCTTATGAGAATCGCATAGCAAAGATTCTACAAAAATAATCCACATAAAAGACTCAACATGTCTAAGCTCAACAAAGAGTTTGTGTTAGCTGGAATGCTCTCGGCTAGAGCAGCATTACGAGTCTAGTAAAAATATCATTTGAACTTTACGCTAGAGTGAAATAAAAGCCCACAGCTGCTCCTGTGGCTGTTTGGCGACGTCATCTTCTGCTTCTGCTTCTTCATCTGCTACGTCGTCTGCATGTGCACTGAACCCCAAATGGAGGTCGTTGGCATTCACTCAGCTCAGCTCAACTCGCATAAGTCCGCGCATCTATAAAATTTACAACGGCGACAAGTTTAATTAAACGATTTAATTTTGTTTATCTAATGCGAGCAGACGCAGTTTATATATGTATGTATATATATATATATATAGGTATATGATACAATATGCTAAATATGTTTGGTTTGTATTTCTCGTTTGTTTGTGTTTTGTTGTTGTTGTTGTTTTTGTTTAAGATTGCATCTAGTTTGCTTCATGGAAGAACAATTTGTCATACGATTACGCAGACGTTTACAGAGTAAAGTTAAGTTTAAGTATTAGTTAATTGTCTAGGCATCTAAGAAACAGATTCAACAATTATGCTAGTTCAACGATTGGCTAAATACAAGTTATTGTCACTTTGTGGCTAACTATATTGTAAGCAGAGGCCTGTAGTGCCCTTAAGGATATCACGAGTGGGCCATCGCCGCGGCAATCTCGTCCTGAAAGGCCAGAAAACCCAACTGGGCATGCGATGCCTCGTTCAATGCACGCGAACGTATGCAGGCGCGATACTGATCCGCGCTCAGCGAACCCGTGCAGATCTGCAAGAGCAAATAACAAACATCAATAGGCATTGGTTTGGCCAGGGGGCTAGGCCATGCGACTCACCTTTGTGTGCCAGCGATGAAAGATGCCCGGATCTGTGGCCCTTACGATCTTAATTTTCGATCGAACGTATTTGCGATAGAGCATCACATCCTCTCCGCCCCAGCCAACGATTTCCTCGTCAAAGCCGCGAATTTGTAGGAAATCCGAGCGATATTGGCAGGTCATGCCGTAGCCAAAGTCACGCCAGAAGCCCGTATCCCTGGAGATGACCAGCTGCTCGTCCTCGCTGGGCAGCGCTTTGCCTTGCAGCGTGTAGACAACGTGCGGATTGTAGAGGCTAAATACCACGGGATAGTAGACCTTCAAGTGGAAACTAGTTAGGGAAATTCTCTTTCTACTGCATTCTCTACTTCTGCTCACCTTCTTGCCGGGCGCCGTGTTCCAGCGACAGCGTTCCAGAAATTTGGCTGTAAACACAATGTCCACATCGCACATGAAGAGCAGCGCATCCTGCTGCATTGCCTTTGCTGCCTGCGGCTGAATGTGCTCGGCGCCCAGTCTCAAGGCCTTGGCTGAAAAGAGAGTAATGAGTGGATTGTCTAAGAGAGATCCATACAGCTTTCGCTCACCCCTGCTGAATGTCTCGTTCAAGGCCACGAGCTGCACGCGCTTAGCACCGCCTGCAATAAGCTGCGCCTCCTTAAGACCCGCCTCGCCAAAGTAGACGACTACGAGGTGCAGTCGCTGATCCGCCAGTTTGTTCAGCATCTGCACAAAGCTGCGAAAGCTGCGCAGGCGTCCAGCGAGTGGCACGATGACATGTATAATGGGACTGGCGGGCACCTCGGACAGCTGCACCGTCTGCAGCGGAGCAAAGGGCCGCATGATGAGCGCTTTGCGCACGAGAGTTGTCTGATGCTTGACGCTCTGGAAGTACAGCTCGTACTGGCTGCCCGTCGTGGGCTCCGTGCGGTAGATGCCTTCGACAAAGTCATCCAGCGTGTAACGGCCCAGTTCGCTGACTGCGAGTCCTTTGGCTCTGGCACGCGCCGTGTGATTGCGATTGAGGCTCTCGAGTGCCTTGTTGACAGCCTCCAAGAGATCGCGACGCCTATACCCAATGGGCTTCTCTACGACACGTTTGCCCAGCCCCAGATCGATGGGATAGACGCGCGTGAAGGTGAAATGATTGAAGGGAATCATCTCGTACTCATTGTTGAGAGGCAGCCCGTGCAATATCTCAGCGGCGCCCACCTGTTTGCGTATATAGCTGCTACAGTCATAGTGGTGCGTTAGAGAGGCGATTGTGGTGTCTGATTGATGCAGATGCGAGTTGCTATTGTTGCTGCTGCTGCTGTTGCTGGCAGAGGACGAGGCGGAGACGGAGGAGGAGAAGTAACCACTACCCTGCAAAGGCAACCGGCCTGGCAATCCATTGTTGCTACGATTGCTCTGCAGCAGCACCAGCTGAGCACGTAGCGTGAGCACCTCGTGCTTGAGACGCTCTATTTCCGCATCCCGCGAGCTCAGTGCGTAGCTATAACCATTTGTCTCGCTGGGATTGGGCGGCGAGTCTTTGTCCGTCTGCGCAGTCAGCTCATCGAAGCCCCACTTTGATAGGATCACAATCGAAATGACAGTTACCAGCGCAAAAAGCAACAGTAGTCGCACTAGCAACTTGGAGGCCAGTGAGTTATGCATTTTCCATGTTATATTTGGCAACCATTGCTGAAATATTTATAAAATTCAAATAATTCGCCAATTAAATGATGATAGTGCTGCCAGACTGTCAAAAAACTACTCAAAATTGCGTCTGCGCTCAGCGCACTGTTATTCATAACAGTGCTGCTATTTACAAGCCCTGTTACGACTGCTCAAAAATGCGTCGGCTGCGAACGCACTGTTGATTACATTTCTGTTCGCCAACCAGCAACAGGCACCATTTTTTCATTAACAGCCTGTAAAAGTTGTCAAGCAAAACACAAAGTTGCCTTACTGATTTTTCATTAATCAAAATCAAAAGAAAATTATAATCCGAGAAACATAAAACTTGCAAACGGACCAGAAGCAGCTGTACGAACGTATCAGAAACATATTCCAGGTGAGTGTACTTGGGTTAAATAGGGCGAGGCCGACAGCGCAATGTAAATATTGTGCGTTGGCAGGCGGCTGCGAAAAATTGGACGAGCAACAAGTTTTTTTTGGTGCTCCTAGAGCTGGCACTTCTGTCACTGTTTGGTGCGTCAGTGTGAAGAGTCACGGTTCAGTGGGTCAGCTTAATGGTTAATGCAGTGAAAGCATTCAAGTCAAATTAACAGTTGAAGCGCCATCAACTCCAATATTTGATACTATAATTTTTATTGTAAGCAATAAACAGTTCTCAGCAGTGTGACCAAGCAGCGTTTTGGGCATTTGTCGCTCATCACTATTTCTGTGCTAGCCCAAGTTCGGAAATTCTATGATTCATTTCGTACTGGACAAAATATTGCAGAGATAAGATGTACTTCTACTTGTCAATGTAGTTTTGTGTTTGTGTACATATATTGTGACTCGGTGCTTGTGTATGTGTGTGTGTTTAACTTTGTTAATCGCAGATTTTAAGTGTGTGCAACTCTTGATGTGCGTGCGTGTATATGAATATGAGAGTGTGTGTATGTGTGCATATAAGTGATTGTGTATGCCTGCGCTCACAGCAATTAATTGATTCGTATCTTGAGAATCGAGAAAAATTCTCAATCTATACAATATATTAATATACACTGTGCCCCTTTATAAATGGGTTGTATGGTTATTAATTTTGCATTTTATTTACTTGCCTATACCATTAAATATGTGTTCGAGCTGAAGCGGCTATCTCTATATTCGCCCATATATGTAGAGTATAACTAATTAAGCGCATCGAACTCTTAGACCTTTTAGTTGGAACTAACTCTCGTCATATTCTTATATATAATATAAACGCAGTTGTCGCTCAGCATATGTAAATACAAACAATAGAGAATCTATTCTTTTATAAAATTTCCAATAAATCTATTTACATTCTAAAAAATTCGATTTAGCTTGTATTCAGCTGGAATACCTTGAATCACCATAGACTCTATTCCAATCTGTGTCGCTTTCTCATTTCCTTACATGAATTGAATTTTTTCTATCTGACTCAGACTGGGAGAATGTAATGTAGTAGTAGTTTCTACAGCTAATTAAGCAATTCACCAATTAGGTAGGGTATATAGTAGTCAATCAATCGATAACAATGCTCTCAATTTTAAACAAAGAATGCTCTGTTTAATTTTTGCTCACTATTCGTTATTTTGCAGCGCAGAAAGCACATTTTAAGCAAGCACAAAGATGGAGAATAACGAGGCGCCCGCACCTTCCGGTTCCAACAACAATGAGTAAGTAAACCGTCCAAAAGCTGGATCTAGAGCTAGTCGAGCCCCAGCATGGACAATTGAAATCGTAATAGAAATTGAGAGGCGCAACGCACAAATGCCAGACCCTCTAAACCGACTTCGAAGCTCTGATGTCATAGCATTCAATTATGGTGAATGCATTCCAATCGAATCGTCTGGGCATGGCATTCGTGCGTGGCACTTAATCGCAATATTGCTCCGCCTGCCACCACATATATAATATTATACAGTTTTCCCATACTTCCGCCGCCGCCGAATGCGTCGTCACCCAACTACAACATCTACAACGACCCGGCCAACAGCAACAACAATGCCGCACAGAAACGCCTGCAGCAGACACAGGCCAAAGTGGACGAAGTGGTGGGCATAATGCGCGTCAATGTCGAGAAGGTGCTCGAACGTGATCAGAAGCTATCGGAGCTGGGCGAGCGAGCCGATCAGCTAGAACAGGGTGCCTCACAGTTCGAACAGCAGGCGGGCAAACTGAAGCGCAAACAATGGTGGGCCAACATGAAGATGATGATCATTCTCGGCGTCATTGCCGTCGTCTTGCTGATCATTATAATAGGTAAGACCTATCGAGCTAAAATTATCTGAAATCGCATGCTTATGCTTTGCACACAATGCTATATAATCTACTGCTTAAAAAAAAACTAATTGGCTTTGAGCGGCTTTGTAATAATGCTTCATATCTCTGTATAAGTGTATTTAATCTGTACTCTAATATTAAGTTAAATGGAAAGGTTTTATGTACGCTTGCAATAGCTTTAAGCTAACCAACAGCTTATGCCTGCATTTTACTTAGATTTAGAGATAAGTTGTATATTAAGTGTACATGCATACATAAGCACATAACTGTTATCACCCACACATTGCTTAATAATTTGTGAAGAATTTGTATATAGAGAGGGAAACATGTCTTGAAGTAGAGTTCGCTTAGAGACAATAATGTATATATTTTTATATGCCGAAACTTATGAAGAATTTGTATATAAACCGACAGATATTCTTTAATTGGTTAGAGGTTGAGCTCGATATCGAAATGAATATATTTAAAATAATTCCTGAAAGATTTATATATAGACAGAGACTTATAATGGGTAGAGTAGTAAAGTTCTCTGATATCAAAATGTATATGATAATTTGTTTATATGCAAACACATATATATATAATGATTAGAAGTATCATATCAAGCGAGCTAATGTACATTTATTATATATACAGTCTTGATAAGAAGTTGCTTTGCCCCAGAATCACAGTAGAGGACTAAAAGTCAAATGCAGTCCAAAACTCTTAACTATACTTCATAATACTATATCCCTAAAGATAGATATTTTATAATATAGTATAAATGCTATGCACTTACCTCTGGAATTGGCTATGAATTGCTCTTATCACACATTTGTCACCTGTCTGTGAGCCGAGTGCTCAAGAGATATAACTCTGTTCCTCTCTATTTAACGCTTGTCTGTCTGGCTGATGGTGGAAGTTATATATTTATAAATTTCACTCGATTTAACCGACGCTTGCACTATACGGCACACAACTAACCCCCATCGAATGCCAACTTATCAACAATGTTCCACTTTTATTTACTTGCAGTGTCGATTTACAATTGATAAACAAAAGAAAAAGTAAAAGCAAAAAAATAATATGCAGCAAGGCAACTTGTTGCGCTTATCCCAATACATACGCAGCTATCAACATCAGCCACACGTATTTAGAAACACATATACATGTACACACACACAGCTCATCCCTATATATGTGTGTGTGTGTAGAACAAAATTTTAGTCTAAGCAAAAAAGGTAAAACAATTCGTTGCGTGCGCTCCATGTGCTAATTAGTTCTTTATTTGCCTAGATTTGCTAAACGATCGTGTGTAGTTAATTTTAAGAGCTATGATGGACTTTGCCCAGCATAACTGTAACTGTAACTGTAAATATAAATACACTTTGTGTGAGAATGTAAGCGGAGACAACAGTAGTAGCAGCAGCAGCAGCAGCAGCAGCAGCTCAATGGCTAACTGGAAGTTCTATGCCCTAATCAACCCGTTTCTTTTGCCTGAAATTTTTACAGTGTGCGCTTTGCCCTCCGGCAGCAGCAGCAGCAGCGATCACGCCACAAAATCCGTAAGCGAGGCACCCCATTAGATGGAGTCCCAACAAGCAGAAGCAACCTGGAATCGAAGACAACGAACAGCAACTGTGTGGCAATTTCTGTTAGAGGAATTGCTGCTGCCTTCTTCGCATTGGCCTTAAGCGCAACAATTCAATTCAATTTAACACAATGAAAACTGTGTCTAAAACAAAAAAACAAAAATTACAAAAAAAAAAAAGAATGCAACCAACATAAAACACTTAACACAGATTGTTATTTATATACACTTTAATCCTAAATGTAAAAAAAAAAACGATTCACACATATGTATTGTAACAAATTTATGTAACAACAACAACAACGCACAGGTGTTTGCGTGTGCCTGTGTATGTGTGTGTGTGTGTATTAGTTTTCCTTTATCCATAAAGCAGTCAAATTGAATGTTAACTGTTAACACGTTTAGCCTAGTTAAGACTAAGGCACTTAGCACATGTATTACAAAACGAAAAGAAAAAATTGTTTATAACTTATAGTCACACACACACGCACACACATACACCATCACACGCACACAATCACACTTTTTCTATGGCTATTATATATATTTATGGATATATATATATCTGTATAGATCTATTATACACTTATACACATAAATTTATATATATATTTATATATTTGTAATTACACTTCTATATGAAATGGCATGTATTTGATATAATTTCGTTGTTATTGTACTCGTGTGTGCGACAGAAATTTGCTTGAATGAATCGCGCGAACATTTTGTACACAATTTGACGTGAAATAATATTTACATATTCAATCAACAGAATCTTTGTAACAAATATTTTACTTGGTTATTTGTGCGCGCTGCACTGAAAACCGTTTCTATGTTTCATTTTTTGTTGTTATCGATTTTAAGCAACGAAAAACTACGACAAGGACGAGCCCAAAGCACACTGAAACGCGGACGAGAACGAGAAAAAATCCTGTAACAATCGAGTTGCAAATGCGTAACAACCGGAAAAACTGATGCACAAAGCTATTTAAAACGAACTGCGAGGATTTTGATGAATCCTCCGTCCTCTAGGAGGAAAAACCAATGCAATCAGCACCAGTCAACAAAACGTTTCCGATTTGCATTTACAACGTCGTACCTGAACCAAATGGAAGCAAAGTTAGTGCGTGCGTGCGTACGTGTGTGTGTGTGGGCGTGTTTGTGCAACAGCTGTTGCCGAGACCCTTTGGAGGCGCATGCGCTGCAACAATGTGGAAATGGCAACACTGCCAACTAGTCAGAACTCTAGATCCAATTTGGCCAACTCAATGCCAGCTGCCGTCGTCCACACATAGCTCATGTACAGGGCAAAGAAGTTCAGATAGTACAGCTGTCCAATGAGTATATGATCGGCGATCTCGTCAACTTGATAAAATTTCGGCTTTCGTATCGAGGCAGCAAATATAATAACAAACTGCAACAGAGATAGGAGAATACAGTATAAGGATTGTCAAAATACCAAATAACACTAGCCAAATTTGAATCAACTTGAAACATAGTTTTAGATAAGATAAAGCTTATAGTATGATCTGGCACTTACAATATTTGATATGATGGTATAGATAAGGAGCGCCGGAAACTCAATAGTGATGCGCTTCATTTCTGCACAGATGATGATGCCAAAGCATGTCAGCACATAGATGCGCTCGCTCCAGCGTATCACATTGTGGCGTGACACCTGCGAAAATGGGGGATATCAGCATGGTATTAACATATAGAGATACTCGGATGTAGTTACGAAGAGTCCACGTTTATGCTTGATAGCACAATTGCCGTAGAACACACTGATGGCCATGACTATGAAGGTGAGCACCCAGGATGTGATGAGGCAAATATAGGGAGCTTTTTTAGCGGGCTTCATTATCGAAATGGTGTTTACTTCGTACTATAGCATTGGAGAAAGAAAAGAGGGAGAGAGAGACAGAGAGAGAGAGAGAACGAAAAGAATTAGTATAGCCAAGTGTTAATCACGTCTCTATTCCAACTCACACTCCTATCTCTTTAACCTCCCCTCTCACTCTTTTGCTTACCGTCCAGATTCCGGCCACGAAACGCTTCCATTTCGCCTTTCGCTCCAGAATGTGATAGAAGAACACGTACAGCTGTATCGATATGAAGCTGACAAAAAAATGCAGCAAGCTCACATAGTAATGCTTCATGAGAAACTTTTTCAGTGGCTCTCTGCGGGAGAGACGTAACATGGAATTAGAATCCGGCGGAAAGTTTGATTGGACTAACAGTTCTCTCGCTCACATCTCCATTACGATAATGACCTGAAATTGGCCGAGTAACAGCATCAATATCGTCACAATGTACGTTTTTTTCAGCTTTTTTTTGACAGATAGCTTAACTGCACTATCACTGATCTCCATTTGTGGATTATATTTTAATTTTAATTTTTTTTTTTTTTATTTGAAAGCAACTATCCAATTTTAGTAAAGTTCAACGCCAACGAGAAAATTCAAAATATAAACAACTAAGAAAACGCCAACTCTGGCTGGGGTCAAGGAGTTAGAAAGTTGTAATGGCGAGTGCCCGACTACGATATACCCCAAATACTTGAAATGTTGAGCTATACCAACATATACAAAATTGTCAGCAGTCGAACCTGAAGAGATCCCTATCTATCATTTGAGACACTCTATCTACCACGCCTTTTAATGTCTGTAAGAATATAAGTCTGCATTGAGCTAGCTCTATTTGTTCCAGGAATATTAGCATATAAGTATCTATATATGATCTCTGTATGAACAACTTCTAAAAAACAGCTTCATTCATATATGAAGGTATATCATCCTCTGAAACCTCCCAAAAGCACCTTTGTATTCACCTCCTTAAAATTATTCCCACACTGTTTTGTTGTTTAGATCGCTTTGCAAGGGAATCAAATATGCCTAGACTTAAGTGACATTGAGCATAGCAATTCATAATATTCGTTTAATTTTACTTTCTGCCCCTTTTTTTGTTTTGGGTGTATTTTTATATAGGCGCGCATAAATTCTTTGTATATGTTTAGGAGAGGAGAATCTATTCACAAAAATGGGGGATAACGCTGGAAACACTGAAAAAGCCCGACGAAAGTTCGTGGCAATAGTTTATCTGATGACCCTTGTCGCACTCCTGCTGGGTCTGGCTCAATGGCTGGCTGTTGCATTTTTGTAAGCGGACAGAGAAGTCTTGACTAATCAATGTGTATGTATATGTGTGTTTACCCATTGCAGAGCGGGCTTTGGCGATGTATTTAGGGATTATGAATTTATCAGTGGAATATTCTTTACGCTTTCGGTAATACTAGCCATCATCTTTGTATTTGTGGAGAAAGTTCGTACCATAATCGCTCTGAATTGGATCATGACCATTTTAATTGTGAGTACATTTCGTCTATATGTATTTTGTATTGCATATGTATATGTATACAATTGGATCTATTAGATGGAATTCGCAATTGTGGGAGTATTTGCGCTGTGCGCCCGATCGGGTTGGCCGGAACTACTCTTATGGTATTTGATATGTCTCCTTATCTTCTTCCTTGCCATACTAGTGGGTTCGATTCTGCCGGTAAGTAAACAAAAAAAAAAAAACAAATCTTTTTTACCTTCTAATTTTTTTTTTTTACCTTTCATCAGCATGATCTGACCCTTGATGTCGTCATATTATTTGTCATATCATTTATCTTCTTAATTGTGTCCATATTTCTGATCATGTTGCATATAATGACCCGTTCATCGCATTCGATCATCCTGTACCAGATATTCGTCAGCGTTATAATTCTGACGGTAAGTGTTAGATTATCTATCTTCTATCTCTTTCTCACTCTCCATCTCTCTCTCTCTTCTGCAGTTTGTCATGTATCACGCTCAGACCATTAACGGCGGACGATTTGCGGAGTTGAGGGTGAACGATTATCTACTTGCTTCCATAATACTCTTCTACGATTTTATTGTCTTGTTCTTGCTAACATTCTATGTGCAAGTTCGATTTCCGCTTGTCAGGAAGGAAGAACAAACAACAGCAGCGCCAACAACAGTGACTACTCCTCCGGCAGCTCCAGGGCCAGCTCCAGGGCCAGCTCCAGAAACATACCGCTTTATCTAACAATGTGCTCCACGTTGTCCACTTAGCTTGCCTTAGCTACATTTAGTCCATCGTACAAATTGTTATCAACTTGAAAAGCTATAAAAATAATTAAAGCTCACAAATTATTCATTTAGTTACTATTGAATATCCAATGTGCTTTTAATTTACTACAAGAATTATATTTATTATTTTGTTTGCCAAGCTCGAAACGGCTTGGATGGATACTTTGGTGATTGAAATGGCGGGTGCTTGATTGAAAATTAATTGAATTATAAATTGGATTATTCAATAATAAGTTTTTTTTTCGTTTTAATTTTGATAATACTTTTAATTTGTTGGTATTTGTTTAATATTTATTTAATTATTAAAACAAACAAAAATTCTTTAGAATACATAGGCATGCATGGTCGAGCTATTTATAGTTGTCAAGTTCCGTTTTTTATCTTTTGTTAATAATTAATTATTAAATTAATAATTGTGTAAAAGTTTAAGGTATGTAAGGCATTTCCTCGAAAAACAGCTCAGCTACTGAATTGGTATGAAGGATAAACTTTTTATATTATGATTCTCATCTCATTTCGTTCTGTAGTCTTTTTTCTAGTCTGAGCACTGTAAGGCCTGCAAGTACAAAGGAAGCTATATATGATTTAAATTTAAAACTTTAATTATAAAATTTAAAGAATTTCGAACTTTATTTTTATTGTGATATTTATAATTTTTTACCCTTTTCCTCTTTTATATTCATGCTGCCTGGGCCTGCCCAATCCAGGCAGAAATTGGTTTCAGCTTAGTTGTGATTATGGTGAGTATGCAGATTCTCTATTCCAGTGGTGTATCTTATTCTCACTCTCTCTCTTTCTTTCTTTTAGCAGGCTACGCACAAAACAGAGCTATTGTACCATATTTACCGATATGTAGTTGAAAATACCATTTCACATCATACATCATGTTTTTGTATCATCATTCAGAAACATTATGTGCCAAATGTATCTTTAAGATACAAATCAGAAAACTCGAAAACGAATTAGTTTTTGTTTAACTTTAACGCTGAATTTTTAATCACATTGAGGAGTAAAACAAATGTACAGATATAGAATATACATGAATTTAAATATATAGGCAGGGAGTACGAAGAATGCTGTTATATAGGAATATTTGTATATGCATTTGTATATATGGTTAGTGTAGGCTAATATCGAATTTAAACTTTGCAACATTTGACAATACATTTATAATACATGGGACTACAGTTAGGCTCCGCTCTCCGACATAGATACAGATACAGATATAGATACTTGTATATATAGACGCGAATTGTAACTACGATTATTGATTGCACAGCAGTGAAGGATTGTTCTTTCCAATATTCTTTTCTATGATTATATTTATATAGTATTTATATTATAGTTAATGATTATCTTTATAAGGACTCCAGCGATGAGGCAGCTGAGCAAATCGTCGCATCCGAGTCACTGAACCGAGATGCGCCCAATGCAGACTGCAGCGGCTGCGATTGTGATGCGAATGAGCCGAGCAGCGGGGAGGCCAGATCGTTGAGGCTGCTGAGGCGACTGAGCGTGGGCGTGACGGCGGCGGCCAGGCTGAGGCTGCTGCTGTCCGTGGATGAGGCGTCCGGGGAGCGTGGCGACGAGCTGGCATAGCGTTCCAGCAGCAGCTGGCTGAACGTCTTCGCCGGCCAGTCGTTATCCTCCGTGGGCGTCGCGAGGGGCGTCGTTATGGGCGTGGGCATGTGATTGATGCTGCTGGTAAAGGAACTGTTGTCGATCAGGCTGCTGACGGGCTCCAGAAAACGCTTGCCATGGTACATATGACCGGCGCTGTCCATGATCAGGCTCAGGGGCTGGCCGCACTGCGGCGTATACAGGTCGATCGGACGAAAGTGATTGGCGGGCGTGGCATTGTGATTGTGATTGGCATTGGCATTGGAATTGGAATTGGAATTGTTGCTATAGCTGCTTGACTGCATTGGATTGTTGCTTGTTTGGTTGCTCCCGCTGCGCTGGCACAGCTCCAGCAGCTCAGATTCTGAACGGAAATGGCAAGAGATCAATAGGAAGAAGAAGAGAAAGAAGAGACGGCAGCAGATTCAATCGGGTTAGGAAGCAAATCGAGCATTTGGCACTGGCAATAGAACTAAACTGGCTGACTACGCTACCTGCGCTTCATACCTTCCGCGGCGGACTCCTCATTGTCCACATCCTCGCGTATGCTCGCCTGCCCGGCCTGGCCGGCGCTGTGCCCGGCTGCGTCATCGTCGCAATTGTTCGGGTCCAGGGTGGTGCGCACCACGGCCACGTCCATGTGGGAGTCCAGCGAGAACTGTTTGCCCGACATGAGTATGCCGCGCACTCGACGGCGCGTCGACGGCGACTCCTGGTGCTGCAAGCATGGCTCGAGAGTGAATGTGAGTGCAGGCGTATTTAAGGAGCAGCAGCTCTACTTACCGCTATGCGTATGCCCGCATAGGTCTTGGCCAGAAACTCGTCTGCATCGAAGATGGCCGCAAAGGAGCCGTTTACGACCTTCGGCGACAGCGGCGAATTCGATAGCAACAGGCTGGAGCCAAAGGCTTCGCTCTTCTCTTTGGTATCTAAGAGGTGGGAGAATTTGATTAAATAGTCTAACTAATTCTAGAGTTATTTGCAGAAAAATTATCATAATAGCTGAAGTGGAAAAGATCTTTAGAAATACTTCGTTAAGTATTCCAGAGTTATTTTTAGAAAAATTATCATATTAACTGAAGTAGATCAAATCTTAACACGCTCTTCGTTAAATTGAAAAGTTGTATATAATTTCCTTATAGTACCAGACTTGATAGACTTTACTATAATGCTTTCAATCGTACTTATGGAGTTCAACTGATTGCGGCATTAAATTTTAGATACTTTTGTATCTTATATATACATTTGAGTACAGCAGAGATTTTTCTTGAGTTTTGCACGTATTATAAATCACTAATGCATTGATCTAAGATACCAGATTTTTCAGATTATATCTAATGTCCTACTCAGTGAATTTAAAAAATAATCTTTAGCCAATTCAACTATTTTTTTTTAAGTTTTTGCTCCACTTGACCTTCAGATACTTTTGTATCTTATAGATTTTCTGTGGTAACTATGTCAAAATAATATAATATAATAATTACTTTGGGTCCTGCTGAAAGAGTGGCAAAATAAAATACGTCATCTGGGTGGATCAAAGGGTTTTATGTCAAACACAACAAACAATAAACATTAAACAATATTTAAAAAAAAAAAAAAACAACAATGAAAAACTAAATTAAAATCAAATTAAACACAAGCAAAACAAAATAATGCAACAACTGGGAGAACATTCAGTAGTTTGGTAGGGCCCAGTGTTTACCCTTGAGATAGACGCGATTCGAGATCGTGATGTTCATCTCGTCGAGCACCAGGGAGGCCACCTGCTTGATCTCCATCCAGTCCTTGACAATGTCGTCCAGCGTGGTGTGTGTCGAGGTGATGGTGAACCGGATGACGTATTGGCCCTTCAGCGAGGACGGCACACAGTGCTGGTTGCCGCGATAGTTGAGGCGCTTCAGCAGCCGCTCGGTGATCTCGTTCTCGCCGCGTATCCGGAACACCACGAGCCCCAGATACCGCTTGGCCGGCAGCTCGAAGCGATGATCGGCCAGCACCAGCGCCTCGAATTTCTGCGCCAGACGCACGCCCTCGCGTATGTGACGCTGCAGACCCTTGATGCCAAACGAGCGCAGCACGAACCACACCTTGAGCGCGCGAAAGCGTCGACTCAGCGGAATTTGCCAGTGCATAAAGTCGACGGCCACGCCGGAGTTCTCGTGCTGCAGATACAACGGCTCCACATTGAAGGTGCGATGCACTGCGGTGCTGTCGCGCACCCACATCGCCGTCGCATCGAAGTGCACCATCAGCCACTTGGAGGGATTGAAGGCGATCGAATCGACGCGCTCGATGCCGCGCAGCCAGGTGCGAAACTCCGGACAGATGAACGCGCTGCCCGCGTACGCCGCATCCACGTGCAGCCACAAATTATACTCGCGGCACACGATGCCCACCTGAGGGGTGGGGAAATCCCAATTAAATGGATAGGTTTATACACAGAGGCATTTACCTCTACACATACCTCATCCAGATTGTCAAAGCTGCAACTGCCAGTGGTGCCCAACGTAGCACAGACCTATTGTAAATAAGAAATGTTTTATATATTTATATTTAAAAGAGTTTTAATGCAGAATATTGAATATAATGTATATATATAATAATACTAAGTATCCTTAGGTAGTATCTGAGATTTATAAAGAATGTAAGACTAATAAATTTTAGACTTGGATTAGGAGTAGTTTTATTAATCAATATCTTTACCAATTTACATATATCATTATTTATTTATATCAATAATAAATAGAATAGATGCAAGAATTAAAACAAACAGCAAGAAATATGTATAAGAAATATTTATAAATAATACAGAATAAATACAGCAGGCGGTAAGCCTAAATGGTATCTAGTAGACCCTTATATCCTGGTTGTATCATACCATGGATAAAGTCCTAGAAACCTACAGGACTAAATTATTAGTCCACCAATATGGATGTTTTTCTTTCAGCAAAATGGTTTACAGTTGACTCACACATGCTTGGTTAAACAATACCAAGGATGTAGTCCTGGAAACCTAAAGGACTGAATAATTAGTCCATAGGAATGTGCTTTCAGCAAAAAATGTGCCCTATAATGGCTTCCAGTTGACCCACACATGCTTGGTTAAATAATACCAATGATGTAGTCCTGGAAACCTAAAGGATCATATAATGGTCCAGAAATATGAATGACTTTTTTTCAGCTGACCCTTTGAATGAACCCCATTGTCCCTTTAATGGTTCCCAGTTGACCCACATATTCTTGGAGATCAATGCTAAGAATATACTCCTGGAAATCTAGATTATACCTTATAGTATAGTACTGGCAATAAAAAATCGGAATCAATTCAAGATTTCCATAGAAATTGTCCAGAAAACAAATGGTGCAATAAATTATTGCATTGCCTAAGGGGGCCGATGTTGCGGCGAAGAAATAATTAAATTAGCCAGCTGAAGTACCAGGCGAACAGAAATGAGTAGAAAGTTGATAAATGATATTTTACATTTAGTTGAAATTGCATTTTACCTGACCTTGAATTAACATGACAATGTTAGCTCGGCTGCTGCGGCAGTTTGCTCTCACAATTTGCATGTAAACTCAGCTGAAATACCAGGCACACAGAAATGACTAGTAGGTAGCTGAATTTTAGTTTAACAGAAATGAGAGGACTTAGCAGAGCACTTTTAAGTGACCTTGAGTTAACATGACAATGTTAACTCGGCTGATGCGACAGTTTGCTCTCACAATTTGCATGTAAATTCTGCCGAAATACCAGGCACACAGAAATGACTAGTAGGTAGCTGAATTTTGGTTTAACAGAACATGAGTGGACTTAGAAGAGCACTTTTAAGTGACCTTGAGTTAACATGACAATGTTAGATCGGCTGCTGCGGCAGTTTGATCGCACAATTTGCATGTAAATTCTGCTGAAATACCAGGCACACAGAAATGACTAGTAGGTAGCTGCATATTATTTTACATTGAGCTAACATTGCGCTGTTAGTTGACAGTGCGCTCACTGTTAAAATCAGGCGTGATGCAGCAGTTTGCTCACTAAATTTCCCTATATACTCAGCAGAAATACCAGGCACACAGAAATGACTAGTAGGTAGCTGAATTTTGGTTTAACAGAACATGAGTGGACTTAGAAGAGCACTTTTAAGTGACCTTGAGTTAACATGACAATGTTAACTCGGCTGCTGCGGCAGTTTGATCGCACAATTTGCATGTAAATTCTGATGAAATACCAGGCACACAGAAATGACTAGTAGGTAGCTGCATATTATTTTACATTGAGCTAACAGTGCGCTGTTAGCTAACAGTGCGCTCACTATTAAGATCAGGCGTGATGCAGCAGTTTGCTCACTAAATTTGGCTATGTACTCAGCTGAAATACCAGGCACACAGAAATGACTAGTAGGTAGCTGAATTTTAGTTCAACAGATATGAGAGGACTTAGCAGAGCACTTTTAAGTGACCTTGAGTTAACATGACAATGTTAGATCGGCTGCTGAGGCAGTTTGATCGCACAATTTGCATGTAAATTCTGATGAAATACCAGGCACACAGAAATGACTAGTAGGTAGCTGCATATTATTTTACATTGAGCTAACATTGCGCTGTTAGTTGACAGTGCGCTCACTGTTAAGATCAGGCGTGATGCAGCAGTTTGCTCACTAAATTTCCCTATATACTCAGCTGAAGTACCAGGCACACAGAAATGACTAGTAGGTAGCAGAATTTTAGTTTAGCCGAAATGAGAGGACTTAGCAGAGCACTTTTAAGTGACCTTGAGTTAACATGACAATGTTAAATCGGCTGCTGCGGCAGTTTGATCGCAAAATTTGCATGTAAATTCTGATGAAATACCAGGCATACAGAAATGACTAGTAGGTAGCTGAATTTTAGTTGAACAGAAATGAGAGGACTTAGCAGAGCACTTTTAAGTGACCTTGAGTTAACATGACAATGTTAACTCGGCTGCTGCGGCAGTTTGATCGCACAATTTGCATGTAAATTCTGCTGAAATACCAGGCACACAGAAATGACTAGTAGGTAGCTGAATTTTGGTTTAACAGAACATGAGTGGACTTAGAAGAGCACTTTTAAGTGACCTTGAGTTAACATGACAATGCTAACTCGGCTGATGCGACAGTTTGCTCTCACAATTTGCATGTAAATTCTGCCGAAATACCAGGCACACAGAAATGACCAGTAGGCAGCAGAATTTTAGTTTAACCGAAATGAGAGGACTTAGCAGAGCACTTTTAAGTGACCTTGAGTTAACATGACAATGTTAACTCGGCTGCTGCGGCAGTTTGATCGCACAATTTGCATGTAAATTCTGATGAAATACCAGGCACACAGAAATGACTAGTAGGTAGCTGCATATTATTTTACATTGAGCTAACAGTGCGCTGTTAGCGAACAGTGCGCTCACTGTTAAGATCAGGCGTGATGCAGCAGTTTGCTCACTAAATTTCCCTATATACTCAGCAGAAATACCAGGCACACAGAAATGACTAGTAGGTAGCTGAATTTTGGTTTAACAGAACATGAGTGGACTTAGAAGAGCACTTTTAAGTGACCTTGAGTTAACATGACAATGTTAGATCGGCTGCTGCGGCAGTTTGATCGCACAATTTGCATGTAAATTCTGCTGAAATACCAGGCACACAGAAATGACTAGTAGGTAGCTGCATATTATTTTACATTGAGCTAACATTGCGCTGTTAGTTGACAGTGCGCTCACTGTTAAAATCAGGCGTGATGCAGCAGTTTGCTCACTAAATTTCCCTATATACTCAGCAGAAATACCAGGCACACAGAAATGACTAGTAGGTAGCTGAATTTTGGTTTAACAGAACATGAGTGGACTTAGAAGAGCACTTTTAAGTGACCTTGAGTTAACATGACAATGTTAACTCGGCTGCTGCGGCAGTTTGATCGCACAATTTGCATGTAAATTCTGCTGAAATACCAGGCACACAGAAATGACTAGTAGGTAGCTGCATATTATTTTACATTGAGCTAACATTGCGCTGTTAGCGAACAGTGCGCTCACTGTTAAGATCAGGCGTGATGCAGCAGTTTGCTCACTAAATTTCCCTATATACTCAGCTGAAGTACCAGGCGCCCAGCAATGAGTAGAAGCTAGCAAAATGTAAACATTGCACTTTTAACTCGGCAGAAAATTACCCGAGATGGACTCAAGCAATGCTCAAGAGAAATTTTGACAGAATTGTAAGCATTTCTCCGAAACTTTAAATGCTATGGAATATTTCGGAATGCCTACCAATACTCCGAACAAATATGCGTTATATGAAAAATTCTCATATCATAAAATGATAGGGCAACAGAGAGATGATTGAGTGAGAGAGGAAAAACAAGTCTTATATAGCAATAAGTAGAAGGAGAACGAGCTTACGACAAAGATTAAGGGTAGTAGTTGTGGGAACAGTAGCAGAAAGAGCAGTAAAAACTTTAGAGTAGAGTCATAAATAGAACGATGTATTATAAATTTTGGAAATTATAAAAAGAGAATATTTTTTATAGTGGAAGAAAACTCGGAGTGCTCTAGCTGCTGGCAATAAAATTTAGGAGAGGGATAAAGAACACATTCAAGCTGCATATTTATATAATAAATATATATGCTATATAAAATAAATACTAATTTATATAAAATATAAATTATAAACAAATGCAAACGCTACAATTATTTGTTATAAAATTAAAATTACTTGAAGCAACAAGCTAAACATAGAGAATAGCCTCAAGAGAATAAATAAACAAATAGCTCAGCTCAGCTCAGCTCAGCTCGATGGCTTAGATGAAAGTATTAGTTAAATTGAGCTGATTGCTGGGCGAAGACAACGACGTATATTAATTGACTCCGATGGGAATCAGAGAATCAGCTGGAGAAATCTAAAGAATGTGTGAGAGAGAGAGGGAGTGGGAGAGGGAGAGAGTGCGAGTTGCAGCTGATGCTGGCCACAAATCCACTCAGCGCCTAATTGCGCAATGCGACGACGACGGCCAATTAGTTTTGACAAGCTGAAAATAAGACTAGACAGGAGCAGACAGGACTCACCCAGAATGGGACCAGGCCCTGCTTAATGTCGTCCTCGATGGCCTCGCGCAACAGTTTGCCCCGCATGGCCAGCTGCTCGTCAGCCTCGATGTAGCGCATACGCACGAGTCCTGCGGGTGGTTGATGGGGTGGGTGGGTGGTTTAGTTGGTTGTATACTTTTAGCGTGTGCTGTAAGCGGCTTACGAATGTGTGACGGTACTCACCAATCAGGGCGGCCTTCTCGACGCTCGAATGCGCCTGATCCGAGCAGTAGGCCACCAGACGGGCGTTTATCTCCGCGTCCTGGTAGCCAGGATTGCGCTCATGGAAGCGCTGTATGGCGCGAGTGCGGCCGGCGAGCAGGCAGACCAGCGTCGCCTCACTCGAGGTCGTCTGCAGCACTCCGCCGCCCTTGCAGTTGTTGGTCAAGTGGAGAAACTCATCCGGCAGCCCAATCATCTTGCCCAGCCAGTTCATCACAACGATCTCCAGCTCCGTGCAAGCCGGCGAGCTGGCCCAGGTGAAGCCCAGGCAGTTGATGGCATCGGCCAGCATGTCGCCCAGCAGCGAGGGCATCGAGTTGAGAGCCGGAAAGTAGCCGTGCATATGCGGCGACTGCCAGTGGGTCACGCCTGACATCACGATGCGCTCCACATCCCCAAAGATCTTCGGCCACGGCTCCCCGTCCACGGGCGCCGACTCCGGCAGCAGCTGGCGCATATAGCCCGGACTCACATCCGGAAAGACGCGACGCTCCCGTATGTTCTCCAAATAGTCAGCTATATAGTCCACCATCTCCTTGCCTGTGCACAAAAAAAAAAAAATAGCATAACTTGTTTGAATTTGTATTTTATAATAAAAGTATTAATAATTTAATATTTCAATTTGGCATTTATATTAAAAATAAAAAATAGGCATTACGTAAATAAAATATATAGATCTAAATGCAAGAAAATTAAAAATAAAATAAATTAAAATAGTATTTTAATTTAAAAAAAAGCAACAATGACAAAATAAAAATTCATAAATAAATAAATTTTTTGTTTTAATAATAAAATTTAATAATTTATTTATAAATAAATAAATTTGCGTAAACATATTTTCTATTTTAAGTATCATATTTAATGAACTATTTATTTATAAATAAACATTAATAAACACAAAATATAAATATGGCAAACAGAATTTAACTACTACAAATAATCAACAAATATTTATAGTATTTTGAATCATGCCAAAATTCGTATATGACAAATTAAAAAAAAATAAATAAAAATAATAATTAAAAAAATATAAATGATTATGTATTTCTTAATAAATTAATTTGAAAGCTTAAATAAAAATGTTTTTAATAAAAATAGATATAATTAAAAATTAGTAAATAAACCATATATTATTATATAAATATACCTATGTACAAACATATAAAAACTGTGAAAAACTTATAAAGTACACTCGGAAAATAATTGTGAAATCAATGGCAAAAATAATTTGAGCAATAAACTGAAAGCATTTGGAATCAAGATAAACGAGCTGAGTTTTATTATATTGAGCTGGGCAAATGGCTAAGGACAAATGTGAAATCCTTTTAGTGATGTATGCCTGTGTGTGGGACACACACACACACATACGTATAGTTGCAGGCATGCAAATCAAATTAAATGAGATACAATTGTATCTGAGCTGCCGCTGTGCGTTTTATGGACTTGACTCACCCCTTTGCCGATACTCCTTAAAGTCCATGGCGCTGGCGTGCTGCACGACTGTCTGTGTGTGCGTGGGTGTGTGTGTGTGTGGGGGTGTGTGGGTGTTAACTGTTCTGCAGCTGTATATATCACTTGGGGGTATTAGCTTCCGTCCTTTTGCTAGCTGTTGGGGCCTGTTCTTTGGTTAACTGCTCTAAACGGTGGGGCTACATGGGCGCCATTATCTGTAGGAAGAGTTTTTTTTTGCTGGATTTAGTTAACTTTTGCCACTTTTTTTTCTATTTTGCTGTTTGTGTGTCAAATTCAAATGGCGAATTGGAACGTCGACCGCTGACTGAAAATGTTAAAAAAAAGGCGAAAAAAAATAGCAACTTGGACGTTGGTCTAAGAGCGTTTGTGGGGCTTCAGTCTAATTGGAAATGAAAATGCGAAATGTAGGGAACGAATGAATGGAACGAATGGGAAGCGTGGCCAGCTGTAAAAACGTCATCCAACTGCCCATTAGGGTGGTTCGTATTAACCTCATTGAGCCACAGGTCGTCGTCGTCGCCGTCGTCGTCGTCGCAGAAAAGGGTTTTAATGATGGCAGCACAAATATTTGGATTGAGAATTTTGTTAACTGTGTGAATCGAATGCGCAGCTCCGGCGACTTTTATAGCTGGCTGGGAGTGGCACGAAAATCGCGTAAAATAAATAAATATTTCGACAACAATAATTATAATGACAACAATTTGTAGCTGTAGCTGGTGTGTTAACAGATTGTCCGAACGAATTGTAATTGTGGTCCATGCGATCGAAGTCGAGCGAACGAACGCCAACAAAATTCCGTTTAAATGTTGAGCGCTCTTTAATTGTTTATGCTGGAATTTCATTCTATTGTTTCAAAATTCTGTCAATTTACTAACTATCTTTGTCGATCATAGACATTGTATATATAATATAAACTAAATTGAATAACGAGCACCCCTCTCTCTCATGCACCTATTCAACAATTGATTGAACTGCATTTTGTCATGCATTCACAATTAATTAAAATGAAAATGGAAAAATAAATGGAAATCTCTCTAGTATATAACAATAAAAATTATAAACATGTTTTCATATAATTACAACTAACACTTTTTTAAAAATAATATAAAAATAACTGCAAACATTTTTTTTTTTTTTTTAATGTTGTCTTTGTGATTTTAATGAAGCATTTAAGATATTTATGATGAGAAATATGGGAAAACATTTTTATACACAGTATTTTTTGTTAGACCAGTTTTCAAACAAAAAATGATTATAAACATGTTAAAGTGTTATTAAAAATTATCAAATCAAAAAGTTTTTTCTATGTATAAATAGAATATTAAATAAATTGGAATTTAACCTATTATATTAAGTGATTGTTGTAGGGTAAGAATATTTTAATATAAATATGTATAAATATTTTCTTTTTATTGAAAATATATAGAGACTATTATATATGCATGCATATTTTTTTATCATTTATATAATTTCACTTCACCTTCCTCTTACTATATTCTACAGTTATCAGTTAACACACACGTCTTGCTACTTCTTATGCACTTGCGTTCTATTTCACAAACAGTTGGGAACTGAAAACTTTCACTCAGGACGAGCTCTATTTATACCCCAAACATGATTCGTCCTGTCGCATAATATTCATTCAAATAAATTCTGTGAATGAAAATAATTGTAGCTGCCAAATGCGCAAGTATATTGGAGAAAATATATTTTTTGAGCCAAGTCGAATTTTAAATGCTCTAACAAAGTTTTACTAAGATAATTAATTTTAATATCTTATTATGTAATATTTTTTTTTATTTTATTTATTATTAAAAGTAGGTACAATTGATTAAAACAAACGTATAATATTATTATTTTTGAATTGATAATAATATTTGCATTACTTAAAATACCAAACGAATTTCCATGCCATTTGTAATCTCTAAATAGCCAACGACTCTCTTAACAAAGAGTATTGAGGCCAGCAACAGGCGCAGCGCAGCGGATATCAAGCAAAAGGACGTCGAAAAGGAGAGCAGAAGAGCAGCCAGCCAATGGCAGCCGCTCGCCTAGTGAAGCCCTAAGCAAACGATTGGCCAATCAGCGCAACGCGCGCACAGAAACTCACCCACACACTCACACTCACACACACACACGCAGGCATGCACGCACAGTGAAACGGGATCAATGTTGCAGGCAATTTGAGTCCGCAGCTATTTGCTTAAGCGCCTGGACAAAACTCTTCACAGTCTCGGCCAGATTTCGCCTTGACCAATAACAGTGTTGGCATCAGGCTTATCATCGGCTGAGCGAGTGAGCGAGCGCGAAACACGTTGCCAAAGACACACGGCCAATTGCATAAGCATCTCTTGTCTTCAGTTTAGTTGTTGTTGCTGTTGTTTCTGTTGCTTTTTTTCTTATTCTTTTTTAATTGAGTCAACGCTTTAAGCTGCACAGGAAGGCATAAAAATCTGTTGAATTGCTCAAAGCTCGAACGGAAGAAATCAAATACAACAAACCAAAAAAAACCAAAGAAAAACCAAGCAGCAACACACAAAAAAAAAATACTTCTAGCCCCTGCAGCTGTTGCCGACCTCAGCGTGCGCAGCTCCAAAAGCTTATTACACAGTTACAACGGCGACGGCGACGACGACGGCGACGGCGACGTCGACGGCTGCTGGAGGTCAATGAGCTTTGCTTGTGGCTCGTCTCAGAAATTTCGTCAATATACCGCTACATTCAATGGCTTTTGCACGTATGTATCTGTGTGTGTATATATATGTGTGTGTGTGTGTGTATTACCAAATATTGAGCAATATAACAAGAATTTCAATTTCTTTTGGCTTTCTCGCGACAGTTACAACGCTTAAGCGTTCTACCTATCGCTGTCTCTATCTCATTCTCTCTCTGCCTTCTCTGTCTCTCTCGCTCCCTCTTTCAGTTCCGAACGCAGCTTTTAATGCACTTTTGGTTTAGCCGCTGCGTTTCAGAAATTCTTGCTAAAAATACATTTGCGTTCAGGTTATTTTCATCAAAATACTTTTCAAAATGCATACCGCATAAATTTTTTGACTGTTCGCTCGCACTCTTTCTCGCTCTCACACACGCGCTCTCCCTCTTCCTCACTCTTAACACCGGCGCTCTCTTAAGTTGCCACACGATCGTGCTTTCTCTGCGCGCACTTTCTTTGCGCTCTTTGTCGCGCTCGCTCGCTCCCTTGCTCGCTCACCCACCAATGACGGCCGACTGCTGCCGCGCTCGCTCGCTCTCTCCGTCATTTCTTACTCTCTTTCTTGCTCAGTTTTTCGTGTTTTTGTGTTTTGATTCCATTCTTCTTCGCTAAGAACGTTCGTTGACCTTTTTGCTTGTGGGGCTTGTTGCTCTGGCGCTGCTGCCTTCGTACTGTTTGCGGCGGCAGAGGCAGCGGCAGAGGCAGCGGCAGAGGCAGCGGCCGCTGCTGCTGTTTCTTCCCGCTTAGCGGTACTTCTCAACCTGTTTTATTTCAGTTTTTTTTCTTCTTCTGCTGCTACTGACTTGTGATAAGTTTTCTTACGCTGTGTGCATGTTTGTATGTATGTGTGTGTGTAAGTGTTTGCTGTAGAAGTCTTCCTGTTTATTTAACGATTAAAGTTAAAGGTGCGCTTTTTTTGTATGCTTGCATGCATGTGTGTGTGTGTGTGAGAGAGAGAGTGTGTGTGGTTGTGTGTGTAGCTGCAGCTGGAGCCTGTTGCGATGACGCGGCCCCCAACGTAACGTCACGGGCTCCAGCAACAATTTCGACTCCAAAACGGACGCTGTCTTTCTAGAGATGACAGCCAGACGATAGCTCGTGACACGATGCAAACTAAGCACTGCAAATTTATTCCGTTCAAGCATCTTTATCTATCGGCTCAACTCATCTCGTGTCACGCGCTCATCTCGAGCCATTTGAATCAGACTCTGATGAAATACGCGAATGACTCTTGTAACATTCGTGTTACTGGGGTGTATTTTTGAGCGATGATCATGTATTTAATTAGCGGGAATTCTTTTTCGAATGCGTATGTGTGTGCGTGTGTGTGTGTGTGATTGTGATTGTGGCAGACAGGTGGGTCAGGCGGGTGGAGTGTGGGCAGCTTGTCTGATGCTGAGACGGAATCTGAGCTCGACTGCTGCTGCTGTTGCTGCTATTATTGCTGCTGGCCAACTCCTTTCTCCTTTCTTCGAATTGCAACTGACGCTGATCGCGAGCCCCGATGCCCGATGCCCGCTCGTCCCGCCTGCCGCACAGGTTTCGAGCTGCTGGCAGATGAGTCCGCGCTGCCGACTCCCGATTCGGATTTGAATTCCTGGCCGTTTAGTGTTCGAGCGTTTGTCCACACGTCCAGTCCAGCGTGTCCACTTGTGTTGCGCTTCTTCTTAGCCCTGCGCTCTCGCTCTCGCTCTCTCTCTAAGTCTCCGCGCGCGCGCGCGCTCGTCGCCAGCCAATCAGCGAGTCGCGCCCACTTCGGCTAATTTACCGTTTGAAAACTGTTTGCTCTCGTGTGTGCGTTGATCGTGAACTGGTTCGCAATGAGCTAATTAAGTGATATCGTTATCGATAACATTGACATGTGCCCCCGCAATGTTATCGAAACTGCAATCGCCTCAAGCACAAGCTGTGAATTATTGCTGAAATTAAACAGTTACAGCCACACTGCATAACTGTTCATCTATGTGAAGTACTTTTAGATGAGATCAAAGAACGCATGTAACATGCCCAGCACTATAAGAGGTAAGTGCCCCATATCCCATAACATCGTAATCGTAATATGTGAACGAATTGATGTTAAGGACTTGTTTCGTTTCATTTGTTTTCCGTTTTCTTCTCTTTTCGGTTGATTTCATTTATAACGAAATACATTGGGTAATGGCATAGCGAATCCTAAAATTAAGTTTCAATTCGCTATGGTCCCAGCTGAAACCTTCACCTTCTCTTTATTCAATTATGTATTGCATATTCATATTTGCTGCCGATGATTAAGTTGACGATTAATAATGCTTAGTCTCAGAGCAGCGCACGAAAAGCGAATCGGTTTAAAATTATGTGAGACTAAGTAATCTCTACTTAGCTTCGCCCTCTTCAAATCGATTGATTGCCAGAGATATGAAGAAAATACTCCTGTTGGGCTTGGGAGAGTTTGCTTTCTTAGTAACAGGAGATATAGAAATGATTATATGCATAAATGCAATATTTAATTGTGTTGTATAAATAATTGTATTGTCTTCTGTCTACATCATTATCTATATATTTTATTAGGTAAAAGTAATATATATTTATATTAATATATAATATATATTATATTGAACTATTCTTTCCATTTTTATGCAATTGTTCAATATAAACAAAGCAAAACTTTTTAATTTTTAGTTAATATATATTCAAGTTAATATAAAATATAATTCGAAGTTTCATTACCAATACAAAAAGACTTTTTCGACTACCCAATATAATGTTTTTGCCTTACTTATAAAGCTTTAATATCATTGCCAATTTCTAATCCTTAAAAAGTTTCAAAACTTCTTGTTGAAAGGAAACCCAAAATTATAAACTCAAAAGTCTTGTAAAAAATTACTACAAAATTTTATTTTAAGCAAATTTAAGTTTTGGCTGAAATTTTAAATTTTGTTTAATTAAAATAATAAAAAATTAAAAATAATAATAAAAGTTAAATCTCCTAATATGAATCAGATAAAATCAAATATCAAAATTTAGATTTCTATTTTTCAAGGCTTAGAAAATTAATAAAACTACACTACAAACACACACATACATATAATTATGTACATGTGCATACATAAATATTATGCAACAATTGAGCACATAGAAATAATCATGATAATAATTATCAGCGCTGTAAAGACGAAGACAAAAAAGTTTCGCTGCACTTGGCAAATAATTCTGGTGATATTTTCGCTGGTAAATCTTAGCCTTGGCTAAGCAAAAAAAAAAATCGTAGCTTAATTGAACGTTAAAGAAGCAAAGGGGCCAAGGGGGCAACGGGGCAACGGTACTCAATATGAGTTTTGAAAAATCGACTGAATGCAAAACGCAGTCAAGCTTCAACGCACGCGATTGCCTGGGCAAGGTTTTCCAGCCATTTATCCAAAGTTGTTTGCTTTGTCTAATTTATATACATATATAGATACATAGATGAATATATGTAGGTATATATGCGGCGCATTTCCGATTCTAGCTGCAGATGTTGCAACATCAGCAGAGGGCAGCCGAGGCAGCAGCAGCAGTTGGAGACGTTGCCTCATCGACAACAACGACGACGCGACGTTGCAATAAACCAGTCGCTGCGCCGGCTGCTGCTGCTGCTGCTGCTGCTCAGCTAATCTTGCAACACAGTTGCGCAACAAAGAATCCGACACAACGGTACTAACGTGTTTCAGTTGTTGCTAGCTGTTTCTTGCTTCTCTTCGATCGGCTGTCTCGCTCACTCGCTCGCTCGCTCGTTCTGTGATTTGTTCTTGGCCAGAATCGAAGCGAGTTCCACTTGCGTGTAACAGGTTTTTCCTCTTGAATAACTGGGACTTTCGTACGGGACTTTTTCTTGTTGTTGTTACTGTTGCTGGAGTCGCCTCCAAGTTTCTTTGCTGCCACACAAGAAACAGGTTAGAATCGCTCTAAGACCAGCAACTGCAACTGCAAAAAGAAAAGAAAAAGAAGAAGAAATAAATAGAATAGAGGCGAACATAGACGAGGCAATGGGGCGGGCAGGCGGTGGCACAGCGATCATTACAACGGTGAGGCACACATTTCGGTTGGCAGAACCAACGGCGCTTCCACATCCAAGTTGCAAGCCAAAGCTTGTCTGAGCCAAATTGAAGGCTTACGGCCAGAACCAGTTAACGCTTGATAGACCTGATGCTGGCTTGCGCAACATCAACTCGTCGTCGTCGCCGTCGCCGTAGCTGCCCCTTCCCCCCCAATACTTTGTGGTTGGCAGCAAAATATAAATCTAACATGATTTGAGGCAAACGGAAAACATGAAATATTAAAGAAGCGCCCGATAATACGGCTAATGATGCGTCAAAGCTAATGCTCAACGCTTGCCCAGTTAGAGGGCCCCATTTGCTAGGTTGCGTAACTGCTTCTGCTTGGATTTTAGCCTCTTCTTCTGCTGCTGCCTCTGCTTCTTCTCAATCAGCATGTTCTTATTAAACCCATCTTTAACGGAATTCTCAGCTGCTGCTAACTGTTTGCTCGCCTCAATCAGCAATTTCTATAGATTCGCTTCACTTTTTTGTGGACCCTTGAGCAGAATTTGTTTTGCGGTTTCGATGAGCATTTAAAATCATATTTGTTGTATTTAATAGGCTTTTTATTTAGCCATAATTGCAGTGTATTTGCTTAGCTTTCTAACTGTTTGGCAGTTATCTATACAATTTGAATGATTTTTTTGTCATGGAAAGTTATCACCTATTATTATTTTTTATTTTTATTGTGATTTGTTCATTAAATATAAAAAATAATATATGTTTTAGCTATTTTTAAAATAATTTTTTATTTTTTTTTTTATTATTATATTTTTTATTATTTTTTTTTATTGTTATTATTTTTGTAATGAGCTATATCACATTTGTTTGACATTTATTATTTTATTAAATTATTTTTACAAATTATTTTATTTATTTAATTGTAATTTAATAACAAAAATAATTTAGCTCATTATTGAAGATAATAATAATAATAATAATAATAATAATAATAATAATAATAATAATAATAATAATAATAATTATATATAATAATAATAATATATAATAATAATAATAATAATAATAATAATAATAATAATAATAATAATAATAATAATAATAATAATAATAATAATAATAATAATAATAAATATGAATAAATAAAATATTAATACAACATATATGTATAAGGTAAGACTAAGCAAAATTATATTTTCTTATTTAAATTTTTAAGTTATATTATATATTTTTTTAAAATTAAAAAAAAAATATATTTATATATACATACATATAGCTAATAAATAGATTAAAAATATAATGTTTTTTATTTATATAAATTCATTTCCCTTATGTAAAACAACTTCATAGAGTTATTTTTACAAATATAAAGTCTAAGACATTTAAAGACCCCGTTTAGATATTCCCAAAAATCAATATATACATATACTTATACTCTGCCGGCAGTATAATAAACCGTTCTCTACAGTACATATTTTAGTCCGCGCGCTCAATTTCAAATTCGAATTCGGCGCGCAAGACCGACAGTAAAATTTTCAACCCCCCCAAAAATTGAACAGAAATTCAGATTTCCCCATGAGCAACGAAATTCACCATAACAGAGAATTTTCCCATGGAAGCAAAGTGCGCACAGACACAGAGACATATGCGGAATGGAAAGCATGTTCTCGCTTAAGGGTGGGAAAAGCTGCGCAACAATGCCGCGCGCGCTTTTCCAGTTTTTCCTGGCTATGCACTTGGCATTATGCCTACTAACCCTATTTTGCAGCGCAGCGAGTCCCATTTTTGGCCTGCATATAAAGCACACACGCACACACAAACAGAGAGACACAGGTTGTGTGTGTGTGTGCATGTGTGCATGTGTGTGTGTTGAAACAGCCTGGCATTGCGATTTTTTCCCATTAGAAGTCCTTTTTCCAAGCAGCTGAGTGGCGAAACGGAAAGTGCGGCGCGAATTGTGTTTGTGGCGCACTTGAATTTGGGACACATTCCTGCAAAGGACGCATCTGAAAGGATATACGCGGCCACGAAACGGCACGTCACGCAGTGCAACACACAAACTGACAAAACAATCCGTGAAAATATTGTGGAAAATGCACCAAATGCCATAAGCCAAGAACAAATTTAATGCGAGAAAATTCGTGGGAAAAACTTTGGGCAGTGCTGTGCGAAAATGGTGCGTGAAAATGCGTAAATAATGAGAAACCTGTGGTAAATACATTTGTGCAAGTGGAAAAACAAAAAGAAAATCTAAGGGAAATATAAGTAAAATCTAGAGAAAATTCATTGAAAATATTCGCTAAATAAATATAAAATAATTAAAATTCGTAATCGAATTGAATGAAAATAATTATTTAAAAGCGAAAGCGTTGCAGTGTTGCCAGTGCATGTGTGTGTGTGTGTGTATCGATTTGCATGTGTGTGAGTGCTGAAAAATCGATTATTAAAGCCACAGCCACAGCTGCTGTTTGTTGTAATCGGCAGGCGGGGTGGTTGGTGGTTGGCCATTGCAATGCTGGGAGCAGCGAGCGCTAGGGTTGCGTGCCGCTATGTGGAAATCTGGTAGCAGCAGCAGCACCAGCAGCAGCAGCGACGTCGACAGCGACAGCAACAGCGACACACTTCCAGTTGCTCGTATTTTGACGTCAAATTCCAATGGCGCCTTGCAGCCATCCAGCGGCAGCAACAACAGCAACAACAACAGCAGCTCGTTGCATGTGCAGCGCCAGGATACGACAGCAGCAACAGCAACAGCAACAGCAGCAGCAACAACAACAAGAGCAACAAGAGCAATAGCAGCAGATACACACGGACATCGCAGTAGTCCAGGTGCAGCTGGAGCAGCAGTTGCAGCAGGATAACACTAAATGGGGAAAAAGTAACACCACGCATACACAGACACATACAGCCACGAAAATTCATCAACATATTGTGACGTACGAAAGAAATAGGAAATGCATTTGGGCAACGGCCCACAACAGCAGCAACAACAATACAACAAATGCGACTGATTTACTGTGCAAAAAAACAAAAACCAAATGAGAAAATAAAAGTAAAAGCAACAATTAAAAAAAAAAATAATATATATATAAAGCAAACGTTTACAAGTCATAAACCAAATAAACAACAATAAAGAACAGTTAGAGAACAAAGCAAAGCACAAAAATTGAGTATACGACGCATATTCCAAGCTGCAGCAAAATTTTGCAAGCAACAACAGCAACAACAACACAGGTGTATCTACACCCAAGTCAAACCATTATATATATAAATATAATACAAATATCTAATCATACTTAATATAAATTGAAAGCAATTCAAAGTTAGATGTGTGACTTATATATTGTAAACGATTTTAAGTGCACTTTTTGTAAGGCTGATTTTTCTCAATTTATTTCGATGTTGTGCTTCTACACCAAAATCCCAAAGTGAAACGAATATATAAGAAAATTAATAAATATAGATATATATGATCAAAGTGTGTGCTAAGGGAGCAGTGTTGATAAACGATATTAATATAATTATATATCTCTAATATTCTACTACAAATATTCGACAAAATCTAACGCACAATATTACAATACTTATTCAAACAAAAGCAGCTGCTACAACAGTGTTGCAAAAGGCTAAAAAATATATATATATAAATCTATATAAATATTACACTTAAAATCTCTCACTCGAAATCTCTCTACTTCTACTTCTACCATAGCAACGGCAATATCTGATAATTACTCCACGCATAGTGTTGGTAAATGCCAAGAATAAGTGTTGCAAAACATACGAAAATTCAATAAATTAACTTAGACTACACAGCAACTGTTGCTAGTGTGCCAGATATGTGTTGGCTAATACACATATAGAAAGCAGCAACAACACACGCACAACAGCAATTGTTGCTGGCAAACTTACATCAGCAACTGTGTTAGAAACGGCCCTCACAACGGATAGGCCAAGAGATATCCTGCTGATACAGCAGGCGGCGCCCGTTGGCAGCAATCGTGCAACGGCAACGGCAACGGCAGCAGCAGCGGCAGCAACAGTTGCTACTACAACAACAACAACAACAACAACAGCTAGCTATCTAGATGCGAACGCTGCCACAGCGGCAGCCGTTGCCAGTCTGCGTAGCAAAGTGCCCTCGATATCGATAATACCGCTGCCGGCAGCCACAACGATTGTGGCACGGCCGGCTGGCACGCCCACCTCGACGGCTACGCCCACACCAACGCCAACGCCCACACGTACTGTGAGCACATCCAATAAGGCCACATCGCCACCGCTGGCTTTCCTAACGGATGTTGCCACAGCCACAGCAGCAACAACAGCAACAGCCACAGCCACCGCCGCCGCAGCAGCAGCAACATATGTGCGACCGCAGCAGCAACATCAATACCAGCAGACGGACAAGTGCACGGTGCTCAAGCTGGATGTGCTGCGGGGGCAGCGGGAGCCTGTGACAACTATACGTACTCTGGCCAGTGCTACAGCCAACAACAACAACAGCAACAACAACTGCACAGCAGCAGCATCCACAGCAACAGCAACAACAACAACAACGTACCTGCAAATTGAACAGCAACTCAACGAGCTGGAAGCTGTCGATGACGACGACGATGAGAACATGGCCAGTCTGCTCGAGAGCAGCAACAGCAACAACAACAGCAACAACAACAGCAGCAACAGATGTCATTTACCGCCCGCTCAGATTTTATCCAGCCAGCCGATCATTGTGAAGATCGAGCCGACGCAAGCCTTTCACATTGTGGACGAGGGCGACACGCGTGTCCTAAGCTTGCCTTTGAGCGATGCCGACAAGCTGGGCGCCAGCTGGATAGATCTGAAGGATATTGCAGGATTGCAGGCGGGCGGCGGCGCCACATTGCTGGACGTGTGCTTCGAGGGCGAGGAGGGTGACGAGGAGGAGGTGGGCACGATTATAGCGACTGCATCGCCAGAGCAGCAGCACCAACAACAACAGCAGCAGCAGCAGCAGCAGCAGCAGTTGGAGGACGCACAGCTAGCAGAGCCGGCGCCAAAGCGCTTGGCGCTAGCAGCAACACAGCAGCAACAGCAGCAACAGCAACAACAGCAACAGCAGCAACAGCCGAAATTTATGTCAGAGCCGCCGGCGTTGGCTCGCTCGGGCAGCTTTAGCAGTTTGAGCAGCTTCAGCAGTTTGAGCAACATTAGCAGCGTTTGCAAGCATATTGCCAGCAGCGAGACCAGCAGCAACAACAGCAGCAGCAACAACAACAATAGCAGCAACAGCAATCGCAAGCCAGCCACGCCCACTGACAGACTGAGGCACAGAGAACGTACGCCACCTCCACTGCTGCCCACACAGAAGCCAGCCACAGCCACAGCAGCAACAGCCACAGCAGCAACAGCAACAACAGCAGCAGGAGCAGCAGCAGCAGCAGCAGCAACCGCAGTGGCAACGACAACAACAACAACAACATCTAGCACAGCTGCAACGGCGACAGCAACAACACGCGAGCGGGATAGGGAGAGAGACAGAGATAGAGACAGAGAGAGAGACAGAGACAGAGAGAGCAGCAGCAATGGAGCTATGACAGGTCAGTTATCATATTTACAAATACAGTGAAGACCAATCAAAATGAACCAGTTATGAATATTGATAGACTATTTAAGAGGTATATGAGATAGGCTAAGCGAATATAAGATATATTCTTCTTTATATTTTATATCATATAATCTATAGTATATACATACATCCTATAGTTTATATCATATATATAACTTTACCAAGGTCTGCAAAGTTTCAACAATTTTTATAAATAATATGAAATATAAATTATTGAAAAAATAGCACAAAATATAATAATCAAATTTACCTTCTTGAAGCTCCTTTTGCTGTGTCTAAAATATATAAATATAATTGAAAAAATTACCTAATAAAATACAAAATAAATAATATCAAACAAGAGAGTTGGAAAAAAATTTACAAAAATTATATATAATATAAAAAATAATAAATTAATTATAATAATAAATTAATAATAATTAATTAATAAAATTTGAAATAAAGATTATAAAACATGAAGTAGAAAATCAAATTTTAAATTGAAATAATATACATACTAATTATTAAATAAATAAAAAAAAATAAATAAATAAATAAATATATAAATAATATAAAATTTTAATCATATAAAATGGTTGTATAATATTAATAAGAAAGAAAAATTAAAAAAAATAAATAAATATTAATAATAAAATGACTACCCTGTTATCTAACATGTTTAGGGTGGACCAATATTATTAATATGTTTATGTACATTTTGCTGTCGAGTTGTCAATAGACTTTATAGAGACTTAAAATTCTGCATAAACTGTGATCATGTTAATCTTTTGAATATTCAAATCTCATGCCACACATTTTTAGGGTGAGCCCATATCTAATAACCCTCTGTCCATCGAGTCTCTCCCAATGCATACATGTTTGCCATTTAATATTCCACATGAAAGTGGCCATTCAATATTGCTCTGCCGCATTTGCCAGCCACCTTGTGTGCATGGTAATTGAATTCCGCCGATAATTGACTTAGGTGGTGCGGCCTGGAGGAGCAAAAAGGCCTAGCCATAATTGAGTTACTTAATGCCAAGGCTTTCGCTATAAAAAGTTGTGTCCTAAGTGTACCTTGGAGCCTAATGCAATCAACGGCAACAGAAATCTCAGAGTTTGAGTGAGTGCTGTACTTTCGCGTGGGTGTTCACTGTACTGCATGCGAGTGGGTGCGAGCTGTTTTTGGTGGCATGCAGATGACGGAGCATTGCGCAAGCACCACAATTAACAGGCCGACACATAGATGTCTTCTGACAGCAGCAGTAACAGGTGCGTGTGCTGTTGTTGCTATTGTTGTTGTTGTTGTTGTTGTTGTTGCTGCACACCCCAATGCTAAAGAATTTCAATTTACAAGCGTCGATTTATTGGCTATTCACCTCTTGTGGCAGCCACAGCCGCAGCCACTGCCGCAGCCACAGCTCAACTGCGGCTGTGTCCCACTTTCCATAGACGACGACGACGACGACGACTGTTGGTTGCAGCAGTAAAAAAAAAAAAAACAGACAAACAAATAGAATACTAAAAAAAAAAAACATGTTTTGACATACTAAATAAGCCGCAAACTTGCTCGCGAGCAAGACTCAGCGAGAGAGAGAGGGAGAGCGAGAGCGAGGGGGGACTTTGGTGTTCTTTATCATTAGGTTCTGTTAGTTTGTGCGATTCTTGCTGCTTCGACACATTCGCTTTACGGCTCTTTGACTCACTTGCGGCACAAATGAGCCACACACACACAAACAAACACCTGCCCCATTGCTCCACACACACACACACACACTAACAGCTCCACTGAGCTTCAAGCTGCTTGGGCAGTCAAGTCACAGCTCTGTTCACTTGTTCATCACACACACACACACACACACACACATGCACACACATACTCATAGACAACATTCTTGGCTCATAGTTTTTACCGTAGCACGAACCTTAGCGGTAAAAGCCGCAGCTACAAACTATACAGTTAGCTGAATGAAGTATCTAGATACAATACACACACACACACACTCACACACGCACACACACATGTTGAGCTAGTCTTTAGATACATTCAGTTGATTACAATAGAATTGTGAGCCAGCGCGCAATTCTTCACAATCTTAATGAGCTGTAGCTCGGCCAGCATTAACTATATTACATAGATATGTATACCATCTATATATAAATACATATATATATATTTCATATGTATATATACGTATATACACAGCTCATTGGCTAAGCCTCAAATTGATTTAGTTGCTCGAGGCGGCAGCAGTTGTCAGTTTTTTGTTTGTTTACCATTTTTTTTTCTTTTTTTGATGGAGCTACAAATGAGTTGCGCCTCGCGGCGCTAGGGGCGTGGCTTGTAACTGTCTAGCAAAAGGGAAACAAAAAAGCAAAGAGTAGAATTTCATTCTTGGCGCGCAACAAAGATTGATCTACATTTTGACCGGAATCTGTGTTGATATCCATCGGGGCTCATTAGCCTTTAAACAGTTCGCTTATGTCATTCAGTGGATGATTGATGAGCTGCTGCTGCTGTTGCTGCTGCTGCTGCTGCATTGCCAGCGCAGATCGTTAATCGTTGATCGATAACGAGCCTAACGGTGTCTGCTCACACAATTTGTGCATTGCTCAAGTCAGTCAAGCTAATAAAAAGTTATATTGTAGGCAGTATTCACTGTAACGTTTGTTATGCTTGAAGAGTTTAAATTAGCCCAAGTCAAGTTAACAAATTAAGTAACCTTGGCTTGTTTTTCTAGGGTATTCTAGAAATTGTATCAAATATAACTTTAGCTAAACTCCAAAGTAACACTCTTAGCTAGTATGCAGTTTATATACATATATATATAGTTTAGCTTCATTCATTCCCAAGCTATGTTATATAAAACTGTTAAGCTAGCATTACATGATGTAACTGTTAAATGACTGTAACAGAAATATAGCTCAACTGAAGAGTGAGTTAACTCGATAAGAACAACGCTTAGAGTCACTTAACGGCAATTAGAAAAGCTGCAGCAGAAATCGAGCCAAAAGCAGAACAGTTTAACATAACCTTAACATACCTTTCTATATACCTTTCTAAGAGTGTAAATTCTGTTCGATAATTAACATTTCCTGCTGTAGCAGAAAAATAACTTTTTACATATGACTATCTCAGCCCAAAACATATCACAGAACTCTAGCTCTACCTGGTAGTATCACAATATCATGGCTGTTCTCTGTTAACTTCTGTACTTTCAAAGACTGGAAATTCAATTCAATATTTAACATATGTTTATGAATCTGGCAGAAAAAGAGCTGCACCGCACCTTAAAAGAACATCTTGCATTGAGATAGCTGAGAGCTGAAGACATCTAACAGAAGTCCAGCCCTTGAGAAGAGCTATCTATATCATATAAATATCAATAATCCGGTATCACAGCTGCGCGCTGTTAACTGCCTTCACTTTAGATAAACCATGAAATTCCTAGACATTTCTCTTTCAAAAATGATCCAATTCCGTATAACATATAAAATGCAGAAAATGTAAATCAATTGACGTCTCAAGCTGTGATATTTTTACAGCCGTCTGGCCTCGATTGTAGCGCATCAGACGCATTAATAATCATATTTAAGGTTTTGGCAAAATGCAAATAGCAAGTGGAACAATAACAACTAAATTGAATTCATTAAACGTTTTGCGCATATCATGCAGACCGCAGCTAACTGGCGAACTGACTAACTAATCTGGTAGTTAAAGTGGCTTTTTGATGCGACCCTGAAGCTGGCCATTAGCCATATATTAATATAGGAGTAAAGAAAAAACAGAAGGAAAAAAACGGGCATTACACAAGACATAAATCCACAGACGAGTTACGAGAGGTTCAGGCGAACGCACTATCACTTTTGCAAAATATATCGATATAGCAAATGTATCTGTATCTCTACCAGTAGCCGCATCTGTATCCGTGTATTTGTGTCTTTCGCTTGAGCGCATAGATGTCCCCCATTGTTGGGGCTATGTGATTTTGGCTACGAGTTCATTATGGTTTGCATTTCATGCATGAATCTGCCGGCCCCCCAAAAACTAGCCCTGTAACTCGAATGGACGAACGGACGGTCCGACGGACGGTCGTACCCATCCATCCATTAGGTAGCACAGCATGAGGTTTTTTTCCAATCGACCGTAGCATCGTTTCATTATCATATAGACACACATTTTTTTTTTATATATTTTTTTTGCCAATCGATTTCATAATATGAAGTTTTATATACTTTTTTTTGTTATTATTTTTTTACATTTATGCAAAGTTTTGTTTTTTTTTTATTTATATTTTTTATACTGTCCCAAAACACACAACAAATACATTTCTGTGTGTGTGTGTGAGTTGGTGTTGCGGCAGAGTTAATTGTATGCATTACAACAACAATAACAACACATAAATTAGCTACAACAAAATATTAATTTATCAACTTTGCGTTGCTTTGCAGCGTTTCGAATTTTGCAAACCGAAAGTCAACTTGCAACATCATTTGCTATCTCTCTTTTTTTTCGCCTAAGTTGACTTAATTTGATTTAATTTTTGTGATTTTATTTTATTTTTCATTAGGTCTCCTGAAACATAATTCAATATAATATCTAGCTTGTGAACTTTGACTCCGGTTTACCTTGGAGCAGCTGCTCCGCTTACGGTTGCCATTTGTTTTTTTTTTTTTTTGCCTCTTTTATTTTATTATTTATTTATGTGTTTAGCGATGTTTTCGGGGGTTTTTTTCGCGAGCTTTATAAAAATCAATTTCATTTTTAAGTATTACATATAAACTAAAAAAGAAATAAATAAGAAACAGATTAGTCAAACGAAATCGTTTCAATTTGTTGAGCAAAGCTACTGAAAAGGTGTTATATATGCAGATGCATATATATTTATATCATACCCTGCTTATTATATTATAATCGGCTTCATCATATTTAAGGCGAATCCTTGACTCTAAACTTATATAAAAACGGGTTTCTATAGCTTTTTGTTTGCCAAACGAAGATATATGTAAATAAATGAAATTGTTATGAAATGCAAATCCACCTACATAAGATTTTAGTAATACTTGAATACCCTTAAAATTCTTTTCATTAATATTTGAAAAATTAAACATTTAATATAGTTATTAACATTCGGTTTCAAGCAAATATAACACTTATTATAATTTAAAAAAATTTAATCAAAAAAGGAAAATTATTTAACATGAAATAATTTATAAATCAAAATTCATTACAAATTCCAAATTTTATAAATAAAAATTCATTAAAAATTTAATCATTTTTAAATAAATATTCATTAAATTATTACATCATATTTATAATTATCACAAGGTTTTATTTTATAGCTTAGAGCTTGAAGCATGCATAAAACCAAATAAATTTTAACTATTCAAACTTTCATTCAAAAAATGTATGATGTATTTATAGATATATTATACTAGGTGTTTTTATTTGTTTTGTTTTTTTTTATAGCTCTGTATATAGTTAAAATACAAAGATTAAGTTTGAAAAAAATAACAAGAAAATTAAAAACCTCAACAGAAAAATTGATTATGCAAAATTTAGTCTTAAGCAAGTTTAATAAGCATAAGCATAAGTATAATTTCTAAGTTATAAATGGGCACAAAGGACATCAAAGTTGAGAATTGTTTCATGTTAAGTGACGACAAACACACACACACACGCATACACGCACTCACATGTGTGTACGTTATAAAAAATGCATTTATGCGCAATTTGCAAAGCCATTAGAAACAATTTTCATGCATAAGTGAGTCGTTGAGGAAAATCAACTAAAAGTGTAATTAAATGCCGCACACACACACACATACACACACACACACACACACACACTCGCTCGCACAGGAAGAGCGACAGCAAAAGGAAGAAATGGACAAAACATGCAGCCAGGCAGACTAGTCCAGACAGACAAAGACACAGCGAGACAGCATGGCAGTGAGTGCGACAGAGAGGCAATGCCAGTCGACTGCAATGCACACAGTTTGGCCTAAAAAGCAATTGACCTGCTAATTGGGAATTTCAAATGGAAATGACAGTAGCCGTAGCAGTGGCAGTCGCACGGCCACAGAAGCGCAGCACAAAAAGGAAATGCACAAAAATCGCCAACAAAAACAAAAGACAGCAGCAAAAACAAAAAGCCAAAAAACAACAACAACAACAACAAATACATGAAAACAAATGCTGTAATAATAGTAATATGGCACACAGCTTTTTCCGCCTGCAGCAGAGCTTTGAAGCGCGCTCTCACTCTAGCGCGCTCTCTTCGAGCTGGCGCTCTCTCTTGGGTAAGAGCGATGCCAACAGCTGATTAGTAAAAAGCGCGCGCTGCTCACTCTCTCACACACACACACACACACACAGAGAGAGTAGCATACGCCTGCAGATAGAAAAGCGCCAGTGGAGCGGTTGCCATAGCGAATGAACGGCACAAAGCGTAATGCTGAAAAAAATTGAAGAAGTCATCGGCACAGAGACACATATACCCACTCAGCAGGCAGCGCTGCCGGCGTCGCCGTTGCCATCAACAGTGCTTTGGCTGGTGTTTGGGTGGGAGCGGAGCAGCTGGAGGTGGAGGCAAATGTTGAGCGAGCGCAACGGCAAATGCGCGCTCTTTGGAGCGTGCTCTCTCTCTCTCTCTCTCTCTTTGCTTTGTATGAATGTTTCCATCCGTATCTGGGTGTGTGTGTGTGTGTCTGTGTGTGCGTTGCTGCCACACACTCTGAGGCCGCAATGCGGCGCGCCACTTGGACAACGAACTCGATAACATTTTGAGGCAGTCTTCAGCTACACTTCGTATTGAGCGTATCGCGGCGGCGGTTACGATGCGTTGCGCGTTGTATCTTTATTATTAATTATTTGTTGTTGTTGTTTAATACTTATTGTATATGATTTCTTCGTATGTGTGTGCGTGCGTGCGTGCGTGTGTGTGTCTATATAATTGTATCTCCGTGTATGCGTTTTTTCAACTATTACGCGCCCGCCTCTCGCTCTCCTCCGTGTCTAACTGTGTGTGAGTGTGTGTGTGTGCGTGCGTTCCGTCTCTCGACTTGTGTGTGCTCTGCGTGCGTGTGTGTGCGTGCGGTGCGTGTGCAGCAATAGAAAATTACAAATGCAACAACTGCAACAAATGCAAATATTGCAAAATGCCTGGCTAATTTGCAGCTGGCATCGGTAAAGTTGCTCGGTTTCAGGCTGCAGCCTCCCACGCGACGCAAAATCAAATTAAATACAAATTGCAACAACAACAGCAAAAAGTAAAGCAACAGCAACAAAATATATATATCTAAGCAGCCGCAGCAGCAGCAAATATCTAAAGTGTGCATTCAAATTCCAAATCGTGCCTAATCGTGCAGCAACTGCAACGTCTCGTGATGCGACTGCAACAACAACAAAAACAACCAGAGCTACAGCTACAGCAACAAAAACGGAAGTGCAAGTGACGTAATTTATTGGTACAGACTCCAAATAAAAAAAAAGAAAATATAAAAAAAATACAACAAAAATAAAACTTTTGGAGCAGCTGAGAATGCAAAGCCTTCGGCGTCCCCTTCTCTGCCCAGCCCAGTGCCACACACACACACACACATACGCCCACGCACACACACCCTCCATAAATATGAATTGTGTAATGCAATAAATTACTGTGAGTGTGTGTGCGTGTGTGTGTGTGTGTTTGTGTGGCACAAAGGATCGTTAAAGAGCACAATATTTATTGGATTACCAAAATGAACAAAAAATCGACACAAATTGGATAATTTATTGATTAAGCCAAACGGATTAAAAACAGTTGAAAAACTGTTGAAAATATAATTATTATAAATACATATACATACATATGCATATACATATATATATTCATATATTGACATATATATCTCTATAACATTTCTCAATTGCATTTGCATATTTATTATAAAAGATTTTTGCCACACATTGAATTTGTTCTTTAATTCGATGCAGCACTGTAGTTGAGTTTACTAAGTTGTCTGAAGTTTGCTTTAGCCTGAGTTGTATTTGGTATGGTCTATTCTTCTTTTCATTTTTAACAAAGATATCCATGCGAATTTTCTAAGTACCAGTTTTCTGTCTCTAGATGAAAATATTTTCGAATTGCCCTAAAATGAACTTTTATTTTGGAATAAAATGCTCTTTAATTTTTGTTGTGGCTGGGCTCTATTGTAGCTTGCTCTTATATAAAATTGTAGCTAAAGTTTAGTTTAGTTTAGTTTTCTATATTCAGAGATCCGATAATTCAAATAATATTACCAATTATAGCTGCTAAAAAACTGTTTAAGAGTATTTATATACCCCCAGGGAATTTTATCTTTCGCTAAAGTCACAAATAAAATTTTATCAACTCTTTCAATAATTTGATCTCAGCGCCAAATAAATCAAAATTTACCAAGTGGTAACCAATTGTAGTTCTATTAATGCATTCAATTTTTAGTAAATTTAGAAAAAACCCTTATCATTCAGTTGTTAATTATATATTTTTAGAAACTTTCATTAAGCGCATACCAATTTATTTTCCTGTAATTGTCTTCAATTTGTTAAAGAAAAGCTTGCATAAGACTGCCTTGTTCTTCTTCTTCACGTTGGGCCCGCATCTCTTAATTGCAGTCAAAGCTAATTTTCCAGCTCGCAAGACAAACAAATTTTTACCAGCTGCTATGCTTGATAGGCAGCGGATTTTACTTAGATTTTATAAATTAAATAAAAATTTAATATAGAAATATAGAATATGAAATTTAATATAGAACTATAGAACAATAAAGTAATATTATATAATATATTATCAGTTGATTGACATCTAAAATATAAAGAGTTGAGTTATATTTTGAGAGAAACATTCGAAAGACTTACTTTTATTCAAATTTAAAATCCTAGTTGTTTCTTGAAAAATGGAATAAACTTTACGTTATATACATATATGGAAACATCAATTTTTGGAATATTTTCTTTTATGCAAATTAAAGATTTTTCATATTAAATAAGTACATTCAGACCTGACTTCTAAAAGGAATATATAGATGCTTTCAGATAGACTCAGTTTATATTTCTACAAGGAATATAGATTTCTAGATTTCTTTAGATTTTTACATATGTATATAGTTTAAAATGAAGAGCTAGCAAGTCTATTTGAAACTATATTTGAAAATAAACTGCAGTTATTTATACAAGATAGAACCAAGTTTCGCCTTGAAGAAAATAGTGAATAGGATTTGATTTAGTATATTTATATTTTAGATTTGATTTAACGAATTTTAGTAAATATTTCTATGCTTCACTAAATCTCCTTCACTTTGCATAGATCAATAGTTCAGAATAGTTTGAATTTGCTTAGGGTAGCCTAGCTGCCTCCAAATAGAGTTTAATTGGAAATCTTTGTAATCTGCTGCTGCTCTGCCTCTTCTTCTTCTACTCCTTCTTCTTCTTGCACTGCTGCTGCTGCAACTGCCTTCAGCCAGACAGTCAAAAGTTCACAGTAATAATCTTTCATAATGTAGGCGCACATTGTCTTGTCAAGCCCCAACCCGCACACCCGCTACCCTGTACAGCCCAAGCAGCAAACAAACAAACGAAACAAACGAAACAAAACAATGCAAATTGTTGCCCATTGTGACCAGTTATGATTATCAGTCATTGTTGCTGTTGTTGTTGGTTTTTGGGGCTGGTATTTATAATGGCCGTAGTAGACAGTTTCTTAGCTTTCCGCGCCAAAGGAAAACAGCTAGCAGCTACATAGCAGGGAACAGTTAGTTGGAGCAACTCAACTGCACAGTAAGTCACCCAGCATTAGTTCGGTTCGGCTCGGCTCGGCTCAGTTCAGTTGAGTTCAGTTCAGTTGAGTTCAGAGCACCTAGAGCAGCGCTGTCTACGCTGCCTACGCCCACTGTCATTGGCCGTCTCGCTCGCACCCTCACCTTTTCGCCCGACAACTGTTTGCATTACCGTTAGTAGAACAACATTGCTAAGCACACACTCAATGTGTCGTCTATAAGTGTGCCAGAGCCACCCCAGACCCAAGCTAAAACACAAAAAAAAAAAAAAAACAAATCCAACGTATATAAAATAAAAGCCTAGCAGCGACAGCGACGGCGACGGCGGCAGAGACGACGACGGCGACAGCGACAGCGCCTATGCATGCTTTGTGTCTCACTGTGCCTTTGCCTGCGCCTCTGTGTGTGTGTGTGTGTGTGTGCAGAGCTCTAGCATAGGTCATTGGTCTTTTTCGGCGTCAACGTACTGCGACAGCGGGGCAGCGACGCCAGCAGCGACGCGACGCTAGCAGTCAGCATGTAACTTTGTCGTCAGCCGTTGCTGCTGCTGTTGTTGTTGTTGCTGCCTCCCTTTTTCGGGCTTGACCGGCTTAGTACCGTTAGTAAGTTCGTTGTCGTTGTATTCGTGTGCGCTCGCTGTGAGAGAATTTTTGAATTTCATGCCTTCGCTTCTGCTTGTGCTTCTTCCTCTTGTTGTTGCTGTTGTTGCTGTTGCTGTTGCTGTTGCTATTCATTTTCATTTTCTTTTCAGTTTATTTGACTCTATGCCGCTCTCAGTGCTGCCCACTGCCGTTGCCGGCAGCGACGCTAGCGTTCTGCTATCTACGTTTTCTATATGTAAATTTCTCCATTACAACAATAGTAATTGACGGGGTGGGGCGGGGCGGGGCTGGGTGTGGGGGGGCAAAAGAAATGCTGGCGCTGCTTTAGTTACAGTTAGTTTGTGTTTTGTTGCTGTTGTCGCTGCTGGCACAATTTCTGTTGTTGTCGCTTTGGTGACGACGGCAACAGCAACAACAGCAACAACAACAACAACGATTTGTTGGTGACGTATTTGCATGTCTGAGCTGCGCTGCGCTGCGTTTGCTTCACTCACTCCCCGCCTACTGCTGCTGCTGCTGCTGCTGTTGCTGCTGCTTCCGCATTTGAAGTTCCTATTAACTAACCCCCACAGGGCTCCCACCCTCACAACTAAAACCTCACACTGTGCTGCGCTCCAGCTAAGCGCACTGTGCACCCTCGCCTCCCCGCCGCAGCGAGTTAGTAAAACAAGAAGAAGCAGAAAGAAAAAAAAAGTAAAAATGTGTTTTATATTCATTTGCTTTTGCCGGCAAACGCTGAAGCTTTGGGTCATAGAACTTTTTCAGTGTTTACAAGCGCACACACACACACAGACACACGCACCAGCACGCACATGGCTTGTCACTCTCTCTCTCTCTCTCTCTCTCTCTCTCTCGCTCGCTCTCGCACACACGTGCAAAGCTTTCGTTGTGTGATTTATGCGTCGTTGTTGTTGCTGTCGCTTCGTAAACTGCATTTCATGTTCGTTTCTGCAGGCGTCGCGCCTGTCTGCCAGAGTTGCCCCACCCCCAACCCACCCACACACACACACATACAGCTATATTATGACTAGTCGCTCCCCTCCCTAGGCCACCCCGCCCCCTTTTTCTAGCTTGTCTAGCACCCTTAAATCTCATTTCTATATCGATTTTTCATGTTCATGTTACATTCTCATGCATTTGCCACATTGGAGTTGCTGTTGGGGTGTTGGGGGCGGTGTATGGGTGTGCGAGTGTGTGGGTGTGTGTGGGTGGGGGTCGTGCTGGTTAGGAGTTTTGCGGCCCAGTTTTCATGTACTGTATTCGCGCCCCGTTTCGTTCTTTAAAGGCAAATTCAATTATTGGAAAAAAAATTGATGCATAGATATGTGTATATGTATATGTGTATATATGTATATGTATGTATATTAATTGAAAAGTCTAAAATAAAAAACAAATACAACAACAAATTCACAGGCTAACTGCCACGCCCCCGTATTGAAAATTAACAATATGCTGAATGCCATGCATTGGCCATGGCTAACAACGCGCAGCAAGAGCATTTATATAACGGGCCAAACCATTTTATACATCAAAGTGTTTAAATAAACGACAACAAAACAATCAATATATATGTATGTATATAGACATATATATGTATGCATATAAATAAATATATATACCTTTATATATATGTATGTGTATGTATGTGAAAAGGAAAAGTTATTAAACGAAATTCATTTGAAATGCTGTTTTGAAGAATGCGCCTAAATGTCTTCCGGAATTAATTGTCGTGAAATTTTCGTATTTTTGGAAATTTTGATTTGGAATCAAACAAAACAGAGAAATCGACAAAACAATGAGCATAACAGCAACAGCAACAGCAACAGCAACAGCAACAACAACAACAGCGGCAGCAACAACGGCGACAACAACAACAGCAGCAAACAACAACAGAAAAATCACAGCAAACGCAGCAACGGCAACAACAACAAAGTCGCAGTGAAAGTGCTAAAAAATCAACAACAACAACAACTACCACAAGAGCCCAAAACTTCAAAAGGCAACAACAACAACATCAAATTCGCCAGCCATCAAAATTTGCATGTACTGCAAAAGGGCTAAAAAAAATAAAAAAAAATAAAAAATATTGCTAAAAATTTTCCAAAAATATAAAATAAAAACTAATTAAACAATTGCTTAAAAATATATTCAAATAAAAAACATTTCTATCTAAATATAAACGCGAACAAGTGTCTTATTAAATAGTTAAAATAGTCTACAACAAAAATTCATAAAAAAAAAGAAATTATTAACCAGATCTAAAAGAATATATATGTATATACATATATATATATATATAAAGCAGAAGCAAGTTTTAGTACCTAAAGGGCCTGAAGACAACGTTAAAACTATATATACAACAACAAAACCCATATATACATACACGCATACATACAAGTATATATACATATATATATACATATATATATATATATAGTTAATAGTTATATACATCTCTATATATATATATATAAACAGTCTATATAGTTTTTGGCTAAAGCAGCGCCTAAGCATTAACACACACACAGCCCCCTGCCCCGCCCTACCCCCCACTGTGATATTAGAAATTTCACATATAACAACAAAAGTAAAATATAAAAACATAATAAATTAATAAACAAAAACAAGAAAAAAAGTGCAATAAAAACAAAAACAAAAAATAAATTCCCGCGCGTTTACTTTATAACAGTTAGAAAGAAGAAGAAGAAGAAAAACCTTAAAGAAAACACAATAAAATTTATATAAATTGTATTGAAATACAAGTAAAATACAGTTACAATTGCGCACACACACACCTCTGGCTATGTAGCTGCTGCGTGTGTGTGTGTGTGTGTGTACGTGCGTGCGTGAGTGTGCGTGCGTGTTGCCTTTGCTACATTTGAATTTACAAGTGAAACAATAAACAGTAACTGTAATAATATTATTAACAATAATCATAATAATCATAATAATCATAGTAAAAGTAATACAACAATAACATACGAGTTTTGTGGGTGGCTAGGCGCTTAGACGTTTATTTTAATTATGTATACGCAACGTATGTTTGACATGTGGAGCAGCGTCACTTCGAAACTGGAAGCACACGCAAATAACCTGGGTCAAAGCAACGTCCAATCGCCAGCGGGACAAAACAACTCAAGCGGTTCTATCAAAGGTAAAACGCTGGACCATAGTGCCAAAGAAATTTTCATATATATATATATATAGGAATAAGTGAAAAAATTGCTATGCATATTTATATATTTATTTAAAAGTTGAATAGAGTCTAAAAGAAAAAACTAACTTGTAGTAAGTAATGCTATGTATATATATTAATTATTTATATTATTATTAAAAATTAAAAATAATTCTAAAAGCTGTCTAGAATCTAAATAATACTCAAGCAGGCTTTAGTTGTTTCAAGTGATACTTGAGGTAATGCTTGAATATTTCTTAAATTAAAGACATAATCTTAATGATGAAAACCAAAAAAATTTGCTGGCGCGGAAGCTTAACTCTCATAGATGCTACAGCAGATAATAGAAAAGTGCAGCTGAAGCATTTTAATATAACTTCTTCAATATAGTTGCATAAGAATATTTTCTATTAATAAAACTTGAATTAAACATATTTGCAATTTTCGATTAGAAAACTGGAATAGTTATTGATTTCTTGTATATAGAAAGTACAGAAAACCACCCAACCAAAATATTAAGTCAATAGCTCGCATAGATGCTGAGATTGACGCGTTCACAACTACATATATATAGACGTTAGGCAGGGCTACAACGACTTAGCTCGTTGCTCTATTCAAAAATATACATATATATATACTTGTATGGCGGATGAAATCTATTTTTTTATTGGGTTTTGGGTAGAGGTAATACAACCTTAAGCAGTATTACATATGTATGTATATAAATATATATTTTTAAAGACTACATTATTTTTTTTTTCTCTACAATATGTCTGCTCTATGATTCAACTACTGCAAGTTTACATTGTGAATATATATATACATATATATATATATTTTCTATAAATATATATTTTTGTATAATGTCGTATATACAACCCGAATTCATTTGTTAGGCACGTCTTTCATGTTTCTAGGAACACTTCTCTTTAAACCAAACGTTGACAATGATATTAAGCACTCACACTTTGTGATCAATATGGGAATAAATGCAATCTGGCAGGAGCTCAAGCTTAACTCTTTTAAGAAAAAACTTTTTTTAGTAAATAATTTAACTAAAATTTACATCTATATATTTCTATATATACGCCTTCATTTTTTTCTCACTCTGTATTTCTCATAACTATCTATTTGATGCCTGGCTGTGGTAAAATATTTTATTTTTTCAATTACAACCCTAGCAAATGCAATTGACTCTACCATGTGAACTGCGAAACTAATGCAGGTAATGCTAGTTGATTTGCCAAGTATTTCGCTTCGGGCCAAACTACACCTAGCCAAATTTTGGCTAGGCAAACACGACAGGTGCAGCTAGCCATGGAAATACACAGAAATTACAATTCGCAATTTTTGATAATTTTGTGTGTGTGTGTGTGTTTTCAAGCTGGTTTCGTTGTTGTTGTTTTTCTTTTGTGTGCGTGTGTTAGTTAGTCAGTGTCAGTCGGTTAGCTGGTCGCTGGGCTGGCTCGTTCGGTTGGCCGATTGGTCAGTGCCCAAAATAAATTAAGCTGCTGTTGCTGCTGCTGCTGCTGCTGTTGGCAGTGAAAGTTCAGGCCGAAAGAGACATCCGACTGGAGACTTTTGAGTTTCTCAAGCGGAATTATATTGTAGGGAAAATCCGTGAAGAAAGACGCAACAATTATTATGAAACAAGCTCTTACTCTCTCCCTCCCTCTCCCTCTCTCCGTCACTCTCTGTTTCTTTCTCTGCTGGTTTTTCGCTCAGTGTCGTTTGTCGTTTGCATTAACAATTAAACTAATTCGACATGGCAATCAGTTTGCTGACTAAGTCGCCTTCAATGAGCCGCCAATGAAAGAGACCCTTTGCTCCAAAAGCTGACTCACAGACACAGGTATGCGTGTATGTATGTGTGTGTGTATCTCTGTATGCAATAGGTGCAAATACACACACACACACACACACACACACACACACACACACACACACACACACACACACACACACACACACACACACTCTCATTCAGTTGCAAATTAAAATTCGCGCGCCAGCAATAAAAAGCGATATTGTAATGCCAACAACAGCAACAACAACAACAACAAAAAAAGTAAATTTTTTTTTGGCTGTTTATATAAATACATATATGAATTGTGCGCACACACACACCCTCGCATAATTTTTATGGCTACGTAAAAATTGTTGGCAATTTTTCTTTTTATTATATATGTATATATATATTTTTTTTTATTTTTTCACAATTTTTTATTGTTGTTTTTGCTTTCGAATTTTATTTTATTTTTGGCTCAATGCAATTGCCATTTACATTAAATATATATAAACTATAATGTAATATAAATAAACAATATAAATTGCTGCAACTATCTGCCTATTTCTCTCTCTCTCTTTCACTCCCTCTCCCTCCCTCTCTCCCACTACCACTCTCGCTGTTATCAGCCAAGCTTTGCGTTCTTTGACCTCTCGTCGGGGTCAGCGGCCCAAAATGAATAATGAGCATTTGTCAGGCTTTTCGCTTTCCTTTTCTTTTCTTTTTTTTTGGATGGTTAATGCGTTTGCTTTCCTGCTTTTCTTCTTCTCCTGCTGCCTGCTGCTCCTTTCATTCGTCCTGGTCCGTCATAAATCTTAATCGCCAGGCCTCAATCTCTGTGTTTAACGAGTGAGAAACCTTTAGCTGGGCAAATGGACAAGAAATAAGCCCTACAACGGCCTCCCTACTAAATTAACCCCCCCAAGCCGCCCCACCGGCCATTCGTGTCGAATCAAAGCGAAAATGTTGCGTGCGCTGACCCCAAAAAAAAAGAAACTATTATTAGAATAGGTTTTTTTTCATCTTTGATGTCCTTATTTAAGCCTATGTAAAACATCAAGGGAAACGAGTTCCATTAACGCTTTTTTATACCCTCAACCCATTCAAAATGGGAAATCAAGGTATAATGCTTTTGTTTTATTATAATGCTCTGTGCAATTTATGGCGCATAAATTATATGAAATTCGACCTGAAACATATGAGAAATTAATCAACTTACATGGAACTTAGTATGGAATGGCATAAATGAATTTCTTAGTTGATTTATGGAATCTGTAAGGAGAAGAGGATAGAAAAATATGTTGAAATAATAGCATTGGATCCAAGATTAAAGAGATCAAAACTTTTGAAAATTAAATATATTAAAAATAATTTCGTAAAATATTTACAATAATTTTTAGAATATAACAGATATGGCTGTACTTAAACTTTAAGCATAAATCTGATCAGCTTCGCTCTCATTGATCAATTTAAATAATATTCATGAAAAACTTTTCTTGTTCAATGTTTCCTGCCTGCAAAAAAAAAGTCAAACAATTAAAAGCCAGCAAATGCTAAAACTAAAAGCAAAAATAATTTTATTTTAGCTGCGTGAGTTGCGTGTGCAGCTGACTTAAGGGTAGGGCGAGAGGGGGAAGGGGCAGCGGCGGCGGTACTGTGGGGCTAGGGCTCTGGGGCTCGTAATACTCAACAAAAATATGCATGCAATTTGCCTTTATGACTTCCGCGACAGCAACCGCAGCAACAGCAGCAGCAGGAGATGGAGCAGGAGGGGGAGGAGGTGGGGCAAGAGGAGAAGAGTTGGCAACTTTGTTTTATTGAAATTTTCACTTTGAGCTGTCTCGAGAGTTTTGCCAAAAAGGCAACAGGCCGCTTGTCGCTCGGCATTTGGCGTTCGGTGCTTCATAAAAGTACAACAACAACAACAACAACAAAAAAAGAAAGAAGCGAGCGAGCAGAGACGACAATAAAATGTGAAACAGAAAACAGCAAACAGATAGTACGGTACAAAGTGAAAGAAATGCGGCGTAAACAGAAAGCGGCCAAAAAAAAAAAAAAAATTACAAAAAAAAAAAAGTTGGAAGAAAGAAAGAAAGAGAAAAAAGCGAAAGACTCGCTGTCGAAAGTGGCTGGCGATCGCACGTACTGCCCTACGCCCCACCCGCCTTCAACCCTGGCAAGCCCTTGCAGCGGAGCAAAGAAACAAAAATTAAAAGAGCAAACGAAAAAAAAAAAAAAGCTGTCGTTCCACGTTGTTGTTGCTGCTGAGTGAAATGCCTGCGCTGCGTTTGCTGATTGTGTAGTCTAGGCACACACACAGACAAACACACACACACGTGTGTGGAGCTTGCAGGTCGTTCCCTGCTGCCCAGTTGCCACCCACTTCCCCGCATTCATAAAATGTACGCGCGATAGTGCGAACTAAACTATAAAGCAGCGCATTATAGCTGTATCTGCCTCTCTCTCTGTCTCTGTCTCTCTCTCTCTCGCTGCTCACTCTTCGTTGAGTTTGTGCGCGCGAGCTTCGTCAAAAGGCGAGCGAAGCAACGGCACAATACACAATCATCATCAACGTCAACATAGTAAAAGTCTAAAATCGACAAAAAATTTAATTTTCGGCGGTCATTCACCCGAAAAGATCCGCACGCACACACACACATACACACACACACACACACATGCGAACGCAGACAAGAAAGCACACAGAGAGAGCGAGAACGAAAGAGAGAGAGAGAGAGTGAGTGCGTGAGCTGCGTGCGTGCGTGCATGTGGGCATAGCGGTGCGTGTGTGTGTGTGTGTGTGTGTGTGTGTGAGCGTCTCTCGCTGTTATGTGGGAGCGTTGACGCGTCGACGTCATCGCAACGCACATTACAACATCGAAGCGGCGCGTCGTCGAAAGTGGTTGGAAGGAGGAGATGGAGAGAGGGGGGAACGGTGGGGGAGTGAGAGGGGGCCGCAGATTGACAGCACTCGAATTCGCTTTCACACACTGACAATGCGATGCTTTCTATGGCTTGACGTTGCGTCGCGACGCCAACGCCTGCGCCTCCAGCAACAGCAGCAACAGCAGCAGCGACGCGTACGCCGACAGCGGCAGCGGCAGCAAAAATTATTATTTACGCATAAATTTTATAGGCAGCGAGTGAAAGAGCTTCGCTGCCAGACAAAGAGCGAGAGTAACAGAGAGGGCAAGAGTAACAGAGAGGGCGAGAGCGAGAGCGAGAGTTACGTTAGTTTTGTTATTAGTTTTGTGCACTGAACAAAGTTATGCAAAGCTTGTAAATAAAAAAAAATAAATAAATAAAAAATATTAAAAATAAGAGTTCAACTCTTAAGTAATACATAAAAATAATGCATATTATTTAATAGGAAAATATAGTGTATAATTCTGGTTTTTTTCTACTTTTTACTCGCAAATTTCTCCCAGTGCATTTGGGCCATTGTTTGTGCTTGGCATTTGTCAATTATTGCGCGAAATTCCATTGGCTGTAAGCTCTAACAGCCGCTTGAATATTTACCGTTTGGCTAATTGCCGTTTGCCTTTTGGCCAACATTCGCCGTTAATCGGTTAATTTGATTTTCATTTACACGCCATACGCATGCTAAGACCCAGACGCAAATAGAACAAGTGAATATACCCAATACTCTGACAGCTGTTTGTAATATGTTGGCTATGCCACTGGGAAAACGGGACGCTACACGTTTTTTCCCCCTCTCCCTCTCTCTCTCTCCCACACACGCGCGCCCATAAAACATAAATATTAAGTTTTTTATTCTGGCCATTGGAATTTCCATGGGATATATGGCACAAGCAAATATTTTCCTCTTCTTTCTTTTCTATCCATAAGTTCGAGTTGTTTGCAAACAAATAGAGCGATTTTCGGGTTGTTGTTCTTATTGGGGTATTTCACTTCATATTTTGTTGTTGTTGTTGTTGTTGTTCTTTTCGGGACGAGTTCATTCGCTTTTGTGCCAGAAACAATGCAAAGACCACATTAGTTTTTATTAGTACTTTCGCCTTAACGATAACTATGGAAATTTCGCATTATATTTGATAAAAAAAAAAAAATAGTAATAATAAACGAAAAACAAAAGATTAACAAATTTTAAAGTTGACACCAAGGAATAGAAAGAAATATACTTGGCTAAGAAAAAAGGTTGGAAATATAATAAAAAAGTGTTAAACTAATTAATAAAATTATTCGAGCACTTTATATATTTTAAAACTACAAATTTGTAGTATTATTTGTTCTAAGAAGTATTTAAAATATTTTTTAAATAGGTAATATTCAAAATAAAATAAACGAAAATTTGTCAAGTATATTCCTAAAAAATGAATTCGAACAATAATATTAATCGCAAGCATTTTGTTCTCAATGTTCTTTAAATTACATAAATTTAACAACAAATTCCTATATTTAAGAGCATAGATAAAAAATTTAAATATATTCCCAATATTCCCACACTTTTATTTATCTAATAAAAAATGAAATTCAAATAATATTTTCAACTGCCCTAGGCTGAGTTTTCATATGTGTCACAAGCCAGCCCATTGAATGGAGCTACCCCATTGCTTACACTTGTAAGTAAATATACAGTTAGCTTGAAGTGTGAAAAGGTCACTGAACCTAGCTGGAAATATTTGTCTAATGCTACGCCGTAAAGATAAGCAGCCTACATATACATGTATAAGAGTCTCTTTTGTATGCTTGGAGCTAAGCAGACGCCTACCTCTATATGGGGGTTATCTGTATTACTCACTTATTGGATGGGCATCAGTGTTATATGTGCTTTTCGGTAACAATGCCCAGCCCGATAATATCAATGATTTTCATTGAATTGGCGTCTGCGAAGCTTCGATCTTTGAGTGGCTCAGACTTTGCTTAATGATAGAGCCAGACGAACGCCCCATGAGATTGTCAATTGCACTTATCTGTTCTCGCAGAACTGCATTAGCTGTATATGCATTTTCTTACTGCGAATATATAGAAAAAGTGCGTTTTATATGAAGTAGTTAGTGCATTGCGAGATAAGCTAACCACAAATGTGTGTCATAAGGCCACAACTTCAATGCTATTGCTCAGACAGGCAAAGAATCGAGAGTCGAGCGATTAAAAGCTATTAAAAGAGTGTATTACAACTGACCTTAACTAGTCATACATTACATATGTAATAGAGTTTTTGTATGCCAAAAGCAGCCAGTAAAACGTTTACGTATGACAAGAAAGAGATATAAGTCAGGAGGGAAAGGTGTAAAGAGTTGTTGAATAACACGGATTAATTCTTTTTGAACTAACACACACATAATGTCAAAGCCAGTAAAACGTTTACGAAATGAAAACAGACCAAAGCCCAAAAATTACAAAAACTTGGCTAAAATCTTCTTGGCGAAAATCAAGTAAAACGTTTATGAATGAAAACAAAATGAAACTCCAATAAGAATAAAATAATATACAGGAAATAGAGTTATAAAACTACGACTAAACGTTTACGAATATCCTGCAAGGCAGAACTGCAAATAACATTATAAAGAAATGAAAACGATAAATAGAAAAAGCTTATAATAAAATTGTATATACATTTAAATTCTTCTATTTGTATTTTGGGCCTTGTCGATGTCAATGAGTTATAAACAAAGTTTCGGCGAATGTAAAGGATAGGAAGAGAGAAACAGAGATAGATAGATGTAGACTAATAGAGATAGCAAAGAGTAGCCATAAAATTGATATATGTACTATATGCATATGCAATATTATTATTATTCTAGCAATTATCTGGCCAGACAAAATGCAATGCATCAGTGGCCCCCACGGGGCCGAGCACACATAGTGCAACACACACACACACACACCAACACACACAGAGGCAGCCTCAGCTACAGCCAGAGCAGCAGCTGCTGCTGCGTATCTTATCTATGCAACTCTCGCATAGCATTTAATGTGCGTGAGCTACACAGGCAGACAGACACACATGCATATATTTATATATGTGTATATACATACATATATATCTATATATATATAGAGAGAGGTCTGTGTGTATGGACAGCAAATAAAAGATTGCATGTGCCCCACAATGCGACAGCCACCCAGCTGGACCAGAACTTGAAAGAAGTGAGAAGCTGGAAGAGGCCTGAGAAACGTGAACTCAGATGAAATATATAGTAAAATTTAAGCTCAAACTCAGTGATAAGAGCATTTGGGAGGCTTTTTGTAGAAGTTTTCATAAGAAAAATGCGTGAGAAAATAAAGCTAAATATATAAACGCTAAATAATATGTGCTAGAATGAAGTCAGTTATATAAATATTATATAAAGTTTGCCAAGCAACATATATATTATATAACACCTATAAATCCTCTATGACCCTTTCACACATGTAATATCTAAGCATTCCTTAGTCTACTCTCAAAGTAAATCCAATTTAATGCTTAGCTAATTGATAGAGCTTAAGTCAAGCCAGCCGCTTAGCTGTAAATAATAATGTTATGAAAAACCATGTGAGAAATATATGAATTTTCATGCATGACATGACAATAGCATGCAGGCGCAATAGAACAAAGAAGAACAAGGGCTAAAGCAGAGAGTAAATGGAGAATATTTAGTCAGGGCTTGCTACAAGCGCTGCTAAAGTCGCTGCAATTGTCATGCCTATATAAATATCATCCACAATAAGTGAGGCTTCATAATGTATAAAATAACCTTATTGGATTTGTGATATTCCTGAAATGTTCTTTATATTTTAGCAACCTCTTGCCTTGCGCATCTGCATCAAAAAAGTAAAATAAATAACTAATTAGTTAGCAGAGCAAACAAAAATAATGAAGAGTATTAAACGGCAGCTGTGAGCAGGGCTAACGGCATGCCTGCGGGTCCCACTGGGTAATGCGAAATGCGCCAAATGAATAGACGAATCTATACGTTGGAGCTAGCAGTGTGTCTCTGTGTCTGTGTGTGTGTGTGTGTGCATTTGGTAGTTTGTGTGCGCTGCACACACAAAAATGCAACTCGCCGACAAGTTAGAGGCGAACGAGCGCCGCCAACAAATGCGAAAAACTGGGACAAAGTTGAACAGACGAGCCAAGGACGGATATTAGTGCGCACAGTTGCATGATGGAAGCGATGGCAACAACAACAACAGCAACAACAACAACAACAACTGCAGCAGCAGCAGCAGCAACAGTAGAAAAACAAAATGAATGCCTTTTAGTTTTTGGTGTATTTTATAGACAAAGTTGTTGTTGTTGTTTATGCATGTTGTATATAGCATATATAATATATATATACATACACATATATATATATATATATGTATATGTATTTAGTTAAAGTTCTGTGCCGCCTTTTGGGCTCTGCTCGCGTCGATTCTGTTTTGTGATTACAATTTTTTTTGTATTTTTTTTTTTTGCATTTGTTGCGAAGCCGGCGTCGGCCAACGGGGCGGATGAGAGATTCGAATTTTTTTCGTTTGGCTGTTACTAGTGCAACAGCAACAACAACAACAGCAGCAGCAATAGCAGCAGCAGCTGCAACAACAATTGATGCTGCTGTGGCATTCATTGTTATGGCAACAACAAAAATTGCGCATACGCCGTGTTGTTTGAAAAAGAAAAACAACAAAAAATGCTATCAATTAGGCGCTGGCTGGAAAAACTCGTTTTTCCACTCGTTTTTCTTCAAGAATTCTTTTTTTTTTTTTTTTGTTTGGTATCTTTTTCATTTGCCAAAGACACAAACAACAAGTCACTGCAGTTAGTTAGTCAGTTTAGTTAGTCAGCGCGACTTGTTTTTTGGCCAAATTGTTAAAGTTCTAGAAGCCAACAACAGCAACACTCGAATGCCATAAATAATTGGCAAATGTTGTTGTTGTTGTTGCAAGTTGCGCAAAAGAAACGTCTAAAACAAAAAGAGTCAACTTACTGTGGCTTTGTGTGTGGCTTTTGAGGTTGTCAAGGTATAATTTTTAGTTTTTTTTTCAGCTTTTCTGTTTTTCGTTCGTTTTCGAGTCGAGTTCAGTTTCATTTATGTCGACGCTGTTGCATTTGAAGCCGTGCATAAATAATGCATAGGCCTACTTTATTTTTATTTTTTTTTTTTTTGCTACTTTTAGGGTATACCAAACCCAACACACACACACACACATTTGCACATGTTATCTATGACTTGCTGCACTTTGTACTATGCTAAGCATTTGCCATTGTTTTTGTTTTTGCTTCTCTCTCTCTCTCTCTCTTCATTCGCTTTGTATTAGCATAGAGCTCGTTCGTTTAGCTGGAGGGTTTTTCCACACACAGTTTTTCTTCTATTTTGGGGGCCTTTTGTGCGGGCTGACATGGACGTCGCTGCAGCCTAACAGTGATGTCATTTGTGGCCAAGATGTTTCAATCAATTCACATACATGTATTTAAATACTTGAAATAAGCTGAAATGGTGGAATATATAAAGTTGTATATAGAAATATTTAAATATTTGAAGTAATCTGCAATAGTTGAATGAAATATTCTTAATACGTCTTTATGCAGCTGTGCAAAGTTTTGTTGGAGTACATTGATTATGATACATATATGTGTGTCTATATTTAAATAGTTCCTTATAGTATAAATCTTTGTTGAAAGAAGGATAGAAGCTAGAAGATATACAAAAGGTTTCAAGACAATTTTTGAGCATTTTATAGTAAATTTATATTAAATAAATACATATAAATTCATATAAGAAATTCCATAAAATCAAATAATTAAGAAATCTATTCTTATCTCTCTATTCTTCTATAAACTTAAAACTCTCTCTTGAACTAAGTAAAGTTCATATACACAGGGTTTATAATATGCAGATACGCCTACAAAGCGTTTAAGCTTGTTAGAAGAAAAATTATGTTTTGTTTTGTGTTTTTTTTTTTTAATAAAATCCATTAAATCTAACAAACAGAAGATTTCATAAAATATTCATTATAAAGTCTTAAAAGACGAAAGAATAAAACTGAATAAAAATACTTAAGCTATGCTAGACAGTTGTGAGAGGTTTAAATGAACGATTAGGCGCAGACAATGACAATGACATGAATAGAATGAATCTTAAGAGCTTACTTTAAAAACATATATTGAAAGAACTTTAGGACTAAACGATATAAATAATTTAGCCATAACATTTGTCAATTTAATTATTATAAAAATTGAAATTAAGCCAAACAAAAACATAGTTATTTCAGCATATAATGTAAAACACAAACAAAAAATACCTGAGAATTAAAGCCGAAATGCAAATCTTAAGCAAACACCAAAAACGGGCCACAGTCAGCGAGCTGCCGCAATGACTCCTCAATTTTTAATAAATATTTATTAAACTCCTTCGGAGGAATGAAACAATCATAATAATCGAGTAAAAATTTCAATTTATAAGCAAAAAATTGAACAGAGAAATTGCTGAGAAATGAATCATGTGACGAAAATATTTCACACATATACAAAGACAAGTCGCACACACACACACACATGTAAGGTATACAATTGCTCAGTTTGCATTGTCACGTGCGACGGATACGTGATTTTCTGTTCGAGCGGCAATACAATCTGAAATATACAATATCAAGCATACGTCATGTGGCACACTCATCTCCCGATGCAAACAAATAACCCAAAAAGGAAATCCAAACAACCGTTTAGGTTCAACCGTTATAATGTGCAAGCTAAATTGCACTAAAAAGCAGAAGCGAAAGAATGAGAGAGAGATAGAGAGAGAATAGGGAAACAACTGTTAGCATGCTTGAAAAGATCTGTTAAGAAGCGGGCTTATAAATTACATCACTTTGGTGAAATTGTCGATTGCGTTCTTCGTTTTCATTTGCTCGCTTAGCGGGAATATTTGTCATGGGTCAATCAACTTTTGGCCAAAAGAATATTTATATATATTATATACACATACATACATACATATATACCTATATATGTATCTTGGCTCTCCCTCGTATGAGACAGATCTTTTTGTTGGCAACAAAAGCAGCACTGCCAATGGCACGTAGCGGCCAGCCCGAACCGAACAGTGCGAAATGTAAACATTACAAAAAAAAAAAATAAAATAAAAAAAAAGAAAAGAACAAAAATGCCTGCGCTGGTCAGCGAAAAAGAAAAACAACAACAACAACAACTGAGGAAAGCAGCAGCAAAGAAAAGAAAGACTAAAAGAAAAGGCCATTGACTGGCAAGCACCGTTAGGCCTGTGACTTTGGCATAACTGAGCGTAAATTAAAATTATATTATTATAATGCTGCTGCTGATTATTATTACTGTATTAAGAATGAGTAGCTAAGCTTAGCAGCGGCAGCGTCGCAGCGCCGCAGCAGCGTGAATGAATTTGTGGCTCTTTACAAATTCTAACGGCGTCTTCCTCAACCGCACACACACACACACACACACGTGTAAGTATGCAAATGCGCGTGAGCAAAAAGAAAGCGCCAACATTACGTAGCCATGCCAACAACATGCTAATGCCGCTCTCTAACGGCATTTTGATATATTTGTATGCGTGTGTGTGTGTGTGTGTGTATTTCTTTCCGCCAGCCGGCTTGCCTGCCGGCCTCCAACCCGCCCGCCACCCCAACCTTTTCACTTGTGAAAGCTGGCTAGCAAACGAGTTTTAAAAACTTTTTTTTCTTTCTTTCCTTCGTTTTGTTGTTTTACAACGTGTGCTTGGGCGCAAAGAACGCAGCACCATAAAGAGAGCGCAAGCAACACAAAAACACACACACACACACACACACCGCACACAGACACAAGAGCATAAGCATAGGCAAAGAGCGCGCTCTTAAGCGAAGAGCAGCTACAAAAGCTGTCTGTCTGCTCAGTTGTTGTGCATGTGTGTGTGTGTGTGTGTGTGTGTGTGTTCGTGTAAAGTTGTGAGTTGGCGCTGTTTTATTATTATTATGAGCTCTCGCTCTCGCTCGCGCAAGCAGTTGAGTTCAGGCAAGCTGTTTGGCTGGCAGGCGGTGCATTGACCCCACAGCTCGCTGACCCACTTACGAAGCTGCTTTGGCGAATGCGAATGTTGCGCTCGTGCCGCGCAACCCGAGCGAATTGCTTCGTGACAACTTGTGCAATAGGCAGCAAAGGCAGCAATAACAACAGCTAGAGCAGAGGCAGCGGCAGCGACTTCTTTTCTCTCTCTGTTGCTCTCCCAGTGCTCTATGTCTAAGCTGCTGCTGCGGCTATTATGTAGCCGTTGTTGTTGCTGTTGTTGTTATTGCTGTTATTATTATTATTATTTTATTTGATCGCAGTCAAAAACTGCAAATCATATGCAGCTCTACCTCGCAGCTATTTATTTTTGAATATATTTTTTATCTCTTTTACTCACTCTGTGTTTTTTGTTCGCACATGTCGCTGCATATTAATTTTCGTTTGTTTCTTGTTTTGTGTGTGTGTGTGCTTTTTTTGTGCCTGCATTTGCAATAAAGAAGAACATATTAATTTTGACTTCTGGTTATTGCAGCGCCCGGAGCGATGAGCTGCCGCACAGCGTGTGCGAGCGAGAGGGCGTGACAAGAAATCCCGCTGGCATGCAAAATAAATTGCATATGCGAAAATATTCTCGCGTTTTTCTTGTTTTTCATGTGTGTGTGTGTGTGTGTGTGCTTGTGTTTTCTCTCTCTTTTATTTTTTTTGGCCCATTCAGAATTTTATTTTATTGTGCTTTTTTGCATAGCATTTAAATTATCGTTCGCTGCAGCTCGTGGAAAACTTGTTGGCAAATTGCGGTTTGCACTTGCGGCGCGCTTTTTGCCTTTTATTTGTTTTATAGCAACAGCAGCAGTTAATTAACTGTTACTTGTTTGTGCTGCCAGTGCATATGGTGCGTATGCTTGATTTTAACCTGCTCTCTCTCTCTCTCTGTCTCACTCGCTCGCTCGTTCATTTTTATGAATTTATGCGTTAATTTCATTGTGAAAAACGAGCAAATGCAATTATCAATGGATTTTTATGAGACGTCATTTTATTTTTATTTTTTATTTTTCCTTATGGCTTCAATCAGCGCAAAAATAAATATATAAATATATACATTTTATTTGGCAATATAAAATGCATAATGGGAGCAGCTGTTTGCCTAAAAACATAAAGCCAAATGCATAAAGATATTTATGTACACAATTTCTAATTTAGCAAAAATGAAATCTAGGCAGATTTTTTATGAGGCAACAAATTTCAGTATTTAATATTAAAAAAAAAAAGAAATGAAGCATTAATAAAAAATATTTAAATTATTTTAAATATAAATTTTTTTTAATTACAGCTACAGTTTTCTTATATAGATTATAAAGTTATATTTTTAATATTTTCTATTGTTTACAATAATGGAAAATATATGCAAGAAAATAGTTGTGCAATGGTTTCAAGGCAAATCTATTTACTTATGCATATGTTCATACATATACATATGTATACATATACATATGTACATATACATATATGTATATGTATGTAAGAGCTAGAATTATATATGCCTATATGTATATTACAATAAATAAATATATTTATAGAATTTTTTTGGGTATTAACTTATTTACACTAATTACATTTCCTATGCCATATAGAAAGATAACAGACTTACATATGTATGTATGCAGGGAAATACATGCATATTAAATAAATAAAAATGAGCACACACATGAATACATGTAAATATATGTATTTGCCGTGTTTTACAAACAACTTTTTTTTTTTGGCAAATATTTGTCATATTTACCCAAAAAGTATGTCACGTTTTATTTGCTTTTCCATTGTGCGCTGTTAAATTTCTGTTCCATATAGAGATACATACATATGTATATAATGAAAACAAGGTGTGTGAGTAGAAGTCAACTTTTAGTTATTTAATTTTTAATTGTATCAATATTTGCCAACATCAATTTCCATTGTCCCGATAGACGCACATGTGTACACACACACATACATACGCACATACATACATACATACATAAGTGGGCCAGCTTAGAGCATTGGCAGCGCTCTTTAATTAATTTTTCGCTAGCCAGCTTAAAGAGACCCTACAAAACCTGTAAAACCTTTTTGCAGATTGATGTGGATGGCTAACGGTAAAGTTGTCACACATATATTCAACATGTGTGTGTATGTATGCATGTACTTAATGCAAGTGTACACAGACATACTGCTTATCCGCATTCAAAAGCACGCACAGACATTTATAGCTCAAGCAAAGCCGATAAAGATAAAGATTTACTGTCAAACGCATGTGTTTGTCAGTGTGTGTCGTCATGTGTCGGCTTGCTTGTGTGTTTGTGTGAGTGTGCCCACACTTCTTTATTTTTGCCGTTCGCACAGCGCTTCGTAATGCACAGAGAACATTACAACTTTAAAGCGCTTTAAGCGATGCTCAAACAAAACATACCAGCACACAAACACACACGCACACAGAGACGTCGTTGTCATCGCCGCAGTCAACTACACTCGGCTGCCTCCCCCACCGCACCACACCACTCCTCGTGCATTGTCGCAGTCAGCCCGCTGGTGACGACACACATTTGAAAATAATCAAAATGAAAAAAAGAAGAAAGACAGCAGAAAAAGAAATAAAAACACAAACAACAAAAACAGTCTGTTGCACTGAGCGCCGCTGCATTAGGCGGGCAGGCAGGCAGGTAAAGAGCGCGATAGTAAGAGAGCGCAAGTGCATGCGCACGATTAAGAGCGCATTGAATTGCTTCAGAACAAAGAGAGCGACGCTTAAGAGCAGCACTTTCTTTTCAATATGCTTTTGTTATTTCACTCGCGCACTCACGAGCATGAGAATCAGTTGGGCTGTCTGCGTTCGTGTGTGTGTGTGTGAGTGCTGTATGATTTGTATTATGGTGTGTGATACTGCCGTGTTGGAAAGGTTCATTGACACTTGAAAAACATTTCATACACAAACGCACACTCACACACACACACACATGCACTCAGACGTCTCTTACTCATTCGCTCTGACGCTCATCAACTGTCACACATTTCTCCCAATGCAGCAGCAGCGCAGCAAAGCGACTTCAGCGGCTTGGCACATTTTTGTACAGCGTCGCGACGGCGACGTCGCAGCCACTGCTGACGTCGTCTGTGTTTGTCTGCTTTCGGTTCAGCGCGCATCTTTCATCCTCGTGGGTAAATACGCAAAGCGCTAGATTACACAATATGCGTTGCGAGCAGAGGCAGCAACAGCAGCAGCAGCGCAGTGGCAGCGACAGAGGCAGCGGCAGCAAAAGCAATTGAATGCGGATTCGGTTGCTTAGGCTCGCGAGGGGGGTTAGGCGTGCTGTGCGGCTGCTGGTTGTAATCAACCCAGTCTGCAGCATCAAAGCGCTGCCTAGAACCAGTTCTCTTTTGTGCGTGCATGCGTATGCGTGTAAGTGCATGTATTTGTGTGTGTGTGCTTGTGTGAATTTGGCTGCAGTTGATCAACGAACGGTTTATGTGCGTCTGCTGTTCTCTTTGTTCGCTGCTAAAGAAATTATATCATCGGTGTTGTAAAGGATTGTTGCATGCTGCGAGGGAATCCCAACAGCTGTCGTTGTCTGCCTCGCACTCGCACTCGCACACACACACACACACACACACACACGTACACACATACACACATTGAGGAGCACTCAATTTACTTAAAGTGAACCAGCTTGAGCCATTGTCTAGGCAGAACAAGTGGCTGAGAGTGCCCCATTGTGCACTGAGGGAAATAAGTGTGAGCATTTTGGTGTTGTAATGGGAAATTATTTGAAAAATTCACAAGATAAAATATGTATAAAAAAATAAAGATTTTACATTAATAATACTTGAAAGAATAATATTAGTAAAAATGAATATACATATAAAATAAAATAAAAGCTTAATAAAAATTAACTAAATAACACAAATAAAAATATATTTAATACATATGTAATAAATAAACTATAATCAAATATATAAAATAAAACATAAAATACAAATATTATTAATATGAAGTAAATATTAAATATAAATATTAAATATTAATAAATATTATTTATATAATTTAAAATATGAAGTAAATAAGTGGAAATAACAATACGTATATAAAAAATATTTTTTAAATATTATAATAGAATATTATTTAATATTTATTCTTTCAAAGTTGTTTTTTCTTTTTTGAGTTTTTTTATATACGTGTATATACCTATATATATTTTTGATCATTAATATTTTGATTTTATTGTTCCCACATTTTTTGTTTATTTTTTACCTCCACTTTAAAACTGGTTTTTATCCACGTCCGCCTTGGTTTCTCTCAGTGCAACAATTCTTATTGCGTAATAAGTACTGAGCTCTTCAGCTCGCTCAGCATTGTTGTGCCACGACAATGGGGCAGCCCACTAAGCCCTAGTTAATACTCCTAATGCCGCATTGTGGCGAATGCCGCCTGCCAACACGAGAACTTCAATTTGCATTGCTCTGGATTGGGCCAAAAGGCCATATGGCCGCAGTTAATGGGTCTACGTCTCGGGCCGACAATAGACAAACGGACAGACGGACAGACGGACAGGCAACAACAAGTAGCACCAGCAACAGCAGCAGCAGCAGCAACAGCAGCAGGCGGAACAAAGTATTGCAACACAATTGAATCGCCTTTGAAATGCCACAAAGCAATTTCTTAGGCCTGCCCCGTTTGCTTTTCTTTTAAACCAAATTAACTTGGCTAATAACTTATTTAGCGAGCAACGGAACGCAGATGAATGCAGTTAGCCATGATTGGTGCCAACTGTACAGAGCGCTAGTTAATGGGGCGTTGGAGATAGGAATAGGAAAAGCCAAAGAAATTCTTTAAGAACTTTATTAAAACTGTTAGATCTGTAAGAGCTTAAAGGTTATGATCTTATAATGAAATCATTTCGTATAGCTCCAAATAACCCCAACAACCAAACTAAAGAAATTCTTAAAGAACTTTATTAAAACTGTTAGATCTGTAAGAGCTTAAAGGTTATGATCTTATAATGAAATCATTTCGTATAGCTCCAAATAACCCCAGCAACTGAGCTGAATAGTTAAGATCCAACACAAGACAATTCTCACACTAAAGAAATATATTCTTTTTACTTCATGAACAAGTATACAAATATAAATAGAAAATTTCACACAGCTGGCCTTATAGGCATCCAGAAATTAGATCGGCAGTAAGAAGGACTCTCGTTTTCTAAAAAAGAGAGAAAAGAAGGAGAACGCATTTAGTCATATCCCAGATAAATCATGCCTCTAAAATATCTCATTACTTGTTCATCCGCCACTCTCTGTCCTTTTTGCGCATTTCGGGATCGTCCTTGGGGTAGACGGACGCACTCATGCCGTCTGCGGTGATGATGCCAATTCGTACCGCACCGCCCGAGCTGCAGTCGTGCCGTACGGCCAGCCGAATGGCACGTTTGACAACATCGACGGTGTCCTCTTGATTCATGCCCGACTTAAAGTGCGCTGCCATGAAGCCGTGGATGGAGTTGGAGCCGGAACCGGCGATGGCGTACCGTTCCTGGACGAGTAGTCCCGTTATTGGCACCGTATACACCTGACCGCCCTTCGCCTGATCCCAGCCGGCGACAATGATGCTGGCCACCAGCACGTCGCGCATTGCATAGATTTTGTTCCGGAATTGTACGGCCGCATCGTACACCAAACACAACGTATTGCTGTAATTCTGAAAGCTGCACAAAAAACTCTCCACCGACTCGGCCAGAGTCTGAGTCTGGGCGGCCGAGCCACTGCGACAGCAATAGATGTGATCGGTGATCCGAGTTAGCTTATCCGCCGTACGATTCGAGACGTAGGTACGGCAGCTAGTGCGCGTATCTGCGCCCATCACCACGCCCCCATCGAATTCAGCGGCCATAATAGTAGTCTATAAGGATTGTATCTATAGATATAGACTTGTATCTATATACATACATATATACACGTATAACACGAATCGATCTACTTACCCCGCCGTAATAGTCATCTGTGTTCATTGAACACGATTGTGGAATGTGCCTGAACCGACAAATATAAAAAAACTATACAAAAAAAAAAAAAAAAAAAAATTAAATAAAAACGAAAACATTTCTATAAATGTTACATAAAATCATATGTATACCTGATTAAGCGTAGACACATCACATTATTAATCATTAATTACAAGTCTTAATTTATATTCAATTTGTGATTTTTTTATCGACTACCCAATTTCCTGGAAAATCAAATCTCTCTATGAAATGACTTTATTAAGAATTACTTTTATAAGAATTTCTTTCCTATACAAATAAATGACTAATAATAATTTCGTAAATTCTATCTGCTTGCAGCTCAAATTGAAATAATTCCATGCAAAGTCTGTGGGGACAAATCATCGGGCGTGCACTACGGCGTTATCACCTGTGAGGGCTGCAAGGGCTTCTTCCGGCGATCGCAGAGCTCCGTGGTGAACTATCAGTGTCCGCGCAACAAGCAATGCGTGGTGGATCGCGTCAATCGGAATCGCTGTCAATACTGTAGACTGCAAAAGTGCCTAAAATTGGGAATGAGTCGTGATGGTATGATGTGCAGGCATTCAAGATCACACAAATCAGAAAACTGTTTCGATTACATTTTGAGATTTACATATTTGCCATTGTTTTCCCTTCTCTTCTAGCTGTAAAATTCGGAAGAATGTCCAAGAAACAACGCGAGAAGGTCGAGGATGAGGTGCGCTTCCATCGGGCGCAGATGCGAGCGCAGAGCGATGCGGCACCCGATAGTTCGGTCTATGATACACAGACGCCCTCGAGCAGCGATCAGCTGCAGCACACCAATTACAACAGGTGCGGTAATCGATGCATATGACTTTTTCGACTTTTGCAAATTTCGTATCTCTCTAATATGTAACTATGGGTATTTGCCCTACTTAAACAGCTACAGCGGCGGCTACTCAAACAACGAGGTCGGCTACGGCAGTCCCTACGGCTATTCGGCATCGGTGACGCCACAGCAGACAATGCAATACGATATATCGGCCGATTATGTGGACAGCACCACATACGAGCCGCGCAGTACAATGATCGATCCCGAATTTATTAGTCATGGTATGGCCTACTAGGTGTTTTACTATCTGTAGAGCGCTCCTCTTTAATCTCTTTAAATTTCTGTCACGTTTCCTTAGCGGATGGCGATATCAACGATGTGCTGATCAAAACCCTGGCGGAGGCGCATGCAAACACAAATACCAAACTGGAATCCGTGCACGACATGTTCCGAAAGCCTCAGGTGTGTAGGAGTAAAGAATAAAACTTGGGAATAGTAGAGTTATTAGGGTTACAGTTAGGATTGAGAAAAAAAATACAAGCTAAAATATATAAACTAAATATAAATTATATAGAATTTGTTTATAATTAGAGCTTAAGTATATTAATGAAAATATCAGCTAATAGAATATAAATGTATTTAATATTTATTCGAATGAATACAGAATTAATCAAAATGCATTTAATAGACTATCAAAATTTCTTAAGTTATCTATCAGTTATTTATATTTGCTTTATTGACTGCAAAAGTCGTTAAAATACATCAGACAGTCTATCAGCAAGCCTTAAAATATTATCTATATTAAAATGATAATGCAATATATATTTCTTGCAGGATCTATCACGCATACTCTATTACAAAAATCTGGGTCAAGAGGATCTCTGGCTGGACTGCGCCGAGAAGCTGACACAAATGATACAGAACATAATCGAATTTGCAAAGCTAATACCGGGCTTCATGCGCCTCAGTCAGGATGATCAGGTAAATTGCGATGACAAAAGCCATAAAAGAGAAATCAAAGATGATATATGTATATTTTGCAGATATTATTGCTGAAGACGGGCTCGTTTGAGCTGGCGATTGTTCGCATGTCCAGATTGCTAGATCTCTCACAGAACGCTGTGCTCTATGGGGATGTGATGCTGCCCCAGGAGGCGTTCTACACATCCGATTCGGATGAGATGCGTCTGGTGTCGCGCATTTTCCAAACGGCTAAATCGATAGCCGAACTAAAACTGACTGAAACCGAACTGGCGCTATATCAGAGTCTAGTGCTGCTCTGGCCAGGTAAAGACACTCTGCATTAGATCTATTATAGATATGATATATATATGTATATGTGTGTGCTTTACAGAACGCAATGGAGTGCGCGGCAATACGGAAATACAGAGGCTTTTCAATCTGAGCATGAATGCAATACGGCAGGAGCTGGAAACGAATCATGCGCCGCTCAAGGGCGATGTGACCGTGCTGGACACGCTTCTCAATAATATACCCAATTTCCGGTTAGCTAAATATCTATATATATTCGATAAGATATTCATAATTCTCTCTCTCTTTCACTCTTGCAGCGATATTTCGATTTTGCATATGGAAGCGTTGAGCAAGTTCAAGCAACAGCATCCGAATGTTGTATTCCCAGCGCTATATAAGGAGCTATTCTCAATAGATTCACAGCAGGATCTGACATAACCAGAACCGATATTTATGGATACGGTGGCAGATGCGGCTGCCGGCTGTCCGCTACAAATATTGGCAACGGCAACGGCAACGGCAACAACGCCCGAGCTGCAGCAGCAGCAGCTCCAGCTGGAGGACTGAAGCGGCAATAGCAACAGCAACAAGCAACAACAACAACCAACAACAACAAGCAACAACAAGCAACAAATAACCAACAACTTTATCATCATTTAAGATAGCATACAACCAAGGATGTGATCCTGGCCAAGGACTCACTTAAAGTAAAGCAGAGAGAATACAAAAAGCAAGCTACAGCAAAACAGAAAGAGAAAAAAAAAACAGTAAACAAAAACAAGAAAATATTTCAAAAATATTATATATACTTTTTTCTAGACAAGAACATAAGAAGAACAGGCTAAATAAGTAAACCAAGTAATAATAAAATCTATACAAAAATGTAACTCAGTTAATCTTTCGCTTCATAGACAAAATATACAAAAGAAAAAACAAAAGTCAAAATGCATTTTAGCAAGAAAAACAATATAAAGTAAAAAAAAAAGTATAGCAAAGCAAAAACCAGTTTTCAGTTAGATGCGTTTTACAACACTGCTAAATAGCCACGCCCCTTAGCCAAGTACTTAAAGCAAAAAAACAAAACTAAGAAGAGAAAACGCAGAATTTTCTTGTTTCTATACCAAAATTTTTCGAGTATATATATATAGATAAATGTAATTTTTTTTTTAAACTGAGCTCAGCTTGATTTTTATTTTAATGTATCCCAACCCAAAAAAAAAAAAACAAAAACAAACACCGCTCTAACCCTCTAGGTTGTCTCTGCCTTTTGTTGTAAACTAAACAAGTGTATTATATATACAATACATATATATATATATATATGATTATATATATGTATATGAATATGTCTTAAATATTATCATTTTTTATATGATTCTACGTATACATAATGCAAGAAACAAAAGAAATGGAAAGCAAAAATATTATCGAATATCTCGGAAAAATGTGTTCTTATATAATTATATGATTAATGCAATTACAAATATTTACAATTACATTTACGTTAAATTTAAACAAACAGCAACAACAACAACAACACTTACAGCACATACAACAATATTCTGTTAATGAAGAGAAAACAGTTTTTGAAAACAATTTTTTATGTTCGTACATAGATATATATAGTCTATATATATATATATTATATTTTTTAGCAAGGTAGCAAATCCCAAATTCCGGTTCCAAGGTTTAGTAGATTTAATGAATAAAAAATAAAAAATAAAAAAACATAAGCATTAACAGACTTTAATAGTTTAGCTAACAAAAAAAAGAAAAACAGCAACAAAAATCTTTTGATATACAACATATATATATATCTAAATATATATATATATAACTGAGTAAAAATTGTAATAAATAATAATGTAAAAGGAATGTAAGGCAAGGTAAAAAATTATATATATATATACATATATACATATATACATATATATATATAATAAAACCTACACACGTAATATCAAGTTACAAGTTTATTGTTTTAAGCAAAACTTACAACAAAAATAATTAATAAAATTATATATATATATTAAAAATAAAAATAAAAACAAAAAACAAGCGAAAAAAATACCAAACAGACTGATGGACCGCACGCCACAAAACCGGACAGCTTAAGCCCTAATCCAGACCCGAACCTGCCCCGCCCTCACATCCCCCATTCAGCCCCCTACAAAGAAAACCTTAAAAAAAATTTAAAGACAAACGCAAATTGGTTTTAGAAGAATTTTTATATAAATATTTTTTGCAATTTTTTGTTTCACGTTTTTTTATTTTTTAAATCTTTTCAAAATAAACGACTGACTACACAAAGACGTTACACACACACACACGCATACATACATACACACACACATTACATAAGTTAAGCTAGTTGAAGTTTAAGAAGAAGAAGAAAAAACAGCAACAACAACCACACATTGGATAGTAGGTGATAATTGGTGTGTCTTAAATGCCCTAACCTTTCCCCGACTCCCAAATTATACAACAGAAAAAAAAAATCAAAAATTTTTGTACTAAATTGCAAAAGAATTTCATTTTTGATTTTCCTCAAATTCTCCCACAGGCAGGCATATTATTAAATAAACTAATTATAAACAATAAAAACTATCATTAAATGTATGAAGCAGAAAATAATACAAGAAGCAAAACAACTTTAAATATATATTAAATAAATTACCAATTTTGCAAATTCCACAATTTCATATAATTTATCTACTTCATTTTTTTTTTCGTTTTTGGATATATTTTTTTTCTTTTGATTTCGATGAAAATTGCGTTTGACATTTTGGCCTTAAATTAAAAATAAAAAAAAATTAAGAAAGTAAAGTAACAACAAAATACTTTATATATATACAACACATATATACATGCATATATATATAAATATATGTATATATGTATATAGCGTAAATAATTTAGTTATAATTTATACAAAGCAAGGGAGCAGCTTTCAAATGGCAAACTTTATGCAAAACAAAACAAACAAAAAAAGAAATGAAATAAAATAAATAATTAAACAAAAATTGATTGTTAAAAAGGAAAACTCAAAAAAGGATAAAGAAGAAGAAAAAACACGTTGAGTTGCGATAACAATACAAAAAAGTATCTATATATAATATATATACAAGAAATAAAAATATATATATTGTTAAATTTTTATGCTAAGTTTTTAGTGCAAAGAATAAAACAAAAACAAAAATGAAAATGGTTAAATTTTTAAATAAAACATTAAAACTGAAAGTGGAGAAGAAGAAAAGAAAAAAGGAAAAACAAAACAAAAATGAAACACGAGTAAATCTAAATTTAAATTTAGCATATAACGGCATATTCATATGTTACAATATTTACAATATAAAAACGGGCAGAAGCTGCAGGAGAGCAATGAAAACAATTCCCCCATATAAACCATGAAAGAGAAGAGAGGAAAATAAAATAAGAAAACTGAAATTATATACAAAAAGAAAAAAGGAAGAGGAAGAAGAAGAAGACATGAAAACTTATATGAAAACAAGGAGCTGAATTCATTCATGATATATTATTAAGTGTAGCCGTAGTCTGACTGTTGCACATGGCATATACATACACACACACACACACACATACACACACACACTTAGAACTGACAAACAGCAAGCTGAGTTTACTTTGTGCCACAAAAATCGAAAGCAATATCAGGCATACGGTCTCCGGTACAGTATGCACTGCTTATGTTGACCGCATGTGCCAGCACACAGGAGCTCCACTGTAGCAAGGACGAAGACAGCCACAAGCCAGCGCTCATAGGCAGCGCACACTGTACTGATAGCTCACTTATTTTGTCAGCTGTCCACACATTTCTCTGCTAGCATATTTTAATACTCAAAACACACACACACACACACTCACATACACAGAGACTATCTCACTACAGGCACAGCAGCTCAGCATGTTTCCTGCACAACGCGGCGTATGCGCAATATATTCTTTGTGTTTTCCTTTTGCTGCTCATTTTGACGTCTATTTTGGTACTACTATTTGTATTCGCACCTGCATGATATATACATATATATATATAATATATATATATATACATACATATGTATATCGTTTGATTTTTAAACAGAATTCCTATTTCTTTTTCTGTTACAATTTTTAATGGTTTTTTAAATGCTTTTTTCAGACGCGCGCATAAATAAAACATCCAAAAAATACACACTAACACACATACACACACACACACACACACACACACACACACACACAACAGACACCCAGGCACACAGCAATACGATTTAATATTTATTGCGCAGTTGTAAACAATTCGTTACTTTGTTATATGAGGCAAATAAAAAAAATAAAAATAAAACAGTTTTTGGCAGAAAATAATAATAAAACACCTCGAAAAAAAGAGAAACATTTAGACAAATTCAAAAATGAAAAACTGCACAGAGAACCAGATTTTCTATGCCCGGGAAACTTTTTTTTAAATAGGGCAGAAAAAAATTGACAAAAAAAAGAGACACAGAAATGCAGCTAAAAATGAAAAACAAAGCAAAATAACATAAGAGAATAAACAATAAAGAAATGCGTATATATATGTATGTATACATATGTATATGTATATATATATATATTTAAGTATATATACATAACGTATAGAATCGTTTTTTATATGCTTACATAATTTAGTTTAACTAGATGAATTCGTTTTTTATATATTTGTAAATTGTTTTTTAGGTAAATCGAATTATATAAGTCTCTATATATGAATATATATATATATAGATATATATATATATATATATATATAAATATGATATATAGATATATAATAGATGAGATATATAGATAATAGATATAGATATATAGATATATATATATATATATATATAGATATATATATATATATATATATATATATATATATATATATATTATATATATATATATATACTATATATATATATATATACATATATGTATAGCATATATATGAGATGTGTATATTATATATCATACTGCATTATTACGATTATTATTATGATTATTACGATTATTATTAAATTATATAAAGAACAAGAAAACCCAATCACAACACAAACAAAAATTCATGAAATCCAGAGATAAACGAAGTTGAAACACAACTTTAAGGAATGAGATAAAAACGCAAGCAAACTAAAAAGTGAAAGAAAAAAAATGATATGAAATGGAAAAAAAATTACAAAACAAAAACTAAATAATTCAATTCATTCTTAACAATAAAATGTAATCTGAATTATACAAAGAAACAAAAAAAAAAAAACAAGAAAAAAGAAAACTTGTAAAGGAAAATATGGGCGGAAAATGGTGGGTGACAATCACAGCTGACGCAGTTCTTGCAGAACGAAATCTCTATTAATTTACCGCGACTCCTGTCGACGCTTTTTATGCCCCTTGATGATGGTTACAGGGTATAGTGGTCGGAGATTGTTTGCTACAGACAGAAGAAGGCGTGCTAGAAAGACCATAAAGGCCATGGCCAATGGTTCATTGGAAAGATCTATGTAGCAGAGTTTATAGAGAAAAGTTCAGAGAGATTTATAAAGACGGATCTATGGACGGATGTGTAGAAAAGGAGAAGAACTAGCATTATATGTATGTGCAGCTGACCAACCTTTTGTCTGCTCTCTCTGTAACATAAAGAAGCTGAAGATTGGCGACTTTTTATATGTCATAAGCACTACGAGCCTAACGTAAGTGGATAACTGCACGCCATATGAAATTAATAAGATAAATGATGAAGATCGATTAGTTGATTTCGAATTTTTAGCGTATATTTGATGTATAGGTGGCAATAAATCAGCCCATTTGCTATATAAGTGTATCATAGCTTAACATTCTTGGGCTATATACGCCCAGCGAGTTATGCAGGCTCCAGGGTATTTCTTAGTCAGTCACTGCCCAGTGGAGGCATCTCAGTTGTTTTCGCTGTTTGTTTGTTTTAATCAGACTCAATTATGCAGTTTTCCCAGCTGCAGGGAGCTGCAGGGTGGGGCGGGGAGGGGGCAGCCGCCTGGAAAATTGCCTTTGTTTCGCATTTCTCAATTATTTAATAATAATAGGCATTCGCGTTTGTTTGGGGCCCATGGAAACGGCATTGTTTAATGTCCGCTCTTTAATATGTGCATGCATATTGATGCATTTATACATTTATATATTGAATTGACGTATTAACTGCAAATACGATTGATTGACTTGGCTCGGCTCGGCGGGCAGGAAATGAATTACCGCCGCGTTAATGAAATCCCATTGCGATATGGCCCGCAGCTATTTTGCATTGTTGTTGTTCTGTAATGTGACAACAATATAGTGTTTCAATTTATCATCAGCTCGTTGAGGGGTCAATAAGCCAATGCACAAGAGCTCAAGCTTAACAACAATTATTGCAAATATTTGCAAAAGGAGTCGCATTTCATTTGAGGGAATTTCATTCACAAAGAAATTATTGAGTGGGTCTACTTAAGCCAATTAAAAATTGTGGCATATATGAGTCTGTATATTAAAGGTATTGAAGGATAGCTGATAGAGCCAAGGTTTATGGGTAAGTTGAGCAAAATGTCAAGACGAGCAGTGAGCCCCTTCAATATATTTCTTTCAGCTCACACAAGAGTCTCAAAATGGATAGCAATAAATACAAATGATTTTAAATGGAAACGCAATTAATATTCAGGAACTGAACAGAGTGAGCGAAGCGTAAGAATGTAAGTCAAATTAAACTCAAACGGATATTGGCAAATGAAACTGTTTGCGCTGTAAGTGCAGAATTACTTCTAGAACTATTTTCAATTACTCAGTTCAATAAGAAATGCAACTGTTGGCAGTAAGTATGAGAAATTCAATTGAAAATAAAGTCTTTAACTGTTATTTACGATGATTATTGTCATTGATTTTCATTATCATAGTAATTTTTTATCACTGAGGCAAATGGAGTCAAGGCAAATCGGAACATTATTGGTTAGACTTGAAGAACTGTAATGTATTAATAAATAAATATATATATATATATATATATATATATATATATAAATGTATTTTATATGTATATGGTGTTATTTTTTATTAATTGTTTATTTATAATTTTAAAATATTGTTTTTTATATTTTATTTTATTATTAGTTGACTTTCAGCTAAATCTTGCCTAACTTCAGCTCATTTGAAAAGCTAAAATATTTCATTTTACTAACTAATACTTGCTCCTAATTACACTTACGGAAAATGACTTAAACTAACACTTAACGAAAATTAGTACTACTTACACGACAACTAAATACTATGATTAGCTTTAGCTTAAATTATCCATTTGCATGGAGAAAGAGTTATGGAGAGAATGCTAAATTTCTACAATAACAATTGAGTAAGTTGAGGTTTAAAGGTGACCATAAAAAAAAAACTATTGCTAGCTGACTTCATCAGAATGACCTTGCCACACACGCACACACACTCGCACACCACAAATGGACATACGCAGCAAAACCACAACAAAACACAGAGTGAGAGAGAGGGAGAGAGAAACAGCCGGAGACTGGCCATAAATCTAAGTGGCATTGAGTTCATTTGTGGCCAAGAGTGTGAATGTGTGCATGTGTGTGTATGTTTATATCAGAGCAAACAGAAGAAAAACAAAGTTGCTGTTGCGCAGGTGTTGCAGGGGAACGGCGGCTGGGGGCAGCCCCAAAGCTATCTTATAAGATTTTGTGCTATATGCAGCACGTTTTATGGCCAAGCGAGCTCCGGATTTATGGCCATCAAGACAACTGGCCAGCACACTTATGTTGTCGCCCTGTCTCGGTCCATGTGGCAAAAGTTTGCTGAACTTGCCAAATGTCTTGCCACTTGCCACTTGGCTCAGCAGAAAGCCAAAAAAAAGAGGGAGAGAGAGAGAGAGAGAGAGAGAGAGAGAGTGAGAAAAGAAAAATAGTTTTAGCAGCAATTTTTGCAGGCAATACTTGAGGTCCTTAACACGTTCATAAAGCGCTATCAGCTGTATCAATATGCAAATGCATAATACATAATATATATAAAATATATATTCATGCAGATCTATATGTATGTTTGGTGACATTTTGCAGCTGTTGCAAGTTTAACGCGCTTCCGTCAATTGAATTTACGAGCCAAACGGGAAAATTGTGTCACACACAGAAAAACCAACAACAAACAACAACAACAATGAGAGTCAAACAATGACCGGTTGGGATTCAACATGCGACATGGAGACAACATGCTGTGGCTGCCCCATGCAGCAGCAACTATTGAATGTTGCATGCCTCTTGCGACCGACATAGTTAAGTGAAAATTTATTGGTAAAGGAAATGAAGACAACAGCGGCTGATGTATTGGTTTCCGGGCCGTACAATTCGATAATCCTTTTTCGATACGCTCATTGCACGCAAACAAACACAGGCAAGCGAGGGCTGCTTGAGTAGTTGAGAATAAATATACATGCATATATGAAAGTGGGTTGCTTACAAAGCTATTTGATCATTTTGCATTATTTTATTAAGATAAAATTAGATATATATTAATATATGGTAATATAAATATACATTTACTTAAAATTTTTAATATTTATTTAATATAAGTATATATTTATATATATATATATCTTTTTTTTATTTATTTGTTAATTGATTTATTTTTGTAATATTTTGTACCTTATAAAAAGAAATAGATAAAATATAAAAATATTTAAAACATAAATAAATAAAATAATTGTTCGCCAAACTTCGATTTGGTCATAGGAAATCACAAATATATATTCAAAATATATGAATAAAATATAAAAATAAAAAAAATAAATAAAACCAATTTCATAAAATACCTGCATTTTTTTATTTTTTTAATCCACAAAATATTAATTAATAAATACTTAAATGACAGAATTTTGTATATTTTTTTAAAACAAAAAATATTATTAATTAATAAATATTTAAATGACAGAATTTTGTATATTTTTTTAAAACAAAAAAATATTATTAATTAATAAATATTTTAATGACACTTATGTCAACTACAACTACAGATCTCAAGCCAAATATTAATACAAGGTCCAAATTTTAAAGGCAAAACTAAGCTCTGCTAAATTATGTTAGCTATATCATGTATAAATTGTTTTGAAAATTTCTGCATAATTCAGGTAAATTTCCTAAAACTAAATCAGAAATTCAAATGAAGTTCTTTTCAGTGGAAAACTCACAATGCGACCCTCGCTGAAAAGCGAAAGGCTTTCGTTGTGGCCACGTCTTGGATTATTTCTTTGTGGCGCCGCTTGGCCAACAGGTTAGCCAAATGTGGCCTTAACGAAGTAGCCAATTGGCCTGGCCCGACATGGCTTGGCCAATTGATTGAGCGAGCGAGTCCCTTTGGCCTTGGGCCAGTTTTTATTGCACAAATATTGACATAGAGATTGATTGAAAGGCTTTCAGCCAAGTTCGTTGCAAATGTAGCTCGTTTCCGTTTGTTGTTCGCTTTGTTGTTGTTGTTATTGCCATTGTTGTTGCAGCCCGTTGTCACATTCACTTAATTTGCTGCTAATGACCCGGCCAAGAAACGATTTGTTGGTGCAACGCTCTGTGCCGTTCAATCGCTTCAATTAATAATATGAGTTTCTTATTTTGACACTTGGCTCACAGTGCGGCTATAATGTATAACCGGGCCCCCCCCCCCCCCCCCCCCGCTTAACTGGAGAACCGGTCGCAATTTGTTTACTCAAGCATTGGGAATTTTGACTTTGTTGTGAGTCGAGCGTGTCTCAACTGGTCCGATTATATCATCGGCTTTAATTGCCCGGCCAATTGGACTGGCCAATAAATCACCAAAAGAAAACTAGATTCATACACATATATATATATATACGGTTAATATATATACTTGCTGTAATTACATATATTTCAGTTGTTATGTCACGAGCATAGAAAAGTGAAAACGGTTTAGTTTACTTTATTTTGCTTTGCTTTGCTTTGCCTCACTTCTTCATCGTCTTCTTCTTTGTTATTTAATTTCTTGTATTTTGTGTGCTCGGTTTTCCAGTTGCGGAAAATGTTTCTGTTAACCAACGGATGAGCCGCTGACCAACTGCAAGTGTCGTTTTGGCCATTTGTTTGCTAGCTGTTAGCCGCGTTTGCCGTTACGCAAGAGGCCAACCGGAAAATGCTACTGAAAAATAAAAAACACGTGTTGATAACACATAAACACATAGTTGCTCCATTAACTGCATATGAGCCGCCTTTATGAATGCCCACAAATTAACTCGAGATTATATTCATTGCAAGCAAATGGCTATTCATTAAAAGGAGTTCAGGCCAAGGTGATTGAGCCGAGAGCATATGGTTGTTTTAATTATAATAATTATACTATTATATTAATATATAAAGAGAATGCTCTATTAATTTCTGTTAAAAGAAAGCAAAGCTAAAAATCATAGCAAAAATTTTGTTATTTTTTTTTTTAACAATCTTTCACTTTAATTTTCTATAAATATTCAATATTTATGTATTCTATATTTATATATTCTATATTATGCCTGAAGGCCTTTGCCGCTCTGGCTTAACAAAAAATTTTTATTTAGAATTAATTCTTTATAACAATAAATAAATAAATAAATAAATGAATAAATAAATAAATATTCCATATTCATATTTTTATCTACTAATTTTTATTTATATATTTTTTCCTTTATATATAATTTTTGTTCATATTTTGTTCTTGCTTAACATTTTCTTCTGAAAAATCCAAATTTTATCTTTGTTTTTTTTCCAACATTTTTCATATTTATTTCTTAAAAATCTTTTTTTATCTTTAAAGAATTTTTGTTCTTCTCTTTAATATTTTCTTCTGAATAACCAAATTATATTTAATATAAATTTTAGTTTGCTGCTTTTCCTTAATATATATATTTTTTTAAGTTATATTTTATATTTGAATCATATATATATTTTTTTTCCAATTTTATATTCTCCAAAAGCACTTTTAAAACATTTTATGTCCTCCCCATCTAAAAATTCATATTTTATATTTAAATTACCATTATTATAATATAACCATTATAATAATTTATAATAATATAAAAATAAAAATAAATCAATGGTTCAGTTTTTTATTTATAAGCATCTGATTTTTATTAACTATTTATAATATATTTTAATATTATGATGAGTGAAATCTTAGCAAAGATATCAAATATAAATATTGCAGAAGTTATAAGTGATTGGCCCCTTGAGACAAAACTCAATCAAGTCGCAATTAATGAACTATTTTCTAAGATCCCTTTTGGAAAGATGCAAGCTTTCTCTGCAATCATTCGAAAAGCATTTGTTAGATAAGCAACAATAAATAATCCTTTCACAGCCGAACTTAATGATCGAATACCTTATCAAATTAGGCCTAAAGCGTAACACAAAATATTTTTGCTAAGGCGCTTCCTGCATTAGACGGCTTAGCCCGTTGGCCAGAACGGCAATGCCAATCAACTCAATTGCAATATCATGACTGTTGCAGTTGCAGTTGCTGCAATTGTTGTTGCCATTGTTGTAGCTGGCTCGTTGCACATTTAAATTGCACGAGTTAGGCGTGGAGAGGGGGCGTGGCGACAACATTCACATGCTCAGCTGGCGACATATTTCAGCGCGCCAGACAGCTCAATTTATGATGACTTTGTTAAGAGCAGCAAATGGCAGCAACAACAGCAACAACAACAACAACAACAAATCAATTGCGATTCGTGTCTCGGTTTCAGTTTTCAGCTTTTAGTTTTGCGGTTATCGTTTACGGCCTTCTGGTTACTGGCGTTACGGTTACAGTTTCGGTTGTTTCGGGCTTTTAGGCAACCAGGAAGCAGCTACGGGGGCTGCATAATCCTTGTGGCAGGTTCAACCTGCTGCCAAACTGATGTTGCTGCTGTTGCTGCTGTTGTTGTTGTTGTTGTTGTTGCTATCGGCCGTTGCGGCTCACCATGAAAAGCCAGCAGACATAATCGCCAGCGTTTAACTGAGGCACAAGCTTCAATTACGCTTTTGACTTTGGCGCCGTCACTCGTCTCCCACCCATTCAATTTTGCGGGGGGAGGGGGGCTTGGGGGCTTGAGAGTGTGGTGCAGGTTTGGCGGCTTTTCACAATGCGGCTGGCTTGTATTTGAAGGCGGTTTCCATTGCGCTCTCTGCTGTGCGCCTCGCACTCATTGCCGGATTGTCTTGCTAATGTGATTGCCGTTGTGCGTTGTGCCTTCACTGTTGTTGTTGCTGCTGTTGTTGCAAGCATTGTTGCTGTTAAATGTTGTTTTCAACTGTTGTTATATGAGTTTTGTCTTTTCACTATCAGTCAAGAGCCAAGCGCTCGCTACAAAAGCTGCCACGGCCTATGGGCAAGCTGAAGTCGTTTGAACTGTGGCATCTAGATCTTTCTTTGCACTTTGGCAGCAATTGAATAGCTAAATGGGATTTAATATGTTTGTCATATTTTTTTTGAAATGTGCTCATTGTCTGTAGCTCTAGTTTTGAAAACATAAAAAGATTTGTGAATTTTAATAGAGAAAAGAAATATATTTGCAGTAAGTCTCAAGTATTAAAAAAAAGGCTGACAAACCTTAAAGCTAAATTAATAATTTATTTAGACAAGAAAATGAGCAAAGCAATACTTAAAATTTTTAAAAATTTATTATGAACTTTTCTTAGGGCATGATTTAAATTAAGTTTTATAAAAATAATTAAAGCAATTTTGACAATTTTTAAGGATTCATTATGTATATATATATTATATATGTATATATATATTATATATGTATATATATATTATATATGTATATATATATTATATATGTATATATATATATTTTTTTTTTTTTGCGACAGGAATTAAATTTAAGTTTTTTATAATTCTTAAAAAGTTGTTTAATGAGTAAAATAACGAATTCTTTCATTTATACATTTAAAATAAATATTTAAAATAAATATAAGATAATAACAAACATAAATATACTGGTTGATAGCTTTATTTAAAGCATTACTTTAAATAAATTTCAGTTTTATATCCTAATAATATTTTACTTAAAGTCAACATACTGTCTTAAAGCTTTAGTGAAATTGCATTTTCTCTCTGGAAGCTCTACTTAAGCTATGCTATAAGCTTACAAGCCCTGGCAATGCTTCCCTTGCTACCCTATTTAAACTCAATGCCTTAACGCATCGAATCTCTTGCCAACCTATTTACTCTTAACATTGAGTCCTTCTGCCTTCACCTATAGTTAATTAATTTAGTTTTATATGCTATAGTTGGCTTAATTTGATTGACTTGAGCTCCACTGCAAGCACTGTCTCTCTGATCACATCAACTCCATCAGCTGCTCAAGACTTCACTTCAAGTTGAATCAAAACCTAAAGCTCAACACGAACTAAATTCATTAAAGTCAATGCTAAGCTCTCTGTGCCTCTATTGCCTGTGTCTAATGCCTGCACTTGATTTTCTTGTTTGCAGCGCGCTTATGAGTCGTCTAGACAGACTCGGCTGCTGCAGTGCAAAGTGTTTGTGCCACGCTTTGAAGCACTTGCCGCAACGTTGCAAAGTTCGCTCTGTCGTCGCGCTCTGCAAATACACAAAAAAAAACGCTAAGCCGAGCAGCGCTGCCTTTCTCACTCTCACGATCTTGCCCCTATGTTTCTATCCTTCTCGCTCTATCTAGCTCTCTTTCGCACTCTCTCTGTTTGCTATTCGTTAACTAAGCAGCAAAAGCTGGTCAAGTTTTGCAGTATGTGTGCGTGTGTGTGTTAATGTGTTTGTCTGCGTGTTTGATTATGTTTTTATTTCACTTCCAACTTTGTATTGCCTGCTCGCTCACACTCGCTTGCACTCTCACTTGTTTGGCGTTTCGTGCTGTGGCACGTTTCACTGTACCCCGCCAATTTATCATTTTTTTTTTCTTTGATTTTTTTCATATTTAAGCCGCGACGAGCGCCACTTGCCCATGCAATTCCATTTCTACCACAGACGCTGCTGGAGCGCTGCAAGAAAAACAAAAACCGACGAAAAAACTGCGCGTTGTTTACTCAATTAAAAAGAGTTGAAAAAAAAAAAAACCAAAACAATTCCAGAAAAAACTAAAAACTATAATAATAATCAAAATCAAATCTGGCAACAAGGTGTTAAGCTCAGCGTGTCAAAATGCATTTGCCCCGAGGCGTAAGTGTCAATTAGATATTTATTTAAATTGATATAGAAAAAATTCAAATAAATGAAGTGCAAAACAACCGAACGTAAATTAAATGTGCTCTCTGGCAATTAAAAATTAATTTGTATACCTCAATTTATGGCCAAGAACAAGTGCAGTTCATTGAACGTGTGCGGACCCATAAATTATGCAAAAATAAAGTCAACATTTGTCTTAATAAAAAATAAATAAACATATATACATAAAATGAAACGAATAAACCACATTGTAGCTCGCTTAGAAAGTACTCACAAACACATACACACACTCGACGCAGTTGCATAAATTACAAGACAAAAATAAAATAAAACCGCAATTACGGACTGACAACAAAAAATATTAATTAAAGATTTCAATTTTTTGTTGGCCCACAAAAATATTAAAAGAAAAAAACAGTAAACATTCATTGACTTTAATCGCGCGTGTAATGAACAATATTATTTGTGCAAAAAAATATATATAAAAAAAACAGCAACAATAAATAAAACATTTATGAACATACAAAATTCAAAGACATGTAAAATTTAATGTAGTGTATAAGACATAAATATAAATGGCTCTACTCACGCTAAATATTACATGATTTTTAAGCTAATTTTATATAAGCCTATGTAATAATAAGTAATAAAAAAATACGCATAATTTAATGTATTAATAATTAAATGTGTAAAATTTTTACATGCAGTTATAATACAAAATTCCATTAAACTTAGTTTGGGGTCTATAAAAGCAGTGGAAAAATGTAGCCTGAGGCACTCGAAGTTTCGCCCATTCAAAAGGTCAGCGATTCCACTTGGAAAATTATTTTTATGCATTTCCAAGTGCAGAATGTGTGAAAAAATAATAGAAACCTCAGAATGAATGAAGTTTAAGCCAAAATGCGTAGCAATTGACTTGGCTCTGCCTTTGAGAAGGTCAAGCAACGAATGAACGAAAGTGCAGCCAGGGACAATGACATTTTAGAGCGTCTCGAATGGCCCAGGGAGATGTTAGTATTGGTTTTCTTGTCTGGCAACGTAGAATACAAATTAAATATATTAAAAATTATATATATTTTTTTAAAATATATTTTTAAAATATATTTTATTTTAAGTATACATAAAATGTGTAAATTTTCTAGCAGAATCTTACTTATTTAATCAAGTAGTTTCCAGACAGCCGTTTAAGCGGCTTCACAGTTACTTGGCAACAATTTAACGACTCTCTATTTGAGAGGGCAATTAAAGCCAAGTGTCAGCCAGTGTTGGACAAATTAAAAAAGAAGAAGAGCACACTAAAAGCGGATTTCACTTGTAATGCGCCACTTAAATGGCTGAATTAGATGCAGAATTAATTCTGATTTAACTGAAATTAAAGTCACTTTTATTAGTTTGGCCATAAATCATGGCCAGCTTTGATTTAATTTCATTTCGCATTTGCTACAAATTCATTTGATGCACTGAAATAATAAATCACATGCACATACCATATGCACAGACTCATTTGAATGAGAAAATATGATTTTGCCTGATAGTTTATGTTAATTTGAATTTATATAAATTAGCTTTGATAGACAGCAAGTACAGTTAGTTTTAATTGAGTTTTGTAATTAATTATAATGTTGTTTTGATTTTAATTTATGTACTCATTTTTAATTTTAATACTCATTTTTATTATGCATATGTTATGTAGATGAAATATATTTTATTATATAAAAACATATATATAAATATTATTATTAAATATTTATGTGCCTCCACGTTTCATGTTAATGTTGCATTTTATATAATATAATATATATATAATAATAATATAATATATATAAGGCAGCTCCTTTTCAGACTGCATTAAACTTTCCATTTTTCAGTAATATTTTGCACCCTACGAATTCCATAAAATTCTTCATCTTTACCATCATTACTAATAGGCATCTGAAAATCTCTTTTCATTTTTACTGTTTTCTTTTGACTCTCATTTCGCTCTTTTGCATACTCCCATTTTAATTTTCATTAAAAATTTCAATCATACACTTCAAGTTCAAGGCTTTCTCTCTCTCTCTCTCCAACTACTTGCTTTCTCTGTCATTTCAGTAAATATATTCATTCTTCATCCTTGTTCATGCTTGTTCGTACATATATCCTTTTGCAGCAGCTCGTAGCTACTTCACTCAGTTATTATTCAGCAAGAATTTCTTCCACTTGAGCTGCAATTAAATATCATTCGGCTTCCTGGCCATGCGCCATGCTCACTCACTTCAATCACTATTGCTTATTGATTATGCACAAGCCAGACTATGAAACACTCTCTCTACCCCCCTCTCTCTCTCTCTCTCTCTCTCTCTCTGCCTTATTAATCTATTTAATGGTTATTACTTTGGCAACCTTTGAAGTATTATTTTGGCCAATCAATTAGTTCCCACAGCTGTTCTCTGCTGTCACTTCAGATTTAAGTGAACTACACTATGCTACACAGTCACTACAAGTATACATATTTAATATTTTGCCAGCAACTATTAAAAATTCACTCAGGGCAGCTGTTGCCCTGTTGCAAAGTTCTTTTGGGGCCACATGGCCCGAAGAGCGGCCGTTCAACATGCTATTTAATGTCTTGGAAAGTGATGAGCCAAACGATTTAATAGCTAATTTTGCCAATTTGGCAATTTTCAATTTCATTTTGCTCTGCCAAGCTGCTGCTGCTAATTGAATGTGCCTCGGGTTTGGGTTTGAGTGCGAAACAATTTCAATTGAGCAAAAGATTCGCTATCTTTAGCTAGCGAAATCAATAACTGTGCTTAAAGCTAACTTCTAGCTTTATTTCAGCTCTGCTTCGCTTTGGGTAATTACGTTTTGGCCACGCCCACAGCAACGACGGCAGGTCGCAATCAAAATTCGATTTGCCGGCGTCGAAAATAGACAGCCAAATGGCAACTGGCATTATGCTAATTATATTGTTTTGTTTATAGACGCTCGACTATTTTATTCTTTTTTTATCACACACGAATCGCAAGAGATAGAGAAACAAATGGATGAGGCGTGCATACCCTGTGTGCGTATAAGAATAGGGTATTCTGAGGGAATGCGTGCTGCCATAAATTCATTTAAAATTGCTTTTAATTCTGACTATAAATTATTATCTTAAACTCTAAGTGCATAGGGTTCTTTTTATTCTTTTCTTTTTTTTTTATTAATAATTCAATATCCAATGATTATATATAAATATGTATATCTTATATATATTTATATATTAAATATTATATATTTAACTATTAATTTTTATTTTAGTTTATATTTTACCTAAAATTTAATGTGAATTAAATAATTTTAAAATTAAAAAAAATATATTTTAAATTTAAATTAATATAATAATATATAAATAATATATGAATTGCATGATTTAGTTAATTTTTCAGTTGTAATATTAATATAAATATCTAAATATACTTTAATATATATAAATTCTTTAAAGAGATTTGTTGCTATAAAATTAATTCTAAAATCCATTTTAGTGTCTTGCTAAAATATATTCACTTAAGTATAGCATTCGCTACAGCCATAAACCAAAAGCTAAAATGTTAAATACATCATATATGTCCCCTGAAGCTATTAGGCACATCGAATGCTCATACCAAGAAACCCTAATCAACTGCTTCCCACACACGCACACGCACACACACACACACATGTACACGCTCTTCCTGTTCATTTTCACTTATGCACTTGTGTGTGTGTGTGTGTTCTGTTTCTCTCTTTTTTTGCAGGCATTAAGTTTGCTGTTTATCACTTGCATGATGTTTGCCCTGACAAGCGGCCATCCATCAAACGACAAGCTTAAGTAAGTGTAACGGCCACGCCTTTAACGACAGCTCCACAAACAACAGAGAACCCAAAGCCCCCCAAACCCAAAACCAATGTCAAAGCCAAGCGCAAGTCCTGACTCCAACTGAATCCTGTTTTTATTCACAATCACACACACACTCACATTCACAATTGACAATTCGCAGGATACGCATCCATGTGCCAGTGAAGCATCATACGCATGTGCACACGAACACGGTGATAAAGAAGGTGCCGTTGCCCATCCCGGTGCCGGTCAAGGAGCACAAGGAGCCAAAGAAGCATCATCGCAGCAGTCATAGCCATCATCATTATCATCAGCAGCAGGATGAGCTCGATGATGATTTCGAGGGTTACGATTATCCCGTCAAGGCCAAGCGGCGCACGCGGCATCCTTTTGTCTAATAATGTCCACGTGTGGGCGTCACGCATTGTGGGCGTGTCATCAACATGAGAACCAAACGACCACACACGCACTCCTACACACACTCACACACACACTCACGTAATTTTCGCATATTAAGCAAATATAAACCAAAATAATGATCGAATGAAATGGACAAGTCTTACTAAAGCAAAGATATATAGACATATATATATTTAACTGGGTGTGATTTGTCACTGTTTAGACAATAAGCGATGCCTTTTCTGTGCAATAAACAAATAAATAAAAGTATTTTATTTAAGCAACACTTTCATGGCGTCTTTTATTCTCTTTACTTGGAGCAAGAGATTTTCCAGCTGAGGCTGGAATTCCTAGTGAATGAAACTTTTGGTCAGCATGACTTTAATTTGGGTTGGTTTAATTTTGCTAGATAAATATTAGTATAGCTGAGGCAGCTAAATATATTTCAGATATCTATATACACACATATGCAATATATACTTTAATAAATAGAAGTGAGGCACTTACCGATTTGTGGTTGGCAATCAGCAGAATATATATACTGGAAAAAGTAGAAAGAGTAGAGAATTAGTTGGAAGGTTAATTTAAAAATTTAAATTAATAATTAATTATAAAAAAAACAATTATTATAATTTTTGTACAATTTATTTTTATTATTTTCTATTAAATAATATATATAGTTTTTACTTTTATTTTTTTTTAAGAAGGAATTAGACTATTTTATTAAATTATTATACATACTTTTTGAAGCATTTTACATATTTGTATTTAAATATATCGAAAAACTAAAGTCAACAAAAATAATGAATATTATAAAAATATTTTTAGAAAGACGAAAATTCTGTGATTTTTCATATTTTCTGTCATTTTGTTAATTTAATGAAATTTATTTATATTTTTTGATACTTTTAATTTTAATATTATATTTTTTTGTATTTTTTTTTTTTTTTTTAACTTTTATAGTATAAATATATTTAATTATTTTTGACTTATCAATTTTTTTATTTTTTTATATATTTTTAGGTTTTATTATTATTATTTTTATTTATTAGTTTATGTTTTTTTTTATTTATTTATTTTTTTTTTATTATTATATATTGTTTAATTATTAGTTTTTATATTTGTATATATTAGTTTTATATTATATATATCGTAAAATTAAGATTAAAAAAATATTAAATATCAAACCTATTTTAAAATTTCTAAAATTCAACCCAAAAGTATGCTAAGCTTATAATATATTTAATAATAGTTACATACTTTCATATATCCATAATTTATTACAAAAATTTAATAGAAATTAAATTTTGATTAAGATTTTTCCAATAGGAAATAAATATGAATTTTAGCTTAGACAAATCTTAAAGCTTCAGTTCAACTAAATTGAGACTTTTACTTTTAGACATTGCGTACCTAAAACAAAAAATAAAATAAAAAACAATAAGAGAGAAAAACCAATAAAAGTGACACAATTTTGCGAGCCACAGAAAGCGAGAGTCCAAAGCCAAAGGCCAAAAGCTAAGGCCGCAACAAAAGAGACTTGTTGATTATGCCACCTGGCCGGGTGCCACGCCCACAAACGCAAATTGAAAATGGCAAATCTAAAGAGATATTTGCATTTGCCAACAGAAATTGAAATTAACGTGCGGCAGTTTGGGAATACGCCAAAGTATATAAATAAATAATAAAATCAAAAGAAAGGACAGCAAACGCAACAACCGCTAAAAACAGAAACGACAACAACAACAACGGCAACAAGAATACGGCTAAAAGCAGCCAGAAAATAATGATGTGCGCTTGGCCCAGTTTTTCAAGCAATTGCGATTAGTGTCGACCTGAGACTGAGCCACAATGGGGGCAGAGGCCGAGATAAAGCTGGCAACAGCTTCTACAGCTTATGGCCATATAAAATATGCATGCCTCAGGCACTGCCGCATACCCAAAGCATCAGCAGCAGCAGCATCAGCATCAGCAGCAGATGGGGCAGATGAAGCGGCGCAGATACTCTTTTGGGTTGGAGCGCAACGGATGGGTTGCTCTGTCAGCACGTGCTGCCCGTCTAGTAAACAAAAATGTTAAAAAAAATCAACAACAACAACAGCAACACGAACAACAACGCGAACAACAATAACAAAATGTAAACAAGTTGGCAACGCACATTGCCCCAGCCCGAGGCGCAACTCTGGCGTGGCAGCTGCTCGTCGGCTGATGGCTCATTTGGCCAGAAGGCACTCAAGTGTGCCCAACCATTCAACCGTCCCATTCAGACACACGAGCGCCCTCTGTGTGCCACTCGAACAGCACTCAAACTGTGCCGCCGCCACTCAATTTGAGTTCCGATCGAATCTGTGCCACCAGCCAATCGCATTTAATCTGTATGCGTGCCAGTGTGTGGGTGTGTGTGTGTGGGTGTGTGTGTGTGGGTGTCTGCCACATAATTAATATGACGTCAGTTGCAACAACTAATCAGCGGCGACAACACCGCACGCAACTAAAATCAACAAAAACAATAGGCGAGCACCAATTGAGAGTGAAAGGCGTGAGCGAGAGAGAGAGAGAGAGAGATGACCTGTAAAAGTGTACAAATGGGTAGTTTATTACAAGGAATCTATTGTGAAGAGAAGGAAAAGACGGTGGGGAAATAGAGGTGGGGGTATGAGGAGATCTGTGAAGAACAGGGAAAAAGACGTAGACGATTAAATAGGGAAATATTTATGGATCTGTGAAGAGCAGGAAAACAAGCAGAGAAATAAATAGGAGAATGCACATAATTTAAGCACATAATATGAAGAACAGGTAAAAAGGCTAGACAAGTAGAAGTGGAGGAATAATGGAATCCTTGAATAAAATGTGAAGAGCTGGAAAAAGAAGTGGACAAATAAATAAAAAAATGTTGAGATCTGTGAATTTAATATGAAGTAGAGAATCAAATATGGAACTAATGTGGTCTCTGAATATGATGTGAAGCGCAGGAAAAATACATAGGTAGAGAAATAAAACGCAATAAAAATAAATAGAAATAAAATTAATGCAACGAAGCCGAAAAATACATTTTATATTTCATTATATTTCAAAACGGAAACAAAAGTAAATTTATAGAACATATCGAAGAGAAAATGTTAATTAGGAACAAACAAATTAAAATACGTTTTAAAATAATTAATGTTATTAATCAATAAATAATAATAATATTTACGTTTTTTATAAAAAATAATAAAACTATGGCAAATACTTTCATTTATTTAATTAATGATTTAATTCATTTTATTTAATTTTTTTTTTAATTATTTAAATAATGATAATAAATATTTATTATTTTAGAGATAAAAACAAGTATATAAATATAAATATATAAGCAAGTTCTTAGAATAGGCTTACATACAAGCAATGCTCAAATATATAGTAAAAATCTATAGAAATAAATAATCTATTTATTATATTATTAGATTTACAGCGCTCTAAGCAGCTGAAATTATCCTTTGTTAAGCAGAGAGGACAAAAAAAATACATTCTGACATAGTGTTGAGCGCTGGCTGAAGTAATTGTATAAATAAATATATATGTATGTATATGGATAAAGCTACTCAGAAAACCACACACTCAATCTTTCTCTCACTCTCCTTCTCCCTCTCCCTCTCCCTCTCCCTCTCACTCTCTCTCTAGCCATCTCTGTCATGCATTGTCTGCACAATCTGGTATCGAGGTGTCAAACTCATATATTTACTTGTCGCCCCTTGATATTGTTGTGGCTGCCGTTGTTGTTGGCTTTGCGGCTGTTGTTTAATTTGACGCGTTTATTTGATTAGGCCCGGCTAAGCAGAGTACGTGACTGGGTTAATTTGCCAGACACACTCACACACGCACTCACGCACACACAGAGCCACTCTACGTATGTATGCGTAGTTCAGTGAGAAAAGTCAAATAAATCGCCAGCATGTCCTAAGTACATTTGCTTGTACACAAAAATGTGCATACTTCGCATAACAATGAAAGCAGCAGGAAAACTCTAACGATATGGCACACTGAGGGCACAGCTAGTGGCAGTGGCAGTGGCGGTGGCTGTGGAGGCAGGGGCGTGGCACTTGTATAAACTATTTACCAACTACTTATTGTTTGCCCATCAAGAATGCCGAAAAACCGAATCTGAACTCTTGCCCTAGAGCCAAAAGCATATTGACTAAGGGCTGCAATGGGTCTATTGACTTTTGCTGAAATATAATCTAGTAAAAAAGTAGAATTACTAGAAATACTAATATGCACAAATACAGACTAGCAACTCACAGTGTTAACTTTTGATTAGCAATCATTAATTCATTGATTATTAACAAGGCAAGACACGAACTCAATTGTCTGCAATATCTAAAAACTTTAAATAAATGGCTAAAATTGAAATAAAATTTATAATTACAAAAAAATAAAATGCTGATCAGTTTTAATCACATATGTAAATATATTGTATATGCCTTTTTGTATGTTTTTATTTTTATCCCTTTTTATTCATATATATGTTTAAATATATATTTTTATATTTTATTTATTTATTTACTAAATTTATAGTTTACTTGAAATTTGTAATAAATTCAACCAATCCCAAACATAATTCTTTAATTAATTTATTTTTTCTAAATTATTTATGTATACCCAAAAAGTATTTATAAATATGTGTTGTAATTTATCCAATGAGATAAATTCAGTATTCTTTAACTATAATTTTTATATATATTTTTTTTAAATTTTGTATTATTCATTTTGTACATGAAAAATTGTATAATAAATTCGGAACATCTATATATGCATATATATCTATATCTTTCTCTTTTCTGTAACAAATTTGGCTCAACTCTTTTTACAACTATAGTTAATTAGTTATATAATGCAAATGAACTCAGGCTAAAAACATTATAAAATAAAATTCTCAAAAATTTATTAGAGTATCACATTTAAGATAAAAGCTCCATTTTAATTTAAAATTTCAATTTGTCTTAAATAAGGGCATATGAATTGCTGTCTCTGGAAACGGGGGCTGCATAAATCTGCAAAAGAGCTCTGAGCCGTGGACAAACAGGCACAAAATGCCGCCTGGACGACCTCATAACAAACACAAAAGCATTTTCTGCTCCAGCTGGACAAAATGCCAATTTATGTCTCTCTATGAGGAGGGCATCCAACCCACCGCCCTCCCCTCCACCTCTCTGCCACTAACCGCCTACGCTTTTGTATGTTTTGGTGTCTGCAATTTTTGAAATGCAAACAAACAAAAATATAGTCAAACTCGAATTTGCTGACTTTGGTTGCATACATTATATATATTTATATAGAGAGTATAAACTGGGCTCCCGGCACAGAAATGTGCCTCAATAAACAAGAATAAGTAAAAGCGTTGCAGTCTGGCGTTATCGTACGCTGAATACCTAATTTTCCACGCCCCTAGGGCCGGTTGGAAAAAATCTTGACTATTTATAATAATAATATTTCATTATAAAATATTTCTAGTTTGAAGACCGAAGAGCGGACAGACAGCACTACAAAAAACGAATATACTCGTTTCAGTTTCGTGAATGAGTATAAATATATGCTTAAATATTTCATAAAAAACTTATGCTATATTCATAGGAGTAGAGGGAGTGAAGATGGGAGCGGGACTGGAAGTGGGAGAGTGAGGACAACCTGTATGCCTTACAATATGAATTATTTTAGCTTTTTTTTTTTTACTGCATTCATATTTTTATGACCCTTTGGCCTGGGGCCACATAGAAGAACTGGCTGTGGAATCAATAAGCGAGTTTGCAGACGATTTTCGCTGCCCTTTCTTATTTTATTGCTATATGTGTGGATATATGCGTAGCGGTTTTATGGCTCTGCCACGCCCCTTGCTGGGCGCATTTTATAGCCAACGGAGGGAGGATGGGGTCTGGTGGAACTGGCCTAGGCAACACTTTTCGCTTTGGCCGTAATGCATTGTGTCTAATACCCAATTAATTTGGGATTTGCCTTTAATGAGTCCCCCCAGCGAATTGCCAGCTGCCGCCACAAAACCGCCCAGCCTCGCCCCCTTGAATGCCTCTCCTTTTGCAACAGCCAAAAAATTGTGCGTGTGGGCAGCTCGAACAGCGGACTTAATTAGCGCCCTGGCTAGCGGTAATAGACACAAATATATAGCCATAAAAATGCCCACCAAATGGCCATACATTCCCAGACACACTTACATTCCCAGTCAAACACACGCACACACACACACACACACAGAGAGAGACAGAGAATAATGCGCTGCAGCACAGCGACAATAATTTGTATCCATCTGCTGCACATTTGCCATCATTATTGTTATTATTATTATCATCATCATTATTGCCAAATGAGCTCTTTAAAAAATTTAAGATTGCCTATACATGAATACCCATTAACACCTTGACAATTGGGCATATTTATGATGTCATAAAAATGATGTGAAAAAAAATATACAAATTTTTATGTGTACTAAAAATTTTACAAATTTAAAATAACTCTGCGGGGCTTTGTCAAATGTATGAAAAAAAAAAAAATATATAATATATAAATATATATACATATAAAAAAAAGTTTAATACATTAATATATGTAGATTAAACAATTAAGTTATTCAATAATTCAAATCAATAATGAATTGAATTAAATTAAATAATTCAGTCTTACACAATAAAATAATTTAAAAAAATAAAATAAAAATAAAATCGACAAATAAACACTACAGGGTATCTACAAGTTGAGCAATTAAAAAAAAAAATCAAACCAAAATTAATTTATATTTCTCATATTAAGTATACAATAATTTATACATTAAAATTTAATTTTAATTTTAAAACTTAAATTGATTTAAATTTAATATGCGAAATGAATGAAAAACCGCAATAATCTAACTGTGATTTGATTGCGTGGAAAAGTTCAAAGTTAGAGAAAAAGCTTAAATGCAATTACATTTACTTAGCGAATCTATGCGAAACCATCAAAATAAACCCTTTTCGCTTTATTATTTCGCTCAGCTCAAGCTCGTTTTATTTATATGATTTCTCATCAAATGGAATCCACACAAACAGAGCAACGCACACACTCACACATATACACAAATATATGCATAAGCACAAACAAACACATACAAGCACGTGCAAATAATATCCATCAGCTCTATGGCCGCAGATTTGTATGGGGGACCGCACCCAAAAAAAAAAAAAATATATGCAGAATAAAAGGGAAAACCAACAACAGGCATTAGAAGAAGAAGCAGAGGCAGAAGAAGAATAAGCAAAAGACGACGACAGCGGCAGCGGCAGCGACGCAGGGCCACTGTGAAAATGCGGTGCCATTTATTGAATCAGCTACAGGCAAATAGACGCGAGGGCAATCGGCACCCAAATTGTGCTGTGAGTATCTCTAACAACTAACTAACGGTCATGTAAATATGTGTGTGTGTGTGTGTGTGTGTGTGTCTAGGCATGTGTATAGAAGGCAGCGCATGCCGTGAACTGTTGCGCGAAGCAAGCGCCGTTAATGAACTTAAGCTCAGGCGCGCACACATAAACAAGTAGAATACACACACACACACACACACATGCATATTCACTCGCACGCATAGAGCGTAAAAGGAGTGCGACACACACACGCACACCCACACTAATACAGTGAGACGAGGCAGTGACCTACCAACCTACTCAAGCAATTTCGCATGCTATGCACGAAAACTGAAACCAAGGCAAATAAACGCCACGCCGCTTCAAACCAAAACACGCACACAAACACACACACACACACACACTCACTCTCATTTGCAAACACTCGAAAAACGGCAACAGTTTGCGCGAGCTTCCAACTAGAACATGTTGCGTGGTCGCAACCGATTGGTTTGAGCGCAACTCGCATCGAACTGCAACATGTTCGCTGCTGCCGCATGCCAAGAGCCGAACTATGACGTATGCATGAGAGCGCTCGTGGCTGTCTGCCATTGCCACCCACCGTCATACTCGGTGCGCTCGCGCTCACTCAATGCGACTCACTCACACCCGATAACACACACGTTGAGTGCGACGCTGTTTGAGCGCAAACGTCAACGTACTTATATTGGCGGCATCTTTTGTAGCAAAAAATTTTTCGCACAAGTATCGCAGACGACGCTGTTCTGTTCACACGCGACGGCAAACGTTGCTGCTGCGCCGCTGCGTTCCGGGCAGTTACAGTTACAATACGTATCAAAGTATCGACGTCAAAGCGCGGCGTGTGCGTGTGATAATACAAATTGTATATATACATATGTATGTATGTATGTATGCATATCACAGATATATTTTGTATCAAAAAATAAAGAGAATACACGCGTTGCAATCGAATAATAATAGCAACAGCAACAAATTGGAGTTAAATAAATAGGCACAAGTCTGCGCCGCGTCTTGCTGTCTATGCGTGCGTGCGTGTGTGTGTGTGTGTGTGGGTGCGTGCGTGCGTACGTCGCGCCTTGTTTCTGTGTAGTAGTGCGAGAAAAAAGCGCTGATTAAAAGCTTAAATTGGCTTAAACAAAGCGTACAATCAACAAGAAATAAACAATAAGCTGAACCATCAACAAGCAACAACAACAACGACAACAACAGCAAATAAAAATACAAAAACAAAACCGGCGCAAAGACGCTTCAACAACCACAAAAAAACCCCAACAACAACAACTACAACAAATAAATAAAAATACAATTATTTTGCTGATATTGCAAGCAGCTCAGCAGAAAGGTGCGACAAAATTTATAATTGCTTCATTTTTAATCACATTGTTCAACAATTGCTTCACATTTCTTAATTATTATATTTAATTAGCAAACACTGCACAAATATTTAACATAATTAATGCAAAAACTTGGCGTGAAAAATAACGGGGAACAGAAAATGAAAATAAGAAAATGCGAAACAAAATATTTCCATTTACATTTTCTTTAAATGCTTCGCTCATTGGCGGCGGCGGCGGAAATAATCGTCCGATATCTCTATATATTTACATATATACAAATGTTTAACGCTTAAGTCCAGACGTCTGCACACGATTTTTTAACACTAAACAACATGAATTAAATAAATATTTAGAGCAATTTATTTGCGACTTTTTACGGCGAATTTGTTGAGCTTTGTAAATAGCATTTTACATGGAAATTTGTAGCGGATTTAAAAGGGACTTTAAATATAGTATATATAGTATTTTTCAATATACATCCGTAGTAAATTTAAAGTATACATTTTAGTGCAAATTTATAGTTAAAGTGTTTTCATGAGCTCGGGTCGTATACTTGATAAATTTCTATTTGAATTCTTATGATTTTGCTTTCAGAAAAAATCGATAAATAAAGATTTAGCTTTGCTTTAAGTTATTTAATATATTAAATACAACACTCAAATGTTTTATCCACCTAGAGCCATCTGCAGTACTTAAATTTGAGAATTTCTTTCTGAGCAATTAAATTTAAATTCTGTTTATTGCGAATAGTTTTTGCCCATAAATAAATTTGTATATAATTATTTAGTATATACAAATAACGTCTAGATCAGCCTCGAATTTTAATTGTTTATGCTGTAAAAGAAATATTTTTAAAATATTGAAAATAAGTCTTAGAAATTACTTTAGCAAGTTAAACTTTTGAGCATAATAAATTATGTTTATTGTATTTTTATTTAATTTTGGAATGAATCACAAATAAAAGCACTAATAATGGTATACAGAAAATTATTTACCATTTATTAATATAAAGTATTTTCCATTTTTCAATGAAGATATAAAAAGATAAAAATTAAAATTAAAAATAAATAAATTATATATAAATAAAAAAATATACGAAATGAACAATAAAAAAATAAAATAAAAATAATTTAACTTTAATGAAATTAAAAAATTGAATAAAATAAAAAATAAATAATATTTAACAAAAATTTATGAAACATATGGATATTTATGTTGAATCATATTTGTATGTATACCTTATAATAGATATGGACATATTTATATAATATATCCTTATCTATATATATATATATATATACAGCAATTTCAATAAGTACTCCACAAGCTAACGAACCCTCAAAAGCTATTCCGATCAATGCATAAATTCAATACAAATATTTGTTTTGTAGTGTCTGCTAAATACTTGGAGAGAAGCAAATCAAATCAAATATACCTAACAATGTGCTGTGTATAACAGCTGTATTTATATATATTTTATTTAAATCCATTCTCGCTTGTTAACTGCAGCCGATGAGAATGAAGAAGAAGAAGAAGAAGCAGCAGAAGAAACATGTGTTTAAGATATATCTACAAAAAGTCTTTTATAAATATATAAATATATGTATATGCATATATATATTTATATGTTTATATATATAATGGAAATGAAATCATTTAAGATTCTTAAGAATTGGCATGTTGGTGCTAAAGCTCACATACACATATAGATACACACACACACACCTATATACAGAGCTAAATAAATAGCTAAGGGAACCGTCAGCTAAAGAGACAAATCTTTTTTGTTAAGCATTATCACAGAATTGTTTAGCGCCAGCTGATTAAGTGTCAAAATGTGTGCAAAGTGTGCGAATAGAAAGAGATGAATAGCTAGCAAGAGAGTGAGCTATAGTTAGAGTGACAGAGATAGGGAGAGAGAGAAGTGATGCTGCCTGCTTGCAGCTTTTGCCAATTTCAACTTCATTTCCATCAGTGCTACGTGCCGGGATCTTAAACCGGAAATATGCTCCAAGCAGCCATCGCACCATCCCCTTCCCCCTTTGCAACGCTTTCAACCGCTTTTCCACGGTGCTCCCCTTGTTGCATATCGCTCAGCGACAAACCAATTTACTGTGGACACTAAAAACTACGAGTGAAAATATGTCAGCGGAATGCGTTGGCGATTTGCTTAACAACAATTTCAAATGAGAAAAGCAAAAGGCAAGCACCCGAAATTCCCAGCGACAGCAACGGGGAAACAAAACAGCAACAAAAACTTGTGTTTACAATTCTAAAACAGTTAAAGGCAAACCAAAAAAAACCTAGCCAGAAGAAAAACAAAAATAATAGCCGAGATTTTTAGCATAATTAGAATTACGGCCTATAATTACATTGTTTTACAACTGAAATGACCTTGGCCATGAATTTGCCGTTGCCATAAACCTATTTACAGCAATTTGTTTAGGTTTTACAACATTTCCAAAATTTACATTAAACTGATTCAATGGCTGAACGTAATTTTAGTTTTAGTTGTGGGCAATTATATGTAGAATATATATTTGTAATTAAAACGATGTTCGATGTCTATGTTAATGTAAGAATATTTCAGAATTGATTGCTCTGAACAATAGAGTGGAAACAAGCTGTAGTTAGTTCTTAAAACTGAAAGTTTGTTGTTGCTGAAATGTTAACAGCAGTAAAAGTTTGTTGAAAACAAAATTTGTGTTGACTCTTACATAATTACAACTGAAACAGATGATGCTATAAGGCATAATTAATTAGAGCTTGAGGTCGTTGTGATTGACGGGTGAGTGGGTGGCTAAGAGAGGCGATAGACTTCGCAGGGATGTTACGACGATTTCGACTCGTTAAAGTTAATAAAATTTCAAAATAATTTAAAGAAACATAAAAATATCATAGAAATATCCAGAAAATTATGGTGTCCTATAATAACAAATTATATTTAATATGTTACAAATATTAATATAAAAATTATTTTAATAAAAATTAATATTGTATTGTATTTATATTTTATTATAATTTATTTAATTTATTTTTATTAAAATATATCTTGAAAATTAAAATGGAAAAATATGTAAACGATAAGTAACTTTAATAAAAATAAATACTATTCATATATATATTTTTTAATTTTTGAATAATTATTTTTAAACGGCTATTAAAATTTTAATAAATTCAAATTATTAATTTTTTAAAATTATTATTACTATTATTAGTATTTCATATAATGGTTTTATTTATTATTATTATTTTTTTTTATATCTAAATAAAAATTTAAATTGTCAGTGGTGCACACAATATTAAATTTAATTTTGTCTTAACAAAAAACCTTTTCTAGGTTTTTCTAGTTGGCTGTAGAGAATATTCTATTTCATTTATTTTGGTTTCTATATAATATATGTGCTAGAAAACAAAAGTAATTTGCTTTTTGCAAAACAGAGCATAACTAAGTTAGAACTAATTGAAAATTTATACGCAACAATTCAGCTCGGATTCAATTAGTTCTCCAAGAGCTCCCATCAGGTTCTTTCAGTGAATCTGACTGTGTATATATATTTGTGTGTGTGTGTGTGTATTCATTTGCTAGTACTTAACTGCTTTAAAGAGCCGCAACAACAAACAAACAAAAGGCATATTTAAAGCAGCCCCGGCCAGATAAAGAGGCCTGCACTAAAGATAAGCCAGAAATTTGGTACGTGCCTGAAATGCTATAGCCCCTATAAGCGAGACAGAGAGAGAGAGAGAGAGCATGAGGGTGGGCAATGTCAGGGGAAAACTAAAACAGTTTTTTGCAACTGTAACTGTGACAGACAACGGGGAGTGGCGGGGGGCAAGTTCACTGGGCCCTGCCAGTTGTCGCCTTGAAGCACGTGTGCCAAACATTTGCATTTGTAAATCAATTACAACATTTACCAGAATAAAAGAGAAAACTTTTTCTCATTCGAAATGTTCGGGGCAGACGAATTGCTGCACTGGGCGGCACAGAGCGCCAGCTGTGTGTTAATGGCCACTCTTGTAACGTATCGTATTGGATCGGCTGGGATGGAGGGAGCCAGCTGAGTGAGCAAATAGTAGCTAATGCCACACACACAAATTTCAATTCATGTGCCCAAACATCTATTGCCATGCCCAAAAGTAAAATTGCTCACAGCAGTACGCCCCCCCTCCCGGCGCTCCGCCTGCCTGTTACAGTAATCTCTCTGCTTATTGTACACGCCCACCTCCCACAGCTCCCACACCAGCACCGCCATTGGCCTCCGCTCGCGTTTTCGCAAATGACATTTGACATTACTAAATGAAATGCAATCAGAATTGTTTATGGGATTTGTTGGCCCTGGTAACGCACAGCACACAGTCAGCTTCCAGCATTATCCCCTCTTCCTCTCTCTTTTGTTTTTGTCTTAATCAAGTCGTCGAAGCATTTTCATTTATCTTTCAAGGAGCTAGAGCCAGAGCCGGAGCCAGAGCCGGAGCCTTGACTATGGGTAGTTAGGCCATATGTTGTCAAGTTGTTGACGCTTAAGTCTCGGCTAATCTTATCGAAAATCCTTTCGTTCCATAGCATTGGCATTTTTTTCTGATGCTGTGCATCGCTCTTTGAATTCAATTTCGGCTGACAACAAAAAAAAAAAAAACAAAAAAAATGTTTCAACTTTGCCTGGAAACCGATTACGAGCTTACCAGAGTCTTTGGCGAACGTTTTTTCCAGCACTTTTTACAAATGGCTTTAAAATGAATGTTTTTTAAGGTATTTTCTTTGGAATTGGCTTGGATATAAATTATTTAACATTTTGCACTCGTTAGCAAACGCTGGCTGAAAATTAAAATGATTAAATTCATTGAAAATAATAATACTGATTTTTGCATAAATTTATGGCAAACGTGGAGTATATAAAGAAATATATTTAAAATAAATATTTAAAAAATAAAATAAAATAAATAAATAACACAATGCACAAAAATAATATATAGAAAAGTACAATATTTTATAAATATATTTTATTAATATTATTTTAATCCTTTCTTTACATTATGCTTTATTTATAATTCAGTTAATATAAAAAGAGCATATATTTTTTTCTAATTAAATTAACTTCAAAAAAAGAAGAAAGATGTTTCGAAAGAAAAGGCAAAGGGCTTCATTTTTTTATTTTATTTATTTTTTCAATGAATTTCTCCCTTATTAATTTTTCTACAACTCCAATTTGCATGCTAATGAAGTAAATCTAAAATTACGAAATTATATAAATTAAATAAAAAGTAAATCAACATTCAGAACATATTCAAATCTCAACTTCATATTCATTATAAATTCGAGTTTAAAAAACTGCCAAAAACATGAAATTTAAAAATGTATAAAATTATAAATAGAAGTGAAATAAATTAGAAACTTTAGGCAGCGTAAAGCCATCAAAGCTGACCAAAAATCACGTTTTTAAACAGCAGCTTAAATGCGGAATATATTAATTTATAATTGACTTTGAACAATTACCCGAAATTAATTAAAAAGTAAATGAAATAGGGCAAAATTCGCTCAAAATTTGGCATTTAAAGAGCGCTACAGTTGACTTGATGCACGGGCAGCTTTAATTAAAACCAATTTATTTTAACAATTATAAATGTTGTTTACGAGAAAATTCGCTTGGCATAGAATTCCTGTTTGGGTAAATTGCGAAAAACTTGTCCTTGCACTAAACTGAATGCACAGAAAATGCTGCATTTTATTTATATTATTCCAAGAGATTTTCGTTTTTATTTCTTTTTGCTTGTTAGAGGCATTCATGAGAGTGCAAGGGGCATATTGGTTTTGAGCAATGCCAGGCTGTCCAAGCCATTATGCTGCTGAGGTTGGAAAATTTGGCAGAAGATAGCGCCCCTTGGGGCCTGGCCAATGTTTTTCGGCATCTCAGAAACCTTTGTTAACTGAAATGTAAGGGAATTTGTAAATGAAATGTCTATGCGGATTGATAACAGAATTTCATATATATATATATTGTATATATCGACGCATATGTGGGCGGGGCAAACCCGGCAAACCCTATTTCCCCTACAGTTTAGGAGTTAATAAATTATATGTACATAAATTTAATTATTATGAATAAGTATTCTGCAGTCGGTAACGCCCCAAAGTGCAACGCTCTTACTTTTATTATTTTTGTGTTTTGTGGTCCAAAGAATAATTTAAGCTTTGCACAGCTGAACAAAAGGAGGGCGTAAATGCTCTTCTGTTCTTACCTTGAATGTAAAATCTGATTTTATATAAAATCAAGCGGGGGGTCTCATTCTCTCTCTCTCTTTCTCTCTTCCGCTCTATGTTAGCATATTAATTTAAAATAGTTTTTATGTTAACAGCAAAATGATTCTGATTGCATATTTAAATATTTATAACAATGTGGAAGAGCTGGCAAATCAAATCGAGCGTGCCATATGTTAAAATACTGTAAAAATTGAACAAAATATTGAGCATATTAAAGGCAAATAAAAAAGAGAGAAAATGTAAAATAATATGCGCATAAATTTCATATTATTAAGCCACACGAATATTAAACAGCAAAAAAAAAAAAATCGAAAAATCAAATGCAGACCCTTTAAAAAAACACACACACACACACTCCTACACAATCACACACATTCGCACACACACAAATTGAGTGTGAAATTTTACGCGCCATTTAACAGAAGGCGGCCTCAAGTTAAATGTTTTTCTTCGTTATATTTTTTGCCTTTTGTTTGATGCCGTTTTTTAAGTGAAATATGCCCTTAAGCTGGGGAGAATAGGCAAAATTTGTCTAGCCAGGGCAGTGCGTGACCAAAAGATGCTCATTAAAATGATGTTATATAAAGCTAAATGAAGAGACTATTCAATAGATGTCAATAGGTCAATAAAGGTCTCGTGAGGTTTCTTTTAATTATTCGAAAAATATAATTAACTAATATAGAAATTTTTATTTATACATATTAGAGGAGTAACATATATACATTTTAGATATATAGAATAATTAAAGAGTATAAATAATATGCAGAAATTCTTGAATTTTCAGGCTTAGCTAGAAAAGTGAAGCTTTGCGAGAAATTCTATTTTTATTCAATTTTCCATCGACCTTTGCCCGTAGTCTATGATGAAAAACACACACATACGCATATTGAAAGACTTCTTAGAAGAGGCTTTACAACATTTCTTCTCATATTCTAGAACACATTCAATTTGGTATTTTATTCAGTACACAAAAGACTTTTTCAATATGAATATCGATTCATAAATATACCCTTCGAAATTTGAAAGGAATAATTTATGGCAGAAATATTGCGTGCAGGAGATTAGCATAATGAGCAACCTTCAGCTCGGGTGGCATACGAAATTAGAGGGTATCAGGAGCATCAGAGTTAAGGCAGCAAGCGGCTAAGCACAAAGCATTTAGCAGCACTGTCAATTATACCAAAAATATACTTATAAGCAAGGACTCTATAACTAAGCAGGAAGAGGATGGAATATAAACTGGCACAGGAGTGAAATAGACTTGTCACCTTTTGTGTGCAGAGAGGGAGAAGAGGAGAGAGAGAGAGGGAGCGAGGTAGTGACTGAGATAGAGAGCGTATATATGTAGAGACACATGTGATGGCATTATAATGATGATGATTCCTTTCCACTCCTCTTATGCCTGCCCAGTCGAATGTGTCTGTGTGTAAGACGCTTAACCAACTGGCGACTCGGAACGGTGCTAAGCCGCTGGCGCTCATTGTGGTTAAGTGGGCGCGCGGTGGGGCGGGGCGGTCCTTTATTTTCTTCTGGTTTTTTATACCCTGTTTTTTTTTTTTTTTTTTTAATTGTTGTTGCTGGCAAGCGGATGTGTGCGCCATGCAGCCAAGTGTACAAAATGGCGTCAGAGCAAAAGTATTAAACGTAGCAACTTGAATTTTCACAAAATTGTAAAGCAGTGACACAATAACACACACACACACTTATATTCCCCCTCTCTCTCTCTGTTTCTCTCCCCTCTCAGGCATATGTAAATTGTTCAGTGCCACATGTGGCACAATGTGTAAATAAGCGCGTTAGACTTTAAAAATCGTTGCCTACGCTCTTGGCTCTTGGCTCCTGGCTCTTGGCTCTGGCTCTGGCTTTGGCAGCTGCCCCAGCAGCGCCTGTCACTAGCTTCTGCCTGCTTCTTCTTCGTCTTGTTCTTCATCCTTTGCAGCTCCTGCTGTTGGCTTACTTAGCCCACGCCCACACAGCGTCTGTTGTGGCTGTTGCGTCGTCTGTTGCTTGAGCTTATTGCCAGCAACTTTTTGCCAGCTTTTCTCGAAAATGAATAGCACTGCACACAAACACAAACACACACACACACACACACACACACAGACATACATACAATATATTCACACACACAACGAAACCCCAACAGTACACCTCATATTTGTTTACTTTTTTAAGCCTTTGCTTAAGGTATTCTTATTTTCTTAGGCATTTCGTTGCCGATTTCTTATGAGGTATATATATACATACATATATATTTCAGATTTGCACTGAGTGTTGACTCCAGACAGCTGGCTTTAGCAAAAACAATGTGAAAAAATATATTCTAAATTTGTTTTTATTTTATTGTTATTTTTTTTAGTTTTTAGGCTGATAAGCATCTGCTTGGCTTCGTTGGCCATTAAGGCAAATGTTTCTTGTGCTAAGATTGATATATTATAATAATAAATTAAGTATCATATTATAGTTTTCCTTCATTTAGATATTTTTCGCTCTTGCCATAACTCTTTGTAGCAAAATAAATTCTGTAGATTTATTAACAGCTGAGTTGAAATTATTTTTTCTTTGCCCGTTTCTAAGAGAACTAGACTATTATTGACTCAGCGGTTTCTCAGTCATTTATATTGGAAGTATATAAATTTATACAAAGCTAGCAAAACTCTGCAGAGGTTAACATGTCTACAGTAGCCCAGATTCATAAAAAAGATTTTAATATTGATAAATTTCTATATGTTTATATGTATATACATATACTGAACAATAAAAAAAAAAAATAATATTTATAAAATTATTATGTATGATAAACAATAATATACATATATACATTTATTTGTTATTGCATATATATTTTTATAAATTTATTAAATAATTTTTAGCAACATCTACAACAGCGCGAGACCCTTCTTAACTTTGACTTGACTTTATCTAATCAAGCTTAAATTTTACTCACTTTATAGCTCATATATCAACTTGTTAACAATGAACATGTCTTATAAAAAACTTGATAAAGTTCCAAAAATAAAAGCCATATATATAAATAGCTCTACGTATCATTTACTCCATGAAAACAGCATTAAACCAACTACTCACCTATCATTAGACAAATTGTAAAATATATATGTATATATATATATTTATATGTATATGTCACACACTTATACACATATCAGATATCAGCTTGAGCCATGTGGAGCCGCAATGAACAGTAAATACTTATATATCTGCCTGCAAGAGCATTTGCTGTTCACATAGCTCCACCCTCTCTCAGCTTGTTATGAGCGTTTGCTTAAGTGCCAAAAGGGTTGTCAACTGTTTAAACTGGGGGGAAGGCAGGCAAAGGCAAAGCAGCCAAGGCAAGGCAAGGCAAGGTTTCGCTTGAAAAAACATCTCAATTTCATTTTATATCTTTAATAAAGTAATTGTGCTGAATGAATAAATTAGCAGTCGGTGTAATATGCTAATTGCCGCAGGAAGTCAAAGAAATTTCAAGTATTTTCGCCTTGACTTTCGTAAGTGTTTTTGGACTATTTCTCTAAAAGGGAAAAAAAGAGAATAAAAAGAAAATCATTTTCTTTTTACAATATTTCATATATGAAAGCATTTCATTTTCATATTCTTTGAACTTCAATCAAAAAAATAAAAGAGCTCCTTACACATTTAAATGTAAATGTGTTGAGCGGCAGCTGTTAACCAGGCCAGGGTTGCCAGGCTGCGCAGCAATAATACAGAAATGAAACAATTTCAGCATATCAAATCAAATGTGTAGCGAGTGCTGGTATCGCATAGTTGGTTTTGTCTAGCATTTATTTAGCTGCCTTGCCATTTGCATGTGTGAATAAACCCATACACACCACGCACACACACACGCACACATTTACAAACATATGCTAGTGGGCGGTAGAGGTAGGCGGAGCATTTGTGTGTGTGTTATTTGTTATTGTTAGCTTACCTCAAACACATTTTTATGACATTCAATGGCAGCAGCAACACAGCTGAACGTCAAATTGAACGCCAGACGGTGTAAACTTTTCTGTTGACAGCAACAACAACAACAACAACAACAACAGCAACAAAAAGGAACAAAGTAATATATATACATATATGTGTGTGCGTCTGTAGGGAGTTGAAGAAGAAGAAGAAGTTGTAGAAAAAACACGTTCTGCAAATGGGGCCAACTAAATTGTTGCTGCACATGCGGCGTATGCGTAATAAATCCATTTGACAATGACGTCACAGCGACCACACCACGCCACTCAAGCAAATAACACTTTGGTATTTAAGCAATTTGCATGCCTGACTCACCTCCCCTCCCCTCCCCTCCCCTCCCAACCTGTATGGTGTCTAAGTTCATTTGTCGCGAGTTATTAAATTTGCTGCCAAGTTCCTTGGGTTAACTTCAAAGCTAGTTTCGGGCACAACAACTTTGCCAGACGCTTCCCAGCGCAAGTTTCTGTGTGTCCTGCGGCTTTTGCGGCCAAGCCCCAATTTTAGCTATGAGGGAATTGCCAGCAGAACTTGACTGCGGGCAACACTCTCTCCTGCTCTCTCTCTCTATATATATATATATATATATATATATATATATATATGCACTATATTATATATCTATGTGCACACTTAAAAATTCATTTATATACACTGACAGAAAAATAATTAAAGTTCTTGAGTGTTCATAATTGATTTAATTTGCCTGGCGGAGAATTTCTATTGCCAGTTAACTTACAAGAGGTGTTTGTGGCACGCACAGGGGAAATTGCCACAATTTCGAGTAGAGCATATTAACAAATTTCTTATTGAAAAAAAACTTCGGCAATTTATATTTTAGCAACTTTTTTAATAAAGAAAAAACTGAAAGACAATATTGAAATTTTTCCGAATCTTCCCATTTTTTTCTTATAATTAATTAAAAATTGTGATTTGCATATTACCAAATGAATACAAATTTATTAAATTAATTAAAATTTCTTTGTTATATATATTTTTAAATTATTATTTATAATCATTGTAAATTTATTTAAAATAATTAAATTTGTGTATATTTTTGTTTTTCTATTTATCTTTCTGTTTAATTTTTTTTTATTATTTATTTGCATTTAATTTTTGTATTAAGAAAACATTTTTTTCTTATTTTATTTTATATTAATTATTTTATTTTTATTTTATTTATTTATATTATTATATTTTTACTTTATTTACATTTGTTATTTACTACATTTATTTTATTATATATTTTTATTTTTATTTAATTTTTAGTAAATTTAGCTAACTAAAACATAATTATTCTATTTATATTTTATTTTCTTTGCTGATTTTTTCACTATTAATTTTTATATTCTTTTATGTATATTAAACATTTTTTTCCTTGAACAAATTCTGATATATTATATATAATTTTAATTTTTTTTATTCCATTTATATTATATTTTCTTTGATTTATTTTCTTCTGAAGTTTATTTTAATATTAATATTTTTGTCTACAGTTTTCTTTTGTATAGCTTTACAATCTAGCTGTTATAATTTGTCCCCTTTGAGCAAACTCTGTTCTAGCCTTAATATATTAGCCAAAGTATTTCTTGCCTTTTATGAGCAGCTCGTAAATTTGTTTACCAAAACTTTTCGCTGAGTGTAACTACCAAACTTTTAACTTCTAATAATGCGCCTGCTCCCACCTACCTGCTCCTACCTACAAGCAATCTCCAGTTCGGTCTCTTCTCCTCTCTCTCTCTCTTTTTCTCTCTCCCTCTCTTTCCCTCTGCTCAAGTGCTGTTTCTGACGCTTTGGGCCCATCGTTAAGTTTCGTTTTTCAATATCATTTTTCAGCGCTTTTAACGTTGCATGAAAATTGAAAATTATGCGCGCCTGCCTTTTATTTTTAATTTACGTGCAAAATGTTGAATGCCATTAAGGTGAATGTGTGTATATGTATGCGAGTGTGTGTGCGTGTGTGCGTGAGTGTGTGTTTTTGGCATGTTTTGTAAAAATTGGCGCACATTTGTGATACGTTTCAGTTGATAAGCGCCGACTCGCGCTCACAACAATTTATGTTGTATTTAATCAGATTGAAGCTCAGCTTTTCAATGCTCGCCCACCTGCTCTAGGCGGCTCGCACCTGAGCGATAGAGATCTACAAATTTCTGTGAACTGCAATTTACATGCTGGCAATTTGTATAATTGATTAAATATGCGTGCCGCTGGCGTTTGTCACGAAAATCGCGTACAGCATTTACCCAACTAAAGCAGAGGGAAAAACCAACTAACCAAAATTATGTATATATATATATATATATATATCAATATATATTTATGTATGTATGTGTGTGTGTGTGTACATGTCTAATTAATATGCCAACCCAGACCTAAATGCGGCTATTTATCCAAAATATACGAATATTTTCTTGACTAGGCAATATTATTATTAAATTAGTGCGCTTAATTATGATGTTCTTGGCACACACACACATACATACAACTGTTGAGGTATTCGGAGAGCTACTATAGACCTCTATCTGCGATAAGGCACGTCTGGAATTGGGTCGCAGCAAAGTTAAGCCCGGCCACGCCCACCCCCAGCGCCAGTCGACGACAGCCCAGCAGCTTGGCCATTTTATTGGCCTGTGGCATGAAATGGCGCTGACTGCTCCACTTTTTGTTACTTTTATTTTGTTGTAGTTATAGTTCTTGTTGTTGTTGTTGACTTTATGAGCCCAAGCAAAAATATGAAGTGCACGACAAATTATTTGCCGCTGCTGTAGGTCGCGTACGGGACAAAGTAAGGGATGAGAAAGACAGAAAGAGAGAGGGAGGAAGAGAGAGAGAGGGGGAGAGAGAGGGAGCAGGTTAAGTTATAGCCAAAGTTGACATGTACATCGGGAGGCAAACACTCAATAGCCGCTGACACATGGCATTTGATTGCGTTTCTCCATTAGGGCGCCGAAACCCCTTTGGGTTACACACATATATACATATATATATATATATAGGAAATATACTGAACCATTATACACACGGATATGTTGTCGGCCATAAAAATGACTCGTATTCGCTGCAAATGGCACAAGGTCAGCCCAACTTCCCGGGACAATCAGATTATGTGCTTTGCTTTCTGTGTGAGTTCGCACGAATCCTGTGATTCGATTTGAGTACTTCAATAGAATCGCGTCGCTTTTGGCTTGCCTCGGGTATAAATTTATATATGTATTAATTTGTGACAATTATATTGTGGCAATTATACAGTTGCGTTTATAAAAATAATGCGACTCAGTAATTGACCGATTTACATATTTATCATTAGAAAATCTAATACCTTTATAGAGATTGTTCATTTTATACATTAAATATACAATTAAATAGTGTATGTAATGGTATTTTTTATTTTATTATTATTATTTTTTTTTTTAGAGGCAAAGCAGAAAAAGGAAAAAAATTCTATTGAAATAATTACGAAAATAAGATAATATACCCAAAAGACTTGTTAGACATTTTTTATTTTTTTTCCTTAAACTTTCAAAGTTTCAATACTTGTTTTATATATAATACAAATCTATTTAGCTGACATTTATTTATTATTTATTTATTATTATTATTTATTTATATTTATTTACTCAATTATTTAACTCTTTTATTGTGTGTGTCAATATAAATATATTTAAATAGTTAACTAAGTGTACAGCAAACTCAATTACTCACAAAAATTCAAAGCTTCAGTTCAGAGATATGGCTTAACCTTGAGCATTTCTACAGTTTCGTGCTTAAAGTCATTTTCCAAAAGGTTTATGCGAATTTTAGGCAAAACCCTAGATGTTTTATAGCCCTTAGAGCTAAATAACTAATTTGTGCACTCATAGCATACATATTATATACAAAGTGTACGAAAAAAAATGTGCCTAACAAATATGTAAAATATTATTCATGGCATTATTTATCAAGAAAATAAATCAAAGCGCACTTAAATGGAATTTCCCATGAGAATTGCAGCAAATTATGACAAATTAATGGGGCAGATTATAAGCAAGGTCAGCTAGGGGTATAACTAGATTAAGTACTACGAATTTTTGATATTTTAAATGCATTCAGAAAGAAAGGCAGAAAAGAAAAGAAAGCAGAGCCAAGCTCAACTTTTTATGTAATTCTTAATAGTTTTTAAATATTTAAATTGTTTTAGCAACTCTAGCGGGAGCCTGCAATTATTGTAAAAACATTTCAATTATGAATTAATGTAACTTCCACTTGGTTTTTGTTTTAAGTCAACTGCACAGTGTTTACACAGAATTAGAGCTCACATGGACAAAGTTAAGGTGGAAAGGATGCAGCTGCTTTCCATTTTCATGATGAAATTGAAAAAGTTGCTGACATGTGTGTGTGTTCTTGAGTGTGTGTGTGTGTGTGCAACACTTTTGGCAATTACATTTTTAGCTGTAGCCATAATTGAAACTGAAACTGAAACCGAAATCTGAAACAGAAAACGAAATTGAAAACATAATAAAAATATTTCCTTTATCATAACACACTCATAACATGCTCAGCCGTGAAAAAAATACACTGAATGCCAATAGTATACGCTCGCATGCCTTTTGTTAGTGTCTAGTGTGGGGTGTGCCTGACTGGGAAATACCCTCTGAAAGAGGAAATCGCTAAAAAAAATATATATATATATAAATGTATATATTACACCTGACATGATCATGAATATAAATCATATATATATAGACTAAATGCCACGCCCTCCTCCACTTGCATATGTATTTATGCTGACACGCCCCTTACACCCGCTTTTCCCCCTTTTTCAATGGACTGCATACCAGAAAATATTCCAAAAAATAACTTTTGCCTGTGCTCCTGTGAATATTAAAGGCTTGATTGAGTGGGCGGTGGCATAGTCCGAGTTTCGGCCCACAGGTGTTGTTGCTGCTGTAGCCGGTTGCTGCTGCTTTGATTCGCTTTAATAAATGCTGCGCTACAAATTGCAGTCGACGCCTTGTGCGCCAATATATTACAACGTACCCAGAGTTGACCTCGCTGCCTGGCAGGTGGCAGGTGGCATGTGGCATGTGGCATGCTGCATGCAGCTTGGACACATCAATACCTATGCCCAGCGCTGGTCCCCGGTCCGAGCGGCGACCTGGCACATATTTTAGCATAAAACATTTACATAAAACTTTCACGGCTTATGGCGCACGAATGCAGCGCAAAAGTTTCATTGTGCACACTGGCCGTTCATCTACAGCGGGCACTCACTGTGACACGCCCCCACAGATGGAGCGAGCGAGCGAGCGACCGCTGAGTTACTTTCAATTTCTCTCCCTCTCTCTCTCTCTCACTCCCTTAATTTTTTCAAATTTAATCCATTGCAAGCGACAGCAACAAGCTAAGGGATAAACTGGCTGCTAGGAGTGGGGCCTGAGCGACTGCCAGTTGAGTTAGTTGCAACGGTGTTATATTATATGAGCTTGACAGGCAATCAGAAATGCAATTGTTAGCACAATTAAGCAATTAATGAGATTTGAATATTTAATTGCAATTGATTTTCATCGCTAATAAGATTTTGTGTCTCTAATCGCAGCTATAATCAAGATTTATTCCTTGTTTAAAGTTGCCTAATTGTAGTTCTTTTTCTTTATACTTTAATAAAATACTGAAAATATACCAAAAAGATAAATATACAAAACATCTCATTGACAACTTCAAAATATATTTAAAAAAATTATGTAAAATTTAAAATTGATTCGAATTTACTTCATTTCAACAATTTAATATATTATTAAAAATTATAAAAAATATATAGTTCATATATAACATATATCTAAAATATATATTATATATCACATATATATATATAGTAAATACCATAAAATTATCTGAAATACAACTATATACATATCACATATACAATTGAATTTTTCAGATTTTATTTAGTGTATATATCGAAACGTAAATTGCTATTGATCGGACGTAAAACCACAAAAGCTCCAATGTAAGACACATTTATTTAGTACAAAAGTATAAAATACATATATACATATGTAGAACTAGTTTACAGTTGCATGACTATATCGATTCTATATGCTTGTAGAAATGAAACTGCAGCTATCGCTGAATTTTCTCTACTTTTCTCTGTCCTCTCGATCTTTTCACTCGCATGTTTTTAAGAGTAGAGGTCTAATACAATTTAGTTTGATTTTTCTTATACAATTTATAGAATTTATAAATAAATAAAATATATGTTTTTAATATATTAAATGAATAAATTGTGTAGTTTAATTAAAAATTCTACAACAATTCCAATTTTACAAGAGTCCATATAACAAAAGCTGAATTCGAATATGTGGTAAGCCCGGTGTGAGGAAAGGTTTGTGACCTGGCTAAAAGCCAGTATACCCGCTTTACTAAGTAGCATAGGGTATAGAAACTACCATTCGTCTAACAACTTCGCTAGCTCCCTGGAGTAGACTTTGCAATTTGCTGGCACAAACACACACACACACACACACACACACTCAGAATAAAGCCAGCCCTAAGTAGGACTTGACTACTCTCACCTGCGCTTCACGTTTTTTTTTTTTTCCCACATTTTTTTCTCAACATTTTTTGCCGCTACCTTTTCTTGCGCGTACTCAAAGTATTCCCTAGTATTTTCTCTCTCTCTCTGCCTGAAGTTCTTGTTGCTTTTGTCAGGTTGGGCTGGACTTGGTTTCGCTTGCAACATTTCGTTAGCTTCAAACGAGCATTTCGGCCCGCTGGCAAAGAGCTGTTCATAAATTGCATGTTGGCTTTATTGCGGGTGTGCGTGTGTATGTATGTGTGTGTGTGTACTGGCATGTACTCCATTTTGTTTTTTAATAGACCCTCTTCGCATTTAAACTGTTATGCTTGGCGTGGCTCTGGCGCCGGCACAAAGGGCACCTTTCCCACTTTTATCGCTTAAGCCAAATCAGTGTCGAGCTACACAGACATGCATACACACACGTATATGTATATATGCATGTATGACCCTATCCTGTCCCAGGCAGAATCGATAGTGTGCAGCCCGAGCTAGAGGGAAATTCACGTTTCGCCTGCAATTTGTAGCTGACCCTCTGGCATCAAGAACTAGCCTTTGGCCTAAAGCGCCATCAATTTTTGGTCTATTCCGCTGGGCCGCACACGTTCGCCTTTTAATTTACGGGCAATTAGCGAAAAAAAGAAGAATGAAGGTAACTCGTCTCATTAAAAATGTTTGTTTACTCTGCATATTAGTTAATTAGGCAATGAGAAAGCCAAAAAAAAAAAGCTAAATGAAAACTAATTAAAAATCAAGAGCAAATTTAAACATTTCTGTGGGCTTCGTTTATGCCTGAATGTGTGTGTGTGTGTGTGTGTGTGTGTGTGGTGGGTGCTCTGGCTCTGTATTTCAATTCAATTTCTCTTGTTTCCATTCGAATTTATATTTGTTTTCCTTTTGGCTCGGCCCCTCGGCGATTATGAGCAAAGTGTTAAGTGATTTATGCCCGGCACGAAACTTTTATTACTTTCGATATGTGGGCGGCAGCCTAATGCGATATATGATATATGCATTGTTGACGCGCCGATTGAGCCGATACTGCTGTGTCCATTACGAAAAAAATAAATAAAAATAAACGACAATCAGATAAAGCATAGACCATAATGAAACATTTGAAACCATTTATTACAATGCCAATATAAATATATATATAGTCGGCATAGTCAATGGCCTGGGAAGTTGCTGAATGCCAAGCGATTTTATCGCATAGTTAAGGAAATTATATTCTGGGTTGAGCTTTAAGACTGTGAGGTTGCCTTATGAAGGAGCGAGGCAGAAGAATAGCAAAGAATAGATGATAAGTATATAAGTATTATTAAACTAAAGTCAGAGTCATATGACAAAGTAAAGTTTTAAAGCGTATTAAAGTTAATTTGTTATAAAGCCGTATGGAAATACGCAGAACTTTCCGGCTAGAGCTTCTGCAGGGATTAAATTTAGTTTATATAATAATAAAGGTAATGAAAATGTTAATAAAAAAATTTATTTTGTTAATATTTGTATTGCAATTTATATTCAATTAATTTGCACAATTTTTCAGCTCTATATTTCTATAAATAAATTTTAAAAATTTATCTTTACACATAAATTTTATGTAATGTTATTTCTTCAAACTCTATTTTATTCTCAATTACGTCTCTACAAAATTCATCATCACTAGCAACAATTCAAATTCGATTTTTGATTTCCTCTGCCTAAAATCTCACATTTCATAATTTTCAACCGAAATTGATGCTGAACAAGCCCCAACTATTTGGTTTTCCTGGCTAATTAACGCAACCAAACCATATATTCTAAATAATTTCCGCAAATAAATATCAACTAATTTAACGCTTTTAACAATTACATAAAAAACCACAGCAAACACATTAAATGAAACAGCAAAACAATGCAAACAGTTGCTGAAAAAAAAGTTGACAGAATTTAGCAATTGGGTGTAAGCAACTGGAGAATGCTCGCTTGAGAGTTAGAAGAGAGTTGAGCGATGAGCTGAAGGAGTGAGAGCAGCGATCGAAGTGGCATTTATATGAGTTGAGCTACTGCGATTGAGTAGCGAATTCTTATAGAGTAAGGAAGGTCTACTCTTATGTTAAATCATGGAGTCTAACTGGCACAACACTTACTGCTCATAGAGAGGTGAGAGATAGAGAATTCAATCACTTTGATCTTCGGTTATATTCGTTCATCACCTACATTTTCAAATTTCTCGACTCTACTCAAAAGTCTATAAAAATATATTTGACTTTTTATTTGAATATGCATAAAACCAATATACTCTCCTTCATTTTCACTCAAAAGAGCTTTGCAAATTTATTTGCTAATTCGCTGAATTTTTAATGAGATGCGTTTCATTAAATTTACAACAAAATGCATTTACAATTAATTACAAATGACACAGAAAGCAAATGTTAAGGGTGTGTGTGTGTGAGCAAGGGCGTAGGTAAACGAGAGGGTGCTGCATACACATACATATGCATGTAGCTGTGTGTGCGTGCGCGCAATTAAAATAAATTTGCGCAGGAAATTAAAAAGTTGTCCGCAATACACACATGACGTATACGCAGCGTGGTCGCTGCTATAGCACAATACAATGCAGTGCCACACACACACACAGACTCACACACACACATCACTTTGATGGCATTCGAGTATCTGTTCTGACTATTTCCAGCACCGGTTGTTAGTTATTAGTTGCGGTTCTTGTTATTGTTGCGGCTATGTCAAGAGTCAGCGACATGGCTCGAGTGCATTGTTAGCTGCACTTGCACCATCTAACGATACGAAGCCAAGGAGCAGAAGGGACGGGGGCGGCCGTGAGGAGCTCCACTTGCACATTGCCATTTGTTAGTGCCCACCTGAACTGTATTCGAAAAGAAATACAGAGAGAGAGAGAGGGAAAGAGAGGGAGAGAAATTGCAAAGAAAAAGCAACACTCAATATGCATGCGAACGAAAATAGTTCAAAGGAAATTCTTCTTCTTCTAGCTTAGCACTCGTCACAGCAAGCGGTGCCAAGCGCCCCAGGCGCCTCGGTTCGCATTTGTGCCACATTTTTGGCTTGCTTTCATTAATTTACATATTTAGTAAGTCATTGAAAATGCGGCTTTCATGTTGTTTCCTGGGCAGTTTGATATTTTTAGCGCAATTGCATTGCGCCACTAATTAAAATTCATTGTCGACAAAAAAAGAAAGAAAAAGAAAAGTCGAACAGAAAACATCACGCAGATCTGCACTTGACTTACATTTCCACGGCACGCCTCTCCATTAAGACAGACATATATATAAATATCTATATATATATTTATTTTCCACAAGTATTTCAAAGTCATTTAATTGAGCGTATAAAGACTGCATCGCCGACTAACTGCAGCTGATGGGCACTAAAATGTGCTTGAATAAATACAAGAATATTCTTTTGAAGGATTCTATAGCTGAATTTAATGCATATGCAAATCATTCGCTTGAATGATTTTTCGAATCTATATTTAGCCTTTCCCTGAAATGCCGAAATGCCAAAGGTCCACAGGTAAATGGTTTATGCTAATTACACTATTAATCATTTATTATAAGCATGCGAGTAATTTATGAATAATTTTGTAGATAAGCAACATTTGGGAGCACTTTAGATTCGGTTTAATATTATGTTAGATTTTTTATTTTGTTGATTTTCTTAGGGTTTCATTTATTACGAGTATCGTTTTTTTGTATGAACTAAAACCACTAAAAATAAAAATAAAATGATTAAATTCTATGAAACAGCAGCACACAAATAATTTAAATTCATATTCCGACTTTGGCCTGTATTAATTTCTGTTCTACAGCCAACTATCCATAAGCACGATAAACGTTTTTCACATTTCTTTACTTACAACAAACCCTGTTTGAGCTCGCTTGAAATAGTCGATAGGCTTACATAGAAATTCCATTAAAAAGGTTTCTGCTGCTTAACTTAAATGAGCCTGCTTAGCATTTTTACCCGAATAAATGGAATAAATGGAGCATTTTGTAAACAGATACTCTCTATGTGTAGGACATCTACCCAATTAAAAATATGGGAAACTTAACATATGTAGTATTGAAAGAGAAAATGATTAAATCAGTCTCACTTTACTTAACATTTTTTTTATTGCTTTACATACTCTTAGATATTCTAGCACATTCCTATAAAAGTCTTACAATCCTGCTATATAGCTGTTATACAAATTTTTTTCTATTCCTTATCAGCCCCATAATTTTTCATCTATTATACAACTCTAACGCAGCTTTAATTCATCTCATATACAACATGTATTCAGCTCTTGGCTGTACATATATCATAAATAAAACTCTTATAATACTGTTATACAGCCTTTTTAAAGCTCGTAAACAACTCTTGTACAAGTTATGTACAGCTCTATAAAATCTGTAGCCTTTAATCTCTTAGAAATGCTTTTACAGCTATCATATAAGTCTCATAGAAATCTTCTAATACTCTTGCATAACTCTTATAAAAATCTTATGAATCTTTTATACAGGTCTACCATTACTGTATTCTGACGCACATCCTAAACAGCTCTATTGCATATCTAGCCTGAAACTCTTCCAATATCTTATCGAAACTCTTATACAGCTCTCGAGCTTAGAATCGTCTTAAGCAAATGCAAAACCCCCGTCAGCTGCTTAAACAACCAGCAGTAACCGCACTTCCCTCCTAGCTACTCTAACATGCCCAGCACACTCTTTGCAGCGCACTCTCCCTATACAGGGTATATGGTAAAAAGAGAACTATAGTAGTGCTGCACTAAGGTCCCCTTTTGTTGCTTCTGGCAGCCATTTGGAGCGAAAGCCCGTTAACAGTGCCGAAGCTTATGCAAATGAATCGACCCGACATAAGTCAGCGGATTATGCTAATGTGGCAACCGCAGCGAGTGTTCACTGTAATTGTGCAATGTTTGGGTTTCTAATCAGCAACTACACCAGCAAGGGCAAACTGAATTTGCATTAGACAAAAGTACGTTAATGATATCCTTAAAGATATTGCAGCTAATTGAATTTGAATTTGAATTTGAATCTGAGTTCGAGTTTGCGTTTGAGCTTGAGCTCAACGTGGCTCAACTCAAGCACGGCAAAGTGATTTGGGCGGCTACCTCAGTTGGAAAATTGCTGTGAAAATGTGTGGAAAGAGCACAACAAGTTGAGCTCCAAGCGCTCACATTAGATTCGACTTCAGTTGTCTGGCTGAATGCTTGAATAAATTGCCAACAAAAACGGTAATTTTTCCCCTGCTCTTTAATAAACTTTGTGCTATGTAGGAAAGCAAAGGAAAATGTCATTAAAAATTGTGAAGTCATAAAAGTACTTTTTTTTATCTATGCGCTATCAAAGGAAAAAAAGTGGAAGTTGAGCATAAACAGTGCAAAATGTGAATAGATTTTATTTCCTGAACAACAGACACTTGCCCTGAGTACCTCATTGTTTCTTTTATTTATTATGTGTTTCGCCTTTATTGCAGTGTTGAGAAATGCCTCAATTGATAAATAAATAGGCATTGAAACGCTGCCAATTCGTATTGACACCAAGAATAATAGCCGTGAGCGCTGCCAACTTGTTGAAAGCCTTACCGGGCATAAATTTACCTAAAAAAAAAACAACAACAAAAAAAAGTAAGGAAGGAAGGCAAGATTTCTAATTGCCTTCGTTCGCAGTGCCAAAAATAGAAACAAATTGAAAATATAAATATCAACAGCTGACAGAATATATACATATTGTCTTAAGAGATTTATGGAACTAGCGAAATATTCAATACAATGTGATTCACGAGCTGCTGGCAGCGAAAGTCAGGCACAAAATGTTTTATGTTACAATTAAACCATTGTTTATGGTGTCTATGCTAACACATTATCTAAATAGATTTATGGAACAATGGTCAAAGTCAGGGCAGTGTTGGTAAACTATTGTGTAGGCAGAACGTTAATGCTTTGTTTAACTGAGGAAAAATTCTACAAAAATATCATTCCATGAAATGCAAATAAATATATTATATTTCTTGAAGAATTTCATTAAATATAGTGTTAAAAGCGAGCAATTTTTTATAATATGTTTTTTTCCTCTTTATAACACAATAAGAGAAACTTTTTAGTATGTTGCTAATACTGCATAAAATTATAATTTTTTTAAATTTAAAATATAGAATAGTGTTGAACAACGAATATTACAGCTGCTGTCAATCTACCTACACAATAATTGACTATTTTTCTCTCAGTGTAAATTAGCTACAAATATCCAAAAATATATTTCTTAGAATACAAATTTACTATTCAAAAAGAAAAAAATTCTTAAAATAATATTATTTATATTATATATTTATAAAAAGTTTTATTCTATTATTTGCGATGTTAATAAGCGTAAATCTTCTCCTTTTCGCTTGCCTACAAAAACCTATTCAAATTATTTAAGCCAACGAATTGAAGTGCTTAAAAGGCCATAGAAAATCCTTTGCACTTAAAATTGTTAAATTACTTGGAAGCATTCGTCAAGCGTGGCGCTCGTAAATTTGAAATGAAGTAAACGTAAAGCTCGTGTATATATATAAAGCCACAACTGCCTAAGAGCTGCTCAGCTTAAAACTTGGCCCGAATTGTTAATTGCATGCAATAATTGCATTGCGACTATTCCACTTGCCCTGTGGGCCACACTGACTTCAAGGTGCGCTGCTATCGATAGTTATTCCGGCTATGCAAATGCATTAAGCGCTTGGGCCGGCAGAGAACAGATTAAACTGCTAAAGTCTTCGCAAAGCCCCATTCAGCAGCTGTTTTGCATTGGAAATCCGGCAAAAAAATATCCAAGGAAAACTGTGTAACTATATAAATAAATTGAGAATCAGCCACATAATGTTGACTATAATCGGCTTAACTAAAGTTCTCGGAAAGTTGCGGCAAATCAATGATTACAACTAGCCGGAGCTCTTTAAAAATTTATAGAGCCACAAACAAACTTTGTTAACCGGAGATGCTATAGATTCACATTCACATTATGCCCTTATGCCTGTATGCCAGTGTGTGTGTGTGTGTGTTGTGGAATACATACATATATTCTCTACATTTCCACATCAAAATGTGCATAATCAAATTTCACAAGTGAATTCGTGCAATAAAATCTTCTCATCTGCAAGAGCAAACACATAGCAACTGGCCGAGCTCGGAATAGACTAGCTGAAAGGTAAACTGAGAGCTGGAATAGCTGGTGAATTTAGTTTCAATAGGTGTTGGTGAAAGAGCTTTCAAAGCGCATTAAATTGGAGATAATCTTGGACTGGCCTTAAGTGAAGGCTTGTTTAATTGTCTGTTTAACAGTCGGCTAAATGCTTTGAAAGCTCATGAAAGCTTTCTAATATACTAGATAAAATATCGGTAAATGATATTTGACTTGTTTTAAGTGTCAGCAGCTTTGTTTACTTCCATCAACTTACGTTTAGACACTTTGAAAGCTTTTAATATCTAGCTTTCCTTTAGCTTATTCAAGACTTTATAGCCGCTAATCTTAAGACGTGAATATCAAACAAGAAAACGGATTCAGCTGGTTAGACTACAGCAGTTCGCTGAGTACAGCTGTTTCTGTGGGTAAACAGCTCGAAAAACAGCTGAAAGAGGTCACTTAAGTTTAATAAATACCTTCCTTAAAAATTTAAATAAATTAAATATGTTTTGCCTACTAAAAAAAAAACATAAAATAGAATAAAAAAATGTAAAAAAAATTATAGAACAAGGAAATACCTCAATAAATCGCTAAAATGTAAAGCCTTTCATGATATATGTATGTATATTTAGACAGCCTTTGCAGACATTCAAAAGCAATGAAATTGCTTTTAAAGCTTCTCTAGAGCCATAGTCAATTTTACATTAAACAAATTTAAAAGTACAGCAAAGTTTTAAAAGGTCTTTAGATAAATAATGAAAAGTACATCAAGAACTTTGCTATAATAAAACAAAAACAGCATTCTAAGTAGCTTAGAAAGTCGGCCTATAAACAGATTAGGCTTCATTTAACTAGAAAATGCCAAAGCTCAGTTCGCTAACTTGACAATAATTGCCCAAACTCTGGCTGTCTCGCTCTCCCTCTCTCTCTCTCTCTCTTTCTGTGTCTCTCTCCTACATGAGTGTAGGCTCCAGCTAATCAACTGAAATTGAACGCAGTCTATTTGCTGCCATATCCAGTGTCACGTTCAGCCAATGTCATTGTGAATCGAATGAATGTGAAATGCCTTCAATCAGAAACACAAACGTGGTCATGGGGCAGCATAGCTACTGGCAACACGGCAACTCAACTGCGAGTCATTTACTTTTGGGTGATGCAGTCGAGTGTGATACCAGTTAATTTTGAAATCTGTCAAAAGGCATTCAACAAATTAAACTCAATTGGCACATTGGCCTCCGGAATGCGGACGGCTGTGGCCAGCTGGGCTGGGCTGGGCTGACTGAATGCTTTGCTGGTTCACTGGCCAACTCCCGGGCAGGCAAATAAACATGGCACTTGGCAGCCGCTGGATTACATTTCACATTTCATTTGAGATGAAGGTGAGGCGGTGCCGGTGGGAGCCGAGTGGCATATGTGGCACGGCTGGAGCCGGGCAGACAGAGCGCAACCAGAGTCATCATAAAATTGATCATCAAAAAAAAAAAAAAAAGGCCACATAATGCCAGTCAGCCACTCAGCCAGCCAGTTGGCAGTAACTCACAAGTCCGGGCCGCACTCGACTCCGGCGTAGGGCCGAGGCCCGAAAACTACTGCAGCGCCCATAAAATTTTCAAGTGCAGTCTTTTAGGCTCAGCGTGCGCCAAATGCGAAATTGGACATGAAAATGAAAGGCATAAAAAAAACAGAAACACAAAAAAAAATAAAATAAAATGGGGGAAAAACAACAACAACAACAACAACAACAAAAAGTGCCAGGCAATGCTGCAAGTGGCCCCAAGTAGCAGCTGCCACATTTAAGCAGCAAACGTCTGCGGGGCAAAGCCAACGTTCATGTTCCGGCCGCAAAACACGGAAAAACAAGCCAAAAAGAAAAGCAACGGACGAACACGATACAAAACACGAGAAAGCCCCAAGTAATTGGGCAATAACGAAGCTTTTATGCTCTAGAGATTGGCACAGTTTTCATTATTCGTTTGCAAACATTCATAATTTAGACATTATCTGCTTAGTTTGTACGTTTCGCCACGAATTACATATTTATTAAAAAATTACGTGAGATAACGAACGCGCTTCTCCCCTTTGCATATTTCACATGCAGCCAAATTAATATCGCTTTGCAAATTTTAATTAAGTTTAAGCGCTTAAAAAAAAACAGAATTGAAGTTTAAATTTCGGTACAATTTGTTGGGTTTTGCATTTATTTTTAAATTTAGTAAGAGTTTTTTTTAAATTGCACAGAAAAACTTTACATATTTAAAACAATTTATTTTGTTTATCGAACCACGTAATATAATTGGCATTTTATTATATTTGTTTGTTTGTTATTCTTTACATATTTTATTCATTGAAGAACGTAAAATAGTTTGCATTCATTACATTGCCTAAAATTCTGAATTTTTCATAGCACATATTTGATGAAAATAATTGGAGAAGAAAAATATCTATCAATATAATTACTAAATTTCTTTGTTTTATTTATAATTTTATTAATTTTTTTTTTTATTAAATTTTACATTTCTTTATCCTTTTCATTAGTACTATTATGATAAATTTTGTTCTTACATTATTTGAATGCTTGGCTATAAATATAAATATTTTTGTCTATACATTTTTTAAATTTTTTTTATTTATTTAGTTTATTTATTTTTATTTTATTTTTATTTATTTATTTTTTTTTTTTTTTTTTTATTTATTTTATTTAATTTTTTTTTTTTTAATTACTGGATAGATGTTTCTGACGTTTACTTTCTTATTGCCAATTATTATTATTTGAAATGTATATTAATTTATGAGTCTCTATCGCTTTTCAGAAATTTCAAATAATATTGATAAATAATAGATTATTTATAAATCAAACAATTATGATATAGGCTCTGCTTAATATAAAATATACTGCTATATAACCCATCTCCAATAGTGCCGCAACACACACATCAACGTAATACATATTTCCCCTCTCCGCCCCCTTTTAAATGCTTTACACTTTTGAGTGGTCATCGGCCGATGATGTTATAATGAACTGCATGGCGAAATCTAATGTCCATTTAAGTGCAAAGTGCATTTCCGTAAGTGGGCCGTAGCCGCAGCAGCGCTCTCCCTCTTTCACTCTCTCTCTCTCTCTCTTTCTCTTCAAGTAATGCGGCTGCCCAAGTGTCAAAGCGACACAGTAAGCAGCCTCAACCACAACAACAACAAGAACAATTACAACAACTATAGCATACTTTTTGGGCTGGACTCTCTCTCTCTCTCTCTATGTGTGTGTGTCTGTGTGTGTGCGTGTTTTATGTGCATGTTTGTATGTGCCCTAGTACGAATGAAACTGGGAATTGTTTCGTTTTCGTTGTCGTTTCGAAATGAAAGAAAATGCTGTTTAATGTGCTTTTTATTATTTACATCCGCGGGCGGGCATCAGCGCCGCCCCCTTCCCCAATGCTGGCCCTTAAACCAGAGCCCACAAAACAGAAGCTCATCAACTTTTTTTTTTTTTGCATACCCTACAAACTCAATCAAAATGAGGAAATTGGGTATGTTGTTTGTGGAACAGGAATTTTGGTGAGCTATGAATGATAAAGGGAGGGAATAAAGGAGGGAGGGACCAGGTCTGTTCGACTCTCTGAAAGATCTATGTAAACTAGAATCCATTAACTCACAGCAGATATTCTAGAAAACAGATATACTCGCAAGATATTCTAGTAATTAATTATATTATTTTGATTATAGGAAAGACTTTCTGAAAATGGTAAAAATTGATAGTATTTCATCATAATTAACTCACAGATTTCTTTTATATATATCTCGTAAGCTGTAAGAGCTAGAGATATATAATTTGTATACTAAGCACAACTGAACTATGCACAACATATGAATAGTTTTGGTTTTCTCTTCTAGCTGGCAAAGTCTCGGATATTTTCATGATTTCTATTTCTATACTGGCATCAAACTTGCATCTAGGGTATCTTGTTGTCTACTACAAGTCACTCTCTTGTATTTTTTATTATTATTTTGTGGCACAGTTCCGGTTGCGAGGCTTTCATTTCTATGTAAATTTCGAGCGCCCCGAGCTAAATGGTTTTATTGTATTTAGTGGAAATTATTCACGCCAACTAACTTTAGCCAGCCAAGAGAGAGAAAAAGAAGAAGAAATACAGACTTTTTGACTGACAGATATATACAATTTATATAGAGTAGATCTGACAGATGTAGCTCTGTGATTGGCTGCCTTTGATGCGCAGCAGCTGCTTTAATGATTGCCTTCCGCAGTAATCTGTAATGATGCCATCAAAGTGATATAATTCAGCTGAATCAGTCAAATGCAAAAATCAGCAAAATACCTACACAGCTATCCATATTGTATATGGGTATATCTACACCCATTCGATTGGGTGATTGCAAATATTTACATGACATGCGGCTTTGGATTGGTCAATCAGCCGTAATGACAATACGGCTCACATTTTGCATTCGCAATATGGGCAAATACAATTATATATATGTACATATATGTATTGGCCATATGTAAGGTCGAGCCATAAATCAATAATATCGATTCCGATATATGCACATGCATACATACATACATACATATATGCATGACAACTGACAACGTGCAACAAGCAACAAGCACGCAAAAGAAAACGAGAAAGAAGCAAACTGAATAATTCGAGCGGTATCAAAACCAATGTCAATGGCTCAGCAATGCGACATTGGCCGAGGGTTTGATAGCCGAACTTATGTAGCTCTGGGAGGGGTTCATCAAAGTTGCTACTGGCGCAGCTGCTGCAACAGCGGCAGCACTTTGCTGCATGCGCTGCCAAAAAACTTGCCAAACTTTGACAAGTTTCAAATACGTTTAGTGTCCTCCCATTTTTTTTTTTTTTTTTTTGGCAAATTGGTTTTTGAAAATCCCGTTTGTGGAATATTTCGCCACCAAAAGTAATTTTGATAGGTGCCAAACAAATTTTATTAGTTTTCGGAACACTTTTTTCAGGGAATCTTGGCGTGAAAGCTTTGTAGTATTCTAAGATTCTCTTTTATTCAGCTTTATTTATATACATGCATATACATATAAGAAAAATTAAAGCAAATGAAACGGTACTTCTTCTTATAAAATATATATTAACGATTTCTCATTTTTTGCTTGGAGTAGATTGCAAGGAAAATAATTATTTAAAGCCCATTATTTTACTATTAGTAATTTTTTTATAGAATAAGTAGTTGTAGAATTATTAATTTATTAAATAAAATATTATATATAGAATATTTTTTATTGATTGAAATTCATTGGAATCATTGTGCTGGTTAAATAAGGTTAAATAAAATAATAAATGAAAATAATAATTATTTTTAAATAATCATACTATGATTTTAATGCCTCGATTTAATTAAAAATATTTTATATATTATCATATATATACAAAAAATCGTATACCATTCTTAGCCTTTCAGCAGCTCGCATCTCTTTAATATTTATATTAATTTAAAGGAAAATAATTTTCCTAAAATCTTTTCACTCAAAATTCAGCTTAGCAAAGTTTTTCCATAAAAAAATGAAAACATCAAGGCTCTTATAAGCTGAAGAGCTTAAGCTACTATAAACTGCAACTTGAAAGAAACTTGGCTTATTTTTTGCTGCCTATATACTATATATATATATGTGTATGTATGTGTGTGTGGGCATGTGGTTATGCCTGAGTGTTAATGAAAATATAGTTTTTGTAGGCAAAGTTATTGGCAAAGTGTCAAAGGCCAAAAATGCAATATTATATCGAAGGCTATGAAGTCAGCGTGTATTTCATATAAAATACCGTTACACACGAACACACACACACACATGGACATATGGACGTGCATCCAGTCAACCCCTACCCACACACACACACACATTGACAGCTTCCATTAAGAACATTGCAAAATGGCTGCATTGACAAGAGGAGCTATCGAGTCGAGTCGGCAACAGTAGCTGAAGCTGTATGTGTGTGTGTGTGTGCAGCGGTTGCATTTTAATTTATGCATATCAAATGATCTTGCAGCGCGCTTTTACTTTATAACGTTCCACATCAAGTGGCAGCCGCAGAAACTGTGCCACAAATATGAACAGCCAAGAAGTGGGCAAAAAGGGCAACAAAAGTAGAGAGAGAGAGAGAGAGAGAGAGAGAGAGAGAGGGAGAGAGGCAAAGAGCGGGAGGAAGACACAAAAACGTAGCGAATGCCATTGAAGTGAGTTAATTATTCAAAAGTTGCTCATACGCAACGTTGCGCCAGAGTCAGCGCACACACACAAACACACACACACACACACACATATGAAGTCACCCCCGAGCACACCTTTTGCAATTAAGTTGAATGCCATAAGAAATGACAACGCGTCGGTCCTTTTGGGGCAAGCACACTCTTGCTCACACGCCGCCAACTCGGGGCAGGGCTTGGCACCTAATGTGCCAGCCAGAAGTCGCAGAGGCAGCTAATTGTCGGCTTGCAACATGTTGCATGCCACCTAACCCACCCATACACCTGGCAAGCCCAGCAGGAAAGTCGATAGACGACGCTTAACTATTTTCGGTTTTTTCTTTATTTTCCTTTCTTTTTTTTCGCCTTTGACGTTTGCATATCATAAATGTGAAACTAGCTGCGGGTTGATTGACAGCCATGCCACTTAGATGGCTGCATATTTGCACTTGATAACAGGTTGACAGTCTCGAATGTCTCGATGCTTGACATTTCCAATTAATTACCGCTTACGTGCCCCCAACTGTCTATCTGACACAGCCCGCAATCGCAATTACTTGTGACAATTGTTTGACTCGCGCAAACACTGAGCCAAACGACAACGAAAGCTCCAAATGCAACAGGAGGAGAACGGCCGGGGACGATGATTGGGGCGTTAACATATGGCAAAGGGAAAGTAACAGTTGTTTGTTCCTGGGGCACGCCAAGCGATATTTGCGTTTGCAAAAGTAATACGCTCTTATTGCACTGCAGAATGCAGACTGCAGTTTAGCAAAAGTCATTGTCCATTAAGAGAGGCGGAATATAACGAAATACAGTAATCAAAGTCATGTTTGCTTAGTCGAACTTATGAGGGATATTAGATATAGATACAAATGTCGGGCATTAAATGGCAGATGGAAGAAAAGAGAAAAGAGGAGATAGAAGACAGAAGATGGAAGATAGAAGATAGAAGATATAAGATACAAGATACAAGATACAAGATACAAGAATAAGATATAATAAGATATAAGATATAAGATATAAGATATAAGATATAAAATATAAGATATAAGATATAAGATATAAGATATAAGATATAAGATATAAGATATAAGATATAAGATATAAGATATAAGATATAAGTATCCGCTATTATCATTGGTTCCAGATGTAGAGATAAGATATCCTCTATGAGTCTCCGCATACGATTATCGATATCACAGCTCTCGTCTCCGCTATCAGTCTAGATATCCGTTACGCTCTAAGATATAAGATATAAGATATAAGATATAAGATATAAGATATAAGATATAAGATATAAGATATAAGATATAAGATATAAGATATAAGATATAAGATATAAGATATAAGATATAAGATATAAGATATAAGATATAAGATATAAGATATAAGATATAAGATATAAGATATAAGATATAAGATATAAGATACAAGATACAAGATACAAGATACAAGATACAAGATATAAGATATAAGATATAAGATATAAGATATAAGATATAAGATATAAGATATAAGATATAAGATATAAGATATAAGATATAATATATAAGATATAAGATATAAGATATAAGATATAAGATATAAGATATAAGATATAAGATATAAGATATAAGATACAATATACAAGATACGGAAAAGAGAAAGAGAAGTTTATAAATATATGCTGTATATGCAAAGTCTTACAGTGAATCTTATGAGATTTAAATCTGAGTCAACTTTTAATGAAATTTGCCATCACAACAAGAAATCTGTAGCCTGCAGTAAATGTCTAGAGGGTGTCACGAACTCAAGTTCTAACTTATCCTAAATTAATACCAATCAATATCAATATTTTATAGTTTTAGAGCTCTCCCTTCCACCCATCCATTTTCAACAGTTATTTTGTAATAAATTCAGCTTAGCATCGAACCAAAAAATATCTACTTTGTCAGCCCCAATTTGCCAATAAATTCCTTAAAAATTTCATATTAAAACCGGCAAGCCCCCAAAACTATGCTACGATATTAAAGTTGCGCAAAAGTTTGGCCCAAAGGCGAGCATAAAAATGCCCTAAATTTTCAACTCATTACGTTATCATAATAAAGCCGACTACGGCGTAATGCTGAAGGATTAATTAGTTTGGCGCACGGCTTAAAATGACGTAAAATGCCAGTTACGCCCTTAATTATAGAGTTAACTCACATGTTCGACATAAAATCGCTCATGATTAAAGCATAAATCCCATAACCAATTTACTAATGCGCGGCTGCAAGTTGAGAACTCGAAAAGTTTGCGCACAACAGGAATTTTCGGTTGCCAGAGCTATGCGAAATGCTCAGATTCTTAACAAAAACTTTTCGTTAACTCGAAAATGTAAAATGTACAAATAAACCTGAAAATGTTGATATACATATATGTATATATGTGTAGGTGTGTGTGTGTGTGTGTGTGTGTGCGTGAGTTTGAGTAAATATTTGTGAGCGCTTTGAAACTATTTAGCTGGAAATGTAAAGGCAACCTAAGTGGCTCGGCCGTAGGCCAAGGCTGCGAAGCTAAACGAATCACAAGTGCAAAATGCATTTAACTATAATAGCCGCATGCACAGGCTGATGCATGTGGTTAGATATTAATGTATATGGGTATCCACCCAACCACCCAACCACCAACCACCTAACTAACTAACTAACTAACAGTTGACATTTGTGTGTATTTATGGCTGTGTATATTATAGTTGTTATTACTCATACGCCCCGTTGTGCCCGTGCTGCAGCTGACAACGTAACTCAATTTGATGATAATTATAATTATGCCTGCCGCTGTGTTATTTCCGTTGTGCATGAGTGTGTGTGTGTGTGTGTGTGTGTGGGGGGTGTTTGTGTATGTCAGTTTTTGATGGAGCCACCTTCATGTTGCGCATCGAGCGTTAAATGTGGATTAGTTTCAGCACAACAAAGCGCTAATAACATTAGCTGAACGAGTTTCAGCAATTAGCAGCTGATAAAACTAACTGAAAGAAAAACGAAACAGGAAAATCCTGTATGCAAGGCGAACAAGAAAGTCAAGTAAATGTAACTTTCTCGATTAGTGTGAAGTATTCAAGAACTTTTCGCTATTAGCTTATTGAAGCCTCATGTCATTATTGCTGAAGCTGACATATGTAGAGCACCTTAAGCTGCAATTCGTAAGAGTTTATATTATTTACATTAGAGCTCTTCTTAAAGTTCAAGTTGAATAAAGCTTCACTTTAAATAATTCTAGCTTAGGAAATTTTGGTAAAGCTTTAAGCTGCAACTCGAGAAAATAAACGAGTTTGTGTAAAACATAAAATTTGCTGTTTATTATGGGAAGAAAGTTAACTAAATGCAGATTTTTATAGATTTTATAGATTTTATAACTTGAAAGTCTGACATATGTAGAGTCCAGGAAGAGAGTCCTTTTGTTATATGAAAGCATTAGGAGCAAATACAGATTACTAAATCGCATTAAGTATCCTCAAGTATTGAACTATAAAATCTGGGTCAAATGAAGCTCATGAAAGCAACAAGTATTTGATTCTAGTTTCTACTTTTTATATAAAACTAACTTTACCACAAAAGTGTCTCACGAAAAGCTCACTAAGGCTTCCGTCATCACACTTTAAGATCTGCCACACATCAAGCTGAAAGCTCTGTTAATTACCTAGAATCAAGCATTTTTAGTTGCTCGCTCGAACTGACATTAGCTTCCATATCCACTTTAAGCCAGTGTCATTTGGCACTTGGCAAACTGGACAAACACACACTGAACTTGCTCGTCAATTGCGACACGCTGGGCAGCCACCTTAGCCGCAGTCGGTGTCGCAGCTGCTACCGCCACCGCCACCGCCTCCACCACCGGCACCGCAGCCGCATTGGCAGTCAAAGCCACACAACCACTTACGTAATTATCATTAGCCATTTGCGTGTCGCTTTAAAGTCGAAGGCAACATCTAAATAATCTGTCTGCAAACAAAAGGCCTCACGTTCCGCCCCATTCGCCCCATTGCGAATATTTGCTGTCATCTCCCGGCCGCAAAATTCAGTTGCTGTTTGAATTTCACCTCGGACGACAGCTGTTCAAACAAATTACAATGAATATGCAATTGTTTTGGGGTGCCCAGCGCACAAACATTTGATTGATGAAGACCAACACAACAGCAACAACAACAACAATAGTAACAGCAACAAAGATCTGTGCTCGAAATATGCAAATGATATAAAAATATCCACAAAAAAAGAAATATGAAAAGCAAGAATAAAGAAAAGTTGCGCACAGATAATGCCAAATGGTTAGGCGAGCAAATTAGCGTACTTAAAGTGATTCATTGAGGCGGCATATTTGATAACTTTGTGGCACGCCACAAAATATACACTAATCAGCGTGCCACCAAATGGAAAATTGCGCATCATTATGCGGATCATCGCATCGATGGAAAATTGTAACGAAACGAATTCACATTCAATTACGTCGTTGGCCAAATTGATAAACAGCAAGCACTCAATAAACGTATTAGCCAGGCTCGTATCTACGGCTCGATAATCTATCTGCAGCAATCAATTGAAATTATACAAATAGCAATTACTGTTGGAGTTATTTATACCTAGTCAGGCAAAAATTGTAGGTATTTTGTGTAGTATATAATAATTATCGATAAGTAGTGCTGACTGAGTTATAGCCAAATTATAGCCTCTAAAGAATTGAGCTATCGCTAAATTATAGCTAGCTATGTTTAGACATAGCTATAGACGAACAGCTGTAAATGCTTCCAATTATATATGATATTTATGTTTAAATTTTAAATTTTATTGTACAAAAAAATGAACAAGTTAAAATTGAATCGTGGACAGAGTTATCGACTTATCGATAAATATTTTATATATAAAATAATTAAAATTATATAGAATTATATATTATATAAAATATTTACAATAATACAAACATAGTGCAGTATATTTAATATCTCCAACCTTTGTTCCACTTTAGCAAACTTTCGCAAACTTCGTCTAGGTATGCAAAATAGACTTCACAGAGCGTATACTTAATATCAAGCTCTTCTCTCTTAAGTAAGCCAACGAAATTCTATTATATTTGACCTTTCCAAACTAAAAAAAAAAAAGCAAATAATTCTAGTATCTCTAAGCTGAAAGCAATTGCCATGGCACGCCTTAAAGTTGAATATATAAAGAGACTTCCCTGGCAACTTAAGCAATTATGTTTGATTGTTGAAGTTCTGGGCTGGCGGCTGAAACTTTTAATCTTGAATCACCTTGGCTCGAATTCAACACCAAAACTCGAGCTGGGATTATTGTGCTGTTATGCTAGGCAACCCACTTAACAGGCTTCTGCAATTTATATATATATATCATCCACAAAAACCAGAGGCAAATGTAAAATGCAGACATACGCAGAAATTCTGAATATTTTGCGCTTTCGAGCATGCATTGCCCGAAGGACTGCACAGAGAGCGACAGAGAAACTACCTGAGAAAGACTATAACAAGACGAAGAAGAAGTAGCGGTAAAAAAAAAATGAAGCTATGTGTAATTTTTTGCCATAGTATTTTAGTTTGATTAAAACATGAGAGTCTAAAGAGCAAACCGTCTGCGACGGAGTGAGAATGCCAGCAATTGATGTGCCATTGCAACGATTCATCTATTTGGGCTATATGTACCTGTGTTCAGGCTGTTTCGTTTTGGCCCATTTGGCCGCATCTAGGGCAAAAGAAATTTGCCTACGTGTGTGTAGCTGCAATCTGAAGCTGACAAATGATTTCGCATTTTCAATCTGGGACTGTGAAAGTTTTGCGCAAGGTGTTCAGGACAGCGAACATAGCATATACCCTGTAGGTAAAACTATATGCGACACAGGGTATGCCAGGATGAAGTGTGCAATAGGAAAGAATTAGCATAAATAGACATTGGATATTAATGCATAAATACTTTTCACGGTCTTATAGATCTGACTGCAGTTGGACTTATCGATAAATTATTAATTGTATATAAGGTATAATTTAGTTATAGAGTTTTAATATATTCAAGATATATAAAACAATTACTAAATTATATAACTTATCGATCAATTCTTTATATATATAAAATCGACAACAGTAAATATCATATATTATCAATTATCAGAGCTATCGATAAATAACAGTATTAAAGTAAAAAGATTTTATAGTAATTCACCTTCAAGGCTTTTCTAAGATAGCTAGCTATATCTCTGTAATATATGTATTATCTACAGGATATCTGTTCGTCTATCACCGCATACCCATTTCGAGCATAGAGCAAAAATAACACACAGAGAAAAACAGAAGAACACTCAACTTGTGCTTGTAAGCCAACTGTCAACGATTTCCTTTTGCCAACATTTTGTCCTAGATTTCATTATTGCCAGCAAATTAATTGCGCCCTTAGAGTACATCAAGCACTGCTTCATGTATATATACTGTAAGAGATATACTATACATATATATATATGTGTATATATATGTAGATATAAATATATGTATGTATATATGGGAAAGGTGTATATGGTGTGTTACCCCTTTGCCTGAGCTGGTTATGAATAATTCAGTTAACAAGCTGGCTTGACCGGCCCAGTTATTGCTTTATGGCCCGGCCAAGTAAAAGAGAGGCCCACTAATTGCATATAATGAGCTCAAATGCATTTGCCAACTGCAATTGCAATGGCAAATGTTTGAGAAAGTGCAATCGAAACGAAGGTCTCTCTGAAGGCTGCTTGTCTAGTTGACTCAACTCGAATCGACTTGACTCGACTCGCCTCGTCTTGACTCGTCTCTCTCCTGCTTAGTAATTCAACAGCTTCATGCTCTTTAAGCCACTATCAAAGGCGATTATAACTAACTTAAGTAAAGCGTTCACATACACACACATACAAATGTTTTATCTCGAACGTCTTGCAATTTATACTCCCATTTCGTTCTCTTTTATCAGCTGTCCGCATTGGCAGTGACTCAGCATTTTAATGTTTGGTTTATGGCTATTATTAATTTGAAAATAAGATAAGCTTAGATTTGATAGCCAAACAGTTAAATAATTGACCGCATCGATATAGTTTAAGTATGACTTTAAGTTTGAAGTGAAATTGGCAAATTTTATGCTTTTTTTTCGTATCTAAAAATTTTGCGGTAAAATAATTATAAAAAAAAATTTTTGGCTATATTTATGGAATAAATAATTGTGGTTTTGCTCTTTCAAAAAAAAATATATACAGGCTTTAAATTCTAAAATAGTCACAAAATGCCGCACAAATTAGGAATTTTCCAATATAGTTAAATGAAATAGTTATGCATATTTTTCGATAAATTATAAAATTATTACGATATTTTAATAAATAAAAATTATTTATTTATTTATAATATTTTGCGTAAAGTAATTCAATTGTATTTTTACACTATTCTATTTTCTATAAATATTTTGAAGAATAATTTACGTATAACGTTTGGTCTAGTTGCTCTTGGAAATAGTCTTATAAATTATATTTGAGTCAAGTTTTTTAGCCCCTTCTTTTATGTCTATTTTTTTTTACGCGGGTGTCGTAAACTACAAAACTACCTCAAGCATACAGCACTTTCAGCTATTTTTACGAGACAAGCACGAAGTGCATCAATTTAATTGAACCCAACGCAGCAAAATAGTACCAACAACCACAAAGTAATAATAATAATAATAATAATAATAAGAGCCACTGGGTACTGGAGGGCAAAGATACCAAACACCGACCCAGAAATTGATACCGATCCGCTGTGGGTGACAACCAACAACAGCAGCAACAGCAACAGCAACAACAACAACATTCGGTTATCGCTGGCTCGCACCGAAAAGTGCAAATGTCGCATATTAAATTAACGCTGATGGCCCCAACAACAACAAAAGCAATAACAACAAAGAGAGAGCAACAAAAGCAACTAGATTATTTGAAGCGTAAAAAATGAAGGCAAAAAAAGAGGTGATAAACAAGAAAATCTATGTAAATGAGACCACTTGAGACTAACAAAATACCCTGTAAAAAAGAGACTGAATTAAAAATGGAAAAGTGATTGATTTGTAATATAATTTTTATATATTTAAATTTGCTAAAATAAATATTTATTTGCTCTAATTAGGATTTATATAGGAGGTTAAAGTATATAAAATAAATTTTATATTTAGAATAGTTTTCAAAAGTAAATTTTTCTAGAGCAGAAGTCCGATTTTATTTTATTATTTTATTTTTTTTTTTTGTAATAATTTTTTTTTATTTTATTTTATTTTATTTTATGTGTATTTTTTTTTACTTTTTTTTTTTTTTTTTTTTTTTTGCTGGCTCATATAAAATTGAGCTCATGTAACATATACTAAATTTCTTAATGGTAGCTCCTACAAAAACTAAGCCCAATTAGACAGCTATTAAGTAAATTAACTCATTAAGTAAGCTCATTTAAGATACAGTTTTTTTAAGAGAAGGTAAATTGTTGCAGACAACTGGATAATAGCTTCATTAGACGATGTTTAGTAGCAGCTGATTATACAATATATAAAAAAAATGGACGAAAAACTGAATGAAAGAAATAATATATAAAATTGAAAGATTTAAAAGAAACTGGAGCATTAGTAGCAGTAGAGACCAATAGTCCAATATATATAGGGAATATATGTATGTATATAAATATGTAATCCATATAAATTCATTTTGATATTTCTCCTAGACGAGCCACACTCCATAATCAGTGGCCATAAAAACAAAATACTGCGAACATATTTCAAGCTGCCAGCCATTTAATGACTGTCATTTTCGACTATATTTCACATTTACAGGGTATACAAAAAAAAAAAGAAAGGAGAAATAAAATCGGTTGACATTTAAATTGGAAACGTTTTATCTGGTCGTGTGTAAATATTATTGCGACTAATGAGTGCTGTCAACGGCAGCCGCACTATCATTTTTGGAGGGGCAGTCAATCAATCAATCAATCAATCCAGGCAATCAGTCAATCAGGCCGCCATAACGCTCAATGCGGGTCATTTATGCAATTTGTCAATTTGCCAATTTGCCAACGTCTGACAAACGAAATGAAATAGACACATTTATTGGCTACGAATTTATGAGCATAAGAAAATTATTTATGCTCTACTTTTCTCACTCACTCTCAGTCATCTCTCTCGCTCTCTCTCTTTTTTTCGCTTGCTGACAAAAACGGGTCAAAGTTATAAATCTCGTATATAAAACATATTCGATACGTTTGCTATTTGCTGATTTGTTACACAATCAACAACTGTTTGGTAAAACTCGGGCATAATGAAGCAGATAAAGAAAACATTACTCATACGCAAGGTTAACCACTTGTTCAACAGAAGACCAAACCGAACAACTAGCAGGCAGCAACCACAGTCAAGCTCAAGTATAACGCATGTTATCACAAACACACACACACACATCGAAAAGAATATATATATAGAGAAAAACTTGTAATAATTTAACGAAAAAATGCGATAAAATGATGACAAAAACTGTCTAGACTTTTTTGCTTGAGACGGGAAAATTGCTTTTCTTATAGCGGCCATTGTTTATGTACGTATTAAAGTCGTTAAAATTGTGCGCTGTCGGGCATACGAAAAGTCAAAATTTCCATTTGTGTAAAACACGAAATATTTCTAGAATTTTACGAGCACAACGAAGATACAACAACAACAACAAATGCAGCTTAGGCGAATTTATTGACGCAATTGATTTGAATAAATTTTGTATTGGTTTTTATTTGGGTTTTTGCTTTGATTAAATATACTATATACATACATACATACATCTATAGTATATGCACGTTTATACACATTGAACAATTTTGTAAACAGCAATTGGCCATTAAATTGCGTTCACAAAATAAATTCACTTTATATACATGTGTCTATATATTTTACATTTTCTAATTACAGAAACAAAAAAAAAATGTTTAAGAATCTCGAATTACAACAATTCAACTTCATAAAGTAGTATATAAAATGTAAATAGATTTGAGTCGGGTAAAACTGACTGCAGAATACGCGCTCAAACTAGCGGAATAGTTGAATCTATATCTATGTCTATGTCTATACTTTATAGATATCCAATATAAGACTTCTAGAGAAAACTAATAGAAATACAGCTCTACAGAAAATTTTTAGCTTTAAAACTGATTTAAGTGTATATTTTATTCAACTGAAGCCGACATGCATAATTCTTTTTGAAGAGATCTGAAAATGTTTTACCTAAGCTTACACATAATTAAACAAAATATATGTATATTCAACACATATAATATCTATATACATAAAGGTCAACTTTTCACACAACTGATATACTCCTCTTTATGCTCTCCTTCAATTAACATCTTTATACTCTAACAATAATCCGAAATGACAAACAGATAACAATCATCTTTCATCTTTTCACACTTATACGCGATTATAAATAGTCCAACAATAATGATATATTATAGATAATTAAAACAATTTTCTTGGTATGACTAAAATAATATTGACAAATGGCTTATTTGTCGTTCTCTCTGTGTCGCTCAAAACAAATGCCGGTCAAACCATAACAAAATCGCATTTTCGAATAAGGCGACTTTCCACAGATAATTATAGACTAGACATATAGGCATTGTCCATGGTATATGTATGTATATGTGTGACGCCTTCAAATGTCTGAGATACATACGAACGATATGGTTCGTTGCACCGTATATTAATAAAGACATAATTGATGTGTACAATGAGCCTCACGAAATTTTGTGGACTATTTTAATATGAGTTGTGTATTTTTTTTTTAGATTATGAGTAAAAAAAAGCAGAGACGGAAAACTTTGTTATGACTCCATTGGAGCTCTGCTTAAGTGCAAATGAGTCATGACTAGCTTGATTTTTACTTTGTTTTGGGTCTTTTTTATGATGTTGCTAACTATTGCTTATTGTTGACTTCTTCAAGGATGAAAACAATTGTAATTCGAATGTGAATCAAAAGCTCGGCTAGATGTTATGGTAATTAGAGTGGAAAATGCGAAAGGAATATAGGTAGATATGCATGTATATGTCTGTATATATGTACATATACATAAATAGGAATGTGTATGAGATCTTGGAATCAACCTTGACAACTATCTATAGTAGCTGCTATAAAAATAACAACGTTTATTTATTATTGTTGCGAAATTCTCTACAAATTGCCATTCTGAAAAATATGTCAAAAATGTGTAATGCAAATGGTAACACGAAAATCTATGGGCTGACATCTGTTGCAATTGAAATTGCATTATTTGCTATTTTTTGCTGCATCTATTGATCCAACAAATGGCACTAGTAAACACACTCACCCACACACAGACAGATGCATTAGAGTACTACTCGTGCATTCATCTTTAACACATTCTGTGGAGCACTCGAAGCCAGTGACAGCAATAATCAAATCTACATGTATGTAAACTGATTGAAACCCTTGTCAGACATTTTCCTCGCATTTTTTTCTGCTATTCGACCAAATGGAAAACAGAAGTGTAGAAATATTTGTATCTTTTCTGCATGCTCGCGCATATTCTGTGACAATGCTCAATATTCGCAGCAGTAAATTGAGTCGGGTCATAAAAAAAGGCAGGCGTCAAACGTTATGCTTTGTGCAAATCAAATTTGTAACGCCCCCCAATTGTCATGCCCATGCTCGTGCTATGTTCCCCCGTTGTCACAATGCTGCCCATCTGTTATTCGCTGTTGTTGTAGCTGGCATGCACATGGTGGCAAAGCTCTGTGAGCGAGTGAGAAAGAGGGAAAAGCTCACACGTCTGCCATGCATTGCAAACACAATCAGCTGAGCGTCGAAAGCTTTCAACTTGCTGCGCAGTTTCGTTTCAGCGTCAATGCAAACAAACATATGTTTGTGTTTTCGTGCGCTCGCGTGTACGTGTGTGTGTGAGTGTGTGAGTGTGTGAGTGTGTGTACTTCTGCATGCTGGTCACAACATCAACAAAGCACAGCTGTGTATGTGCGCCATAAGCTTTGTAAATTGGCGCGCTCACGGCGCTTGCTCTCTCCCGCTATCGCTCTTGTGCTCTCTCTCTCTCTCTCTCTCTCTCTCACACACTCTCTGACTGTTCCAATTCGCCGTCTCCACCCCCACTCACTGACATAACTCGCTCGCTTATTGCGCACCTTTCAAGCTGTCAACAAAGTGAACCCCATTGAGTTGTTACGACAACAGCGGCGCATTGTACAACTGTAACAGCATATTCGAGCCAAGGCTATGGAAATTTAAAAATACTTGCATATTTGCAATCATCCCCTAGATTACAGTTAAATGCTGCCAATCATAATAAAAATTTGCTACGCGAGTTTTCTTATCTTTATGTGACGGGGTAGTTTGTTATAGCGCGTTTTCACTGTCCCATGACCGTTGACTTTATAACTGGTTTTCCAGACGGAATAGAAACGGTAGCGCATTCGCCATATAACAGGGCGCCCAAGTCTTTGATATTTGTGTTTACCTAGGGCCGCTGCCAAGTGCACAACGCACAAGGTCATTGTAAATGTGTTTTTATTATAGAAAACAAAATTTCTATAATTCTACAAATTCTATTTCTTGCTTGCCCCACAAAAACTTTTTAAGACCGAAAGCACCACAACAATATTTGTATTTGCTTTAGCTAAATACAATTTCGTAATGTAGCGTATGTCTATTTATTTACGTCGCAAGGTCGTCGTCATCAGACATTTACAGCCGCGCCATGGGCTAGTTTATGAGGCCCCAGTTTTGGGCGCTAACCACATAATTTGGAAAAATCAAAAAAAGAAAAAAGAAATTGAAACAAAACAGGCCACGCGAAATGCGTATTGATAAATATTCTATTTAACTCTATTTGGTGGCATCAAAATTGTTGTGATAAGTTCTTATCTGATTGGAGCTGTAGGGGCGGCAGCACCGTTAATAGCATAAGCAGGAGACTTACATCAGATGAGAACTTATTGCATCGTCTAATTTCGGCATCGAAAAACAACAACAACAAAATCATAAAATATTTTCGAAGCGCCCAAAACGTTACTTGAGCGAAAAAGCTTCCTGCGAATCCGCCCCTGTGCGCATGACGGCGACCTACACACAAAAACAAAAACAACAAACAGCGCCAACAACAACAGTAACAGCAGCACAAAAGCACACGACGAGCTGAGCAGCACCAGCAGCAGCAGCAACTGGCAAAACGGGCCAGAAGAATATACAGACAACACACGGAGGCGAGTTCGTTCTTGTGTTGTGGTTTTTAGTTGAGCGTTTGCTGGCGTTGCGAACGGACTGAGAGAGAGACACCATCAGAAATTCGAATAAAACTAACAGCCAAAGCAACAGCAACTGCAGCAGCAGCAACAACAGCAACAATTAGAAAAGCTAAACAACAATAACGATAACAACAACAAACAACAAAAACAAAATAAAGTAACAAAAACAGAGAGGTGGCTTTTTGTCGTAGTAAAACGCCATTGACTGGAATATTTCGAGCGCAGAGACAGAAAGACAGCTGGAAAGAGATAGACAACAGAGACGTAGAGCGGGGCAGCAGGTAGTCTGGCAAGTGGCCCCTGCTTAACACTCCAAACACACTCACACACAAACGCACACGCACAGAAAAACAATTTGTTGTGGTTTTCTTTGTTTCGACAACAACAAATTTTGTTAAATTAGTGCGCAATTACAACAACAACGACAACAACAACAACGAAGGCAAATACAAACGTGCGCAGCAAATTGTTTAAATCGACAATTGCAATAGGAAAAAAAAATAAACGCTGCGCAAAAAACAAAACAACAACATAAAGCACAAAACGTTGCATTACGACATCAAAAAATAATATATACTATATATAATAACGAAATTCAATGTAAAACGCAACCTAAGTTCTCCCAAAAATCAATAAGCAACAAAAGGCAAGCAGCGAAGGAGCAGGCAGAGACAGAGGCTGCGACAGCAGCAGCAAGAAGAAGAGGAAGAACAAGCACAGCACAACTGGCTGAACAAGAACCGTAAAAGCTTTACCACTTAAGGCAAAGCTTCAAAGTGCAGTTAAACGCAGCCAGCACGCAACAGCAACGCAAAGCTGAACAAAAACAAAAACAAAAGCAAAACAAAAAGTGAAAAGTTAAATTTACATAATTCATTGGCCGCTGCGACAGCATTTAAGAGTGCTACACTGACTGTGTGAGAGTGTGAGGGAGATAGACACAGACAAAGAGAGCGTGCAAGATGCCCTCATTACTCGAGGCGCTTGAGCGCAAATATTTCGCCGAATGCGAATTTGAGAACGCCAATCAACCCGAGCTGCACAAGCGCTCCGATCTGCCCAATGATTTTACAGTTACCAAATGTGGCGGCCGCATGGAGTTCTCCATATTCATACCCCGCCTCTCGCCCCTAACCAGTGTGCCCGCTCTGCTGGTGCTCAATGACTGCGACATCGACTGCGCCGGTGATTTCGACAGTATTCGGGAGAAATGCCAGCGTGTGCGTGAGCTGGATCTGGCGCAGAACAAGCTACAGGACTGGCATGAGGTCTTCAACATACTGAAGCATATGCCGCGCATTGAGTTTCTCAACCTGAGTAAGAATCAGCTGATGAATGTGCCCAGTGCGCTGCAGGCGGCGCCAACGATCAATCTGAAGAATTTGGTGCTCAATGGCACCTACCTGGACTGGATGTGTGTGGATGCACTGCTGCAGAACTTGCCGGTGCTGCAGGAGCTGCACTTGAGCCTCAACAACTACACCAGCGTGCTGCTCGATGCGGCGGACGAGGGCAGCTGCCAGTGTGTGCCACAGACAGAAACGGCGAGCGAAGCAGAAGCAAAAGCGGAAGCCGATACGGAAACAGAGACGTGCTGCAATCTGTGCCAGGGTCGTCGCAAGCTAACCCAGGCACATGGCGCTCTGCAGACCCTGCACTTCACCGGCAATCCCATCGAGCACTGGGAAGAGATCTGTCGGCTCGGTCGATTGTTTCCCCGCTTGGAGGCCCTGGTCCTGGCAGAATGCCCTATCAAATCCCTGCAGGCGACAAACACAGCCGAATTGGATTCGGCCACTGCCAGCGAGTGCCACAAATACTTCCCCTGCCTCAAGCTGCTCAATCTGAGCTGTGCTCAGCTCAATAGCTGGGCGGACATCGATGAGCTGGCCAAATACGAACAGCTGCAGAATCTGCGCGTCAAGCATTGGCCCCTCTGGGAGACGCTGGAGTGCACGGAGCACGAACGTCGCCAGCTGCTGATTGCACGGCTGCCAAATGTGTCCATGCTCAATGGCGGCGGCAAGATCAGCGTGGACGAGCGCGTCGATGCGGAACGTGCGTTTGTGCGTCACTACATGGACAAGCCGGAAGCGGAGCGCCCCGCACGCTATGCCGAACTACTCGCGGTGCACGGCCAATTGGATCCGTTGGTCAATGTGAATCTGAAGCCAGAGAAGCGGGTGAAGGTCGTCTTCACGTACAACGATGTGAGCGAAAGTCGCTTCGTGGACATCTATCTGACGGTCAACGACCTGAAGGTCAAACTGGAGAAGCTCATCGGACTGGCGCCGAACAAGATGCGTCTCTACTATCTCGACCAGGACTACAAGGAGTTCGGCCCAGAGGAAATGCGGTATCCCAATAAACAGCTCTACAGCTATAATATACAGTCGGGCGATGAGATTATAATCGATGCTAAGAAGTAAATCCGGAAGGCAGCAGGATGGATGGACTATTGGAATGATGATAATTCCTGGAAATGTTGCTACACATATAGCTTTGTGAACGAGCGGTGCTAAGAGCAACAACAATTTGTGATCTTGTATCAAGCTTCTTACTGACGGATACAAAAACCCAACCAACATGCATACATACATATAAATATCTATCTATCTATATATATACAAATACAGACATATATATATGTTATGAACAACTTAAATCTATCGTACATATATTATAAATATTTTTACAATTATTTACCGCCTTCCGACAAAACCGATTTACTGTATATATATATTTCAATGGCCAAAATACACAGAGACATACAAGTAATACACACCCACGCACACACTTGTCCATATATAAAGATATATTTTAATTAACATCCTAACCTAAGCCAGCTACAGACTAAAAACAAAATACTTAAGTATAACAAACAAGCATTATATTAAAATTTAAAACAATTTTTGCTGAAATATGACTCAGAGTTTTTTCTTTCTCTCGTTTTTAATGGATTCATTGTTATCGATGCACTGGGAGTTGTCGTTGCGATAAGATACAGTTAGGAGTGCTAGGAAATACAAATGCGCTACATCTATTGTCTATGTCACGAACACTCGTTGGGAGAAAAAAATGTGAAAGAAGTGAAGTCTGAGGAATAATGAAGTTTGAATACCCTTTAAAAGATGAGACTTGGATGTGATTTTTGTTACTAGAGCTTTCTTTTGGCAAAGTGAATGCGTTTGTATGCAAGTTCTTATCTTATCATATGTGTATATTGTCGTAATTAAATATGCCTAAAAATACAAGAGAGCGAGCGAGAAAAAGTAGGAAAATGTTCCCTGTTCTGTGCTATATGATATCATAGCCCAAAGTTAATTTTATGTTCAAAAAAACTTTTCTTATGAAATATTCAAAGAGTGAAAGAACTTCTATTGTTGGCCTACAGTTTCAATGACGGTAATCTGATACGATATGGCGACTTGACCGATATACATAAGCTACACACAGAAATGTAGTAATGTTTATATATGGTTATATAGAAGTTACGTACGCTGACTGTAATTCATAGATTATTAGCTATGCCAAGCACGCAACTCTCTTGCGTTACATTACTCATGATACAATCAGAATACCCTCTCCAGGTGTAGGAAAATGAAATAAAAACATCGTGACTCTCTGGTATTGCACGCGCATCGTGTGTTGGGATCCGCTTCGTTTTTCTAAAAGCTTTCAATTATGGCAAGCGACAACTCGATCTGTTGATGTATTGCCAATATCTAAGCCAAAGCTTCCGTCATGCTCAATAAGCATTTTATACTATATACTTATAAATTATATGATATTATTGGATTATAATAAAAGTGCGAGCTGTTTAAAGTTGAAACTTGTTTTGCGTCTCCCACGCACAATTAACATCGCAATATGAATCAGAATTTATGATTGGGGTTATTCGTGCATAGTTTATTTTAATTGGCACTTTTTTTTTTTTTAACTGAACAAACAGAACATGTGATTCTGTTTACACACGATATGAATTTATGATCTTCTAGACTGCGATCTTAAAAGGAGAACCGCAAATATTTGGCACACAGATTCAAATTTTTATGCGAATGCAATCAAAATGATTTTAATGGATTAATTTATATGGTTAAAAGCCACAAAAGTTCTAGAGCTTCAGCAATTTAGAATTGCATTAGCTCATAGAAATACGATTCATTTGTATGCACTATAAAAGATTACAGAAAAAATTACATGTAAGACATTTGGATTGTAGTTCAAGAGTCTGTGAAAAATATGAAAAAGTCCAGAAAACGACATGAAAATATAAATAAAAATTAAAAAATAATAAGCCTTAATATTTTTAATTATTATTATAATTTTTTTTTTAATAATTTATTTTTAAATGATTTAGTAAAGTAAAATATTTGGATATTATTACAAAACCGTATATATTCTGTAAATTTTTTAGTTATTATTTGTAAAATATTTTATTTATTTTTTATATTATAAAAAATAAATTTTAAACAAGACTCTTGTGTAAATTTGCTGATAATAAGTAATATCTTTTACAAATTTGTAGATTTCTCTAAGTATTTATTCCCTCTGTATCTCTTGAATTTTTTTTAACAATTTAATAGAGCCTTAGCTAAACAAGCTAAAAGCTTTGCGTGCATGCTAAATGAATTGCCTAAAGCTTTCCGCACAAATACCAATGCACCTATAGACTTTCATGCAAACTATTAGAGAACACAATTTAGACTTATAAGAATAAAAAATAAATACTACATAAAATGTTTTCAGCATTCAAGAATAATGGAATTTTAACAAATTTTAAATAAAGAATTCAATGGCGAATATTTCCATTGATGATGGAAATTTGATTTCGATTGTTTTTTGTTGCAATAAACACAACAACAAAAAATGCTCATAAATATTTTAAAGCTGATGTTGCTATAAAAACAAGAAACAACAACATTTTTGGCAAATAAAATATTTGGCATATGCCAAAGGTATTCAATAAGAAATATGTTTTAATCAATCAAAGTTTATGGCATTTTGAGAGCTGCCTCTGCCATGGGAATTTTTTCACAAATTTTTCCTATTGCCTTTCTGTGTGTGTGTGCCGGCAATGAATACAGCTAGATGCCTGAACTGCCTGTAGGCTGTCGGCCCACATGCAACAGAAGCTAATGCAAACAAGTTCTCCAGAAACTGGGTCAATGCAGCATGCAGTCTCTGCCTCAGGCTCCGAGTCAGCTTTAGAATATATTAGAATTTATTAGCAAATATAGTACGTGTATCAATGGGTCTATAATGCAGCAATAGATCTATTATCATACAGAGTTGTAATTGTAATGGGCCATCAAAATTTGTTCCAGCCATAAATGCGAGCTCACACGCCCACCTTCAATCAATGGCAGCCCACCTATATTTGCATTAACTATCTGCCAAAAAATAAAAATTATATAGAAATGAGGCGTCGACATTTATGGCTAATGACGTATATCAAGCATACGACACGAAATATCGAAAAAAAAAAAACTCTAGAGATCGTGACTATACGAAGGAGCTGCAAACGCCCACAAAACGACAAGCTCCAAAATGAAATAAAATGTGCGAAAAAGTATTGGCAAAAAAAAAAAAAAAAAACACACATAGACGAAGTCGCAGGTGTAACAAAATAAAATAAAATACGATATAAAATCAAATCAAATAAACGATCATAAAAATGCAAGGTGTGTAGAAAAAAAAAATAGCGAAATACAGTTTATGTAGATAATTAATAAAATTTACACATGGAGGTTTTTGGAAAGTCTATAGCCAGGGAAGGTTTTAAACGCTCGTAGCGCTCAGCAAACGATCGAGTTGTGATTTGTACGGCAAACGCGACACACGTCCGTATACCCAATTTCCGAGCTCTATTTGTGTTACGTTTAGTAAAGTGTTAGAGTGTGTGTGCTTTGGGGCGGGGGAAATGCACTTAAAATGGATCCAGAGAACGATGTTTATGCCTTCTATGATATAAGAGGCTTCAAGGGGTGCGATAAGCAATTCAACTCAACTAAATCTCAATTGCCTTACAAAACCACATAGCATCTCTATATGAATTGTGTTTTGATTTTTATTTTTGTAGGAAATGTAGACCGGCGGGACCAAATAAATCGCAAAAATTTCTGCAACCGCGAATGTCACTCCTAGGGAAGCCGCTGAACTACAATCGCGGCACACATCGCCGCGATGCGCGCTACCGGCGGATGCAAAGTCGCCTCTACAATTTTCTGGAGAGACCGCGCGGCCTGCATGCCATATTCTATCATGTGATGGTGTAAGTAGACAAACGAATCATTTACCAAATTGAACCAATAAAAAAACAATGTGTTCCACGCTCATGAGTTCATCGACGATCATTTAGTTGCATATGAAAATGATTTTCATCTTTGAAATCGAAATTAAACTTTTAATTCGATTTTATAATTCATTTAATTTGAATTCGAAATTATTCCATAGTTGCAAATTATAGTTAAAAATTATTATAAAAAAAAATTTTTTTTTTAAATATATATATATATATAAAAGTTAAATACATAATAAATTATTAAAAAAAAAAACACTAAAAATACCAAAATAAAAAAATTTATATAAAAATGTACATAATAAATAAAGTATAATATTAAACCTAAAAAAATTAAAAAATAAAATGTATTTATAAAAATTAAATAAAAAATTAAAAAAAAACACACTAAAAGTAAAAAAAAAAAGAATAAAATAAAAATGGTATAATATGAAACATAAATAAATAATTAAATAAAAATAAATAAATAAATAAAAATAAATAAATAAATAAAAATAAATTAAAAATATTATTAACCTATTTTAGTTTATGAAATCAAATCACATCTAAAAATAATATTTCTAAAAAAAAAATAACTTCTAGTACTTTTTCGTTTTAGACTTCAGCAAAGTCTATATAACTAATATTTCCCAGGTTTCCCTGTTTAGACTTTTACCTATTAAAAATCTATATTTTTAGTTTCTATAATATTTTTTTTTTTTTTTTGTCCCTTTATAGATTTCTGATGGTGTTCACATGTCTCGCATTGAGCGTGTTTTCCACCATCAAGGAATATGAGGAGGATGCTGTATATATATTATTTCGCATGGAGATCATAGTTGTCATCTGGTTTACCATGGAATTTGGAGCGCGGCTTTGGTCGTCAGGCTGCCGATCGCGCTATCAGGGCACGCTGGGACGCCTTAAGTTTATAAAGCAACCATTTTGTATTATAGGTGAGCCATAATGAATGCACACATTGGCATAAATATTCTTAAATGGTATTGCTTGTCTGCTCTAGATATTATCACCATTTTAGCCTCAATTGTAGTATTAGGCATGGGCACCTCTGGCCAGGTGTTTGCGACGAGCGCCTTGCGTGGTCTACGATTCTTTCAGATACTGCGCATGGTGCGCATGGATCGACGCGGCGGCACCTGGAAGCTGCTCGGTTCGGTTGTATACGCACATAGACAGGTGGGCGCTATATTTAACATGCATGTTAAAGGCAGTTTTTATTTTAAATATGGTTCTTCTTTCTGCTCTGCTTTAATGCTTTTTGCAGGAGCTCATCACAACCATGTATATTGGATTTTTAGGTCTTATTTTTGCATCATTCCTAGTTTATATGTGGGAGAAGGACGTCAATGAAAAGTTTAGCAATTTCGCCCAGGCGCTGTGGTGGGGCGTGGTATGTAACCGAAAGCGAGAAACTGCAACTGTATTTGAATTATTCAACTTTGACCTAGATAACGTTGTGCACCGTCGGCTATGGCGATATGGTGCCCATCACCTGGCAGGGCAAATTGATTGCCTCTTGTTGTGCCCTATTGGGCATATCGTTCTTTGCGCTACCTGCGGTAAGTCTATCGTTAATTCATGCTCTGGACACCGAAGGCCGGACTACCTGAATATCGTCTACCAAATAACCGAACTTCATCATCATTATCACCGTCATCATCATCATTCTCTCTTTGCTCACACATCCACGCCATGGCAATCCATTGAATTCACTTATTGCAGGGCATTTTGGGTAGCGGCTTTGCGTTGAAGGTGCAGCAGCAGCAGCGCCAGAAGCACATGATACGGCGTCGCCAGCCGGCGGCGACGCTCATTCAGGCCGTTTGGCGCTGCTATGCGGCCGATGAGCATTCCGTATCCGTGGCCACCTGGAAGATACATCAGGTGGCGCTGCCAAGTCCGCCCGCATCGTAAGTACACACAACCCCTTCCACCCCTTCCAATCCACACAATTCACAGTTAGCGTCTCTGACAATGGGCTGACATAGCAGTGCCCCCTCCCCACCCCACTTAGCATACAACAATTATTCTCGGATTTACAGCAAAGAAATCAATAGACAAGTGTAAACTAGACTAGTACTACCTGATAGCTGCAACACCTGACAATTGCAACAATTGCAATTATGCATTACGAGCTACATGAAATAACTCTTGAGTTCTACAACAGCAGAAACTAGACTTTAGGCTTATATTTGTTTAGGTTTTAGTTAAGTTAATTTAGGTCTTAAATGCAAGTTATAATTATTTATATTTTAATTATACATATACTGAAATATTATTATTATATTTGATAATATATATTTATTATAAGTAATTTAATTATAGTATAAATTAATTTGTTTGATTTATTGAAATTTTTTTGGTATATATTTATATTATATTTTTTTAAAATTGGTTTTTCTACAATTTTTTATCCCATCTAACTTATGAATTTTTTTTATATATATATATATATATTTTTTTATCAATTTATTTACTAGTTATATCCCAAAGATTAAGTCTAGTAAAATATTTTAAATAATTACCAAAACTTTTTAATAATAATTAAAGAAATTCCGTTTTTTATAACTAACTTCTTCAATCAAGAGTTATTTAATGTAATCGTTGTACAAATTCACACTACACTCTATTCCATTCACACAAACACACACACAAACACAACAAGCCCACCGAGTTGTTTTTAAAAAGTGTGACAGAGACGTTGTGCGTACTGCAGTAAATACTTTTAATGAGAATCGCAGCGAGAGGCGCTGCAGAACAAATCATTCTTATAGTCTATACAATTTAGACAACACTCAAGGCCCATAGCATGTGTGTAGTGTGTACGTACTACCAAGAGCATCAACTAAATTTCTATATGATACACTCCAAATAATATCCACATAACCCTACAAGAAGAAAAAAAATCAAATATATAAAACCAAAATGATTCCCACTTCGTCTATCGATTAACAATTTCAGTTTCAGCGTACTTAATTTTTCAACATTTTTTTACCTGTACCTCTATCATTTTCTTTCATAATAATTTTTATATATATATATAAACTTTTCAGTTCTGAAAACTGGGAGCGATTATTAAAAAACATAACCGAATATAGGTAAAAGTGATAAAAAAAAGACTTAAAAAACGACAAAAATACTCACAACAAATTCAAAAAGCAAAATGTTTTCAAATGCAAATGCTATTCATGTTTCGTTTTATATTTTTCATAGGGTATTTTGCTTATCAAGCACCAAGCCATTAAAACATCAAATGCATCAAAATGCTCCAAAAGTACTCATTAAATCAAATACAAAAATCAATTAAGATAATCCCAACACACATCAATCGAGTTGAGTTTTTTTCTTTCTTTGTGTAATTCGCAGCTTCTATATAACGCACCCTATCCGAATAACTCTGTCCACGTATCTCTAACTCTATTCCAAATTCATGCCCTATCGTATCAATGTTTAGATGACAATTTACAAGCGTTAATCAACTAATTATACGAATAACAATAATCTATGCTAAATTCTGTTTTGCAATTTGTTTGATTTATGTTCTCATCGATGATATAAGTAAATTAATCAATCTGATACAAATTGATTCTCATTGTGCTGCTGCTGTGTGATCTCAAAAATTGATAACAATTATAATAATGATTAATTAATTATAAAAAAAAAAAACACATACATATACATAAATGCATACAATGTGTACTATAATTAACATGTGAGTTCAATTCAAGAAATTTCAATGCTTTATTTATTCCCATTTTTTTCCTTATATTATCTCTCTCTTTCTGTCTCGGTGTATCCTTTTCTTTCTCTGGTTTATTTAATATTAAATTCACAAGAAATATGCACACAACTACACACTCTAGAATAATATTATATCTATAAGCCCTATGCACACTAAGAAATCCTCTTTAATGCCACAATGACACCAGCTTAAAGTTTGAACTGAAATGGAGTGCTAATCATGCTAAAATCTTGTGAGCAGCTTTTGTTGTACTGATGTTTTCTTAATATCAAAGAAATTGTAAATTTCAAACTGTTTTGTAGTAAAAGCTTCGACTTGAAAGCTTTTTCTTAAGCAGCTTTTATAAAAACAAAATTAAAAATTGCCTAGCTAAAGCAACTAAGGAAAAAAACTCTTTACAAAAGTAGAGCTTCTTTTTGAATTCCAGCTTTTAATTAATGATAATCTTAAAATATATTTTAAGAAGCTACAGATTTAAGAGACTAACTATATGTTTAGCATTAATTTGAAAATATTTCATTTTACTAATAGAAACAAACAAAAGAATTTGTTTAAAGTCTCCAGAAACTGACAACTTAAACATACAAAAAGTTTTAGCACTGCCTCAAAAGTTGTATATTCAAAGTCTAAGCGTAGAAGCTTATAATCACTATACAAGCTGCAACACTGCACTTTTCATTTATTAGTATAACAGAGCTGTGCAACAACTACAACATTAATCTTTCTAAGTAATAGTTTAACTTTAGAGAAACTACCTATTGCCAAATAGTAGTTAGAGCACCCTTAAGCATTTACTTGAAAATTCAAATCTCAATTTAGCCCATCAGCTTAGCTGCTTTCAGCTAATTTAGATGCTCTACGTAGACTTTCAGCTGCTGTCATTGCGCCGCGCTCGCCACCTGTATTTTGTCACAACTTCAGGCTAGCACCTATAGCACACACACTTACACACACACGCACACACACACACAGAAACCTATTGCAACTATATTCTAGCTCTATGTAATACGCTGAACTTTATACCCCGTCTTATTGAAAATCTTTCTCTCTCTCTCTCTATTCGCTAGTTATGCCGTTTATTATTTACATCAATATTTATACATATATTTCGTTTTACACAGACGGGCCTCATCCAGCTTTAAGCACAATACATCCTTTGTCGCCCGCTTGCCGACAATAAGGCGCCACAAGAGCCAGACCATACAGGCACCCGGTCCGGATGGTTCCAGTCTGTCCAAGCCGCCCGGCTCCTCGCGTGCCTCTACCAGGTACACGCGCACCATACGCGATATCAACGCATCTGTGGAGAATCTCGGTGAGTTGCGGCCACAAACCGTATTTGATTTTCTTTCTCTCTCTTTCTTTCTTTCTTACTTGTTTTTGCCAAATCATTTTATTCGTTTTGCATTCACTGATGATGGCTGAGAGTTCGTGTTTGAAGATTTTGCCGTCAACAGTTGTTATGAAATAATTCCAATACAGTGGAAACCTATTACCATTTCTGTTTGCACACATTCAAAAGACAAATACACACACACACACAGCAACGCACAACCCACAAAGAAAAAAAAAACAACACATAAACAAACAATAACAAGTTCTGATTTTTTATTTGTCTTGGCCCCGAATGCATGTTCTACTCGTACCCCCAATCTGTGCAAAAACCCCCATACTCTATAACAGGATACACCCTCTCTATATAGTATATACACACGCACACTCACCCACACTCACTCACACTCATATCCCATTCAGTACATCTGCCTTTTGCTATTCTGCGCTGCTCATCGCACCAGTAAAAACAATTTACACAAATGATAATCAAATATTTACTATTCACTGCTGGCAATTGCATTTCCATCAGCTTTTCGCTATCACAAGAAAAAAAAATTGTTGCATTTCGATTTAATTAACTGGGAACTGCGGGGGCAACTGGGAATGCGGCAAACATGTTTCTTCCTCTCTTTAATGCTTTTGCCTTAAATTACAAAATCAATAAATATTTAGCGTATTTTCTCTTTTGTGCCAAACTATTTTAACGATATATATATGTATATACATATTTTTTTCCGGCTTAATTAATTTATAGTCTTGAGTCTGATATGCAAACACTTAAATATAAACATTGAATTAATCAATTAATTTAGCATTTTACTGCACCCTAAGGACTTAAAGCACAGAATATACAAAATGAAGAATTTATTTGTGTTTAAATCTTAAACAAAAAAGAAAAATATATTTTTAAAAATTTGAATCAAATAGTATATATAGAAAAGCAGGGAAAAATATTTTTTATTGTCCTTTTTTACGAATCATAAGTAGAAGAAATTCACAACAACTAAACATGAAAATTTGATATAAAAAGAAAAAAAAGCTAAAAATAAATAATACACATAATAAAAAAAATAAATAAATAAATAGCTAAAAAATAATTTAAAAATCTAATAAATAAATAAAACCTAAATTATATCATTCCAAAACATATTTAAAATATTTTTTATATTTATAAAATAAATAATATACATAATAAAAAAAAAATAATTAAAAAATAATTTAAAAATCTAATAAATAAATAAAATCTAAATTATACCATTCCAAAACAGATTTGTTAATGTTTTATATATTCACCTTCATTTTCACTGCATTATATTTTATATAAATAGAATGCCTTATGAGTGCCAACAATTTGAAAGCAATAAATTTTACTTAATGAAAATAGACGACAATGAATCAACTATTAATATAGGAAAATGGCAATTGCTATAGGAAATCAATTGGCATCCCATGGTTTTATTGAAAGATTGAAAGCGGCTGTAGATGAATTAAGCAGAAGAAAGCGAAGCCAATTCCTCTGTGCAGCTGCAACAAGGAAAATTTATTAGTTGCTCAATTAATAATTATTAATTAAGCTATGAATCATTTCGAGTGGCATAAGAAAATAAACTGAGAGATTGATTCATTTTAATGAAGAGGAATTACATAAAAAATAATAATCAAAGACAACCAAAGGCTAACTAAATTATTTCCTTTATATTATCTACAAATTATAGTAAAAAATTTTAGGCATAGCCACTAAATTTTGCTCTCATATAATCCCAATCGCTTGCTACACTCATCTCTAACACACTAAATACGCTGCACATACAACACCATTTCTGAATAACAATTGTAGATATATATTTTCTCTTAGTGTATTTTTGCTGAATGTTTTTTATGCTGCGCACTCGCCAAAAGAACTAAAAAAAAATTATAAATAAAATAATAATTTTAAGAAATATTTTTTTAAGAATGTTAAAAGTTGAAATGTGAAAAAAAAAAAACAAACAAAAATTTCTTTGTAAGTTTTTGGTGTGTGTTGATTTGAAAAACCTTTTTTGTAACCGTAATGTGCGACCCATATAGACTACCGTGTCTCTGCATTGATTGATTAATTGATTGATTGAAACATTAATTTGACTTGATTGGCACAAAAAATAAAATATCCAAAATTATTTAAGAAAAAAAACAAACAGCATAAAACTAAAATCAAAAAAACAACTTTAACATCTGGTTTGACATTTTCAGAGGTAGTACAAAATGGCAAATCCATGAATCCAAGTTTTAGCGAAGATTCAGTTGCTGAAACAACTTGCTTAAAAAATATAAAAAATTCAGACGGTAAGTCTACAAGGTCCTGCCCAGGTTCCAAAATACCAAATACACCTGAGATATACATATATCTAAAAAAAAAAAAAAACAAAACAAAAAAAATTATATATTTTATATATAACCCTATATTGAGTGTTGTGGTTGTGTCAATGTTGTGGTTGCATCTTAAATTGAATTTGAATTTGAATTTGAGTTTAATGTTCTTTTTGATTGGTTTTGTTATTTTGTTTTTATAAAAAAATACAAGAGATTTAAGCAGTGATTAAGGTCTGGAGGGTCCAAGAACAGCTGAAACTAATGCGCTTTCTCACACACACACACACACACACACTAATATACTCAATCACCCACACACTTACACGCTGCAACAGCCACGACCACGACCACGACCGCGACCACGCCCACGCCCAAGCCCGCACAGCTGGAAAATTGCATACGCAGCGCCAGTCTGGGCAATCTAGAGTCCAGTGCGGAGCCATCCAAGGCCGTTGCGGCCAGCTCCAATATGCTAACCATACCCGTTGTCCTTTGCGGCTTTCTGCACGGCGATTTCTTTGGCTCCACCTTCTCGCTGCGCAATCCGCGCATCACGCCCGCCCAGGACCTGGAGGCGGGCCACATGACCGCCGAGCCGTCGAAAACCAGCCTGAACGACACACAGCATGCTAACCAACCGCCCAATGCCAGCCCCAGCACAAGTCGCGGTCGCACGGGCCGTTTCTTTGCGGCGGCATCGCATATTCTGGCGCCGGGCGGCGAGCGGGCATTCAATGTGGCAAGTGCGTGAACAAAAAAACAAAAATTGATGAAAATAAAAAGTAAAACAAGAACAACAACAACAACAACAGCTTGCCTAAGTTTCAGCTAGACTCGTTATGCCCCTCCCGAAGGCAGTGTATATTATGTAAATGGCTAGGATTTGGTTTAGCATGCGCTCTCTCTCTCTTTGTCTCTCTCTATCTCTGTCTCTCTCTAGACACTGTCGTAGTAAATTAGATCAAATGCATTTTGTTAGCCTCTTTGTAGTAGTATACGTATCATACATATATATATGTATATAGGGAGTCTTAGCCATTGCTGGACTCCCACAACACCTTAACAACTCTGTTCGCTCACCTAACGCTACATGGCCACAGACACACACAACGCTTGCTTTACTCCAACGCTTTCTCCTAAACTAAATACCCAAATATACCAAAAATACCAACAAAATACCAGAAAATACCAAAAAATACCAAACAAGCATAAACACTTAAATACCCTATAATAATATTGTGATTTGATATAAATGTAACTAACCTAATATCTGTATACTTATTGTACGTTCTATATTAACTGCTCTATATGCATATCTCTATAAATACATATGTGTGTGTATAACGCTACTTGTATGTGTTAATTGTGTGTTGTTGGATTGACTTGATTGAATGTAAAACAAAAATCAAAAACATAAATATATATGAAAACCAAACCAAATAAATTGCCGCTTAAACATGCGCGCGAAGCAAGCAACCAAAACCTAACGCACAAGTCAATCTCTCTGATTCATAAATTGCCCCCAGATGAGGATGAGGAGCCGCGCTGCACGCAGCTAACAAATCGGCACAAGATCGCCATACGATTCATACGCAAGGTGAGTATACCCTATAATAATAGGGCATAGATGTTGGATTTTTCACTTTTCGATTTCCTTTGGCAGCTCAAGTATTTTGTGGCGCGGCGCAAGTTTAAGGAGGCCCTGAAACCGTACGACGTCAAGGACGTTATGGAACAGTATGCAGCGGGTTAGCTTAGCTTATAAACTATTTAATTTTCTATATTTATATATATGTATTTATGTATGTAAATCTCTCCTCAACTGTTTGCAGGTCATGTGGATCTATTGGGTCGCGTCAAAATGCTGCATTTGCGGTGCGTATATTTAATATATAAATATAATATATAAATATACAAAAAAATATATATATACTAGCTTATTTTTCACTTTATCTTAGATCACATCCACATAACTGCCCTCAATTATATTATATATATACTATTTATATTAATTTCCCATTAATTTCCCGAATTCTCCTATTTTTCACTTAATCTTAGATCACATCCACATAACTGCCCTCAATTATATTATTTAAGTATACTATTTATATTAATTTCCCATATTCCCATATCCTTCCACAGTCTGGATCAGATCCTGGGCAAACAAGGCTCCAAGGCCAAGGATGTCTATGCTTCAAAAATCAGCTTAGCCTCGCGTGTGGTTAAAGTCGAGCGACAGGTAAAACAAATAAAACTCTAAAAAAAAACTGAACTCTTGCATTTCTCAACAATCAATTCTCATACCAGGTCGTGGACATTGAGGAGAAACTCGATATACTGATCAAGGCCTATATGGAGGATCGTGATAGATTCTTAGCGCTTCCGTTGCCAGCCAATCCCAAACCCAAAATACATTCCATTAGCCCTAGTCACAGTCACAGCTTGTCACATCACACACACAACCAGAACATGATCGATGTATGGAAGCGAACGGCTACGCTCAGCGTACATCCCGAGCTGGTGACGACGCCGACTGGCAGCTCGGATGCCTCCGCTCTCGATCATCTCGATGGCAATGAGACGGCGCTCACCTCCACACAGACGCTGACAACCGCTACAGATGCAATTGCCACACAAACACCCATGCCTCACACACAGCATACAGCGACCAATACAAAGGTATTTCACAGCTCTCTCCATTCGTTCGATTCGCTAAGATCTATAGACATATAATTCTAGTCTTCCGTGCTTAACTCATATCAGCTACCGCCTGAGCAGCAACAGCACAATGATGTATTTATGACTGATTTAGAGAATAGAACTAAAAAACGCGTTACTTTAAGGTGAGTGGAAGGGAAATGTTCTGGGAAGTTCAATTTTAAATGCTCCTGCAGATGATACAAGGATTAAAACAGAAAAAATATATTATGAAAAAGTAGAAATTTTCTACTATTGGAGCTAATATACTAAGATAATATATCTATATACCAAAATACTCCATAAATTATAAATACATTAAAAAAAAAAATAAATTATATCTAAAATATGATTTAAGAGATTTAAAAAAAAAAAATAAAATAAAATAAAAAATAAATAAAATAAAATCTCTACAAGAGCATTTACAAATAATTTAAAAATCTAAAAAAAAAAAAATATTTCAACAAGATTATTTATTTTTTATTTTATTATTTAGCCTGCATAGATCCACATCGGAGCCATATAGCAAACACGAGCAGCGCATCAATATGCCAGATGAGGGCGCACAATCTTTGGATTCCAGTGCGAAGCCAACGCCGCCAGATAGTTCAAGTAAGCCAGGCCGTGCCTGAACTATGAGCCAAAAATTTGCCATCAAAACAAAACAATGCACCAAAGAATCATTTCCCACATTTCTACGTTTTTTTTTTTTGTCCTCAATAAAGCACCATATCATTTGATAAATTCTAAACAGAAACTTTTATTTTTAGAGACAAAAACTGAAACCAATTTCTAAATATCATCCAAAACTTTCGTAATTTTCCAATAGAAAATATTGTAAATCTATAATATGTATATATCTTTAGTTATACTCATTGATGAGTATGAGGACTTCGAGGAGGAGGATCTGAATTGTGAGGGCGAAATGGAGCATTTTCCATCGTGGGAAATTGATAGCGACATTGGCGCCGATGTCGATGTCGATGCGGATGGTGACTGTGATGAGTCCACTGAGGACACGGCGCTCCTACAGTGCGCCACGCGCACCGCCATTGTTATAACACCCATTAGCCCAGTGAGTAGCGAGATGTGAAATCATATCTACGCATACATATATAAATCTGTAATTAATCATTTCATCTCTTTCAGGTAAGCTCAGCACTTAATCTACAAAGTTTAAATGACCAAACTACAACGCTTAATAAATCAAATTTGCTTCCGCCAGATTCTGGCTAGTTAAAAATGCAATTGAAATTAGTCGATATGATATGATATGATATATATGATATATATAATAAATGCTTATTGTTAAGATCGTCGGCTGCTCCAAAGGCAGCGACGCTGTACCAACTTCTAGAGTATCATAAAAGGAATCAAAAGAAAAGGAGAAAAACAAAAAAACATTCACACAAAAATTTGATTTGATTTTATTTATTCGATCAAGAAGAATAAGAGAAAAGTTGTAATGACCAAAACTGCAAAACGCTTTAATAAATCAAATTTGCTGCCGTAAATGTACATACATAATATAAAATACAATATATATATATATATATATATAAATATAACAAGACTCGCAGATATCCTGTAAAATGACATTTTTAGCCACACATCAGTTTGTTGTTTGTACAATTGTTTTTTTTTTTCCTAACTAATTTTTAGAAATTTGTAGAATTTATTATGAGCTTGAGCTGTGTAGGGTATAGAAAAGCGTCAGCATACCAAAACATTTTCAATAAACTCTAGCTTACTGCGATAAAAGTGTTCAAAATGAGATGAGAGATGCAAGCGAAAGATGTTGAAAGAAAATTAGATATACCTAATATCTAAGGGATGCGATGAAAAACCGAAAGTATGCCTGAGAAATGATGTGAAAGAAGAAGTGAAGAAATCAGGCATGTAAATAATAGTGGAGAGTATGAAATGTGTGCGAATGAATGAGTAAAGAGAAGCGTGATTGTAGAATCGAAAATACAAAGCTAGTTATCTAATATTATAATATTGCATACATGAGCATGTGTATGTGTCCATTTTACTGACATGATTCGACATGATTTGTGTTCAAAATTGAGAAACGACACAACTAAAATCAATTGATAAATCAAAAGTTTAACAACTGCTTTAGCGAATAATAATAACGAAAGAATAAAGAACCGAAAAAAAAAATTAAAAAACAAAGCAAACAATCAAATCATATTGTGTACTTATTCTTTTGCTATTGCTTATGTGGTCTTCTATTATTTTTGCCTCTGCCTCTTATTCGACTTGGGCTCGTGCAACTCCTCAAACAGCTCCGTTTCCTTAGTCTCCATTGAGTTGCCAATAAACTCGATTTGCGTATTCGCATTGATGCGTATGCAGCGTTTCTTCGAAGACGACGGACCATCGCTGTTTACTTTCTTCTGCTCCTCCTCCTGCTCCAGCTCCTGCTCCTGCTCCTCCTCCTCCTGTTCCTCTTGCTGCTGCTCCTGCTCCTGCTCCTGCTGCTGCTCCTGCTCGTGCTCCTGCTCCTCCAGCTCATCCAGTTCGTCACCCTTCATTGTATCATCCTCTAGGAAAATGCTGCCATTGTGCACCTTACGCACATGCAACTTCAGTTGCGTCGTCGAGCTAAACGATTTGCTGCATCCACCATCATAGAAGTCGCGACACGTATAACGTGAGCCATGCACACGCTGCATGTGATTCGATAGGCCCTGGCGACGTCCGAACCGTTTGTTGCACGCCTTGCACTCGAAGGCAAAACGCTTGAAATGCTGGCCCAGCACATGCACCGACAGCGACTTCTTGTTCCGTGTGACGAAGCTGCACTGGTCGCAGCTATACGATTGGTTATGCAGCTGCGGATGGGAATAGGCGTGGCGATTAATAGACTGGTAAGTATTTGAAGGGGGGGGCCTTTAAATTGACGCTCTTATGGGCATGGCTCTGCTCGGGTATGGCTCTTTGCGGTTCCTTTTGGAACTCCATCAAATGTTGACTGCATTCTGGATCTCCTGTCTGCTGCTCCTTTATTATTATTTGTTGTGGACTCTAACTTCTGCTGCTCCATTAAAAGGTAGCTATCCTTGGCCTCTATTCCTGTCTGCTTCATTTAATTTAGTTGATTTTAGCTATTTGGATTTTATTTATGGCTTTCCGTGATTCTGGTTTGATGCCCACTGCTGGATATTTAGACCATTACCAGAACGCCCTAACATAAGCGAAACAATTGACAAGCTCTTTTAGACACTAAACTTTTAAGGAAAGTGAAATATGCTGTTAAAAAAAAGTAGTAAAATAAGCGAGCCGCCCTTTCTCATTCCAAAGACCTACCAAGAATCTTGCCTTAAAGAGGCTGAACAAGGCTTTAACAATATTTAACTTTATAAAATAATTTATAAAAGCTATGATTATAAATTTATCAAAGTTAGCATCTGGTATAAGCTCTTGGCCTTATCAGTTCACCAGTTAACCATCTCAATAGCAGAACCAAGCCATATAAAAAATCCTTGCCGACAAAATAAATACATTCGTCAATCATGTACCACTTGCCCAACAAATTCCCTCTCATTTCATATATATATGCATACTTAATAAATAAATCAAAGTGCATAAAACTCAATTTCATCGACTCACCCGCTGATGCGCCTCCATTTCGCTCTTATGATAGAAGCCCTTCTGGCAGACGCTGCACGAGTAGCGTTTATTATTCGAATGCACCACATTCATGTGGGTGTCGTAATTGCGACGATTTTTAACCACTTTCAGGCACAAACTGCATTCCATGGGCTCATGCCAGTAGGCGTGATGTTTAGTCAGAGCATCGTTATCCTTATAGGAGGCCTTGCACAGAGGACAAACGACATTATCTGGAAATGATCAACAAATTAGTGAGAACTTAAATTGGAATAGCGAACACTTACTATTATTATGACTTCGCGCCACATGCACCGAAAGCGACATTTTGGATCTATATTGCTTATGGCAGAACTGGCAGATCCATTCGTTCTCCTTGACCAGCGGCTCATTTCTCGCAATGGCATCGTGCGAGCGTCGCTTGTGTGTGTACAGCGAGTTCCAGTTAATGTAGGCCTCAGCGCAATCCTGCAGTCACATGCATTCAATAATATATTATATATTATTCTAAAATACACCCAGGTCTCACCTCATAATCGCACATATAGTAGATGCATATCTCTAGCTTGCGATGCAATACATCTGAGCGCTGTTGCTGAAAGTTGCGCAAATGATGGCGATAGAGTTTCATGTCGGAAAAGGCCTTGTCACACGGATGGCATATGAAGAGTCCGTCTTTATGCACGCCCGAATCGCGATGCGCACGCAGATCGCTCTTCTGCTTAAAGTATGCCGAGCAATATTCACAGACGTAGGCATTGCGCAACAGTTCCGCATAGGTCTCCAAGCCAATGCAGGCCGATTCCTCCGCCTCCACATGAGCCTGTCAAGCAAATCAATATACAGGATTAGCTGTTGTAATACATATATTTATAGCTGGGCTTACCTGCAGCTTCACTTTACTATCGCTGAGCAGTCCACAGCCGCTGCACACGTGCACCTGACGCTCGATGATCAAATGCGTCTTCATATGCAGATTGTAGGTCGCCTCTGTGGCAAACTCGCGGCTGCACAGCTCGCAGCTGATGACGCTGCCATGAACGGAGCGCTGGGGGCAGAAAGTATAAATCGAATTAGTTGAATATAAATTTTAAATTTAGCTAGTTAAGGCCTACGTATAACAATATTTTAGTTCTTTTAGCCTATAGCACCCACCAGATGACCGTTGAGACGTCCTCGTGTCTCAAAGTTGGCGCTGCACTCCGAGCAGCTGTAGGTGGTGCTGCTGACATTCGCATGCGATTTGTTGTGCTCCATAAAGACGGCAGCATCACGAAAGTTGCGATCACAACTAAAAGGTAAAACATATATAGAAGCAGGCAATATAAACTAATTGAGACCAAGCCTTACAGATCACAAAAGAGTGTGCCCTCCGGTTCGTGGGCATAATACAAATGGCGGAAGAGCTCATCGATGTTGTTGTCTGCGAAATTGCAAACGAAGCAAGCGCGCGGTCTGTGACGCTCCAAATGAAATTGATTGTGGAAATTAAAGCTGCAAGGCAAGGAAAATTACTTAGCAAAGAGTCAAAATTAAGAAGACCTATACGTACCGCTTCCACGAGGGAAACTCCAGGCCACACATCTCACAGTATAAGCGCATGCCTCGACGCTTTTTAATGACGTGTGCGCAAGAGTGTTTATTATATTGCAATATATTGGAGAAGGTCATATTACACTCGGGACACTTGCCATAAATTGGGATTCTAAAAGAGAGACAGAGAGAGAGAGAGAGAGAGAAACAATCAATAAATGTATTACTTTTTGCATTTTCAAGCTATGGGCTTACTCTGCCACAGGTGCATGCAGCACCACCAGATGCATGGCCAGATATTTGCGTCCTTGCACCTCCGCCGTGCAGCCTTCAATGGGACAACTGTAGCGCTCATCGGCCAGCTCATGACTTTTCTGCATGTGACTGAGCAGAGTTTCATATTTGCTGCATTTCAGCGAACAATGACGGCAGACAGTGGCCCAATCGAATTGCAAGGTCTCAAAGCAGGTCTTGACCACGGTCGATAGATATTCATGCAGATCGCCAATGTTGTCAGCTGGGAAAAGAGAGTCGACTTATTAGATGGTCTCTTTATATGAATTTAAGGTGCTTACATTCTTTAATTAAAACAAAATTAAAGGGCTCCACTTTAAATGATTCATCCTCGCTTTGACTTTCATTTTGCGACTGCGATTGGGACAAGGAACGTGAAGCGGCGCGTTTGACCTTGCGCTCAACTTTGAAATGGCGCACGTCCGCATCGGAGGAGTTATCTGCAAATTAAGAGTATTAACTAATGGGAATGTGGATAGTTAATGAACCCCTGGAAGCCTGTGGGTTCCTCTACTCACCATCTTGCTCCAGCAGAAACTCCAGCTCATCATTGTTGTCCTCTTCCTCCAGCTGTCCCAGCTGCTCTTCCACTGTCTCCTGCTGTCTCTGCTTTTTGCCAGTTTGCTTTTCCAGCTGCCCAACTGTGGGTGCTGCCTCGGTCAATTTATCATCGGCCTGCGGCTCTTCATCATCCAGAATGTCACGTATAAGCGCGCTGATTTGTTCCTGATCTGCCGCGCCAGCCTTGGTTTTGGCACTTCGTGTAACAATCTCCTTGGGCTTATCGGGCAAACGATTGGGCAGAACTGTTAAGATTTTATTAGAGGCTTTTGCTGCAGTTGTAGCCACGGCAATTGGAGAAGTTGCTTCGGGTTTTGGCAAATTCTTGACTGGAGAAGCAACGCTCTTTGTCTTTGGCGACGTCGGCGTCACCTTTTTAGCGGATTTCTCTACCTTTTTAGTAGCACTTGGTGGTAAATCCTCCTGCGGCTTGGCAGTCTTTTTTTCTGCATTGGCGGCATCCTGCTGCCGCTGCAGCTCGTCTATGTCAAAGAAGCGTATTAGCGTGTTTACACATTCTTGGCACAGCAATTGCGATTTATGGGCATCGGGCTTGACAACGATTTGGAAATATTTTGCCAGAAGATCAGCGAGCTCGATTTCGACGCCCACTTCATCAAAAATTTCTTGATATTGCTGCTTTGAACTGTGCACGCTGCAATGCAGGCAGCTAGGTCCATTTTCGTTGTTTGCTTTTGGATTTTCCGACATTTTAACTTTTCACACATAGCAATCCACACGCTAGACTACAGAAACGAGCGTCAGCTGAACGATATGAAAATGCTTAGTGCTGCAAAACGATAGCCCAACTATCGCACCTATCGCAACCAAATTAAGTACATCGGTATATTTTAGTGCATTTATTGTGCTGCTACAAAAACGTGCTAAAAATGAACGTAAAAACTATAATAGCAATGAATATCAAGAGTATCGTCAACTTATCGCTTATCGATAAGTGTTTAAAATTCAAAGATTGGCGGCAAGCTTAACTGTTCACACGCTTGAGCAAAGCGAAATAGCTGTAGGAGCAATTCACAATCTGCAAAGAGAAAATTAACGTTAAAACATTAAATTTATATGTTCGACTAATCGTACGGATGAAAAAGTAGTAGAATTGAAGCACTGAGAGTGATTCAATGTATGCATATGCAGCGGCTCATTAAAGCGCAACATCATTAGCAAAGCCAATTTCCGATTACTCCTGTTCCAAGTGGTCCAATCGGCGCTATATAGTGAATGGGATAGCACTGCACTCCGATAGCTCATCTCATCGGCCGAATAGCAAATAATGAAGATTTGCAGCAACATAACAAACTGATACGATGCCATCATGATCATAAAAGCAGTTTCCTTCGTCCTAATCGAAATGGCATAGAAATTGGAGACGAGCACCAGAACGGAGCAGAGCATCTGCACCGAGCCTGGCACCTTAATGAAGCCATCGACGAGATCCTTAAGCTGAAAAATGTGAGCATAGTGAACGCAACAATTGCGCAGCTCCCGAGCTATTCTCAGATTATCCTCGTCTGTTTCGGCCGTGCCCAAGCTCTCCAAATGGGAGGCCAACATGGCCAGTTGTGTCTCCAGAAAGTAGAGCAACGAAGGAGCGATCGAGTCAAAGGCAATGTTCAGCCAGCAGGTAGGCATCAGCGACATCACCTGATAGAAATAGAGGCCATAGTAGCAGCCGGAGCTGAGCAGATCGCACGGCTCGTACATGGACAGGGGCAGAGCATTGTTGTCGACGAACCACTGCATGACCAGGATCAGGCTGGCGGCCAACAGCGATGTGCACGCATAGAAATTCCGCAACTTGATGGAACGCTCGGCGCCGCGGCGAAATATCAACGCTTCCTTCTTGGAGCCGGGACGAAAGCACGACGAATGCATTGCCTCAATGAGCCGGGCATGATTACGATTCCTAAGCTTGATGCTCAGCAGCTTGGACATGCACGACACCTCGGTGGCAAACATGAAGAATACTTGCAGAATGACATTCAATTGGTCGATGTTGGCCAGCACGCGTATCGCAAAGAAGAGCAGCATGATGGCCACAATGCTGAGGATGAGGCAGAAGCGCAGTTGATGCAAGCAGCGCTGCCAGCGTGTGGCATGCCTCGGCACTTGCCACACGCCCAGAAAATTGAAATACCATACTTGATATTTATAGAAAGTTGACGTGATTTCATGATGTTCCGACATCAGTTGGCAGGCCATAAAAAAGAACTTTGGCCATAATCCCAGCTGCAGAGCCTTTATAAAGGCTCGCCGAGTCAAGGACATTTGAGGTAATGAGCTTTAATGAGCCGCTCATTATACGTATGCCATAATTTACACTGAAAAAATTTCGCACAGCTTACCGAACTAAAGAGCATCAGGTCGAAGGAATGGCTGCTGTTCAATGTTTTGATTCGCAGGGGCAGGTCCAGGCGCTGCATCAGCATCAGCAGCAGCCGCTGGTTCGTGCGATGCGCGCCAACCCAATTGGATTTGTATAGGTCGTGGGGCAGGCCATAACTGCGCTCGGTAATCTCACTAAATCGTATAAGATATATGCATATTATAAATTTATATATGTGGGTGGTATGACAGCGGATTAACTCACCCCGCAAAGTAGCAGATTATAAAGATCTGTGTGAGCATGCAGTTCTGATAGATCAACATCTTGAGCAGCAACAGCGTCTCGTCAGTTAACTTTTTATGTAAATATATATAAAGAAAAGCAAAAAATAAATTGAATATTAAAATGAAAATCTATAAAAAATATTTTGAAATTGATATTATTTCTAATTGTTATATCATAATAATATTTTTAATATTATACATATATTCATTATTTATTTAATTTTATATATTTTGCATATGGTCAAACAATTATTGCAAAAGAACAAAAAAAATTCCAGTAAAGAGTTTTCATAATTAATTTATCATGAATTTTAAAATTATTATTATTATTATTATTTTTATTATTATTATTATTATTTTTATTATTATTATTATTATTAGTATTATTATTATTATTATTATATATTTTTAAAATGTTTATTTTAAAGTTTAATATTTTTATTCATAATCAATATATTTATTTTGTATTAATAGTAATTTTTATATTTAGGTTTTACTTATTCTATATGTAATTTTGTATATTAATAAGATAACAAAGACTCGCATATAAAAAAAATTAATATCGAATAAAAAACAACCTACTTTTTTTTTAATAAAAATAATAATATGTTTAAAATAAATTGCTTAACAATTTTTATAAATTTTTAGAACAAAAAAAATTATTTAAATAAAAACACCTATTAGTAAAAGTTTCCTTAGAAAATATTTAATTTTAATATCTTTTGAAGTTTCGCCCTCTCCTCACTCACCTGTGACATGGAATAGAAATTGGCGGTTAGGACCAGCACAGAGCAAAATATCTGACCCGAAATGGGCTTATAGACAATGGCCTCCATATCGGCTGTTAGCTCAACGATTTTCTTGTGATAGTGAATGCAACGCTTCAGCTGCAGCAGCATTTCAGCATCCGTGGCCATCTCTGACTGGAGGCCCTTTCCAATGGATTGCAGACGCAAGGCAAAGATATCCAATTGGCCTCGGATAAATATGAATATGGAGCAGCACAGCGAATCGAAGGTGATGTTCAGAAAGCAGGCCGAGGACAGAGCGCAACAGTGATAAACATACATAAAGCGGAAGCCAAACGAGCCACGCTCCCCATGAAACGGATCATAGGTGGCCAACGGCAGTTGGGTATTATCGATGGCGTACTGAGTTAGCAGCATGGTTACCAGAGAGCAGAGCGAGACGGTGCTATAGGAATTGCGCGTGGTGCGACTGAGCTGACGGGCGTTGAGAAAGATGCGTTGCTCCTCGAGGCTGAGAGGCTTAAATTCAGCATCATGCATATGGGCGAAGAGTCGATCTAGCTCTAGAATATTGAACTTAAGCGACAATATCTAAAAAATATTCGTTTACAGGGTATTAGAAATTGCTTATGATTATATTTTCGAGCACTTTACCTTCAGGGCGCAGGCAACGCAGGTGGCCAGCAGAAAGAAACCTTTGATCACCTCATTCATGTCGCCAATATTGATCACAATATACATCAGCAACAGCAGATTGAGCACCATTATAAAGAAACCAAATATCAAAATAAAATTTGCCGTATGCAGCCAGCGTTTCCAGGGTAGCTCCTGCGGATACAGCGAAGAATAGTGCATGATACGCTGCTGGATCGAATAGAACGAGCTCACGGAACTATCGAAATTCAACTCCATTTTATGGAGCACTTATTCAACAACTATTGCAGCGCCCGAGATGGGCTGAGCCTTATAAAGGGATTTTGATGAGCAATTAAAAACGCATTAATGCTAGCTAATTGGTGGCAAACATTTAATGCTTAAATGGCGCAACTGTAAGTAACTGTAGTAATAGAAAATAAATATATATATATAAAAAAAAAAAAAAATACAAATATTGATCATATAAAATAAAAACTAAATATGCATTTTTAATACAACAAATAAATAAAAATTGTGTAAATAAATATTTAATAATTTAATATTTATCACACAAATATTTATTAAACTATCATCGCATCGAAATATATTTTTATTTTATTTGTTTTTTTTTTTTCTATTTATAATCTATCTATAAATTGCAAAATAAATTTTAAAATATATAATATGCAAGATTGAAAGCATTTTATATATTTTTAAATTTATTTTGCATTTTATAATTTTATCAAGCCTTTTTAGAAAAGTTAATAAATTTTCTTTAATAATTTTATATTATTTTATGTGCAAGTTCTTACTTGATTTGATTTATTTTTTTTATATTCTATTTTTTATATTCTACTTTTGTTTCATTGTGTTAAATTTTTTATCATTTTAAAATTTCAATCACGTTTCATTTTATCTATTTCAACTAATTTTTATAGCAAATTAGCATATTTATAAATATTTATTAGTTATTTTTAAATAAACTTTTTTTTATAATATGTTCAAGTATATTAAAACTATAATTTTATATTCTTTATGAACTTTGTGAAATTTGAAAAATTACATTTGTTATTACACATTAGGTATCACATTTTTTTAATTATTATTAATTTTAAGCTTGTTAAGAGTCAATGAAAGTCTAGGTAAAAAAATATATTTGTATTATATATTATATTATTTATATTTATATATATTTTATTTTTTTAGACCATTTTCATGTCTACTTTTTTGAGCAGTGTTTGCCCGCTAATCGTTTACTGTTGTCTAATAAGCTCAGGACCGTTAAGTAAATATACTAAATTATTTACAAACGCATTGCCGATGGGCTCTAATAGGGCTTAAGCAATTTTAATTGAAAATTTTAAATGAAGTTTAAAGAAGAATAACTCTTGCAGAAATTTAAGAGGTGGAAAATGATGTCAAGAAATAGTAATAAATACATAAAAAAAATCAATTCACCTCAGTAGGGAAAATTCGTTGGATTGCAGCAATAAATGAATCCCGCATTTGGATTGTCAGGCAGAGTGAAAGGACATGCGACAGATTGACAGGTGGATAGAACTGGTGGACGCTGTCGCTCGAATATGTTGTTGTAGGAGAGGAACGCATAGAGTCCATTGCCCTGGGTGTCTCGCACCACCTTATAGATCCACTTGGGCACCGGCAGCTTGTCGTTGGCCAAGCAGGCGCTGCGCTCGTTGCCATTTTCGTCCTGCAGCCTGAGAATGTCGATGCCGCCAGTCCGAATGCGAAATGGCTGCTGCACGGTCACCTGATCGCGTAGCCAACGCTCAATTTTCTCCCAATTGCCGTCGTTGATGCTCTTGAACTGCGGCACCACATTGATGTAGCGAAAGGTGCTGGCCATCTGATCACAAAAGAGAAAATCAGCCGAGGGCACCAAATGGCCGCGATTGATGACCAATTCTCTGGCGCTGGGCAAATACTGTTGCTTCTTGCCAAACACAAGCTGAAATTCATCGTACATCCGATGCTTCATATAGGCAGCGGCCTCAATGGGCTTCACTATCTGATCCGTATCGAAGTCCACCCAGGGTCGTTTGGCAACTAATAATATGTATTGTATATAGATATGTAGAATAGATCACAGTTAGAGTAGGGGTATTCCACGTACTCTACACTACTCTATCTCTACCATACTACATATTCTATATAAACTGTTCTACTCTACTTATAGAGTCTACCTTAGTCTAAAACAATTTAGCTAATGCCTTACAGTCATAGTTAAAGTAGGGGTATTCCACGTACTCTACACTACTCTACCTCTACCATACTACATATTCTATATAAACTGCTCTACTCTACTTATAGAGTCCACCTTAGTCTAAAACAATTTAGTCTATGCCTTACAGTACTTCTTGAAGTAGACATCGCTCTGGGAGTACAGAGCACGTCCATTGTGCCCATCGTAGCAGGAGCGATACAGCTCCAGTTGTTGTCCCTCCAACTTATAGCCCACTATGTACAAGGTTTGCGGACAGTCAGAGTTGCGTCCATCTTTCATCACAGTCGTCTTCATTGGCGAACTGCAGCTCATTGGCAAGGCCACCGAAAAGCTGCCATTATCCTGGCATTCGGTCTCCAGCACATCCTGCTCATTGCAGAACATATACAGCTTCAGTCCACTGGGCACCGGCTGTGCACGCAAGAGCTGGAGAGCTCCTCTGTCATCACGATAGGTGAATATGCGATTCGTGTTCTCCACCATGTATTGGCTTATTGGGCAATCGGCTTGAACACCTGTTTCAACTAGATATTTCAAGCTACTGTAAATATCATCTATATAGCTATGCCTTACCCATCACAGCAAACAGTAGTATTAGTATTCCTGCCAAGTATTTCATGTCTAAAAATTTTGCCAACACATCTAAAAGAAATTTTAATCGAATTTTTTCAATGCACTAAAAACTACAATTTTGAGTACTTCCCCATGCCAACAGGGTTGCCAGAGTACTATAAAGTTGATATTTGATAATCGATAACATCTCTATTTAAATTATGTACGTTTTTCTACGCTCAGCTTCAATCAGAGAAACTTGGAGAATTTACAATCTCTAGGAAACGAGCGATATGGTATTTTAAATAATGAAATATATATAAGATATTCATATTCATATTTAGATATACTATATAGTTTAAACTCATCATTCAAAAATCAGAAGTAGTATTACTCTGAGCAAATAGACATTTTTGTAACTCGTATTAGGTCTTATTCCTAGTATACCCTGAATTCATTAACTATAAACCATATACCCTAATAATCTTCTATTCCTAGTTTTCTGAACAACTTTTGATAGCTAAATCACATTTGTACAATTAATCCAACCAAAGAGAAATCATATACATTTCATATTTACAACAACTGAAATGCTTTCATAAACAAAATACAAATTCAATTAGAGCATTAAAAATTTCGGGGTTTTTTGTTTGTTTTTTTTTTTGACAGTCCACTCTTGGATAACATTTTATTGCTTTTTATCACAAACAATGGATAAAACTTGTTAAAACAATAGATGTTGTTTGGTTGTTAGCTGATATCAATTATCCGACATTTGTTGCTCCAATGCTCGATTTTGTGGTACTGTACTTGCAATTAATTAATTAATTATATAGGTGTGTATGTGTAATAATTTGCTGATTTTTTAATAATTTTTTTATATATTTTTTTGTATTTTTTTTATAATTTTTTTTTTTAATATTTTTTTTTGTCATTTTTTATTTCTACTTGAACTTTTTCATATGAAATTTATATATCTTTGCTGTCTGTGATATATATTTTTTATACATTTATGTATATTTATAAAGGTTTAAAGAATAAAATAATAAAGCTTACAACATAAAACATGCAGCAAAAGAAAACAAAATATTTGAAATGAAATCAAATGCAAATTTAAAATGAAATATTATTTAATTTCTTTTTTTTTTTTAATTTTTCTGTTGGATTAAATGGAAACGCAGGCAACTGAATGAAGGGGATAAGAACAGAAACTCTTTAAGAAAATGTGGCTACTTGTTCAAAATTGCTGCGCGAAATCTCATACAAATTGAAACTTATATAGAAATAAGAGCATATAGATTTATTAGAAATCATGTATATGCTCATATTTGTGTGAAAAAGAACTGTAATACGCGTGTGTATTATTCATAACAATTGTGTGATATAGCTCGATTTAAATGCTAAATAACTATACTTTTCTTTATCATGGTTAATCGGTTTGTACCAGGCAATAATAGCATTTCTACAACTAGCTCTGAAGCTGCGATAGACAATTTTAGTTCAATTGTTATCCTGCTTATTGATCAGCTTCAATATAACCTTGCCGCCCTGCACATCCAGGGCATAGAGACTGCCGTCCTTCACCTCATTGTTGAGCACCTCATCGCTGACGCTGACAAGTATGCCCGATGGCCCCGATATGTAGACGCAACTCTTGTTCACCTCGTTGAAGATGTTCGAACCGCTGCCCGAATATTTCGAATGCATGCCCCAGTTGTTGTATAGAGCGGCAGCAGCCGCCGCCGCTGCTGCTGCTGCGGCAGCTGGCACATTGCCGCCATTCTCCAAGAGGCCAGACGAGCCGCCCTTAGCCATGAACTCGTAGAAACCGGGCAGCTTATAGATCTTCTGCTGCAGCTCCTTGGCCGTATTAGAGAGCAAGTAGATGGCATTGTAGCTGCAGCCATCCATGCTGGCATAGAGCGTCAGACGAGGCGTAATGGATCTGCGGGTAATAGAAGCGAGGTAAGTGAATGCATTGAAAATTGGAGAATAGCTGTGGATTGTATATTGGATTAATCTGGTAGTGGAGTAGAACAGAGAGATATTGCAAATTGAATATAGAGTGAATTTGTCATTGAAAGCTTTACAACTTCCACAAATACTCTCCACTTATTACAGATTAATCCAAAACCAATTTTCAGCTAGTGTCATTGCATTGTTGCTAGCCCAACATACTTGGCGCGCAATATATTAAACATGCGTATGCCGTCGGCGAGTCCACAGATTTGTATTAGATCCTCCTTGGACATGCTAAATATAGAAAGAGAGAACATAAATATGTTAGAGCAAAAGCCTATATAGTATTGTACAGAGAGCTCTCTCACCGCATAATATCCGCGCCCGAGAAGTGGGTAAAGGTGTTGAGGTAGGCCGTCAGACGATGATGTGTCAGCCATTGTGTGACTTGTGCGGGCGTTGATTCGGGCATAATATTCTGATTCTATACAAGAGAAAGCCACAAATTAGTTTATGCGTTAGCTATATATATATATAAATATGTATATTTAGCCTACATAATCATCCATATCAGCTGGCACATGCTGCGGCGACACCATGCTTGTGGCATCCATTAGTTTCAATGTTGGCGAATTTGTGGATGTCACCGAATTGATTGCAATTGGGCTGCTGCTGGCCGCCGGCGATGCGCTGCTGGCAAATGGCAGCATTCCATCATATTTTGGTATATGAACCGGCGAATTTGGCCACAATTTCATACTGTAAATAGAGACAAACAAAATGTATGTATATATTATTATATATTGCAATAGTTGAACTATATTTTAATATATACAAATGCAATGCTCTTGTTGCTGTGCGTTTTGAGAGAGACGGGCGTGATCCTTTGAAAGCAAGCGCATGTTCACGAATGCCAGACAGCAGATACACAGATTTTACAGATACACATACTTATCATGTAGCCATATACCAGTTTTCTCTCTCACATTCTTGCTCTCTTTCTCTCTCTCTTTCTCCCTCTGTCTGCCTCTCTATTGGTACAGTTTATGCTCTGGCACACTTGGCCTGTTTTTTATTACTTTTTATTATTATATATACCATTCATATATATACATATATATGTATATAGTCATGTCTTAACTACCTTGACATCTGATACGCTTTGTGGCGGCTGATTAAACCCCATCAAATTGTGCTTAGTCAACCAGCATTTCCATACACTTGATGACCTTCAACTTTTTAGCTATGCCGAATTTGGCAGCAGCCGCAGACAAAAAATGCTTTCAGTTGACCAATTCAATTAGCATGGGAGCCCATTTTCATAATATTAGTTGTTTTTTTTTTAAACTAATAAACATTATGAAGACTCTCAAGCAAGTGGCGCATAAGCGCGATAATTAATTGAATGAAAAACATTCTTTAGTAAACAAGTGGCAAAAGCAATAAACCAGACTGAACAACTAAACTATACCCTATAATAAATACATATGCATTTAATATTTTAGAGCGTATTGAAAACTTTTTCACATTTATCTATATATAACTAATTTAATTATTAAAAAATTTTTAATATATTTTTAAATTGTTGTGCATTTAAGATTTAATATTATTATATATTTATATATATTTATTTCTTAAAAATTATATATTTTTAAATAATTAAAACACCTTTTCAAAACATTTAATAAATTGTAATTTTAATTCTATTATTTGAATTTTTAGAATTTTCTATATTTTGTGTAGAAATATTTTTTAGCTCAGAATATTATATAATTATATAACTCGCTCTGCAAGCTAATCTACCTTTCAGTTGTAGCCACATAGGGGGTAACACAACCGGTTGGTAACTATATATAATTTCTACATTCTTCACCACATATAAACGCAAATACTTGTCATTTTATTAATGATCCATGCAAAAACAAGACCGGTTCGGAGCAGTGTAAGTGGAGATTATTCATTACAGAGAAACCGTACAGATTACGAGTAAATCTCTTTGTACAGCTCTTAGTTCAACCGAGAGGAGATAGAAAGAGCGAGACATTGAGAGCGTAATGCAAAAATATATACAAAAAAATCAAAAAAAAAAAAAAATAAAAAAATAAAACAAAAAAGGCAATTATTTGCTTATAAAAACAAACAAACAAAAAAGCGAAAAAAGTGAACTTAAAAAAAAAATAGTTGATTTGTGATTTACAAAAGGTTATACAACAAATTCCCATAGGTGCTGAGTACCCATTGAACAATAAATAGTTGTAGATATAAATACATATTTATACATCACTTGAACTTGGGATTGTTCTATGCAAATAAAGCCTCAATCTAGACAACGCAAAAAACTGGACTACTTAGTATTTAACTATAAACTAGTTATTCATAGCCCAAAGCATCATAAATCAAAAGTTTTATCATTGGACTGTGACGACCATAAACAATCAACTAAATAGAAAACTTAAATACATTTATATAATAGATGATATAATGTTATATATTTCACGGAAATAGAACAAATAGTTAAAGTGAAACAAAACGAGCGTGAATTGATAGCTTAAGCTGGATTGAGCCAAAGAGCAATGGAATTGTTCGAACAATTGAATGTGTAGTGGAAAAGCTAAATGATAATATAGAGTTGATGGTATAGAAGTTAATTAACCTAAGTTAAAATTAAATAAATAAATAAATATTCCTATTTTTTTATAAATAAAAAATTGTATAAATATATAACATTAAATATTACATATTTTTGAATATAAAAAAATAGAGAATATAACTTTTTAGCTCAATTTAAAAATATATTAAATATATATTATGTATAAGTATTTCTTTTTGTAAATATATATTTGGCAAAACAAAAATATACACAAATACAAAAAAATATATATAAAAAATATATATAAAAAATATATATAAAAAAAATATATATAAAAAAAATATATATAAAAAAAATATATATAAAAAAAAATATAAAAAAAATATATATCGCAAAATTTTTTTTAATTATAAAAAAACTAAATAATTATAAAAAACAAAAGAGTATAAAAACTGTTTTTTTTTATGTCTTTTGTGTCACAAAGTATATAAAATAATTAAGTAACAATAATTTGTTTGTTTATATATAAATAAAAAAATAAATAAATAGTAAAAAATTAATTTAAATTTAAAAAAAAAAATATATATATATATATATATATATGAATCGTTGTACTTACTATTCTGGACTATAGCCGCCAGTTGTGATGGCAGGCGTTATCAAATCCAACGATATATCGTTCATGATGGTGCACTCGTAGCTGGGCTGAAACTTGTCCTGCTCGGACTGCGGACGCTTCTGGATCTTCTCGCGATCCTGCTTATGCTTGCGATCGGCGCCCTTCAGCTTGAAGACCTGCCAAGCATTTGAGAATCGTTTGCTAAATATACATATTTAAATTAATTGGGGCCAGCTCACCTTTATCTGACAGGCAGCTGCATGCACTGCCTGCTTGCCATTTGCATTACGATTATCCGTCTGAGCCGGTGAGGTAATGGCCAATCCGTTGTTGTTGTTGTTGCTAGTTGTATTGCCAGTGCTGTTGTTGCTGCTGCTGTTGCTGCTGCTGCTGGAGCTGCTGCTGCTCGAGCTGCTGTTATTGTTGTTGTTGTTGTTATTGATATTAGTATTGTTACTGTTATTGTTGTTGTTGTTGTTGTTACAATTAGCAGTTGTTGTGTTTTCTATATAGGTTTCAATTTGTAGCCGAAATGGTACACCCTTTTCACCACCGTGCTTCTTTGGTGTAAATTCGGTTGAAATGCAATTAACCTTGATGTAAACACCGACCTCCTTCAATGGATCCCAAAAGATTTCAACAGTGTTCAATGCGTTCGCACTCAATGGCTGCGAGACATGGCACAGGCCATACGATAATGGTACATCCACCTCGATAATGCGATCACCTGGACGCGATGCCTGCCATTGCTGCATCTGTTCGCGTTCCATGAACTGCAAACGACGCTCATGGAAACAGATTTTGATAACGCTCTGCAAGAAAAAAATATGAATAAATGAAATGAACACTCATAAAAAAATGAAAATAAACGCCCAAAATGTACAAAGTTCAAGTTAAACGCACAAGAAAAGAAAAGGCATAAGAAAAGCTAGATTTAAAGCTACTCAAAATTTTGTCTGATTGCCCCATGAGACATTGCCTCTGCACGGATGACATGCTTGAAGTTGTTTTGCGTATAAATTAAGTTTAATTGGGGCATATTAAAATCAATTAACATGCAAACACACGCACACACACACACACACATTAATATTGTGCCACACAACGGCGCTCAGTCTCCGCAATCGTATATTGTCAACGAGCTCAGTTGATATAGTCTTAATAGAAACAACCATAACAATAACTCAGCCAATTTAAACTAATTTTTGCCGTTTTTTTTTGCAAATTAGTTTGAACTCAAGGCGAGTAAAAGAGTGATGATGAGAGAGAGCAAGAGTGAGAGAGCAAGAGAGAGAGAGAGAGAGAGAGAGAGAGAGAGAGAGAGAGAGAGAATGTCCATATCCTTGCATTGCATTCTTGACTTTTTACTCACCTTCAAGATCTTATCGCGATAGAAAGACAAATCTCCAATTTTCTTCAATTTGATCTCATAGCTCTGACCCTGATTCAGATAGGTCAATGTCTCCTCATTGTTCTTCGTTGCAATTGAGGTGGCTGCGGCCAAAATGTACTGAAATCTGCAAAATAACGAAATAAGGTTGTATGAAATATATTATAGATAATTGGAAAAATAGGAATAAAATTATATATATATAAAAATTATATATATAAATATATATATATATATATATATATATATATATATATATATATATATATATATATAAATGGGGTATAATATATAAATGCGATATAGTAATATTAAAAATATATATAATATATAAAAAGAAAAATATATCAAATATATATAATATATACAAATTTAATGATATATACCAAATATATAATATATAAAAAAATAATAAAATATACAAAAATATATAACCTTAATAATTTCAATAATTAAATCAATTTAATCAACATTAAATTATTTGAATTTAGAAAATATTTCTGAACATAATATATATATACTTTTTTATACTAAATACAAGGAGAATATTTATTTTTTTGAAAAAAATTACATATAAAATTACATAAAAATTATTAAGTCCTCTATTCTTTTGGGGTTTAGTCTAAGCTATAAATAACTATCTGAGACTAGTTTAACACCAATAAAATATTCACACTAAGTAATTTAATTCACAATAAATATATAATATAGCAAATTAAATTAAAATCTGCTGGAAACTATAAACTAAATCTAAATTTAGGCAATGTTTTGCCGATATGACTATCTAGCTTATCATAAAAGAGACTCAGCTAAGAGTTTTCTTAGTCTAGTCGGCTTAGCATTGCTTCGCATTGTTCACTCACTTATGATCCTCTGCATGGGATGCACCGGCCGACGAGCAGGGCTCGATTTTGGCCGCCTCGACAACGCTCAGCTGCTGCTGCAGTCCAGAGCGCGCTGCAATTGATCAATTGATGCAATTATATCAAATTGTAGATACTATGAAGTGCAACAGCTACTTACGCGCCTGGGCAAATGCCTCACGGCCAGCTGCAACTCGGGTGTGCTCAGCCGTTGCGGCTTCGTTGCCATTGCCACTGCAATTCAATTCAAAATCCGCTGCGGCGGGCGAGCCTTGCGGCGAGCCACAGCCACAAATGTTGACGGAGTTCAACTCATGCTTTCCACCAGCTTCGGCAAGTGCCCCGCCTACAATTCCTGATGCCGCTGCTGCTGCAATCTCCTGACCCGTGCGCTGTGGTGAGTGATTCGCCTCGCCCAATGGCGATTTGTCACTTTTGCCAATTGACGAGCCGGCGCTGCCGCTATCCAATGCTATCTTTGCGTTCGGTTTGAGCTGCTCCGTTTGCGGCTCCTGTTTAAGTGCCGTCAGGCTCGGGGAGAACGATAAAAAGTTTTCACTGCAAAATAGAAGAAATATTATTGAAAAATATATAAATAAATAAACCCCTTTCATTATATATGTATATTCATATGAACACCTGTACTCACTTGTTCAAATACGAGTTACTGTTAAACTCAGCGTTCAGATCAAAACCTATATCGTCGCTCCAGCTGCTGCGACCTGTCAAATGCAAATAGAAAGTGGGCAAAATATTTGTTTAACAATTTTTTTTTTTCTAACTTGAGGCGTCTAAAAATAAAAAAATATTTTACATATAAGCAAATAGTTTTTCTACGCTAATAGAATGATAAGTAAGAAAAACTCGGATCGAACTGTTCGATCTTTTTTAACTGCACTGAAAACAATTTAAAAAATATAATAAAAACTAATTTTTAAAAATGTGTTTTTTTTTAATAAAAATAAAAATAAAAATTAAATGTATATAAATATTTTAGTATATTAATATTTATCAACAAATCAATATCAATAATTATATATTTTAAAAAAATAACGAAAAAAAAATCGACATTTATTTATCAACAAATAATTATCAATAATTATATTATTTAAAATAAAAAAAAATCTGCATTTAAGTTTTTATACAATTAATATTTTTACATTTGAATATTTGTGTTAGTCTTGTTTCTGTTTTTATAATTGAAAATTCATCATGTTTATGGCTCCCATAGTATTTTTAGCTGCTTAAACTTATCTATTATCAATGTAGTTTGACCCATTTGCAATCTCTCGTACTAGACTTTCTTATTCACTCACTCACTCTCACTGTTTTCCTCGATCTTCAATGATAACACCGGTCACTTTTTAGACCTCTATCATATATGTTTGTTTATCTCTCTATTCTTCTGTTTACGTCTCTCTCTTTATTTACATTTACATTCATCTTATCTATCATACTAACGTAATTTTTACTACCTCACTCTCTCTCTCTGCCTCTCTCTGTCTCGTTCTCAACCTCTCTGCTCTTTAATTTTTTCCACTAACTATTTTTACAGGGTATTTGAAATTCTAGCTAACTAACTTAACTATTCACAATACGTTCGCTCTTCACATGGCTTGATAATTTGCCTATAATCAAAGAGGAAATTACTTCACTACAATTGCACCAATGTCAGACGTATATAATAAAATTTCAAGAGCTCACATTGATCGAGTACCAAATAATAGAATTTAAGGCGAGGTCTGGAGGACAAAAAGCCATGGAAAAATAAATCATTAAGCCGCTAGCGTTATGTAAACTGAATGCTGAATGCAATCTATGCATGTGTATATATAGCTTATATATATATAGTAAACGCCATAGACTTAATTATTATTTGCTGTTAATTAAGTATTTCTATTCTCTCGACTAATGGCAGCAAAATTTTCTAAAAATTCAAATTGCTTTAATTACGGCCTCTACAAAACGTCGACAACTTTTTGTTTTCCTTTTTTTGCGGCCTTATCTGCCGGACAATTGTCGTGTTGATTTCACATTTCTTGATAAGCCATCACGAGTACCGCCCGATAGGCACTCGTTCTAGCACGATTTAGTAAAACAGCGAAAGAGTTAAAATTATGTGTGTCTCTGTCACTATATATATGTATATAGTTACATACATATATATGTGTGTCTATACCTATATCTGTATCAGCATTGTTAGAGCTGTGCTGTAATTAGACCAATGACAATTGTTGCCCGACTTTGCGTGATTTTGGCAAATCGTAAACTCTTAACAACCCAGCCGTCGAATTCCAGAAATAAATATATACATATATACATATACTTTAACTCTTATTTAGCTTAACTTATTTCTTATCGAATTCTATATAGTATGATGTTAAATTTCTCTAGGGGGGCGTGTTTTAATAGCTTTTTTTTTTTGGTTATTTTCCAGACCTATAATTGTATACATATAACTTTTATAAAAAGCTATAAAATTTATATACTTTATTATTTCATTAGCTCTACTTGAAGCTATTCTTACAGTTTTCATCATGTCTTGCACGTATGTGCTAAGTTAATTAAGGGTCGTATAAAAAGAAAAAAAAAAAATAGATATTACATATGCCTCTTTTTTAAAGAGAGCCCACAATCTATATTTTATAGAATAATAATTAATGATTATAATATATAATTTAGTATTTTTATCAAATTTATTTTCACAAATTTCGATGGTTTTTAGTTTAATTGCTTTCTAGTTCTTCCTAATTCCTAATTCTTTTTTATTAGAATTTCCGATTTCAAATACTATACCGAATCGTATGAACTGTCTTTTTCTTTTTAAATAAAATTGAATATTCCAGAATAAACTGCTAATATTATTGATCTGATTTTGGAGTTTCTAAATATTTGAATAGGCTACTTCACATAGACTGTTACCAATTGGTCTGAAGCTGCAAACAAACTAAATGAAGTTTTAAATGTTACCTCACGATGTGAGCAATAAAAATCAATTTTATGGCCAGAAACACACGGAGTACGATCAGAACCCGTACATATCACTAAGATATTGATTAATTAGCAAATACAACAAAAAATGTATGTTTGTTCATCAAATAATTAACACATTTGCGCTTTGGCTTGAAAAATAGCTCTCCAAGAGCATGGCATATTAAAATCAGATTGTCGGCTCTACAGAGATAGAGTTAAGTCTATGGCGCATGTTGGGCGTTAAATACAAAGCAAACAGGTTTACTCATCAATAGTTGTTAATTGTTTTTGAATGCGATAAAAGCGTAGAATCTTAATATAAAGAAAAAACTATCGTGGATGTTTTGCCGTATATGTTAGGCTCTATATTTCGGATGCTTCAAAGACTTTTTGATGAGGCACTTGGAATACATGTAGTCGAGTGGGCTAACGGAATTAATATATGAAATTTTTAATGAAACTTTTTTATATATATCTAGTCCTAGACTGGTTTTTAATAATCTTTAAAATGAATATTAAAAGGTTCGATTTATATTCTACCATATTTAAGCTCTTTCGATCTGTCTCACCTGAATGCTTTTCACGTTTATGTTTATCTTTCTCGTGATGTGCCACCTTATTGGGTATTTCGCCAGATTGAGTTGTCGGTGAATTTTCACTTTGACCGATGTCCAATGAGTACCAATCCATTCGTCTTTTGCGCGAACCACTGTCTGAGTAAATTGTTCTCACGTCGATAATTTGCGGTCCTGGTGAATCCTTGGACTGTCCGTCTGTATTTATATCGAAATCGAAATCGAAGTCGAAACTTATCGATTAACGAATACACAAATTGCCTTGCTTTTGATGGATGCGATGAGTCTCAGTGTGTTAAACGTCATTAATGATGTATATATGTATATATGTATATATATATGTGTGTATATATGTATATATTAAATTGGATTCGTTCTGAGATCCCTTACCTGTCCAAGATTCCTCAGAGTTTGGCGGTGAATCAACAAAGTTAATCACTGGCTCATAATCCGATCCAATATGCTGATGATGATAGCCGCTAATGAAATGACTATTTTGGATCTACAAAGAGAGTTCAATTGTTCGATTTGTTAGTTAAAGTTCGATTTCCAGCTATACATATGTATATAACTATCGCATTTAGAAAACTTTTATAGCACACTGTCTACGAATTAGTTTTTCGTTTACGAAATCGCCTAGCATGCTGCTCATTTAGACAGATCTATCGCAGCATTGCCCCAGCCACAACAGATGCATTATCTCTCAGTGCTACCTAACATGGTATTGGGGTCCTAAACCTTGCTGATAATACAAAAAATGCTTCTACTACAACAACTGAAGAGAATCGTTATGCCTGTAAATTGTTCTCTCAGTCCGTTTCTCGAGTACTCTCTCTCCTTCTCTCCATTTCTCTCTCTCTCTCTCTCTGTGTACAAACGCTGTGCATTATTAAGTGAGTGTAAATCGTAAAGTTAATAATTTCTATACACGTTCGATTGCAATTTACATGATATATGTATATAGCCATTATACATACATTGAGTACTTTGAGATTTCATTTGTTTACGCCCGGCAGTCTGGGCCTTTGCCTGTGTGTAGATTTTATTTAATTTCTTTTGATTGTGTTCTCAAAAGATAAGCGCATAATGTCAATAATAACGGCCACAACAAGGCGCGACCTGTGTCCAGCGTATTTCGTATTTAACTCCATAACTCGATAATAAAAACTGGCAAATAAGAAATTTGACCGCCTTTAGTTATTTTTAGAGCACTTACTTCCTCTCCCCCTTTATCTTTATATATTTTCAGCTGTTTTTATTGACAGACTGAACGCCAAAATCGACAGCTTGAATTGATATCATTTCTTATAAGTATATATCATAAAACGTCCCATATTTCCATATATATATATATATATATATATATAAATTTGTTTGTATTGATTGACAGTGCTACTTCCTGTTCAATTAAATTAATTCTAGAAGATATCAACTGATATAGCTACCATTATATCGATATATATCTATTTATATTTTAATTTTTTATTGACTGACTGCTGAAAGAATCCTTATTCTCTTATTGGATTATATACAGAAATCAGATGAAAAGAGGATTGATTGATTGATTGAGCAGACTTGGGACTATGTAATACATCGATTGTAGCAAAAATTGAACGCAAACAAATAGGAACGACATTGAAAGGAAACATATCTGGCATTAGCACTTTCGGAATGTCCAGACTATGAATGGAAATATGGCTGAAAGCAGTAAAGCCATTGTGCTTATCAATTAACAGCTATAAAGGGAAGGCAGTCTCAAATGTCTAATAGGTTGATTTAGTTGAAGAACATTCGTATCGAATGTTGCTGTAGGTATTTGTTTGGCTGTCTGTGCCAGTCAATTGGATATGTGATCCGAATTCTATTCTTATTTCATTTACACATACTCAAGCAACAATTCCAATTAAAAGTGGCACAAAGCAAAATAAGTAAATAAATAAAATATATATATATAGATCAATATTTATAAACAAACAAGTAAAAATACAATCTGTGATATGTTTTATGAAGTCTTATTTTCAGATAATGCCTACTGCCAATTCATATTCAATATGCTTATGTACGTAATATTCTATTTATATTACTATGGGCTCTATTTGTCAAAAACTTTCCATATATTTGAGACCTAATCTATAGAATGATCTTTTTAGAGATTAGATGTAAAAAAAAAGATGTGTCATCACATTGTTTTAAGGTAATTAAATTCTTGAGTGATAGTTCTTATGTATATAAAAAAAAATAATCTGTGCTCTCTATAAATAATTTGAACTGTCATTTACATTACAAAAAAAAAAAAAAAAAAAAAAAAAAAAAAAAAAAAAAAAAATTGATAAATAGATTTTAACTTATGATTTCTTTATATATTTAAAAAAAATTGTTTTGTTCATATTTTTTTTTTTAAACGTCACATATTTCTAATCAAAAACCTTATCATATTTTAGCATTCGCTATTTATGTCTTTCATATCTTATCATTACATTTTTAGTACAAATATATTTATACTAGTAATATAAGTATGTTGAAAGTAATAAAAATGTATAAGATTTTCGATCAGACATATAAAACGTGTTTAAAAAGCATACACATAATATTTATTTATGCAATATAATAAGAATGAAACTTTAAACATTTTAATGAATATATGCATATTTTATAAATATGTGTATATATATAAAAAAAAAATCAATTCAGTATAAATAAATAATCAAAACTCTTTATAATATTTACCTGATTAAGATTTTCTCCGTTAGTTTGGTGCGTATGAATGTTGTTGTTGTTGTTGTTGTTATTGGTATTGTGGTTGGTATTATTGATGTTATTGTTATTATTATTCGGATACTGATTATGATGATTTCGATTCAAGTTGTTGTTGTTGAATTCCATTTGGTCGAAATCGTTGAAGATGCTTAGATCAAATTTCGTTGAAGTGCGTTGTTGTTGTTGTTGTAGTTGTTCTTGTTGGTCTGATGATAAATGAATTTGCAATTGTTGCTGCTGCTGCTGCTGATGCGGTTGTTGTTGTTGTTGTTGTAGTATTGAATATTGTGGATCAAATATGCTGTGTAAATCCAACAGACCGGAACTTTGCGATAGAAACGAAAGCGCCATCCGGTTTAAAAATATATTCCAATTTTCCTCCTCTAATTCTTCCTTAGTTCACCAAATGTTTTTTTATGGCTTACTTTTTTTTTAAACAATTTTACTCAGCTTTAATTACAAATCAACGAATTTATTGTTTTTGTCCACAATAACCGTTAGTACGCACTTTAAGAAACACGGGGTATTCCAGGGTATCACCCTCGGCGAGCTTTCGCGTGCAATTTTGTCAAGCTTTTGCAGGCCACTTAAAAATTAATTTGAATATGTTTTCAAGGTTTTTTTTTTTTTATTTTGTTGTAAGCAACAAATAATAAGATGTAGAAGGGAATTGGAGGTTTATAATTGTAGTTTTTTTTATTATTTACTTATTTTATGTCAACATTTTGTATTTTGGTTAATTTTAAATTATGACAAACAAAAAAAATGACACTAGCTTTTTATTTATTTTTTATTTTGTTGGTTTGTTTGTTTTTTGTGTTTTTTTTTTTTTTTTTAGCACAGCACTTGGATTTTTTGTACAACTAACAACCAAATAATATCTAGTTAGATATTTTTCACTTTTTTTTGATATTGTTTTAACAACTTTTGTTTTGTAAGTTTGAATTGATAAAAATAAAATTCGTTGTGCGTTCTTCGAACGTTGGAGGGGACGTTTGAATGCAATTAAAACAGTACGAAAAATGAATTATACAGTTTCTTGATCCCGGTGGTCTCACGCTGACGATGGCTACGTAGTAGGGTGTTTTCAATTTTTAACAGCATTTTGTTTCGCAAATACATATAGCTCGATTGCGATTGATATTCATTAGACATGCGTTGCAGTCGTATTTCAGATTTCTCCATTTATCGCTAAGTTCTTTCTCGTTCGGTTGCACAAAATTTCAATTTGAGGGGGAATTGCACAAAAAAACGTTGTTATCTCGATTCCTCCAACTTTTCTCGATCGTTCCCTTCGCACAGTGCTTGTGGAACGTTTTGGCTGGACTGGATTTAGTTATCCTTCTGCTAGTTTTTGTTTTGGTTTGTTTAAACCGCTGTCAGATTGATGCAAACATTCTAACGAGCTTGTGTTTTAAAGCCTTTGCGTGAAAATTAACTGTTAATTGCGAGAGTCTCTATGTCTCGCTCTCTGCTGTTGAATTCGGTGGCTCAACTTAAGCTTTGTGTGTGTCTGTGTGTGTCGCACGCTGTCAGATATTTGACATTCTAGTTATGTGGCGACCAAATGTTTTGGCACTTCTACGACTTCGACTTTTTCTTTTCTAGATGATGATTTGACCAATAAAAATTATTGGTTTTTCCTCGCTTATGTAAGACTTTTTATTGTTGCTGCAGGTAGAGCACTGTCACAAGGCGCACATTATAGTCGCTGATTATAAATTTGTCAATCAAATTTCGCATTTCATTTGGCGAATCTATTGCGACGTTTGCAAACACTGTTGCGCGTTCTTTATCTTACGAAAACACGCACAAATTATAATTTTATATATATTTTCTATAGATATATATCAAATATTTTGTATTTATATTTTTTGCTTAGCTTTTTCTTAGACACTTGAAGGCACACAACTATTCCAGACGCGTTACAAATGTATTCTGTTTAGCCGATGAGTGTGAAAATCGCTGCAAAGCTTTGCTAATATTTTTTGTAGCTTTTTTTCTACTTTTCTGCTGTTGCTGCTGCTGCTTCACGTTTAATCGCTGCTCACATAGACGAGAGAGTAACAGCTGCTTTCGTTGTGTGCGTATTATTTATAGCAGGCTGTTTTGCATGTGTATGCGTGCGTGCTGTTGGTAGACGGATTTGTTGGTATTGGTGCGCTGATAAAGTTTTTGAAAACCTTCTTTAGGTTTGTATGTGTTATATTTTGTTAAATGTGTGTGCGTAAGCTGTTATATATATTTGCTTGTATTAAGTTTTTTAATTAGAGCCTTTTTTAGGTTTTACACACGCACACAAATATATAAGAGTATATATTTTGTTATAAACTGGTTTTCGAACTGCAGCGCTAATTATTTAAATTTGCATAATATATTTGTTTAATCGAGTTTTATATATTTATTAAATCGACCGATTTTTATATTTTTCTTACGCGCAATTTTCAAATTTAAACGTTTTATATTTTTGTCTTTGAGACGTCCATTAATTGTTTTCTATATTTTTCGATTGTTGCCAATTTGTTAAAATTTCCTTTGAAAATATAAATAAATATATATTTTTTTATTTTTTCTATATGCCGATTTAATTCTGGTTATAGGAGCACTTTTAATCCGACGAAGCGAGGCTTCGAAAAGCCCAAAAAGACGAGCATTTTGTGTGGCCAGAACCTTGGTCGAGCGGCAACCAACACGGACACGAGGTTAAAATATCAATGAGTTGTGAGTATATTCGCCGATAGCGGGAAACTACAGATACCGTTTCAATTACAGTTCCCGAATTCAATGCAAGCCTCAACGCAAAAACCGAGCGAGCCGAGCCGACGACTGCGATGATCAGCAGAGAAAAAACAGAAAGACGCCAACAAAAAAACGGACAAGGGACGGCGAGAGATTGCGACTACGACTGCGGCGAGAACTGCGGCTACTGCTGCTGCTGCTACTTTAGCTGATTGTTGATCAAGTTGATTGTCACTTGTTGTGTATGGGATGGACGATGCTGCGACTGCGCTGCTGCTGCTACCGCTGACGGTGACGTTCGCTGCCTTACCAATTGAATACCATGTTCGCGCGCTGCGTTTGATTTCAATTGTTGTTGTTGTTGCTGTCGCTGTTTTGGCTGCTGCTGCACTGCTCAGCTGTTTTGCACGTTTTCTTATCTGCTCTTATTTTGGTTGACAGCTGCACTCTTTTGTTGTTTTCGGTTTCTTTGTGCTTCTTTGCTTTTTTATCAAGTGCTTTATTTCACTTGCACCCGCATCTGAGATGACGATACTAAAAACACAATAGTTATCTCTTTCACACACACGTGCTGCGCACTTGACTCGTAACTAAATCGACTGCTGCTGTTACGTTTCACTGTGAATGCCGTCGCGAACTACACAACAACAAATTAATTATTTCAAATAGAGCAAAATTTTCCTCGATTTATGTTGATTACGCGCGTCGTACTTGCAATTGAATTCAATTCAATTGGCTTTTATGGTTTAGCTTGTATGTTCTATTGATGTATGTATGTTAGTTTTGATATGCGTGTATGAGCTGCCCACTCAGAAGCTTTCAATGGCTGCCGATAGCTATTGTTGTTCTCCTTGTTGTTGTTGTTGCCGTTGTCGTTCGCACTTTTGGTGCGCGCGTCGATGACGTATTTTGGTACGCACACGTAATAAAATTGGCACAGGAAAAATTGGGAGAGACTTCAAAAAAGCTCGAACACTATTATTTGGGCTGCGATGGCGTCGTCGCTACGCGCGCTAATTAAATATTATTTTTTGTATCTTTCTGATTAACAAAAAGCGCCGGCGTGTAATTGTTGCTGATACTGCTGCTGGTTATGTTTATTGCTTGTTGTTGCTATCGATGTTGTTATTGCTTTAACGCTTATAAATCTTGTTTTGTTGATGTGGTTATTAAAACGCGCACAAAACTTGTGTTTTAGCCGATGGGAGCTAACGTACTGATTTTTGTGAGCGCACGTCACACGCTAATATAAATTTTAGCTCTGACTACACGCTTCCCAGCTGACTGACGTGAGCAGCTTTCTCTCACTCTTTCGTGTTCGCTGGCATAAGAGCGTGCAGAACGTTGCTCTTTGCACACGCATAAACAGACCTGCCCTCCTCGCACTTGTGGACATGCAAATCGCCTGTGGAATGCAGCATAGAAAATAAAACTTGTTGTCGCCAAGCACACGACGAATCAGGAGGAAGCAGACGTCGGGATCTCCAGCTGTACAAATTACTGCATTTTTTAGTTATTAGTTTTTTTTTTTTTTTTATCAGCTTAGCTGCAGTATTAACTGTCAGCGAATTACAGCAACAATTCATAATATCAACATTGAGCCCCAACGATCGAGAGAGCAGCAGCGCTTAAGAGCTGACTAGAGATGACTAAAAGAGCGGCGAGCGGCGAGAGGCTGCACCTGCCTCTGAGTTCTTTGTTGGGTGGGTGCATTGACGTTATTCTCACTTATTATTTATATGTGAAAATGCACATGGTACAAGTGTGTGTGTGTGAGAGAGAGAGAGAATTATGCGTCGCAAATATCGCACAGGGTTTTTTGATTGTGCTAATTTTGAGCCATAGCCGTTATGTTGGCTGTGCCCAAAATTTATACAAGCAACGGATTTGATGCTCAATTTAAAAGTTATTTTAACCCTTGCCATTTTTAATTTTTATTATTATTTTTTTTTTTTTTCAGTAAATTTGCAATAATTATTACTTAGATGACATATTTGTGGGCTTGGGGTTTTTGTCTTCTGGATTCATTCATGAACTGCACCAAATTTTGTGTTAATTACAAATTTAATTGACAAAGGCAGTCTTCAAAAAGTTGCCGAAATTGCCCGTCTGGTTTCTGAAACATCTTACTCAATTAATACATATACAGATATGGCAAAAAAAGAAAAAAGAATTATAAAACTCAGTTTGGTTTTTTTTTTATCTAAGTTGACTTTTGATGCTTTCCTCCTTGCTCATTTTTCATCAATTGATGGCAATGAGCGATGCCGAATTAAATATTCTTCAATTGTTTTTAAATTGCCATCAATAGCAAGGTCTCAAGTGAAATTAATTTATTTGCACAATGAAAGTCAAAGACGCAATTCGTTGTAATAAAATTGTTCCGCTCTGTTCTCATCTCATCTATAGATATTGATCAGAAAACCGTTTCTTTCATGTTATAAATATATATATATATATTTTGACGACTTTGGTCTTAATTAATTTGCCATGTACGATTTTTAGTGGCTTCAATTAGCGGCTGTCAGAAAAAAACTCTTTGCTAATTTATAATAATTAGTACAATTTAAGTCATTTGTTTTTGTATAGCCATTCATAATTTTGACTGCGACAAGTAAATAAACAAATTAACCAATTTTAAATTGAAAACGCGTAGCGTTAGATTGTAAGAAAGAGTTATGGAATTTAGTTTTATATATGCCATAAATTAGACATAAATTTTAAAGCAAACATAGCTTCTTATTAGCTTAAGCTTTTTAAGGAATATTTAAATCTTTAACTTTGCGCGCGCTAATTGCTGCCTGCAACATTTTACAGCACTGTCAGCTAGAAAACGATAAGCAGCAAATATATCGATAAGATAGTAAGCAACTATCGTACACCTAAACCAAAACAACGCGTTTGCAAAAGAAGGCAAACATCGCAAATAAAATAATGGAACTCTCGCCCATTAGTCAAATTGAAGACAGGAAACCAATATTAACAGCCGACGGCCTGGTGCAAACATCAAATTCACCATTTGAGCAACAAACATCAGCAACTACAACAACAACGACAGCAGCGTCAACGGCGGCGGCAGCGACAGCAGCAGCAACGACAGTAACAACAACAGCGACGACGACCATCTCACAGGAGACGCAAACATCGAACGGCATCGGAATCGGCAACGGCGGACCGCTGACAGTTGATCAGCTGGATATCGAAATATTGCCAATCATTTACGATATTGTGCGCTGGTATGTGTGTGTGCGTGTGTGTGTTGCCAAAAAATAATATTTATATAAAATGCAGCGTTAACTGCGCAACCAAGAAAATTTTCAAACAAAGAAAACGTAGCTTATATAACCAAAAATTCTTTGTAGCGTGGAAAAGGATCCCTTGGAGAACGCTGCCAAGCTGCGTGAATCGCAGGACTGCAATCATAAGGTAAGCAAACAAATACCCTGTAATTTACTCAATAACTAAATGAAAACTTTACACAGATCTTTGAACTGCAAAAACGCTTCGAATCAGCGCGTGAGCAGATCAAGCAGCTGCCGGGCATCGACTACAACAAGGAGGAGCAACTGCAGCGCCTGGAACTGTTGCGCAGTCAACTGAGGCTCAAGCAGCAGCTCATACGCAAATACAAGGATACCGAATTCTAGTTAAGGGAACAAAAATCACTCTCACAATGGTTCTGCGACTGATATTGCGCTATTTCGCCAACAACGAGCAGCTCATTCAGCGCATGGCTGATAGCTATCCGATGAGGCGAGCTGCTCAGCTGGTCGTCGCGCTGATGTACCGATCGAAGAGCTTGGCCAGGGAGCAGGGTCTGCACGAGATGACGCCCGAGCGGTTCAAGTGAGTGAAGGCCTTAAAGACGATTCTACAATGCCATGCAAATTTCCCCGTTTCTCTCCACAGATCATTCGTGAACATGTTTCGGAATAATGTCAAACAGGAACTGGAGGGCGTCAAGAAGGAGCTCAAGAATCAGAAAAAATAAATTAATTATTGTAAATTTCTTAGTAATAGACTATAAACAATTTGGGCATATAAATTAAATTACAAGAGTAAGTGAAATGTTTTTTTGTTTCAATAAATACCACGATTTGGTATTAATCAACACTGAAGCAGCAGAGTTAATAAATAAGCAAGTGTCATTGCAACATAATTATGTTTACCCAATAAAGAAGCTACTGTCATTGCAGGAGTTTGATTAACATTTAAAATCTTTAAATTTATTATGTAATTTTATAATATACAATTGAAAACACAAATGAATTATCAAGAAAAATTCACTCCATTTTTAATTGAAAAAAGATAAAATCAGCATTTATAGAAATTCAAATTTACAATTATTGAAATATAATATTGAAATTTACAATTGCATTTCTCTCAGTGTATACATCTAGCAACTAAATTGAATTTGGCAAACCTTTGTCTTTAGATTGGACGAAAACAAATTAGACATTTATTTATTAGCAAAATTTACACACAAATTGTCACACAGCATACAAAGACGTCTTACCGTGTGCTACCTGTAGCAAAATAGTTTTTCTCTTCTCTCTCTCTCTCTGTCTCACTTTCTCTCTTCATGCGCTATGCTCTAATCTCCCTATGCTTATTAGTTTCTCTCATTAAAGTTAACGGTCGCATGTCTCACATTTAGCACAACCGTCAAAATACGAGCTTAACAACTATCAAATTTTGTGTACAAAAAAACCTCTTCCGCTTCCATAGTTCCTTCTCTTTTTAAAACAGTTTGTGGATTGAAAATAACGGAGTTTTCTAGTTTTGCGTTGCCTCTGGCACGGCATCGAGGGAGCTGGTGCCGCCGTTTACGGGCGCCACGGCGGAACTGTTTAGGGGCGGTCGATTGTTGCGTTTCCGCTTGCCGCCTCGACGACTGCCCTCGCGTCGCTCTCCACTCTGTTTGCTGTTGTCCTCGCCATTGTCTTTGCTGCAGCCTTGACCCGCCGCCGAGGAGGATGCGGAGGAGTTGGAGCCCTGGCCATTGTGACGTTGCTGCTGCTGATTGTTGCTGCTATTGCTGCTGCCGTTGTGGGCCCGCGATTGCATCTTGGCAGGCTTGGGGCGATATGGTGAGGCGGCTGCCTGTGGCATCGGTTGCAGGATGTTGCCCACCGCCTTGGTGCGTCCCTCGCGGAACACCAAACGCTGGCCGGCCCGTATGTACTCCGGCTGCTTGATGAACCGGAACTTCACGCGCGCCTTGTCGCCGGTGCGCAGGCAATCGCAGGACATGCGCACAATCGAAGCCGTCTGGCGTATGCTCCCGCAGTGCACCATCGCCTGGTAGCGGGCGGAGATCGTTGTCGGATGATGCAGCACAAGGATTTCGCCTTCGAATTCCCAGCATGCCTGCGGCTTTAGCTCTGGCGCCACCATGACCATGCCCTTGCGCAAATACGTTCGTTTGATCTTCTTCAGCGCAAAGCTCGCCGTCTGCCCACATCGCACACGCTCCACATTCATCCGTTTGCGATGGATGCTCTTGATCGTGATGGGCACAAAGGTGCCCACAGCATTCGGCCCTAGCATTAGATTATCGTTTAGCTTTATGGTGCCCTGCAGACAGGTGCCGGAGACGACGGTGCCGACGCCTGGCACCGAGTACACATCGTCGATCTGGAACTCTGCCGGCAGATTCTCAGAGCCGGCCATGCGTGTGCTCAGCAGATTGAGAAACATTTTCAGCAGATCCAGATTATCGCCGTTCACATTCGACACCTGAAAGATGGGACAGAGGCGTTCGCTGACGAAATTCGTGGCACTCAGCACCACATCGTCCTGGCTGCGCACCACAACCGGCACCTTGCGGCACCCCTGCGACTTGAGCATCTTGAAGAGCAGCTTCATGTTGTCCTGCAGCACATTGGGCGGGCACATATCGATCTTGGTGACCACCACGAAGACGGGCACGGCCAAGGCCAATGCGAGACCCAAATGCTCCTTGGTCATGCCAATGATGCCAGCATTAGCACCGATCTGCAGAACATAACAGTCAGTTACATAAGTATATATACACGTAAAGGCTTTCCAATTACCATCAGCATGCCAAAGTCGGGCGCATGACCCGTCATGCCAAACACTGTCGTCTTCAGGTATCGCTCGTGCCCCGCCAGATCAATGAACGTAATCACCTTCGAGGACTTCTCGCAGATCTTCACCCAATCCAGATGGCCATGATCTGGTTTATTCACCACATTACCGACGCCATCGAAGCCGAGTATATCGTTGCCCACCGAGCTGGTGCGTCCGCTTTCGATTTCATGCTTATGCCGGAAGAGACGTTGTCTCGCATGGCCACGTCCATTGTCCAGCTCACCGTGCGTTAGAACGCCCAATAACGTGGACTTGCCGGCGTCCACATTGCCAACAACAGCCACGCTAGAAGAGAAATAGATAACATCAGATTTGTATAATTGTAGAATTAGTTAAGCATCGGGTCTTACCGTATCTCCATAAAGTCAGTTGTATCGATATGCTTGCGTATGAGCACCTGCGCCGTTTTGCCCTTCTCCACATTCCGCTCGCGCAGCACCACGAGATCAGCATCTATAGCCGTGGCCAGCTGCCGCAGCGTGCGCATCGAAGCCTCAAACTGCTCCACAGTCAGTCCACTGTCCCGGCCATCTATAGAGGGAGTTGATGCACATTATTAGAATATATACATATATATGATTATTTATTTTTTATTTCTTTAATGTATATATTGTTTTTATACGAAGACATTTTTGGATCACTGTATATTTATATGTATGTATTTTGAGCAAGCAAGCAAAGCTCTCAATCCCGGTAGGAGTTCTTGTTCTCTCTTTCGCACTCTCCAGGAGCCTGGGACAAAAGTCCACAATCCTACATGCGTGCGTGTGAGCGAGATGACTCCTGGCTCTCAAATTTATATTTGCACTTCGCCATTTACTCTTCTTCTTCACCTTCCGCCTGTATTTTTTTAGTTCTACTTACCCTCGCCCACGCCGATTTCGTAGATGGTCTCGCCGCAGCTATCAGAGATGCGATCGAGTAAACGCCGCTTGAGCAGCTCCAGCTGCTCCTCATTGGGCGCCACGAGCACATCCTTGCCCCGTATGCTGGAGTAGTCGATGCTTAGCTGCTGCAGCTGTTGTGTGGGCACCCCGTCCACGGTAAAGATATTGCTGCGTGCGCTTTTAATGCCCACGCCCACATTTAGGGGCAGCGCTGGTGCGTTCTGTATATTGTTCATGATTGGGTGTCTAACTAAGCTGGGTTACGCTCTATATCCTTGGAATCATTGCCTGACTGTGTGTGTATATGTGTGTATGTACGTGCAAGTTATTTCTGCAAGAAAAACCGAAAATAAATTCAATTTAGAATTTGTTTACCACAAAGCTGTTATTAGTTATTTTTAATGTCATCCTAACCTATCCCACGCCCATTTGCCTTGCTGAGTTATACAGTGGTTATACGTGCGCCGTGTTTGCATTTCACTTGGGTAATGAGAGAAAACAATGTAAGAAGCGTCACTTTTATACGAAATGCTGACGAAACTCATTCAGTGAGTGACGCAATAGAGTAGAGAGCATAGTGGATCTTAGTTGCTTGAGTGGGAGGGAGAGATCGCGAGGAAGTTTGCATAGCGGTGAGAAAAAAGAGTGCAACTACATGTTGCTGCGAAAGTCCCTCCAAAAGGAGAATGTACATAAAAATTATTGCATCAGTTTCAAGAAATTGAGAGACCTAGTTGAGGCGCATGAATTTTCGTACTTAGGCGAAATAACCGCTGCAGCAAAACATTCTAGTAAAGCGGCAACAGTTGAGGCGAGAGGGTGAGAGTTTCACTCAAATACGAAATAGCCGTTAGTATAAGCGCTGCAGACACAGCGACGCCAACAACATTGCCAGAGAACAAGCGAGCTAAGCAGCAACAGCAGCTGGGGACAGTTGACAAACAGCTGTTCTCGCATAAAGATGACTAGCCATTGGAGCTAGAGGCACATGTACGGACGTGCGCGTGTGTGTATTTCTCTCAATGTGTGTATGTTTGGCAAAGCATAAGACGCTGTTTGTTTATTTTGGTTCTCTTTCGCTGCTAGTTTATGTAAGCGATTTTTGTTGACGTACACAAATGAAAAAGCTCAAACATTGTTTTTGCACTTTTGTTTGCCGTTTCTAATTTTTTTGCGGTGCACCTATCAAAAATGCGAAAACAATTTATTTATAGCGCCCACACGTACGAATGTAGATACATTATGACAAAGTCAAAACAACAATTAATTCCTGCGCCTTTTCTTTTGTTGTGCTTTCTGGTATTTGTTTTGTGCCATTGAATAACAAACTGTAGATCAGCTGAGGGGAAATATATGTATGCAGATGAATATTGGATGCATCTGAAAATCATCCAAATTGCCATTAAAAAGTGAAAGGGTTGTTTCATTTTTTTGTTGATTCCACAAACTCCTGTTGCGGGCTTTTGGGCTCCTGCATGAACCCCCGCCAAGTTTTTCTTCGTCCTTTTACAGTTACTTACAGTTCATGCAGCACTTTGTCGTATTTGCTGTTGCGTTTGTACTTTGCACTATGCACATTGAATTTGGATAAAAGTGCACTAATATTACATTAAAGAGTACATAATTAGTACATTGACTACGAATTGTTTTTCGTCTGTCCAAGCCACGTACGATTTTGTAGCGTTGCCAGTGCGCCAAAATACGCAGTGGCAATACGACACGGAACTTATCGATAGCAAGTCAATTGCAATCGACTATCGTTATCTAACCTGACCGCAAAGTTTTAAATTAACAAAAGGGGAAGTGGTTAATATTATAAAAACCACAACGCATGAGAGATTAATATAAATTAACATTACTTTGATTCGCTTTTAGCTAGCTTGTGATTAATTTTGTTGTTGTTGCTGCTACGTTTTGTTTATATAGCATTGGCCCTATTTGATAAGCATTCTTCATTACTGGAACCTTCAGAATAATTTTATACATATATCATGTATTTTGTAATTAAATGAACATAGTTATGATTCACGGCGAATTTAAATGAGAACACAAGTTTTGCTCGCACACACACACACACAGTTTGTATGTATATATACAAGTGCGCATATACATTTTTCACCTTTGCCTTTTTCGCTCACTTTATTATGTTGTTATATATATATTTTCCTGATAAGTTGCAATCATTTGCCAATTGTATACTTGAAGTTTCCATTAGTATTTGCAGCGACGTAATTGTCATTTAACTTGAGCGATTTTAGAATTCGAAGATCTTTAAACTTCCAAACAGCTGTGCACAGCGAGCGAAATGCCAAAAATTTCAATGTCAACAAGTTTTTTTTCTTGTCTGCCGTGTGCTGATTCTTCTGCTTCTTCTCGCTACCGGTCAAGCCATTCGCACCTTCTCGCTCTCCAGTACGAAAGGCGTTGCTAGGCATAATCGTATGGCACACACACACGCACACACTCGGAGTCAAACATTGATGTAAATATACGTGCAAGTGTGTGTGTGCTCGTATCGCCGGCATAACATGAGTTATGCAAGCCAGAAATAAATGTCTTACAAAATGAATGTGTTTTATTTTTACAGTTCTTTTTTAATATATATGTATATGTATGATAGTCTAAAAAAATAGTTTACAAATTATAAAAACGTTTTTAACAATTTTGGTACAATTTTTATCGTGTTGCATCATTCGTAGTGATTTAATCCAAAAACATTACATGCGAATTGGTGTGTGTGTCAGAGTATGTATGTGTGAATATGGTAGGGCGGGCAGCTGAAGTTGTCTGGCTTTGTTCTTTAAATACATATGTATGTACATATCATATGTAATAAAGCTCAGCTAATTAGGGGTGGGTGGGGGAAAACATAATGCTAATGCTAAAAATATATTTAACATGCTTTCCTTCCTATTCGGTTGCTGCTCCCGCGCACACAACTGGCAATGACTTCTCTGGAGTGTTTTCTTTTTGTCGTCTTCGTCCATCACTTCGCATATGCATTCATTCACAATATAAGTCTGTGTGAGTGTATATGTGGAAAAACTGTAAAACTATGGATTTGTATATGTACACACATATATTATGAATTTATATATAGACACATATGTATATACATATGTATGTAGTTTGTGGGTGGCAAAACAAGAGACTGCGGCGGCATATTAATGTGAGGGGAAACGGACATGCTTTCATTTTTTTTCTTTAGTGGAAACGGGCTTGTTTTTTGTGTAGTGGAAACGTGCTTTAATCGCTTTGCAAATACATTTTTGTTGTACATTTTTAGTTGTTGTTGTTACTGCTACGGCGCGCTTCCAACTATAACTAATTTATTTAGTTGTTTTTATAATTTTTTTTGTTGTTTAAGTTTTGAAAATACCCTTAATATATTAATATAATTATTATATTTTATGTGTTCTGTTCTCAGCGCTCACTTGGGATGCCTTTATTTGTTGTATAGTAATTTTTTGTTTTCTTTGTGTGTGTATAAGGTCTGGGTGTGTGTGTATGTATGTGTGTAGCATGACCCCCATTTGAAAAGAAGTAGTTGTAATTGTCGTCCACTTGCTTCTACTTCTGTTCGTATGTATGTGTGTGTTTTTCGTTTTTAATGCGTTCGTGTGTGTGTGTTGTGTAGGTTGATTGGCTGGGTTTAGGCAGACGCCGCAACTTCACCAGATTTCTTGGCTGCATCAGCCGTAGCGGTACCAGCAATGGCTACCTCCTCAAAGTTCTCAACCAGATCGGGCACATCATCGTCGCCGGCATCCGCCGATGCACCAGCACCAACACCAGCCGCACCAGCGCCAGCCGCATTGCTCTTGCTGGCAATCTCAGAGGCAATCTTCTTCAGCTGATTGATGTCCTGGGGACCCAATTGCGTGAGAATGCCGGGCAACATCTCAGAGATCGTCTTATTCTCGCCATGGCCGGTAATGGCGAACGTGTTGGTTGGTAGCGATGCCTGCGCCTTTGGGTTGTTGAAGTGGATGACGGTTCCATCGTTTTTGATAATATTCACTTCCTCAATGCCGGGTATGGTATTGACCGATAGCTTTTTCAACGATGACTGCAACTTCTTGTCATCAGTGGCCGGGGTCGAGTGCACAATCTTCTTCTTGCGACGTGGGGTACCCTTGCCGCCAATGCGCACCTGCGCCTGCAACTTCTTCAGCTTCTCTGGATTCATTTCTGTAAGAGACACACACAAGGCAGAGCGCGCGCACAAATTACACACAATCGCCCAAAGAAAATGTTGCACAAGTTTAGTTTTTTGGGGAAAATTTTTGTTGTAGAGTTTGTAATGTTATGAAATATACTGTTGAAATTACTTTGATATTACTATAATTTAGCACAGAGCTTAGCCCGAAAAACACGTGCGCCCAGTTGTACTCAAATGTCAAAAAGAAATCGCCATGATAAAAATGGCAAAGCAGTATGTATAAGTGTGTAGTACTGTTAACAAACACTAAACTCGGTGTTTCATATCGATGAAATGTTATTAACTCCATAGAAATGGCTAAGCGCTTATTGTGTAGGCTTCAAAAATACACAAAAAATATATTTCAATTTATAGTGAAAAGAAACCAGTAAATTTTCTTAATTAAAATCGTGATTTTTGCAGTTTTCTTTGCCCACCAGCTATCGATAGGCAATCAGCTGTTTTCGTGGCTACTAAACACAGCGCGCCAATTAAGTGTTGGCTAGTGCTGCAGCGGTGCTGGGTGTTTTAACGCACGGCTACGCTCTTAGGCTACAAGAGTTAAGATTAGTAATCGCATTTCTCATAGATAAGATAACACAAATTAACGAGTTGATTTAATTCAACGTTCTAACCAAGTACGCAATCACGGTGTGTGCATATACTAAGCTTCGAAATCCTTCACGTGTGTGGAATTTAGTGTCCAAACGCCCGTCTGAAAGTCAACAATAGAAATTAACTGCAACAAGTGGAAGAGTTTATAAATTATTAACCAGAAATTCAATTTGACAAACAAAAATAAAACCGCCTGTGTTGCGTGCACCACGATAAGGCCTTAAACGTAAGTTTGACATGCATTGAATATATAAAATTTTGCAATTTATTGCCGTTCGCCAATTGCAGTGGATTGGGATAGTGATTTTGATAGCTTTGACGATTTCGCCATGGATTTCTGGGGGATTTTCATGTTTTTCCTGTTAACGTTCCTCATAATGAGCTGTTGCGGCTACTGCTGTACGACCAAACGTCGAGGCACTGTGCTCTCAAGTAAGTACATGGATTTTCCCTTATTCAAATTAATAATCTCGGTGGTGTATTGACATGACTCACGCATACAGAAACAGAGTAGCACACAGACATATAGTATTTATTCTAGGCATATGATGTGCGCTGCCTTTGATATAACTTCTATGATTCATCATATTTTCATTAAGCCGTTGCACGTAACTCTACAAATCTTTTTTTTTTTTTTCAATTCGCTTTTATTGACGTCTGTTTGAGTAAGTTTTAAATACCATTTTTTTCAACTCGTTTTGCACAGTTAGTTTTTTGTTGTTTTGCGCACTTTCTTTGACCGGCTCATTCGTAAACAAACACAAGTTTGTGATTTTTTATCTGATTTAAATCAATATTGGGAAATCTCAGTATATTTATCTATGTATATTTATATATGTATATATATGGTATTTTATATTTATATACATACATATATTTATATTGTCTGCAAGCCAATGAGTAATATCGTTTTAATTATTATGTTATATCTTATCAAAAAAGCTTTAATGTGACTTTCAATGTGTCGCCTGACAACGCGTTTTGTTATAGGTTTATGTTTGTTTATAGTTTCTCTATAATTATTATTAAATTTTAAATATATTTATATTTCTTTTGACTATATATTTAAAACAATATAAAAGAGATAATGAAAAAAAATATGTATTTAAAAATTAAAATAAAAAAATGCTAATTAACGAAACTATAATAAATTTATTTATTTATTTTTTAATTGAGGAGCTATAATTATTGTTTTTTAAATGTGATACTAAAATCTTCCTTAATATTTTTTTTAATTATTAAAATTTCGAATTAAAATGTATTTATAAATGTGATCATAAAATAATGATTTAATGATGAACTAGCTATTAAAATATACGTACAGCCCTGATATATGTTATGTATGTCAGTTCTAAAATATTTCCCCAAACACAATTGCCATTGAACTAGAAAACCCTTTTCAAAGTGTTCGCATATGAATTAATTATTATTTCCTATGCTTAAAAACGTGTAGGGTATTATCAATAAATATGTATATATATATACATAATATATACATATATCTATAAATATAACATACATACATATATGTACATATGTATATATATTTTGCGACTATAGATAAATTAAAATTGAATAGAATATGTGGGAATCGAATGCGTATGTAAAACATTATTCAGTGCAGGTTGAACTTGCAAAGCTGATTGAATAGAGTTTTTTTACCTGAAGTTATTCGAGCTTGTGTGCTGCTCACTATGGTTTATATATATTGCGGAGTTTGGATACCCATTGTGGTTGTCTTCTGTGTTTTTATGATTATTATTATACTGCGCATAATACGATCGCGTCGTAATCGAGTACAGGCAGCTACAGTGATCTCTGGCGGTAAGCGAATAGACAAGAGTAAAGAGGTTTTAAGAATAAGTCGTGGGTTCCAATCTAATCACTCGAAACGATAAGGAGTATAATATAATAATAATAATTATATTTATAAATTTTTGTTTCTTTTCGATGGTCATTTATTGAAATTTCGAATATTCTTCATAATCGTGGAGATTTGCGTATTTTATTTTGAATTACTTTCGACATAGATTGTTTTCATAGATTCTTTGACTGACGTCAGTTCGTTGATGAAGCATAAAGATCTTGACAAATCAGTGTCTGTTGTCAAATATCAAATATTAAATTCAAGATATGACTACAAATTCTTATATTACCCACATATAAATAATATATATATTTTATATAGTTAATCAGTAGCTCAGGTCGATCATCTTTTCCTATTCCAATTAGCATTATATTAAAACATTCTAGAAGCTCTGAAAACAAATAGGGTTTCCCTATAGGTATATAAATATGTATGTAGTAAATAAATCATACCAGATCCTTAAGCCTGCATATGTATTTTAAGGTCATACTCATTATATATGTAACATTGATATATTCAACACTTATCGCCTGACTTCTATTTGACTTTCAATGTCTTCCCTGAAGTTGTGGGAATGTCCCATTTAATTTGCGATTCTCTAATTGCTAAAATGATGTACTTATGTTGATCATGCTTGACGTCAGTAGACTTTCTGCGGTAATCCATATAAATTTCGATTATCGCCAGCGATACGAGATGGTCAAGGTCTCAAAGCAGATACTATTACGGGATTCCTATTGGCTGAATGAAGCTTTGGTTAAGAAATTAAATGAAGTTCCACATAAAAATAATATTAATAGTTATCATAATCAGCATGATCATCATCATCATCGTCATCATCATGAACATTAGCCGATCCATTGACGCAAAACCCTGTTGTAAATTCTCTCAGTCCACTTTAGTATTTTATTGGATTTCAAAAGGTTCCTTAATCAATTTCTATTCATTCATACTTTGGTAAAGGGTATTCTCATTTTGTTGTGGAGTGTGTGAGCATATATGTGGGGAATAAGTAATAGAATAATATATAGCAGAATTTCTATTGATCTACTATATCATAGACTTTGTCATATACTCGCTATAGAAATATTAGCTCAAACATGAATTTTATGAGAGGTTTGTTTACCGGGAGTTACTTTAATAAAATCTTTCATTTCTAAATTTTTATTTAAATTGTAGTAAAAGTCTATCATATTTATAAATATATACCATGGTCGGGTTGCTGTATAAAAAAACCTTTGTTTTTATTTTTTCAAGATTATATATTAATATCCAGCTACCTTTATATATATATATACTTTTTTTTTTAATATATTTTTTTTTAAATATTTTTTTTTAAATATATTTTTTTAAATATATTTTTTTAAATATATTTTTTTTAAATATATTTTTTTTAAATATGTTTTTTTTAAATATATTTTTTTAAATATATTTTTTTATATATATTTTTATTTAAATATATTTTTATTTAAATATATATATTTTTTTAAATACATATATTTTTTTAGATATATATATTTTTTTAAATATATATATTTTTAAATCTATATTTTTTTTTTAAATATATATATATATATATATATTTAATTATAAATATTTTATATATATTTATATTATAAATATTTATTTTTATTTTGTATTTGTCACATTTTCTATATATATAACTCGGAAATTCTCTAATTTAGCTTTTATAGCTCCGATCAATTTTAGGGTATTTAATCTTCGGATTATCAAGAGATTCTTCTTGTTCTCCTTTTTGGTTTTTGTTTTTTGTTTTTGTTTTTTTTTTTGTTATTGTTTATTATAATATAATAACCGTGACGTCGCCAGCGTCTACTTGGTTGGCCGTATCTTATCTGATAAACGCGTCTCTTGTGGTCGCTGTTGCTTCAAGCCAAGTTAACGCAACGATTGCTTTCAAATAAGCCATAAATACGCACAATGGCATTACTTAGCGAGCAGCTTTAAAGAAATGCACAACGCATAGAGCCCGAAACAAAAAGTGAAGAACAATTTAAACAATTTGAATTGAAAAGATTTTAAAAAGAATATTAATAACAATAAACATAATTATAATACTTAATTATATGTGTAAAGCAATATTAAAATGGTGCACGAACCCACCGATTTGGACTTGGAAATCTCAACAATAGTCCTGATCTGTCTATTTGTCATTGTCCTTGTGTGTATTCTAACCGTTATAATCAGGAGCTGTGTGCACAAGCGAAGAAAACGAAACGGCTATTCAGTAGACAACTGTTAGTGTTTAGTTAACTTGAATAGAAACATTAAGTGTGTAGCTGTCTCTCTCTCTCTATATATATATATGCATATAAAATATATAATACAACATAATAATGCAAGTTTTGTTCTAGTCATTATATATATTTGTGAATGATTATAAATATACTTACGCAAGTTTTGTTTTTCAAGAAAAAAGAAATACAAAATAAAACTGTGAAAATTATAAAAGTGCAAAATCATTTTGTTTCAATTTAAATACAATTGTAATAATTAACAATTTTGCCACATCCAACACATGCTCAAAGCTTTCTGGTATACAGAATTAAGATATAAATAAAAAAAGAAAAATCTTAAATGTCGAATATTAGTTGAACTAATTAGAGCTTGAAGCTAATTATATATGTAATAAGATAATTAGGAATTTAGATGTAAACAATAAACATTTCAATTAATATTTTACAATTTAAGTTCTTATATTTTTTTCTGTATATTTATTTAACATATTTTATTACGTTCTAAGAGTTCCGTTGCCTGTTTATGTGCTCGAAGGGTTCTAGGGATCTCGCAGTCTCAACTAGAGATTTCCTACTTGTTTCTGATTGGTCTTTTTTTCTAAGATAAGAATTTGCACAAAATATTCGCAGCTTGGTTTATGTCGATCTCTAAGAAATTTAGTTACAATTGTTGTGTTGTGCTTTCAAGTGCTCTGAAAATGTCGGACGACGAATATGCCCGTATTGGGAGCATTATTATTTTATTGATTATAATGTGTTGCTTGCGTTTAGGCCTAAGACTTGCAATAAATTCAATATGTGATTCTCTATTTAAGCCACGTTCAAGTGATGAAGATGATGAAGATTCACTATTGACATGTAAATATATATAAGTATATATATATATCATACATAAATGTTTGATATATAATATTTTCTATGCACGGTTTACTATCGAATTATTTATTAATAAATATCCTCGATCATTATATTAATTCTCTGCTAAGTGTTTGTTCCGCTGATCATTTGATTATTTTTTACCATAGAAGAAAAACTCAGACTTAGTAGAATTTCTGCATAGTTGTGAGATTTCATTCAACATATATATATATTTTTATATATTTAAATAAAAAATTATTTGCTCAATTATAAATATGATTTCTCTCTTCTGTTGCTCTCGCATAGAGTATCTGTTAGTCGAAGCGACTTCTTTGATTTGTACAGCTTTTGATTTATTTACGGCTATAAATTTGTGATTATTTACGTCTATAGTTAATGCTTGCACAAGTCTTCAGTTGTTTATCTGTGCAAATAATGAGCACAATTCGTAGCTGATTAAATTCGAAGGTGATTTCACAGCGCATTTCCCTGCAGCTGACGCTGACAAGTATTTCTTCAACTGACAGTTGAACAAGTGCGACAAGATGGTATCTAAAAATATATATGCATATTTGTGTCTATATGTATATATCTATATATAATATATGTATAGTTGGAAGAGAGTGCAACAGGTCCTTTGTTAACACTTTACATTGCATTGTTTCCTATCAGCAATTGCTTTTCTTTTATCCATTCCCATTTCCATTCCCTTTTCCATTCCCTTTTCCATTCCCATTTCCATTCTCCCCCTGAGTTTGTTGGGTTCATGCCATGGCATTTCTTGGGCCCCAAATCATTTTCATTTGTGATTTCGTTGTGCACTGTGCGTGTATCCTAGATAATGAGATTTGCTCGAGTTTAGTATGGATTGGCTAGCCTTTCTGCCGTTGGCCGTGCTAATTATTATTGCCACGCTTGTGGTCGCAACTATTTATTTCATTCGTTGCTGCTTTGTGGCCAAAATGTATGTTCAGCTCTTTCGACAGGCCGGTGAGTAGTGCCAGAGCTGAGCCACTTTATTAAAAATAAGTAAATAGTTATAAAAAAATAAAAATAAAAAATAAATGTGTATAGTAAATGCCTTTATTTAAGTTATTAAAATTTAAATAAATATGTATATTAAAAGCCAAGCTCTATGTTGAAAACTCGAAAGCTAAAATGCTCCTTAATTTAAATTTTTAATTTGCAGAAAAAATATATCAAAATATTAAATAATTTTACAAGCAATTTTTACATAAATTCTCGTCAATAATCTTCTACAATGAGTCATTTGTCGGGGGAAATTCCTTCACTTACAGCTACAGGTTTTACATTTGAATAGTTATACAATAGATATCACTCGTTTAAGCTTGATTGCAATCAGATCTTGTCGCAGTTGTCATCGTTCGTTCATGCTAGTCGGTAGAATTTTGTGTTTGGAGAATGGAAACTTCTTTCAATGAAGATACACTCACTCCATATGGAATATCGATAGCTATTGTAATCATTGTTCTCCTCTTAAATTGTGCAATATGTATATCCTGCATAGTGGATTGTTGTAAAAGCAAACCTGAAACGGAAGCAGCTGATGTCGTCATTGCTAATTGTAAATAAATATTAATCACATTTCATCTTATGTGAATTCTTAACATTGTGAAGTTATATAGAAAAAAATGAAAATGCAATCATATAGTATACTAATTCAAACTTTTAACGTATGCTGCGAATCATCACCTCGTTCTGGGAATTCCAATTGTCTCTAGATTCTAGATTCTAGATTCTAGATTCTAGATTTAATAGTAAATTTAGTTGAAATTGTTGTATCCTGCTTAAAAGTGCTTAAACCCTTAAAAATGGCAGTGGTCTGCTTCTGCTTGTAACATATACTTTTGGGAACACTATTATACTTTGATTTCGGATATATAAACGATGACTGAAGCTCTTGAAATTGGATGAAAATCTTGTTTTCTTATATTAAATTAATACTACCTTCAATCAGGAATTCATTTATTATACACGAATATCATTTACTTAAAATTTGTATTGCTTCCACTCATTTTAATTCGTTAAAAGTTTTATGTGTATACACGAGAGAGTCTGTTCTGATTGGTCTTTTTTTCTGAGATAAGAATTTGCACAAAATATTCACAGCTTGGTTTATGTCGATCTCTAAGAAATTTAGTTACAATTGTTGTGTTGTGCTTTAAAGTGCTCTGAAAATGTCGGACGACGAATTTGCCCGTATTTCGATAATTATTGTTTGAACGGTTATATTGGCTTGCTTGAGCTTATGCATAAGACTTATAATAAATTCAATATGTGATTCTCTATTCAAGCCATGTTCAAGTGATGAAGATGATGAAGATTCACTATTGACATGTAAATATATATAAGAATATATACATATCATACATAAATGTTTGACATATAATATTTTCTATGCACGATTTAGTATCGAATTTTTAATTAATAAATATCCTCGATCATTATATTAATACTCTGCTAAGTGTTTGTTTCACTGATCATTTGAATTTTTACATTATGATATATATTTTACTATAGAAGAAATACTCTTTCGGCATAGTTGTGAGATTTTATTCAATGTAGGGAATAATAAAATAATAATTTTTTTCTTATCGATATGCAGCGGATGTGTGTGGAAACTGTGAAAGAAACTAGCGCTGATAGCAGCGTATGAGAGCAGTTTTGTTGGTCTTATTGTTATATTCAGAAATATATGATATAACGAATTTATATATTATGCGAAATTTATTTATTTTTTTCTATTTTCATTAAACATTTTTTTGTATTATTATTATTATTATACAAATTTGCTAAGCTATTCAAACCTGGGTTATCGATTCTATCGATCTCTATTATATAGTATATATACTTCATTTCGAATGATATTTAAACTTAATATCGAATCATAAATACTTAAAAACTTAATATCATATATAAATACTTAAATACTTACTTATAAGTAAAATCGAAATTAGTATTGCTTAACCAGGACTTTGCTATAAAATGTTTATAAATATCTCAAGCATTGTTTGGTCATTAGTCATAAATTGGAAATCTCTCTCTCTCTCTATATACCACAATATATAATGTATTCACTATATTCTGCTTTAAAGTAAGAAATCATTTAGTCTCTGAGTTCCTTTTACTGTGCTCAGTTCCTCTCGATGTCGCTTGGTACAGCAAATATCGGGTTAAACGTTTTGTTTGCCCATACGATTATTCTTATTGGAATTCTACTATGCTATTGTATAAAACTTGGTTACGATTACTGTAAAAGAAATTATAATGCTACTCTGTTCAAAATGCAAAGTGAGTAAATAAAATTCGATAAATATTTAAAAATTTATTCCAGAATAAGCATTGCTTAAGCAACCATTTTTATAAGCAAAAGGCGTATCATATATATATCTAAATCTTTGATATAAACCTTCATTTAACTATATAAGAATTTTATATAGTTCTTTATTGAGAGCTTATAAATAATTATGCATCATATTTAACCACACATATAAGTATAAATATATAATTTGCAATCTATACATTGCTGTAAATCTTTCCACTCTGGAGCTGCTTTAGTCTTCGTTTTGCTTTAAGAGTGTTCAGTTCGTCTATGTGATATGTTTGATACAAAAACCCCATTATTTTACGCAATTATTGGCAGTATTATAATAGTTCTTATTATTACAATTATGGCTTATAAAGCAAGAGCGTGTTGCAATAACTGTAGAAGAGACGATGCTGTTACGCATTTTGAAATCGATGATGGTGAAAGGGATTCGGAAATTTGCTATGATGAATATGAAAGTTAGTATATAATATAGAATGTGAGAATATTTTAATTAATTTTCTGTCTATAAATATTCCAATTACTTTTTGATTGATTTATTAGAAAAATTTTGCTGATATTTTTTCTATATCTGATCTTAGCCATGAATTAGAGATTACAATCTATTTCCCAATTAGATATTCAAGTGTGCTAAGGTTTTCGGCCCGAAAGCTTTTGGCCTAAAGCAATTTCGATTATTTGTTTGTCTCTTGTAAATATAAGAATAATTAATTACTTCATATGCTTGTACAGTTGAGTAGGCTGGCCTAGCTAATCATACTTATGACGCCATCTAATGAAATGGACTCTATTAATAGACATTCATATACATATCTAAACATATGCCAATTGTAGCTTTTATTTCATGGTGATACGAGTTCGATTTAGGCTTTCATCATGAATGCAAGTATTTTGGACTTTGCATATTGGTCATTTGCGACCGAACGAATGAATTTTAATTGGGAATATGTGATCAAGGAATTGGTTGCATTGAGTGTTCTAACTGTTTTGGTTGGCGTCTATGCCTGGTTTATTGAAAACGATGTCTACGACTATCCACTATTGAAAAAGCAACAGAAAGTGCAATCCATACAAACTTTTAGTCAATAAAGTGCAAAACAAAGATCTAATAATATTTATTAATAATATTATAATTGAATTTTAAAATAATGAGCACGTAAGTGAAAAGAGAAAAGCTTTTGGATTTATTTTGATTGGAATATAATTGGTTTGTGAAGACATGCGGTAGTCGCCATTAAGTATACTTGTTTCTGTTTCATTCCCATGTTTGTATCCGCACGATCTCGTAAACTACAAGACCTGAGCACTTCAAATTTTAAATATATATCTCTGTATATTATAGGAAGTACAAGATAAAAATATTATTTAAGAATTACTCCAATTTCCTTACTATGGTACATAATTGATATTATAATTTGATAAAAACCTTGTTACAATATATTAAACTTCCTGTTTAATCTTCTTGGCTGAATGGTTCGGATGTTTGATTAAATTTAAATTGGAAATTAATTAAGAAACCCCAGATAAAACACGGATGCAGCACCCAAATGGATTTATTCCCATTTTACAACTAAGTCAAACACAAATATCTCACTCTTGATTCCCCCCTTCATCTCAATAGGTCACTCAATTATATTAAAAGCTCTCAAAATGTTAATTCCTTCTAAATAGTGCTTCATAATATTAATGAACCCATTTGCATACGTCCATACCATACAATTTAGCTGAAAGCTCATGAAATATATGGATTAGTTTTAGAGCAGAGTTAGCGAATTTCAGTTATTTCCGAACTGTCAAACAACATGCAGAACTTTACGCTGGATTATGCTGAAAACACTCAGTCAAGCCACTTATCATTCGTGGTGGCCATATGCAAAGTGCTTTTTAGGATGCTGTTATATTTTTTTGTGATTTGCACCGTTGGCTATGTGGCGCATCATAAACGTAAACAGCGACGCGTTAAAACTGTGAATGATTTGAGTAAGTTCTCTTTTTATTGGGTTTTTAAAACTTTCTTTGAAATCATTCAGTTAAGATGAACGAGAAATAATTTTAGAACAGTGGTCTTTAAAATCTCAAATCTCTTGTTGCTATAGGTTCTGAGATCAACGTTTAAATATTTATGTATTCTACACTACAAAAAATCTTAAAAAAAATAGCCGAAATGTTTGCTTTATGTTTCACTTTAATATGTCTTACGAAATATCTTCCTTTTCTATTAGATCACTAAAAATATATACGAGACATATTTATTAAATATTTGCATTATGCAACAAACAAAATCGAAGACGAAACTAAAAATGAACATGAGCTGCAAACCTTTCGAGCTGTGTAGATATCTTTACGACTTGTTTAGATTGCCCTTATAATATATTCCGGCATTGGCGAACTAGCAATTCATGGCATGACTTTTGCATTCTGTTATCGCGCTATGATGAGGCTCTGGCGTTTAGTTAGTCTCTCCAAGTTGGTCGTCTTGTGCGTAGCGCTAGTTTAATTTTTTTTTTGTTGTCATGGATATGTCAAGCATTTATTGGATATTATTTTTTACACTCTCCATATTTTTTTTGTCATCGTGCGCAGTGTTCCTAACGCGCGGACGCAATGGACGAGCGCAGCTCATGAAGGGCGCAGGTGTGTTCAAAGTGACGTAGTGGTTTCTCTATATATATATATATATATATATATATATATATATATATATATATATGTGTGTGTGTGATTCATAACTGTACGTAAGCGGATTACATGTGCAAAACTAAGAGATATTATTTTGGTACTTTTTTTCACTGCTTTTTTGTTTCTTATTTTTTTTTTTTTGTCATTGTTTATCAGTTACATTGATAAGGAGCTTAATTTTTAATAGCCAAACAAATGGTTAAAAAATTTTTTTTAGATTAAAAAAAAAAACAAATCATTTTGTATTGTAAAATATTAAGTCTTTGAACTACCTAGCTCTGTTTTTTTATTTTATTTTTTATTTTATTTTTATTATTTTTTTGGTTGGTTCACAATATATTTTTCACACTCTTTTTTCTATGCAGATTATAGAAAACTTTTGTGGCCAAACGTTGCTATGCTCACATCATCACCATCTTCATCATTAGTTATGTCATCTATGATGGTTTTCCATATTTCAATAATTTCATAAAAAACGAAATAGAATTAATAGAGTATTCATTGCGTTACGTGGGTAAACCCCCGCCCCGCCCAAATTGACGGCCTTATCAACAAATTGGCAATTTGTCATAACTGTTAAGTGATATATGTGTATATATATATTTGCTGTCCCGAGTCATAACAATTTAGGCCATATAAAGTTTAGTTCACTTTTTCCCTTTGTTGTCTGTGCTTCAACGATCTCTGACTGAATGGAGGGCTATGTTATTGGCATAATTGTATTTTGCATTGCAGTACTAGTGCAAACTTCCTGCTGTGTAGCTGCCATACTAACCAAAAGATATAGACAAAATAAAGTCCTTAACTCAGGTAAAATCTTCTAATTAAATTGAGCTATTTCGACACTTGCGCTATGAGTAATTAAGTGGATTTTTTATTGTAACAACTTTTACTGGACTTGTTCTGTTTGAAGAGCTATGCTCTCTTGGGTGTGATCGTAGCTCTCTATCTGTGTGCTCGTCTATAAAAAAGGGGAATACACTTTCCCCATAAAGTGTTTTACTTATTTACTAGTGCTCTTCAGATTCAGTTTTCTGAGTGCTCGCAAACACTTGAATAACTTGTGATATCAATTAGTTAGATTGATCGACTAAGAGCTGTGCACTAACCAAATTAAAGTATATATAAAGAAAATATTCATTAAAATAAATATAAAATATACATAACATCGAAAAACAAAAAAAAAAAAATAAAAAAAAATAAAAAAAATAAATAAAAAAATTATAAAAAAATTAAATTTATTAAAAAAAATAATAATAAAAACAATTAAATAAAAAACAAAAGGATAAAAACAATTTTTTTTTTTAATTAATAAAATAAATTAATAAAAATAATTTAAAAAGTTAACATGTATAAAATTATTATAGTTGTTAAATACTTATAAAAAATAAGATCAATAAAAATAAAAATTTAATAAAATATGCAAATATATACAAAATATATACAACAAAATATTTAATATTTTTAAATAAATATATATACAAATACAAAGCCAATGCTATTTATAATTAAAATTAAAATTAAATATAACCTTTATTATAATATAATATATCTTGACACAATTATTTTAAAAATGTTGCTGAATTACTTTAACTTCTATTAGCTTAATATAACCACTAGAATTAAGGTTAATTAAGGGGTATCAAGATAATATACTTCTTATCAATCTATAAATATGAGCGTTCCGAGTATTTTGATCCGATTCAGTCAACAGTTACCATTGTGTGACCGAAGAGAACGTTTGTCGGCTGTCAGAATGTCGTCTGGAATGATAATTGGTTTTAGTATTGGATTTATTATCTTTGTGATTATCTCAGTGATTATGTATTCGAAACGACGAGCACAAAATGCCACAAATACTGGCTATCTGTTAAGCGAACGCGCTGGTAAAAATATTTGCATACGAATTACTAAATAATAACCTAAGTCCCAATTACTTATCAGCTTATCAAATGAACAACTTAATTAGTTGAAATTGAATTAGATTTTAATATCAATTTCGTGGTTTTTTCTTTGCAGCACCCGTTGTAGTCACATCGGCCACGCACACAGCCCCTGGCGGCTATCCCGTTACACAGATACCAGCCACAACATATCAACCGAACGCCTACGGAACACCCTATCCCGCCCAGACCGCAGGGTAAGCGCACATATGGCAAACGTCCTAATGTCAGTTAATGCTTTAGCCACGTTTCTTCTCTACCCTTGCAGCAATGTGACCGTGCAGATGCCCATGGGCATGCCCATGCCAGGGGGACAGCCAGCAATGCCAGCGTAAATACACTTACACCTACACTTAACCGCAAGCACATCGACCACATCTAACTGTTTATGTTTAATTGCAGAATGCCACCGCAAATGGGAACAGCAGGAGCTTATCCGCCGACGATGCCACCGGGCGGTGGTGCTGTCAACATGAATCCACCGTCATATGACATGGCCATGGCTAATCCGGGACCGAGTGTTGTGCCCGGCACCTATGAGAAGCAAATGCCCTACAATCCCAACTATGCACAATAGGCATTGTGCGGCCCTCAACTCATCTATCTGGACAATTGCGAATCGTCGATTCCTTTAATATGATTTAGTTTTGTTTATCCTATTGCGATCATTTCCATATATATACGCTTTAGCATTGCTTTCAATGATTAGCTATAGTTCTATATATATATTCTATATTCTATATAAAATTTGAATATTACCAAAGTGTCGCGCCATCGATTTGTTATTCGTATTATATGTATGTATTCGATACCAATTCACTAATCATTGTGATGTAAATACGTTAATAAGTGCAACTTAATTTTAATTTATACGTTATAAGACAAAAAAAAAAAAAAAGGCGATGATAAAATAATATACTTAAAAAGCCATAAAAGAAAAAAAAATACATAAATCAATTTTTTAAAATAAATTAATGAAATGCACATTATGCAAACAGTTTTTTTTTGCATATTTTCGTGTACTTTCATTGCAATACAAATTGTGTTGAATGTTTTTATATATTTCTTTTATATTTATATAAGAGAATGTGAAATTTGAATGTGTGAAGGGAAGACATAAGTATTAAATATTTTTATTTAATGTAAATTAGAATGATAGATGTATGATAGATATATATAGATATATGTTCTTGCTTAAATATGTTAAACTATCTATTTATATATTAAAAATGTATTGGATTTGATTGATAAATAACATTAGCTTATTTATGGCAAATAAATCACTCGTAGAATCACATGCTAAATTGAACAGAATAAGGTAGTTTGATAGATATGTTATATAAGATCGATAGATAAATAGATTTCCAATTAAATATGTTATAAATAGGAATTCAATTATGTTTTTGGATTTTAATGATACTTTTTAATATGGAGATTGTATAAAATATCATAGGAATTACTTTATAATAATAGATAAATCAAAACATTGTCTGTCTGATTGCTTTTCTGAATTTTCATATATAGTTAAATATAATTTATGCATGTATGAGAATCAAGAACACATTTGCTAACTCATAAGATATATATCTTATCAGTATACTTACACATACCCTATCAATAATTAGTTGATTAGGCTTGAGTCTGTCAATGTGTATGTTTATCTTTCGTTAATTATTTCGTTTGTCTCTCTTCTCTTTTTTTTCCATATTTGATTATCTATGTCATCAAATAATTTATCACTCATATATCATATCAATTTCTGAACACTTCTAAATAATGCAAACTCTATAAAGACAAAGTCTAGAGCAAAGCTAAAATTATTTGTCAACTGCCGTTAAAGATTTAGTACATTATATTATATGTAGCTTTAATATAATATATAGTTTTAGCCTAATCCGCTGCAGCATGCTTTAATCAGCATAGCCAAGTGATTCATCTGCAACAGTGCATGGTTCATTAGGCTAATGCCTCGAGGTTGTATAAGCCCATAGTCAAATCAAGACCTGAATATAACTCCCAAGACTTTCGCGCAGTTTGCCACGTAAAAATGAGAAGGAATTTGGTGTTTCCACTGCTAGGACTGCTGTCAATTGTCCGTAGTACGGCTGCAGTAGCTTGTCCATTTCAGCAATACTGCTCCAATGGAACCACACATGTGCTGTGCTTTAAAAGGGTAAAAACATAGATATAATTATTATTTGTTTTGTATTTAAATAAGTTTTCAGAAGTTAGAGTCATTCCATAAGCGATGTGGCGATAAAAAATATCGTTTAATTTCCATTGACGGAAGTCTGAGGGAGGACGTACTGTTTCGTTTGAATTACGCGCGCAACTTGGTGGCCAGTGGGCTATTTGATTTCCCAGCGGCAGCCAATATGCCGACCCTCACGTGGGATGACTTTCTCGTCGAGACAGCCGAAAAGCTAGCGTTTACGTGTGATACCACTGGGCAATACTGTTCCAACTCCAAGGCATATCATTATGTGGCCTCTGTGCGAATCGGGACCCATTTTGTAAAAGAAGTAACTCAGAAGTCTGCCGTTAAGGATCTACTCAACATTTGGATTCGAGATATGTTGGGTTGTAAACTGAGTGGAGAGGGCTTAATAACGCGAAAGAATGTGAAGTGAGTACTACAAACGATCATAATTCATTTAGATCTAATGGTGATTCATTTTGTTGTATTGAAAATACCTTTTGAAATATTTGTAGTTAACTCTTTTTGCATTTTATTTATCTTTATTATGTTAGGAACACAACCTGCCTAGGTCACTTCACGCCTCTACTCGAGGATCATTGCAATAAAGTTGGATGTGTGATAGTCGCCACTTTAAATGAGAATGGGAATACCGCTGCAGCAGATCTGATTTGCAATTTAAATCGAGCTAACGTCAATAGTGGCGTACCTTATACAATCAGTACAGTGCCAGGAGATAGATGCAACCAAGGAAGGGATTTCGTATACGAGTTTTTATGCAAGCCCAGTGAACCAGTCGAAAATAATTATATACCGCCAAAACGTAGCCTGGACTATAATCACAGAGATATTCTAAAAGAACCGTTAATCGTGGACATAGTTAAAATAACCTAAAAGGCAAGAACATATGAGAAAATTACTGTCTCCTGTACCCTTCAATGTACTAATATTCTAATTATTCTACGCTCCTTTTATGTGAACACACATCCTAATAATAAATCCTGTAGCAGACAGACTACTATATATGAAACTCTCAGAATGCGATAACATTTTTTTTTAATTTTTAATGAAGTGTGCATGGTATACAAAATCTGAAAATTATAAAGTCTGTCCATTCGATACATGGATCTACACAGAATAACTCTGCAATCTCTAGCTCTAAAAGTATTGAAGCTACAAAATACAAAGTCAAATTATTGATTAGGAAATGTGTTGAGTTGAGGGAAAAATATTATGAGCTCCTGTTGTATATGTTGTACACGAGTATACATGTACAATATCAAGCCTCTACCTTTTGTGGATTACGAGATCTTTGCGTTCATAAGATTGCAGAGACGGACGGACGAACAGGACTAGAGCAGCTCGGCTCGTCATCCTGATCAGGAATATACATATTTGATTTATGGGGTGTGCTACGCCTCTGTTTTCTGTCGGTTACATACATTTACACAAAACTAGTATACCCTGATTTTGCTGATTTTCAATGGGTTGAGGGTATCAAAATGAAATGAATTAATTAATTGTCTAAATATTATGCGGTTGTGGCCATGACCGTGGCCAATGGACAATGGACCAGGTGTGTGTGTGTGCTTTTGATTCTGGTTGGTCTTGAGCGAGATAGCAACGCTTTGGCGTTGACAAATCGATTTGCTGACCAACTCTATAAGAGAGTGTGCTCCGGGGCCAGAGCTGAGCAAATTGGCTGCGTTAGCGAAATGTTGTGGACTAACTGGCTGTTGGCTGCACTGTGGCAGTTGTGCTGCATTTGGCCAAGGATTCCGGCCTTTGACTATTGTGATCCTACGCTCTGTCCGGGACCCGAGAAGCACATTGCCTGCAGTAATTTTGGTGTAAGTTCGATGAGGAAAAAAAAAAACCCCCCCACTCGTATCGTCGACATTAAAGTGCGGAAGATTTTTGCAGGAACTGGCAGATACCTGCAGTCCGGATGCGCATGTGGTGCGTATTACGCCAGATAGACGGAATATGATTCTCAATGAAATGAACGAATACCGTGATCGGATCGCAGGCGGTAATCTAGTGGGTTTCAATCCGGCCACACGCATGGCCACGCTCCAATGGGACCCGGAGCTGGCCAGCTTTGCGGAACTGAATGTGAAGCGCTGTGCCCTGGTCAATGATCATTGCCGCAACAGCGATCATTTTCGCAATGTCGCCCAGGTGGTGGCCGAGGGCGGCTGGCAGGGTACGCCAAACGATGGCACGGCAACAAGCGGTCCCACTGAATACCATACCGAGGATGAGGTGATCAAGGCGACGCTGGAGCAAATGTTCGGCGAATACAAGGAGTGCAGCATGCGTGACATTATGGCCTACAGTCCGCCAGCCAACAGGTAAGACTGGCTGACGCAGGTGATGGGTTCGCTGTGCAGTCCTGATTGAATCTGAAAGAATTTTGCATTTCCGTATTAGCAAGTGCATCGCGTACTTCACACAACTGGTCAGGGACAGCACCACCCACGTCGGGTGCGGCATACTCCGTCAGACGCGCAACACCAGCAACAATGAGGGCCAATGGGTGCTCAGTACGCATCAGTATATGACCTGTAATTTTGTCCGGGGCAACGATGTGAATGCGCCGGTTTATCAGAGCGGCGATAGGGCGGCCATCGACTGCCGCTCCGGACGGAATCCGCAATTCATCAATCTGTGCTCCATCAACGAGATATACGAAAATTATGGCATAGTTGGCTTAAGTTTCTACTAAAAGGTCATACTATATTTGAATATATGATGTATGTATATGATATGCACTGATGGTTAAATATAAAAATAAAAATTAATTTTCATTTTAAAAATGTGGTTTCTTTTGGAGTAAAATATATATTTTTTAAAAGAATAAAAAATAAATAAATAAAAATTATACAATAACAATAATAATTTAAAAAATATATAAATAAGAAAATAATAAATAAATATGCATATGCATATGCAAAAATAAAATATATAGTTTTGTTAGTAAAATAAACAACATTTTTTTAAATACATATACTTTATCCGTATTTTTAAAGTATTCACTAACCTTAAAAATTTATCATACTTTATACTTTATTTATAATATTTTATAAATACATTACGTTTGTTGTATTTTAATATATATTTAAAAAATATGTAAGGTTTGACAAAAATATATTTATAAATACAAGATTAAATAAAATATTTATATAAATTAAATAAAATTGTTTAGATATTATAAATATATTTTATAAATATTAGAAAAAAATACGTTTTATAAATAAAAAATATATTGATAAAATATTTTTGTAAATTTATGAAAATATGCAGAATATTCTATATGGTAGTTGGACATATAATTTGCTTACAAGTTGGAAAAATGCTGATTGGCATAATATATATATTTTGAAGTGACTTCCAATAAACTTTAGTTTTGTTTTTAATTTGTTTTTAGATTGAAATGTATTCGACTCTTGTTGTTTGTGCTTCGCTTACAGCTGCCGACAGTTGTTCCCCTTTATTTATTTATTTTTTCTTTAGCTGCCACCTTTGTGTTCGCTGCGCTGCTGCAGGTGGTTGTGCTCTGGCATGCCACTCAAAGTCAGTGTGGTGCAAAGTTTGTCGACAATTCAGCATCGCGTTCAGCGTTGACAACTTCAGCAAACAACTTTTATCGCTCTCTTGCCACACCTTCCTCAATTTGATGCGCTCTTTTTTCTTCTTCCATTTTTAAGTGGGGTGTTAAAGGGCATGGAGAAAGAGAACAATAAAAAAAATGAATACAAATAAATGCAAACACAACAAGAATACGCGACAACCGCAAGTGATGAGCAGCAAAATGTGTTCGCATTAAATAAAATATAATTTTCATAAAAAACGCTTGAAAAAATCTGACAAATGAAAAATGTTGCACAATAATTTTTCACAGCAATTTATTAAATGAAATCAGAGCATATTTGTTGTTGTTATTGGGCATTTATTTAAAAAACAATGCGCATTAATTGTAAAAGGCATGCTAACTATTTAATTATGCAACATTTCAATATTTTTTATGCGTGGATATAACTTTATATATATTTAAAATTTTTTGTTATTAGTTGCGCATGTGTACGTCATTAATTTTTAAAGCCTTTTGTAGAGTGCCATAAATTAACAGCTATTTATTGTAAATAATACATTAATTGCAAAAAAAAGTATGTGAAAATATGACATACATAGGTATATTAAAAACAAATATATAAATAAATATATAAATATTCATATATATTAAAAACAATAATATAATTAATATAATTTTAAAAGCCAAAACTACTCTAAGCTATCAAACAGAAATATTTTTAAAAATTTATTAATACTAGTTTATGTATTTATATTTGATATCTAAGGCCCGCCTGTCGTATGCGCAATTTCCCCGCATTTCAACCGTAAATACGCTTAAGTACCGTAAAAACTGTATAAGTTGTATTAAGTAGATTCTGAAACAACTCCAATGTTATGGGGCGAATATTACCCAGCAATACCTGGCATGCAAAGAGAAGGAAAATGATTGCAAATTTGATTAGCAATAGTAGTTTAGTTAATTTTAGTCACAGCGCTTACCGATGCCGGACGTTGTGCTCGCAGTATCATAAATTGTATATTCTTGCGTACCTTCACGTCAAAGGTGAACCACTCCGTCTCGTAGGCAGCCACAGCGATGGCCAGATTCTGGAATATATTACAAATACCCGTTAGACAACTACAACAACAACAACTACAAGTACAAGTACATCAATTCACCTGCTCCCTCAGCTCATTGGCATACCAATAGAGTGCCAATATCTGTGCGAGTATCATGTTTATATACGCACTCACAATGGCTATATGTGCAGACGAGTCCACCTAGAAACGGCATACATACACACATATATACTGCAAGCATGGCAAATCCTCGCACACACACACACAAACGCACTTACAAACATCAGCATGAAGAGCAGCGCACAGAGCAGCGCACCAAAGGCCAAAAATTCCACCAGAAATATATAAGTAGTCAGCTTATTGATGGTCTGTACATAGCTAGTAGATGGGAGAGTTCATTGAATATCTGCAAACTTGCTCTTCTTCATCTTTTTACAGCTTACTCAATGATCCGCTGATGATAGATAATGCATTCGATTATTTCCAGCGAGAGCTGCTGGGGATTGAGCAAACGCTGCCTGAGACGTCGCAAACGATGCTGCAGCGACTGGCACATCACAATGCCGAACATAATGAAGGCCACACAGAGACTCGTATAGGGTATATACATGCAGCAGCCCATCGGTGTGATGAGCATGTGAAAGACGAACCAAATTTGATAGTAGGGTGTGGCATATTCATTCACGCCCGGTATCTTGCTGCCAAAGGGCAGAACTGCAAGTGCTCAAAGGTGATTTGATTAGGGCCAGATAATGACATTAGGTTGAAGCTTATTTGGATTAATTTTGTGGCCAGATAACGGCAGAATTTTACCCTCTTGATTAACTTTTGTGGAGAAAATGTTCGAAGGTAATTCGAATTTCAACATAATGACATTAGCCGAAGCTTTTGATTAATTTTAGTTGATGCGAAGTATTTAGAGTAAGCGCTTAAATATTATAATATAAGGTTACGAATGAAAGCTGTCTATTGATCAAGAGTATCAGAGCTTTCAAAGGTGATTAAAGTTAATGGATGAATGACATTAGTTGAAGCTTTGCATTAATTTTAGAAAAGACAATTTTTTGGTAAACAAAACTTTTGTATGTATAAATATTACTTAAGATTTACCTAGTTAAACCTTTACTTTAAAAGCTGTCCTCATCTCAAATTTACCAAAATGAATGCAAAGCTCAACTTTCCCTTCCAACAACTCCCCACTCACCCCTCTCAGTGGAGCTCAGCGGATACAGACCAAAGCCAATGCAGGTGAGCAGTCCAAAGAAGAGATTCCCACGCGCCATAAGTCGACCCTGTCGAATCATCTTGGCCAACAGGTGGGCTATATAGCGATCATCCATGCGCGCCAGCTCATAGTACGAGCTCCTCAGATCGCTGATCAGCTGAATATAGCTCTGCTGATCGAACAGAAGTAGGTACGCGCGCAGCACCGTGTTTATCCAGAGCACCAGCATATAGGAGTTGCGAATGATGCCCGTGATGCCCTCGTTCGTCGTGCACATGTAGAGGATCTGGGTGAGCACATGGATAATGCTCAGTGCTAGGCAAATGTAGCGTTTCACATTCTTATCGTAGAGCAGCGCCCAGAAGCGCAATATGCGCACATTCATGTAAATCAATTGGATGTCCTCGAGCATATTGGCAGCTCAACTATTTGTCGATATGTGCACTCGGCTGACTTTTATATCTTTGCCCAAGGTTATGCAATAGTTATTATAATTTTGTTGTGCTGCCCTGACTCATGCCACGCCTTGCAAGCGCTCCCAGGCACAATTTTTAATGTAATTTTCTTCATTTTGCAATGCTCGCTCAGGGGGTGAAGATGAGGGTATATTCGTTTTGTTGAGAAGTCAAAGTGAAAGATTTGTAATTTATAATTTTATAAAGTTTTACCTAATCTGGGCAAAAAACTTGTTTAATAAAATATACAATATTTTTTATAAAAAAAAAAAAAATTATAAAAAAAAGGAAAGCTATGAAGTCTTCTATAGATGGGTATTTATTTACTGGGACTATCTGTCCTAGTGCTTTGGGAGCACGGTTATTATTAAATATGTAGATTAGCTTATTCTTTTAGAGAATGCACAAAAATTCCTTAAGACTTAACTAACTGCTATAAATTCCAATGGAATACTTCTTACTTGGAATACTTCTTACTTGATATCAACTCGAGCGTGTATCAACTAGTCAGCTGTAGCCCGCCAATTCATCCTGAATGCATTTTTCAGTAGCCCAAATTGCTGCACATGATTTGGCATTTTATTTGATTACCTGAAATATTATACCAATTTTTTGTATTATTTTTTGCTTAACTTTTGTTTGCATTCTTTTTTATCGATTATGAAAAAGTGTGCAGAAAATATGGAAAATCATATATTTGCTGTTTGGTAAAGCTTTTTACTGAATAAATAAATTTAATCTGTGTTTGTGCCTGTGTGTGATATTATGCTAGTCACAAATATTCTGTCTCATAGTCTATTTGATAGACAATGTTTATATAATTACAGCAGAGCAATCAGCCACGATTGATAATTTTCCATCATAGTTGATAATAAATTGGTTGCATTGACAATTGTAACTGTAATGAGTATATGTAGAATATATCATTGTATATAGATATATATGCATGTTTATTTATTTACACAGCAATCAGCGAAATTTCACCATTTAGTTGATTAGGCAAAACTAAACAATATTGTTTTCATAGCCAGAGATAAATAGTATAATATTTATTTACTCAAATTGCCCATTTGAATACTCTTTATTAATTTGCATTTACATTATGGGAAGTTAAAAATATAAAATATATTGTTTGGGTATGGCAGAGGTCAAAGCCTTAAATTGAATTAATTTGCATTTAATTTAAATGCAATTTTATTAATACAAATGTTAATTTCGTAATAATAAAAATAAAATAAAAAATGTAAAAACTTAATAAATATATTTTAAACATAAATAAATGGTAAAAAAATAAATGTTTATAAAAACATAAATAACAAAAATTAAATAATTTATATATGAACGAACATTTAAAATAAAATTTATTTTATTATTTATTGTTATCAAGAATTAATTCTAAATAACAATTTGTTAAGCCAGATCGACAAAGGCCTTCAACAATATAAAAATTCATAAATAATTGAAATAATAATAAATATTTATATCTAAAAATATCAATATAAAACTACATTGCCTTAAATATTTAACTAAACGTTTGTCTTTTTTGGCATACCCAATAAATCAGTGTTTACATATGATAATTATCTTTCATTTAGATTATGCCTTCGATTAAGTACATCCCGAGTGCCCAAAATATATTTCATTTTTAGTTGGATTTTATATTTAGTTATAGACGAACTTTGGATGCAACCAGTTCGAGATGGTTTTGATAATCGTCACCTTTTTGCTGGTACTGCTGGTGCTGCTCTACAAATATGCCATGGATCCATATAAGACCTTCGAGGAGCGTGGCGTGGCGCATGGCAAACCGAGACCCTTACTGGGGAATTTAAGTGTGCGTGTTTTACTGGGACGTAAATCGTTTCTGAAGCATCTCATCGAACAGAACATCGCGTTGAGGCATCACAAGATCTACGGCTTTTACAATCTGCGCGAACCATTCTTTATATTACATGATGTGGAGCTGATCAAACGTGTGGGCATCCAGGACTTTGAGCATTTCATCAATCATCGGCCAATGATACCCGAGACGGGTGAAACAATCTTCTCGAAGAGTCTGAACGGACTGAAGGACGACAAGTGGAGGGAAATGCGTAATACGCTAACTCCATCCTTTACGGGCAGCAAATTGAAGGCGATGTTCGAGCTGATCAACGAGTGCAGTGTGGAGGGTGGACGTTATTTAGAAGCCGAGCTACTTAAGAGCAACAAGCGAGAGATCGACCTGGAAATGAAGGATTATTTTGGAAGATTTGCCAACGATGTTATTGCATCGGCAGCGTTTGGCATCAAGGTCAATTCGTTTGTGGATAAAAATAATCAGTTCTATACGCTAGCCAACTCCGTGATGCATTTCTCGTTTCTATCCCTAATCAAGGTTATACTGTATGGCATTATGCCGAGGGTTATGAAGGTAGACTGTTATTATTATTATTATTATCATTTACCTTTTATATAAGTAATTCCAATCCATTTCAGGCCTTGCGCGTCAAACTCTTCAATGGCAAGAAAATCGATTACTTTTGTAGTATCGTTTTCGATGCCATGAAATATCGCAGAGAACATAACATAATACGACCCGATATGATCCATTTGCTTTTGGAGGCCAAGCGGCAATTTCAACAGAATGAAACAGTGGACAGCTCTACGGAACGCGCAGAGTTCAACGATGAGGATCTGTTGGCGCAGTGTTTGCTGTTCTTCTTCGTGGGCTTCGAGGTGATGTCGACTAGCCTCTGCTTTCTCACCTATGAGCTCTGTCGCAATCCGGACGTACAGGCGAAACTGTATGAGGAGATTTCAGCCGTGGAGCAGGAGCTGCAGGGTCAGCCGCTCAGCTACAATATGTTGGCCAAGATGAAGTATCTGGATTTGGTCATATGCGAAGCGCTGCGTATGTGGCCGCCTGCGTTCAGCTTGGATCGGATGTGCGGCAAAGATATCGATATGTACGATGAGAATCAGGAACTGTTGGCCAAGTTTCGAAAGGGCGACATTATTCAAATACCGATTATAGCGCTGCATCGCGATCCTCACAATTTTCCAGAGCCAGAAGTCTTCAAGCCGGAACGCTTTTTGGATGAGAACAGGGCGAACATAAAACCCTTTACGTATTTACCTTTCGGCGTGGGACCACGCAGTTGCATAGGTATACAAAATATACATAATAAAAAATAATAAATGTTAATTTGAAGCACTCTCTTTACAGGCAATCGCATGGCTTTAATGGAAATCAAATCCATCATCTATCATTTGGTTAGCAAATTTGAATTGTTGCCAACTGAGAAAACGGTCAAGAATATGCTGGAGAGCCTCAAGGGTTTTCATATGCAGCCCAAGGAAAAGTTTTGGCTGAAATTGGTGCCCAGAAAATTGGACTAAATACAAAGGCGAAATGTTGATTCTATGGCAACAATCTATATTGGCTGCATTTGCTATAAAAGTAGATAAGATAAGATTATAATAATAAACGATAATATCAGCTGCTTAAGCCTGATAAGGCGTTTAAGTATATGGATTTATATAATGAATATTGGACAAATTTATAAATATAAATATCATCTATGCAAAAGTAAATAAAGTTTGATTACTTTGAACTTTTGATTGATAAATGAATAAAACTATGAATCATGTGTTAGCCTATCCATTTGTTTTATTTTTGCTCAATGTTATTTAATCTAAGCTCTACGGTAATTGATATTGTATTATCATATACATATATTCTATATTATAATCTATCTTTTCGTATTCTCACTGATAGCATATCAAACAATTCAACAGTAAAATTTAGACAACAACAGCACCTCTAGAGATAAGACATTGCTATAAACAAAAAAATATTTATCATCAAAACGTTTTGCTTGGTAATTTGTTGTTTATCTGTTTAGGGTATTTAGCAGAGGGTGTGCTCATTTCGAAAAACACTTTGCAATAGCTGGAGGAATAGCTGTGAAAAGAAATTACGCTTGTGCGAGCCTAAGTCTTCTATAGATTTTTGAGAGCTCAAATTTTTCATTTTATATTATACAATTTTTTTATTTTTATATTTTAAGCTTGGTTAATTATTTTTATTATTATTTTTTAATATCACACACAAAAGTTAGAGCATTTAATATTCTTATACTGTTTCATAGAGTAATTAATTATATTTATTTATTTTTGTCTACACTATAAACAACTTTTGGGCTAGTTGCTGCTGTTATGCTCTTCTATAGATTATATAAAATAAATATTCTTATATACAATATAACTTATTATTACAAATTTAAATAGTTATATACAATTTTTATTAAATACTAAGTATTTAAAATATTATAATTAAATAAAAAATGTAAATATTTAAATATAAAATATTTCTAAGGTATTCAGCTACCATCAAGTCAGTTAAACTCAACATAAAGCTCTATTGATTAGAGTATTTAGAATGCTAAAAAAAATAGCAAGAAGGCGTGAACAGTCAAGTAAACAAGAGAGCATGAGAGCTCGAGAGAGCACGACATAGAGAGAGAGAGAGAGCCCTGACATTGAAAATTCTATATATAAATTATATAGAGAACGAAAGGTAGCGCTAGTGGGAGCGGCAGCTGGTGAGAGAGGCAGATATGAGGTCATATTAGAGCTTTGTTATTACATATTATTGACCGACTCAGTTACAGTCGAGAGCTCGCCGCGCTCAGTACAGCTGATATAGAAGCAAAATGTTTTTGATTGTCGGCACGCTCGTGATCGTATTGTGCGCATTACTCTACAAATGGTCAGTGGCCAAGTACCAGACGTTCGAGCAGCGGGGCATACCCCACGAAAAGCCCACTCCGCTGCTGGGTAATATGCGCTTCAAGGAGCTATTCGGCCTATCTCCGCATTTGGTCAGGCAAATCGAACAGTATCAGCAATTCAAAGACTCCAAAGTCTATGGCGCATACTTTTTACGTGATCCGATATTTGTGTTGCGCGATCTGGAGCTTATCAAGAGTGTGGGCGTTAAGCAGTTCGATCATTTCGTCAATCATTCAGGATCCGAGCAGTTCCAGACGCTGCTGTCGAAGAGTCTGGTGCAGTTGAAAGATCGCGAATGGCGCGATATGCGCAGTATATTATCGCCCACATTCACGGGCATCAAAATGCGTGCGATGTACGAACTGATTAATGCGTGCAGTGAGGTGGGCGTGGCCTACATTGAGGATCAGCTGAAGAGCGCCAATGGCAATGGCATCGAGCTGGAGATGAAGGATTATTTCACGCGTTTCACCAACGACGTCATCGCCTCCGCTGCCTTTGGCATCAAGGTCAACTCGTTCGAGGAGCAGAATAACAAATTCTTTCAGCTCGGACAAACTGTGACCACAATTACCGCTGCCACAATGCTGAAGGCGTTGCTGTTTACGTTTATGCCCAAGTTGATGAAGGTATAAATTGAGTAGTAATACTTTAGCCAATAGAATATGTACATATTCTTGATTAGGATGATGAGCTGAGTTTCTCTAGCCATGGACGTTTGTCCATCTATCCAAATGAACGCAGATATCTCGTAGCGCAAAAGCTAAGAACTTAAAAATTAAAATTTATATTTGTACTGCGTATAGACGCAGTACGAATATATATATGTATTTTTACTTAACCCATTTCCGCAATGCCAATACATAAAAATAAGCAAATAATGGTTATATCAGCTCTTAATAGGGTACTGGATATCTCCTAGTCGACCAACCTTGCCTAGAGCACTTTTACTTATCATAAACTAATTAATACATTATCATTCGATCTATCAGTCCCTAGGCCTTAGCATTCTGGATGAAAAGATGATCAATTACTTTAGATCTCTGGTATTTGATGCCATTAAGTTTCGTGTGAAGAATTCAATAATACGACCCGATATGATACACTTGCTAATGGAAGCACAGCGCAAGGTTAACGAATCGGAGGAGTCTAATAAAAAATTCACAGATGATGATTTGTTGGCTCAGTGCTTGCTCTTCTTCTTTGCGGGCTTTGAGACGGTGTCCACCTGCCTGTGCTTTGTCACCTATGAGTTGTGCATGAATCCGGCGGTGCAACAGCAGCTCTATGAAGAGATTTTGGATGTGGAGCAGCAGCTGCAGGGAAAACCCCTCGATTACGATAGTCTAATGCATATGAAGTATATGGATATGGTCGTATCGGAAGCATTGCGCAAATGGCCGCCGGCACCGCAAACGGATCGTGCTTGCAACGCAGATATCGATTTACGGGATGAGAACAATGAGATTGTCATCTCACTGAAAAAGGGTGACCGTGTATTCATACCCATTGCGGGCTTGCACTACGATCCGGAGTATTTTCCCGATCCCGAAGAGTTTCGACCGGAACGCTTTGCCGAGCAAAATAAAGAAGATATTAAACCATTTACATATATGCCATTCGGTGTTGGGCCACGCAGTTGCATCGGTGAGTGGAGCGTATAAAAACTGAAATTAAAATGTAATTAAAAAGAATGTACATATATATTAAATATTTATTTTTCTTGCAGGCAATCGCATGGCTCTAATGGAGGTCAAATCAATCATATATCATCAGCTGCTCAAGTTCGAATTGTTGCCGTGTAAAAAAACAACATTAGATATGATGAACAACATCATGGGCTTCCAAATGGCGCCCAAGGATAAATTTTGGCTTAAATATGTGGCCAGAAAGAATGAAACAGTTAACTGAATGCGATATAAAATTGATGAATTAAAAGTTGGATTAATTTAAATTTTGCAGCATAACAAATTTTTTTTTAAGCAAATAGTTGCTGCACTTTAAGCTAATTATTCATTTTCCATTCTAATTAAAAGTTTGTCTGGCGCCACACGTTGAATGCATTTCATTAATCAGCGAACAGGAAATTACACTAAATACTCTCTCGTGCTTTATTTAATGGAATTTGTTGTTGTTCTAATTAATGCAAATGCATCAAAGCAAAAGTTTTGATACGCAACTAATCGAAACTGAAGTGCGCAGCTTCCGTTTATTGAATTGATTCTCTAGTTGAATAAAAGGAATAATTAATACACTGAAAAATATTAGGTCAAAAGTCTGTGGACTATAAGAGAGGATTAGACAGTCAGCCTGCCGCTGCTGCCAGAGACGGGAAGAGAGAGTGAGAGCGGCCATTGTGGATTCTAATTGAATGCAAGTATTCATTGCGCTGCGGCGGTGGCAGCAGAGTTGAGTATTTCTTCCAAGAATTTCCTCTGTTTTCTCCAAGTATTTCTTACCAGTAATCCTCTATAAATTCCCCCGAAGTATTTCCTCCAAGTCCTACACGATCAAACACTTTCCTCCCACCATCAGATCTGACAGACTGAAGAAATGCTGCAGCTGCTGCCCTTTATATAGGGCAACTTTCACTCAGCTGACTCTCGCTCAAATGCTGACCACCAGCCAGCTCGGTGCTCGAGTTTCAAGAGACCAATGAGAACACACTCTGCTGCTGCGAGCACTTCAGCTTCGTCTTACTCTCATATAAATACCAAAGGAATACTGCTGCATACACACAGACAACTTAAATGATCACAGCTTACGCTCATACACTCACAAGCTCTTCAGGCTGACGATACAGCCAAAGACAGAGAGAGAGCGAGAGAGTGAGTGCCGCTATTGTGGACTCTGGTGGAATGAAAGTATGCAAGAATGCGCTAACGCTATTGGTTGCATTGCTTTTGATCTCTCAATCTGAGCGCAGGCTGAGCGTGTGGATGGTGGGAAGAGAGAAATGTCGGCTTAGTTTCGGCTCATGCTCAATTAGGAAATTTAGTTTGTGTGCGGCTGCCCACTCGATCGTTGATAGAGTTGATTGCGCGCTTGTGTGTACAATTTTTTTGTGCTAATTTCCAATAGTTAATTGCAATATTTAAATGTGATACCTAAGGTTAAATATAATAATAAATAATTCTATGAATGTGCATAATGTTTGTGTAAAGAAAAATGTGCAACAAAATCACATAAACGATTACAGTTATTACTAGTGTTAGTCTGCTGCTTGCCGCCAAATGCAAAATTGACTGGATTTAATGGTGTGTGCGAGCGAGATGACAGTAGTGTGTGCGTTTGCACATTTTATGGAATAGGCGAAAAGGAATTGCCGATTAGCTGACATAGAATCTTAATATCGATGTGTGTGTTGAAAACGTACGCATTGACATACGTACATGTGTAAGTATATGTGTGAATAAGTTCCACTAGAGATGTGCAGTATATTCTGTGTGCATGTCCACAATGATAAATGACACTAATATATATATGAATTTATATATATTTATTCTACTACAGATGTGCAGTATTTTTTGTTAAATTTGTTGATTTTATTTTGATTTCTATAGGTAAAAAAAGTCCTTAATTGATTGAACACAATTCTTTTGCTAAAAACAATGCCGATAATTGACTGTTATTTACATATTAAAAGAAAATCACACAACCGTTAAATAATCAATAACAAACCACAGCAAATCAGTTTAACCGACACGTTAACCTGTTAATTAATTTTTCATTTGGGGTCAAAAGGGAATTTACCAAATTTTTGGGAGCAGCAACAGCAAACTGCTGAAAATGAATTTCGTTTGTCCAATGTAGAAAATGGCCGCAACATTTGCAGTTGACTGTGAAGGCAGTTTAATTTGGCTAAAGAAATGTTGGACAAAAACTTTTTGACATTTCGTTATTTATGTGCTTTGGGATATTTAGGCAAAAAGTTTTGGCGGACTAAGCAGTTAATGCGATATTGATTTATTCGCCAGCAGTAGCAATAGAAGCAGCAGCAGCTGCTCGAGATATACGTAATAAATATTATGCAGCTGATATATATTTATGTATACTTTTATATAAGTATATATACATATATAATTTATAATTTAAAGAGCGGATCTTAGAAAGTTTGTTTTGATTTCAAGACAAAATTATACGCATTTTTGGCTGCAGCTGAATTGAAATGTTCTGGTTGACTAAGTGCGCGGTAGCCGGATACCCTGTAAATTGAGTGATCAGTGGGAGAGAGTTTTGGGGGCTCAATAGACTTTTTACAAAAATATTTATTAATTTTTGTAAAAAGCCTTAAAAAAAAACAACGTATTTTGCAGCCACAAAAATATGGGAAATTGTATAAATTGTAACAAGTTTCAATGAACATGCTTAATCAACGTTTTCTTGATATAGTCTCTGTTATCTGCAAGCAAAATGAACAAAGAAAAAAAGGAGAAATCTGCAAGCGATTAAGCTGTGAGTTTTGCGTAGATACTTTTGGGCGCAAGTTTTCATGAGCTGCTTGCCAGACAGCTAAAGCTAAAAAGATCTCAAATATCAAAGTGCGACAGACGAAAAACTTGAAGTTTCTATCAAAAGGCAACAAAAAGTTTCTGCTGAAAAAACTTGGACTTGGACTTGGCCCAGCTCGGGCGACAAAAGGCGCGAGAAAGATTAAATAAAATACAAAAAAAGCAAAAAAGAAGAAAAAGAAAAGATGGAACCTAGTTGAAAATCTTTTTATTTTGGAGCAAGAGGCAAAAAGTTGTTAATTATTTTCGCTGGACTTCGCTGCTGGGCGAAACGAAAAAAACAAAAGCGCAAAGTTTTAAGTTCAAATCTATGACTGCCAGCGACATTCCGAAGCATTGCCGGAGAAGTTGACTTTTAAGCTGCAACCTCTCGTAACTTAACGTTAAGCCGTAATGGTCATATTTTGGTCAAACTGCATTTGTGTTGGCCAATGCGATGCGACGCTTAAGTGCTGGGGCCAAAATGGTGTAAACTTGTAATTTGTAACTGCTGCAGTGGCTGCGGCCTGTTTCGTTCCGCCCCCCTTGCCCCCATTTAGGTGGCAGCCAAAATTCTTTGGCCAGTTGACCGCTAGTTGACCCATTTGCATAATTATTCATTGCGCCGCATTTTGGGCATAAATAAAATGATGCTACACTGCACAGAGCACATACATACATACACACACACACACACGCACATGCTGCCTCTGACTCTTGTTAGCCTGTCAGATAATAAACTCATGTGAGCTGCTGCCTAGTCGCCTGCTTCTTCTTCTTCTTCTTTTAGTGGTATGTGTGTGTGTGTGTGTGTAATGCGCTTTTTCGTGCTGCTTATTTATGGTTAAGCATTGTTCTTTTTATGGCTTACTTGTCTTACATGCGAATGGCTCGCAATTTCTTGCACAAGTCCATTACAATTTTCAGCAATTTACCAAATTCGTTGCAGCACATTTGCACTCCGAATTCAATTGGCAAAGCAAAAAGTTCTTTTTTTCTTTTCCTGATAAAATATTATAAAACATCTTGTACAAAGTGTAGAGAAAATTGATAGCAATACAGAGCTAGAGTAAATGGATTTTATAAATAATTTATATGTTGTTTCCTTTTCTGTCGAAGTGGGCTTCCTCTCTCTCTCCCTCTCTCTCTCTCTCTCTCTCTCTCTATATTGAGTTAACTATTTCTTGGAATTTTCTAGCTTTTCCCAGCTAAAAGTACGCTTTTCTCATTTCTATTTATAATGTAAACTAATTAATTCCTGGCAAGCAAACAAAATATATAATTAATAGTTAGTTCAAGGATAATTATATTTGGGATAATTATATTAATGAATAAACTATCATTAGAATTGATTGCCAGCATAAATTAATTATATTTAATTTATGCGTATTTAATTAGTTATTTTTTTTAATGGTTTGTGGTTAGTCGCTATTAAACTAGAAAACTAGGTAGAAATTTTGGGTTTTTATCAATTCGATTATGAGGTAAAAGCTGCAAAAAATAATATAATAAATACTAAATATATGTATGTATATAATTCATATATTATATTATTGCAGTCTTTGGTATGTAGCCAAATTAAGTTAAGCCGAAATTTCAAATTTTGGCTCTCATAGCCTAGTGCACCGTTACTTGCATTTCGTTTTTTTAAGCACATAATTTTGCTAGACATGCAGAGTTCCATTTAAAATTCATAATTCTCTCTTAATCTCTTGCAATGCTACGTTCAGCTGGTGTCATCCTGTGTAACATATTCGCAAGAGTTCCAGCTTAGCCCAATTCTATTTAAATTCTTTTAGACAATGAGCAACCGCAAAGCAGCTTGTGCCGAAATGACGCACAAAGTTTTTGAGCAAAGCTTCAGCTGTACGCATGTGCAGTGAGTGTGTGTGTGTGTGTGTGTGTGTGTGTGTGTGTATGTATGTGGTATGTGCATGCTCTGAGGACAAGCTTAACACCAAAATACTCAATTAAATAAAAGTTCTACTTGAAATTGCATTACATTTATGAACGAACGTGCGAGCGTGTTGCCCTTCAATGCTCCAGTTCAGTGCAGTTTCAGTTGAGCTCCAGTTATGCTCTAGCATATATATATATGTTATGTATTCCATCTCCTATTCCTTTTGTCAAACCCAACTACACAGATATGACCACAAGCTGCAAAAGTTTTGCAGCTTACACACAGAAAAAAATATATTTTATAGCACGTTTCATATATGTATATGTGTGTTTGTGTGATGATGCGTGCGTGTGTGCATGTGTGCGTATCTGCCACAGCAACAACTACAACTTATATAAGTGCAGTAAGTAAGCTGCGCATTTCGATTGTCAAGTGCAAATTATATAAAATGGAAGAGTCCGTTTCCGCTTCCGCTTCCGCTTCCGTCTCCGCTTCCCTTACCGTTGGCGTTTCCAGTTCCGTTTCTGGTTTGCGCGGATTCGTACCTGAGAGTGCGCGACCTCAAAATTGTTTAGTGGCATTGACAAGTGGCCAGTGCGAGGTTTATAAATAGGTTTTTATGGGGGTAAATAAATATGTTAGATGTGATATATATAAAAAATATAAATAAAGGCGCCATAAATGCATGATCTTACCGTTAACTAACCGCTTTAGTCTTTCTGATCTGTTTTTGAGATCAATATTCATCGCTCATATTCAAGCGCTCTTGCTCAGATGAAGTGTCGGTTCTACTCCTTGTTGATCGCCTTGAGTTGATTTATTCGTCTGACGTGAGCATCGTATAGGGAGAGATACGATTGTCGTTCGCAGATAAAATTGAGTAAGCGAGTAAGACAATACGCCTGCTCTTCACATTCACATACACAGGCACATACTCAATTCATGAAAAAGTGCTCAGAGAACACACACATACACAAGAGACTTCACACTCAACTCGGAGATCAACCAGACCTAAATGAGCTCTGCCCGATCACGAACGAAGTCACTAAAGAACCCATATCAAGAACCAATTTTCTCAGAGTGTCAGTCAATATATATATTTCGAGCTATGAGTATGTGAGTTTGAATACCGAAAACTAACATAAAAACTAAAAAAAAAAAAAAATAAAAAATAAAAAAATAAATATATAACAAACAGTCAATATAATATATTTTTGACGAGCTAAAAAACTAAAAAAAAAAAAAATAAAATAAAATAAAAATAAATAAATATATAACATTACAAATATTTGTCAAAAATCTGTATATTGTTTAGTAAATAAAATATTATACTCTATTTTTACTTTTTTTATAAACAAATATTTAAATAATTTTGTTTAAAATCAATTGCACAGTGCTAAATATTTTCTAGGACATTATTTACTCTACAGTAATTTGCCTCATTTATTCAAATTTGATAAATTTATTAAGTGTAATATGCGCAAAATGTAGCTTAACACAGTTCGCCTTTTGAGCTCTGAGCCACACACAACTGCCGTGTGTCAACCGCAGACAAATCGAATGTGAAATATTTCCACAAAGCTTGAACAATGTGCATTAAGCGCAATTATGGTTATTGAGCAGCTGGATTTCGATATGATTTATACAATTCCTTTGCCAGTTGCGAGGTGCTGCACAATTAATATAATCAACGAAATAGCCGCTGCATTGCTAAGCAAAAACATGTGTGGGTTTTGGGCAGGCATTGGCCGGGATTAAAATGTTAAGTGCTGGCTGGAAGCGTATTTGATATGCCAGCCCAGTCCGATTGTTGGTGGTTTTGCGGTTTTGGAAAATGTTGCAGTTTTCGGCTTATGGCTAGACCGAAATGGGAGTAGTACTTAGTCAAATTGTCGATAAGTGCTCAGTGAGCAACAAATTAAATAGTGTGCAAATAATTTATATATCAGCTCGTTTCCGTTTCCGTTTCCGTTTCTCTTCAAGCACAAACATTTGGATAAAGAGAAACGGCACACTCAGTCTCGATTGCCGCCCCTCTGTCTTTCTCTTAGCGTTGTTAACGCTTAAGCGATTCTCTTTGCTTTCAGGAAGAGCGCAAAGGCAAACACTTTGCCAGCCAAGTGAAGGACTCAAGTAGTAAAGTTTTTACACGACTATTTGTTTGTTTATTCAATGCGGATTCTTTGTAGAAGTTTTAATGCTGTCAACTTGTCTAATTGCATTTTACAACACTTATTAAAAGGGATTTAGTTGTTTGTATTTAAACTGAATTAAGACTAGCTTATGAAATAATTAAACTTGTTGCATTTCCAAGCAGTTGTTGGTTCATTATTTTAATTTAACTTAAATAACTATATGCAAAAATAAATATTTGATAATAAATAATATGGGAAAGTCTGAAATATATAATATATAAAAATATATTTAAAGTAAAAATTTATTTTTAATAGTTTAAATATTGTTATTATAACTAATAAAAATAAATAAAATAAATATTGAATAATAAAAATAAGATATATATTGTATGCAAAACGATGTGCTAATTCTATATCATATTATTTTATATTAATTTATATAACATTTTACCCTTATTTTTTTTTTTTTTATATTTTAAAGTAAAAATATATTACACATTATTATAAGCTGTTGACGTTTGTTTATTTTTGTATATATATATATTTTTTATAAAAATTTTTAGGCCTTATATTTTCTTGAGATTTAAAGAGTTTGTGTTGTGCTTTTTTATTTTTTTTTCAAGTCATTGACTTATTCACCAATGAAATTGATGATTCGGAATAATTTTCATTATTTGCCAGTCATAAAATTTGGCAATATAAGAAAACATTTCTCAAGGTTTATCCATTGGATTCGCTCCCCAAAAAAACACATTTTGTTCTTAAAATATTAAAAATAAAAATATATAAAATAATATAAAATATATAAAAATAATATAAAAAATATAAAAGTAATCTAAAATATATAAAAAATAATATATATAAATGATAATCGAATGCTTAATTTTCCCTATATTTATTTATCGCATTATCTATCTATAATCTCGCAATTCAGCTAGGGCATTTTTAATGCAACCTTTTCATATATAACATATATATATGTGTGTATGCATACATAAAATTCCTCTTGCTTTTTTTTTTGTATATTTTTATTGTAATTATCAAGAAGCCATAAATAGCGAGTGACTTAACCTGGAGCCTTTGCCATTTTATGGCAGCCGAAAGTGCCTACTTAAGGAATCAAAAGCATAAAAAATAATGTTAATTTCAATATTTGTCGTATTAAATGAGCATAAAAGTCAAAAGCTGCGCATGTGTGTAACATATTTATGCCAAATAATGGAATTTGTGTGCTTTCATTCCCATTTTTTTTTCGTTTTTATATTGGATTTTATTTTTGCTGCTGCTCCCTTTTCTTTTTTTGGAGCGTTTATCGCAAGTGCGTGAAATTTAAATAAAACGTGCCTTTATATTTTGGACAGATTGTCGAGCAGATGCTGCCGGTTGCCGGCTGCCGGCTCCTTTTTATTTTTATTTTTTTCTCGATTGTCTGGAGTGACGCGGCTTTAAAACAGGCTCTCAATCACTCAGTCAGTCAGTCAGTCATTCAGTCAGCTTGGGCTGCGTTGCGAGTCACACACACACATACATACATACCTTCGAGTATGTGCTATGCAGCTTGCCGACAGATGGCGACACACATACTCACGCACACACGTGCGGGAAATGTGACAGGATGTCATTTCGCAACGCATCCGAAACATAAACACGTCGCGCTTCGCCTTTTGTGTCTGTAAAAATTATGCTGCTAAAAGGCGGCAAATGTTTATATTTCCGTGTGTGTGTGTGTGTGCCAGGAAGTGTGTGCGTGTGTGTGTGAAAAAAGTAAGCAAAACTACAAAACAAATTTGCATAAGATGCTGTCGTCTCCCTAGTTTCCCGGACTAGCTTAAAATATACGTAATATTCATAATATGACGCAAAGACCGTGTTAAGTTCACGGAAAACTTGTTGAGCTTTAACACAAAATGGCGACGAGAGGGAAGTAATAAGAAACAAATAATTGTATAAAAATTTATAATATAGTATAAATTAACATAGCTATTTTTTCTATACATAAAAAATATGTTTTTTATAATAATAAAACAAAACAAATGAATATACAATAATTTCGTTTAATACAAATTAAATAAAAAATAATTTATTTTTATATTCTATACATATTATATTAAACAATTTTTATTTAATTTTTAAAAAATTGTTTAAATATTATTTATAGAAAATATAACCATAATAAATAATAATATCACTCTATTCCACACTTCCCAAAAAGTATAAAATGTTTATCCTGCAGCGAAACTTGTTTCATTCAATATTTATGATCCAACTTTTATTTTTATTGCTGCTGCACATTAGTTGGATTTTAGTTTTATTGGCAAAATGTTCGTGGCTTGACCGCAGAAGCCGTAAAACTAATTTTGATTTTACAATATGCATTTGCGACTGGCTTTTCGCCACACAGCCACAATTTCCACAATGTACACAATTAATTTTCATTTGGCACTAAACTCGTTTTTCACGTTTTGTTTTATGTTCCTTTTTTTTTATTGTGAATAATTGGTCGGGTGCCTTGTCAATAATAGTCAAATATTTTATAGTTAATTGAATTTAAGCGGCAAAAGTTTTGTTTTTGTTTTGTACTGAATCAAAAAAAAAAGAAGCATATAATTTAATGAAAATCGGTTTGCTTTGTATTTGATAACAAGGCTGCAAATTAGTTTTGAACTAAAATTGAAAATTGGTTAGAGTTAAAAATTGGTCCAGAAAATGGCTTTTATGCATATATAAATCTTGTGAGAAAACGCCCATAAAATTTTCCTGAATTTATTAAGAGCATTTTATTAATAAGAATATTAATTTGATAATGCGAAGCTAACATATAATCTATATATATATTTTTTTTATTTTTAAGGTTTATATTATTTTAATTTTTTAATATTGTCTAAATTTCCAAAAGAAACATAAAATAGGAAATAAAATATTAAAATGCTTTATTAATGTAATAAATAAAATAATACAATTTGATGCAATTTTTTCAATGCCTTAATAAATAATTAAAATTTTTAATTGCAGGTAATTTTAAAAATTTAAAATTAAAAAAATAATTCAATCAGTTTTGCATATCCAAAATTGTTTTTACAGCAATTATTCTCACTTTAGAACCACTGTGCCTTTGGCTGAGCATAATTAAAATGCAATCAGCATTCGCAATTAATTAATACAACTATTTATACATTATTGACTCTAATTATTTGCTATATTCGAGTTTCGCCTATCGCTATATAAATATATAGTATATATAAGCATAGCAAATAATCGCAGCGTGTTATTTAATTAGTTTATTGTGCAAAATTGAAATGCAAAGCCAGCAAAATGCAAGTTTGTCATGAGCTTTTGCCATGTGCATGCAAATGCAGCTGGTCTTCTGTATAATTACAATAGAAACTGAAATATCAAGTAACCAGTGAGGTAAGAAATACACTGATTATAACGCCAATGTCTGTGTGTGTGTGTGTGTGTGTGCTCCAGTTAGTAAACACAAAGCACAAAATTGCACAAATAATAATACAGTTGGTAAACTTTCACTCATGTTGCTTGCAACATATGTGGATGATGTTGCATGTTGCTTTATTCTACTAATACAACAGCCCAAAAAACAACATGTATGCTAATTCCAGGTGTGTGCGTGTGCTATTTAGTATGCCCTGCGGCGCATTTAGTCTGTCATTTTAGTTTATTGATTTTTGCATGCAGCCAGCGCAAGCCTTGTGAGAGCATCTTAAAGTCTTTAAAGAAGGAGCAACAGCAAAGACTTTTGTTTTACTTGAGCGGCTGGCACATTTTCTCAAAATGGCATAATGTATGCCAATGCATGCAACATTTTAGTTAGTTTAGTACGGCTTGTTTTTGGAGTTGCTATCAAGTTGAAGCTAGTTTTCTAGCGCATGTAATTTTAAAACTGAGAAACATGCTAAATAGGCATAGCTAATTGCCAAACATGTTTTCAGTTATTTTAGATAATTTTAATTTTGACTTCTGCCATTGTAAATTTATAAATCAAATAAACCACAAATTTGTTTATATTATTTTACGAAATGTCCTAGTTTAATCTAATTGACATGCTCATGTTTTCTCATTATCAGACATTACAAATTCCATTGCAATGAGAGGAGACTTTGCTAATATATAATATTAATATATTAAACTCGATTTGGCATTTGAGCAGACCATGTTGAGTTCATTTTGGGTCCTCAATCAAAGGGAAGTTTGCTTCTTAAAAAAAAAAAAATTATTTAAAAATAAATATAATAAAATAAAAAATAAAAAAAATAAACAAACAGCGGAAAGCCTCGAATGCTCTTCTTGTTTACAAGTAAAAATGTTTAATAAAGGTATTTAATATTTTAAATTGTTTGTTACTATTAATCATAAAATCTATGCATAGCTCCATATGCATTTCTTAATGTACAAAATTTTCATTTGAATACATAACATTTCATTCTACATTAATATTTATTTTCACTTGATTTAAATTTTCAGTTTTTTTTTTTATTTTAAATTTTTGATTGAATATTTTTTGAAATATTTAATTATTGCCAAAACAATTTTATTATTTCTAGACATTTATTATTTTTCAAAGTTTTTCATTTACATACATTACATTTCATTAAACATTTATATTTATTTTCATTACCTAATTTAAACGTTCAGTATTATTTTTATTATTTTTATTGTTTAATATTTAATTATAAATATTTAATTATTAACAAATATTTTTTTTTTAATTTTTCTATACGTTTAGCAATTTTCAACATTTTTATTTACATTTATTAAATTTTATTATACATTTTAATTTATTTTCATTGCTCAATTTAATTGTTCAGTATTTCGTTTATTAAATTTTTGAAATATTAAATTATTATTAAGCATTTTTTCCATAAACTATAATAACATTAGCCTAGAGCTCTAATTACCCAATTGCAAAACTCTTGTCAAAATTGTAATACACTCTGCGTAATACCCTTTTGAGTGTCACTGAAAACTTTTCTAGCGCCAAACTTGTGCCACTCTGAAGACGCACAAGGCAGCCAGCCAGCCAGACAGACAGACAGACAGCCAGCCAGCCAGCCAGCCACAAGGAAAAGGCAATCACTTTGCAGTGGCAAATAAATTTAATAAGCGCATCAACTGAGCTGCGCCCTAAGGGGAAAGTTCCTATGCCAGTCGATGGGAAGGATGGGTAAGGGCAAGGGCAAGGGGAAGGGGGCAGCGAAGTCAAGACGACAAGTTAGGCAACTGATTCGACTTAATTAACTGTTATAGGCCAATGCAGATATATGCGAGTGGTTGGCAGGCAATTTGCAAGTGGGCGTGGCAAAGGCATGGTTTGTTTATGGCCTGCAGGCATTATTTATGCTCATTTTATGGGCACATTGCAGACCTATTAACAATGCGCAGTCAAATTTAATTTTTCGCCACGACATTGACCAGACGCAAGAAATGCAAGACAGAGAGATGGAGAGAGAGAGAGAGAAGGAGTGAAGCGAGCGAGCGCTGCAAAACATATAAAAAGTGTAAATTTATGTGACAGCATTTGAAATTTATTTGCTGCAACGCGTTGCATGGCGTATGGCGGCTGCGCCCAACGATTTGTGTCTGCAACAAAATAAAGTTCCATTGACCCATTTAGTGGGCCAACACGACAATACTCATACGGCCCGTGGTGCATGTACGTGTGTGCATGCAAAGTTGCCTTTTTTTTTTTATTTCTGTAGATATATAGCCAGTGTAGCAAGTGCGCAGACGATTAGTGCGCCATTTGCTGTTGTCTCTGTGTGTGTGTGTTTACTCTCTCTCTCTCTATCTCTCTCACTCTGTGTGTGTGTGTGAGCGTGTGGCTGGCTGCTGTTATTTAGTGTTATTTGTTTAGCTCGCTTCCTGTTTATTTTTGGGCTTATTTGTTGCCATTGTTGGCTGTCATTGTTATTACTGCCACGAGCTGGAACTGGACCAGTTTATGCAGCACTTGCGCCAACGTCACAAAATGAAATATTTAAGTGCGCATTAGCCGGCATGCCCCATTTACCAGCCCACTTTGGCCCAGTTGTACCCCACACTCGCAGTACTCTGCATCAGCATCAGCATCTCCTGCTGCCTGGGGTGCAGAGTAATTGCAAAAATTACCACAAGCACTGCAAGTGGGTTGCATTCCAAATGAATGAATGAGAATTGCAATGATTTCAGTATTGGAAGGGGCGGCAGGGTATGGTGGTTTCTCTGTCTGTTTGTCTGTCCTATATGTGTGAGCAATAGCCAGGCATTGCAATGCACTTCCATGCCATATGCTGATTTCAATTGATTCTTGCTTTGTCGCTTCTCTCTGCTGGGCTTGCTTTGCTTCGTTAACGTTGCAATGTCGGCTATGGTTTTGGCTTTGGTCAGGTGCTGTACGCAGCTACGAGCAAGCCACACACACACACACACACACACACACACACACTCATACACTCATTGGCACAAAGGCATATTTAAAATGCCACAATTCATTTGACCATAAACTGAACAACACAACATCAGACTTCAAGCGTTTCTCGTTTCGCTTTTAAAAGCCATTTGAAATTTTCTGTAATTGTTTTCTATTTTCTCTTCCTATTTTTTGCTTCTGGATTTTGATTTCTTAGAATTTGTGCAAATTGATTTTTGATTAGATATTTAGCTTTATCGCTTTTAACGAGTTAAATATGTATTTATGTATTTTGCTTGGTGTCTAATGGAAATTCAATTTCACTTTGCTAAGTTGGAAAAGTGTTTGCCGGCAGATTACAATTTTCTGCATTTGGATGTGCTGTAAAGGGTGTCTATAATGGGTATGAAGTTTTTATGGTATCTGATATTTGAGAAAATATTTAAATTCATTTTTAATAAACAAAAAACTAAAATGTTAATTTAATTAAATATTTTAGAGAGACAAAGGCAATTATTATTAGTCGTAGAATTAAATGCAAGGTATTTTTATTTATTTAATTATTATTTTTCCGTCTCATCAAGTTCAGGAACTCAGTTTTTTATAGAGAGTATCTCATGGTCTAGCATGCTCAGCTTTGGCATGATTTCTTGTTATTTTACAATCAATTCTTATCAATTTGGTATTGCATAACAATTGCATAGCTCATAAGCTGTGGCCTGCTTCAGGCGCCCTCGTTGTTACTTTCCGTTTTTCGTTCATTATGAAAATCCCATTTTTAGACATTTTATGGCCAAGCAAACTTCATAAAAACAGTTGCAGCAAATTGCTGCCAGACACTGTGAGTGCACTTAATACACACACACATACAGCGAAAAACTCTCATAAAATACTGACACAGTTTTGTATTGTTTTTATATATATATATATTTTTTTTTTTATTACTTATTTTTTGAGACTCTCGTTCCACTCGGAGCATTGTTCACATGCACTCGTATATTTATTTAAATGCAATTTTTGGCATTTCACAGTCTTGTTCAAATGTTCGTGTACAGCAAAGAGCACTTGCGGCTTTATGAGAAGCTCACATACATATATTTTTATATTAATATATGCATGTGCATGTAAATTTTTATAAATTTACTGCAGCCTTGAACTGAACTTAATTAGTGCGATATTAATTGCATTGAATTGTAGCTGCAAAACTCAAATTTAATTACACAAATAAACGTAGACCATACGCCAAAAAGGCCGCCAACAAAGGCATTTGTATAGTGCTCATAATTTGCAATGCAAATTGTTTTTAGTTAGAGCCAAGAATGCTGTAAGTCGAGCAACCGTTTGAGAGGGCAATTGTTATGCAAGCAGCTTATGTTTCTGCCTCAAAGCACAAAAATTATAAAATAACACTCGAAGTTTGCCAAAACGGCATGTAATATAGAAACTAAGCTGGCCGAAGCTGAAACTTGAGAAAACAAAATTATAAAAAGATTTAAAATAAATTGAAATGCATTCGTGTTGAGTGCCTAGAAATGAAATGATTAGAAGAGACTTAAGGTAAGTTTTATCTTGAATCAAATTGCTTTTTAAGCTTTAAACAAAGCTTAAAATATGAATAAAAATTTGTTTGTAGTAAAAAAGTTTGGCTTAATTTTAAAATACATATATTTGGTCAAATTTAAATAAAAGCGATTAGAGGAAAAATAATATAATATAAGGAGTGTAAATATATCGGCTTTTCAATGCAAAATAGGTTTTTAAAAAAATTTGCAAAAAAATTTGTATATACATTTAAATATTGGTATATATTTAAAAAAAAAAAAAAAAAATTTATAAAAAAAATATTGGCGTTTTTTTTATTAAGCAATTTATTTAATTTTATATTTTAATATATATTCCATTTTTTCTGAGTAGCCTTATTTATTATTTATTATATATATTTATTATTTGTATTAATAAATAAAAAATTTCTTTTTATTAATTAATTTATATTTAATTTAATATTTTAATTTATATTCCATTTCTATTTTCTTTTTATTAATAAAATTATAATTATTTTTAATAAGAGTCTAAGAGCTTTATTCTGTCGGTTACACAAATATATGTATAAAATATAAATATATAATTAGTTTATTAAATTCTCTATCTGTATCCATTTAATAAAACTAATCAAAGGCTGTCTCAAGCCAAGTCCTTTTATGTCTTTCAAAAGCTCTTATCGCATATAAATTTGCGGCGCTGCCTTCATTTTGTTAAATAAATAACACACAAAAGCCTCGAGAGAAGTCACCAAAATTTTGGTCGGCCAACAACTTTGCTTTGAGTGCTGCCCATTGAAACGAAAGAGGAATTTTTCTTTTCTTTTTTTTCTCTCTCTGTTTAATTGAAGTACAATATGAAATGTGCACAGTTGACTGCACAAATCTAACGACCTTATGCGCTGGGGTTGGCTTACTATTTCCTACTTATCTGGCAATATTTTATATTTCTGACAATTTGTTGTTGTTGTTGGCATTTTTGGCATTTCTGTGTAGCGACACGTAAAAAATGTGAACAATGAAAAGCGCTTGGCAGCGGAGTTGATAGTTCGACCTCTTGGCAGCAATAATTGGAAGAAACCAAAGCGCAAATAAAGAAATAAATAAATGGCAAATATATATAATTATATATGTGTGTGGGGCGCAAAGTAACACTAAGTAGTTTATTTTGCTGTGAGCTATAATTGGAATGCCAACCAGTTGATGTGAGCGAGCGCAAGAATTTATAGCATACATTTGAGAGCATTATAAATTGCATTGTCGTTGGCTGCTGCTGCTGCTGTGCTGCTTGGTTTGGCTTTTTGTATTGCATTGGATTCAATTGCATTCGCAGCGAGCAGTAGAGTTGTAGAAAAATCAATTTGCAGCTATCAAAACGTTGCAGTCTTGCGACACTTGATCGATTTGCTGTTGATATTTGCCAAGCAATCGGCAAGGCTGCAGGAAATGGCAATAATTGCAGTACTCGAGCAATGCGAAGCGTAGCAGTTAATAAGGCTGCTAGGTGGCGGGCATGCGTGATTTTTTAAAGCTTTCCGTTTAAATTTGCTGTCACATACATTGCCCTGGTAGTTGGGCGTGTGCAGATAGTGCCAACATAAAGTTTAAAGACAAATGTGCTGATTATAACGATAGCACTTGATTAACGCGGGGCTGTTATGCAAATGAGCAGCGCCACACCCACACGCACACACACACACACACGCGCTAGTGGGTTGGGGCGTGGCAAAAGGTGTCGTTCACTTGACAGCGCTAATGAAGGCAAAAGGCAACTGGCAAGCGGCTGCTGACAGCGAAGAAACCGCTAACACAATCAGGAAAGCAAATAAGCCAACAAGCAAACAGTTAGTCAGACAGGCAGAAACGCCCAATCCCAAGCGCGCCAACAATTTGGGTTTTTGTTTTAGCTGTTGCTTAGCCTCATACTTTTTTTTTTGGCACAAATGAAAGCGCTGGCGGCCGTCAATTCGCTGATTTAGGCCTAGTTATGCCAGTTGGCCGCTGTTAAGCTGCTTTAATTAGCCATGCTATATAAAGCACGTTCGCTGGGCCCCCGCGCCCCACCATAAATGACTATACAAATTTTTGCAGCAGCCCACTTCCGGGCGCCGCAGCTCGCCATTGTAAAATGTTGCACAGCGAGAGAGAGAGAGAGAGAGAGAGAGAGAAAGTGAGAGTGAGACGAGACGAGACTCTGTGACACACAACTGACAGTCAGACAATTGCGGCTCGGTCGTTTTTATTTGGCTTTGTGTGTGGCTGGCGTTGCCGCAGCGTAAAGTATCATTAATAAAAAAATAATGCCACAAGAAGAATAGCGCATGGCAAACACATACAGAACGAACTGTGCCCACAATAACAACAACAACAACACCAGCAATAGCAGCAGCAGCAGCAGCAGCAACAAGAAGCGCAAGCAAGCAGCGAACGTCTCTAATTGAATTTCTTATGGTCCATTAACTGTCAGTCCAGAAATCCGCAGAGTCAGTGACAGGATGAGGACTCAAGAGAGAAGCTCGACGAAGGTGGGCATCGGCATTGGCAGCAGCAGCAGCAGCAGCAGCAGCAGCAGCAGGCTCGAGGGGCTGGCTCAAGGTATGATACTTATATAACACCAACTGAATGAGTAAGCAACGAAAATGTAAACGTGACAGTTTTTAACAATATTTAAGATGTCAGCATGATATATCGTTTAATTTATGTATTCTATATGTTGTATATGTGTGGGTGTCTCTCTCTCTCTCTCTCTCTCTTCGTCTCTCTCTGTGCGCTTGTCTGCGTGGGCAACTGTCCTGCTAGGGAGATAAATTTATTAAAAGCGTTTTGTATATAGTTTCTCGTTTTCGTTTTCGTTTTTTTTTCGCTTTCATTTTGTATTGCAGTTAAATGCCTAAGTGATATTTTGTGTCGGAGCAAATGTTGCCATATTATAATTAGCTTAGAGATGAGCTTCGAGCGACTTTGGGAGAGAGCATTTCGCATGCAAATCCAGTGAGAAAAATTAAATTTATCAATTGCCATCAAGTGAATAATGAGACCGAAGAGGCATGACATAAATTCCAAGTGCGGTAATCAGAAGTCTTCCGCATTCACATGCTAAAAGGAAGCTTACGTTATTTTGTAAAATTAATAAATGAAGGAAGTCTATCAAAAATATAATAAATATATAAAAAAAATAAATAAATTGAAGTATGATGAAGATGCCGATGGGGATGATAATTAAACATTTTTCATATATAATTTAAAAATACATATATTTGTTGATTGTTTTTGTTTAATTTTTTTAATATTAATAAATTTTGAATTATATTAATTAATTTTAGATATTAATTTTATATAAATATATTATATATTTTTTTGTTTTTTGTTTTAAATTTATTTTAATAATATTATTATACTAATTAATTTTAAAAATTAATTTTAATTGAAAATAATATTTATATACATGTGTATATAAATATTAATTATTTCTATTTAATCAATGTTATGATAATATAGTGGATATTATTCAGTATTAATATTTTGCATTAATAAAAATAATTCAATGATATTAAATTAAATTAAATGTTCTTGTAAATATACAATACAATCAAAATTCGAATGTAAATTTGAATGCTGTATATATTTTGGTTGATTATATATTTGTTGTTTTTTATATGTATGCAAGTACATAATTTTCAACAAGTGTCGTTGCTTTTAAGGCTTTAATGCTAGATAAAATACGATTCGCAGGCTGCATTTGCATATTGCAATGTTTTCATTTTGCTGCGCAGCCGATTTACAATTTTCCGCTTCAGCTATTCACAATATCGGGCCGCAGTAGCTGCTAAATAAAATAAAGGCAAATGCTGCAGCTACCAGAGAGAAAGAAAGAAGGAGAGTGAGCGAGAGGGAGAGAGGGAGAGTAGTGAAGAGAGCGGTTGGTAATGCAGGTAACGGAATGCCGTTCGAGCACGGCTTCCTCATCCGGTTGCTGCTGACTTATTTATGCAAATATTTGTAGCATTCGCTCCAAAGATGCTTAAAGGTGTTTTATTTTATTTATTATTTTACATTTTATTTATTTATTTTTTTCTTAAAACTTAATATACAAATATTTCACGCAACGCTGGCGCTGAATGAGTGCGGCTGCTGCATGGCTGCCTGCTTGGCTGGCTTGGCTGTGCGAGCTTTTCATTTACAAAATATTTAAGCTGACTTTAATGGAAATTCCGGCTGAAAATTTGCGCTCATTGATTTTTTTGTGCAGTTTTTGGCGGGGCCAATAATGAGCCATTTAGTAGCAATTACGCGCTTACCGAATTGGCAACACGGCCAGCCTTTAGCCATTTTCAATTTGCCATTGCGAAGACAGTTGCCAGGCAACGTGCATACAATTGCTTTGCTGCCTACGCGTCGTATGTGTAATGTGCTTTGAATGCTCACAGTTTTGCAATCGAGTGTCTGCAAGTGTATGTGTGTGTGTGTGTGTGCGTGTGTGCAGGTAAATTGACATTCAACTGTAAGTTTTTTTCGGGCACTGCAATTTCATTACGTTAGCTCAGTCAAAGAACTTATTAGGAACGTTCAGCGCGAATCTTTTTTTTCCACTAGTTGCGTGCCCCAACCGAAGCGCGTCTGTGCGCCAGTATATGCCAGGCACGTACAGCTTTTATATTCTCGTGCTGTTGTTGCTGTAGATGGTGTTGTTGTTGTTGTTGTTGCTGTTGCTGTTGTGTTTGCTGTTGCTATTGCTGCCTGCGGCGGCCCAGTGTCAATGGCAAGTGCTGAGCTGTGGCCCCCTGGAGCATAGTTAATAATAATTGCTTGCTTGGCATTGAACATGAACCTTCATCAATTTGGGATTACGGCTAAAGCCCCACACTCCATTCATTCCCGTCCCGCGCCATTTCTCAAACCACTCTTTTGGCGTGGTTTATTAAAATTGTCACGTCTTTTGTTACTGCAGCGAAATAAATATATTTAGCAATACAGTTTGTAAAGTTTTCTTTTTTGTTTATTTACTTTTTCTTCATTTGTTGTTGTTGTTGTATTTTTAATAAAGTCTAGTGCAAAAAGTTCTCTTTTTTTTTTTTTTAGCACAAATGAGTTGCTTGCTCATATGCCGCTTCACTGACCAGCTAATTAGCTTAGTTGTAGAGCGCGTGGCGAGCTTTGAGTTATTCGTATTGTTTGGCCTTTGGACTTATGCCTTAATAAATAATTATTTCAGTTTGGCAACAGCTTTTGATGTTGCTTTTGGGCCAACAAGCGAACGCCTTGGCCGCGCATTTGCGGGAGTTCCGCAATTTGTTTGCATCAATAAATCACCAAGTTTGAGCTGTAGTTGAAGCGGACTTCCATAAACATTAAATAGGACTTGCGCCTAAGGGAATTATTGTGAATGCTTAAGCTATGTCAACAATTTTAAATGAATATTAGCTTTAAGAAATCAATTGAAATAATTTTAGTCAAGATATGAACGCGGGTATTATTATTATTATTATTATTATTTTTTGCTGACGTTTTTGTTGGTAATCTTTTTAAGTATTTTTTGCGAGCAAAAATTTTTATTTTGTACAGTCATCATCCAAATTTATTTAAGTTGTGCCAAACATTATTGTGAAATTTTGAAATTAATATTATAACTAGAAATTGTTGAATCAAACATTTTTCTTAGAAGACGTTAGTGGATAAATATTAAAAAAGAGAAAAAATAAAATTAAATAAATAAATAAAAAATAAAAAATCAATATTAATAATAATAATAATAATAATAATAATAATAATAATAATAATAATAATAATAATATAAATATAAAAAATAATAATAATAAATAATAAATAATAATAATAATAAAAAAAATTATATAAGTATATTGGTATTTTTTGTAATGCTTTTTTTATTAATTTTTATTTTTGTAATGCTGACTGTTTTTTCTACTTGTAGCCTATTTTATTTATTTTTTCTTGATAAATTAGAGTTGAAATTATATTTTTCTCTCTTTTTCTCTCTCATATTTTCTTCGATGATTTAATTCATCTTTATTCCAATGGCGTTTTGCTAGCGTATTCAATTCTTTGCAGCTTGGCAGCATAAATCTGTTTAGGCGAAGTAATCAGGCATGACTTTCATTAAAAGCATGCGTACTTAATTAATTTCAATTAGCATGCATACAGACTCCCGAACACACACACACACACACACACACACAAGACCCAGTGGATGATTTCGAGTGATGTTGAGTTCCTGCAATAAACAGCAACTAATTTTGTTATATTTTTTGATCCATGCTTTTTTTTTTTTTTTTTTTTTTTTTTTTAATATGCACAGAACTTTGATGAAGCACAAATTGATTGCGCTCTCCGCTTGTGGCTGTCAGTCACTATATCTTTACGCTTGAGCGGGTTTGTCCGAGTGTGTGTGCGTGTGTGTGACAGTGTGTGTGTGTGTGTGTGTGTGTGTTTGTGGATGTATATGTTTTTCTAGCTTAGTGGCCATGTTTTTGATATTAAAATTCCTTGTTGAAAACAATTTAAAATATTCCATAGCATACTCTGCGGCGCCTCCTGCATGCTATTGCATGCATGATATTTGCATGTGAGCTACTCGTAAGTAGTTGCTCTTGCTGTTGGCTTCTTACTTTGCAAGTCGATGCTCTGGAGCGCTGTCTACATACTACTTTTTCTGTGCAAACAAATAACTCTGGCCACAGACACAGATAGAGAGATACAGATATGCTAAGATTATACGTATACGTATGTGTGGTGTGTATTGGTTTTCTTTTGTTGCCTGCTGCCTGCTTTGCTTCTTTCTCCACTCTTACACTTTTACAAGTGCAATAAACTTGGCTTGACTTTGATTGACAGCTTTGGGGCTTCAGCGTGTACGAGCTGTAACTGGAACGTACGGGTATTTTGTATTGTCGATGCTTGAATTTGAATTTGAACTTCAATTGGTTTGCAAGCCTTTTAAACATATTTAAGTGAGTTCAGATGGCTTTCAAAGTGTTGTTAGTTTAATTGACTTATGTCAATTACATAATTAATAATTAAAGTTTAAAGTGGATGTTTATTATATATTAATTCAATTATATTAACTCAATTTACTCAGTTCCATCTGCAGTTGACTTGGCATAATAATTTATTGACTTTTATTTGCTCAGTTGTACTTTTTTTTAAAGTTTGTCATTAAAGGATTTCAGCTCCAATTTCTCGCTAATGTAGGCGTGTCTTCTTGTCATTGCCGTAAGGTCTTAGCTGCCTAATTCAGTGTAATTGGGTTAGAAGCTTGTAACAGAATTCAAAATAATTTGAACGACAACATTTAATATATATGTATATAGACGCATATGTTTACATTCAGGGATATGCCGCCCTTTTTCAAACTTATTCAGCTTATGAAAATATTCCTCGTCTTATTAGCTCACAAGTTCTAAGAAAAAATATATAATATAACATATTTTCCAAGTTCTTTGGAATTTAATTATAAAAAGTGTCTTTCAAATTATGCTAAGCAATACGTGAAAGTCAATTTAAACAGATTTCTAAGTACTGTAATACCTGCATAGCATTCATATATAAATATATGAAGACTGCGATATAGGGTCTAAGCTGCAACAAAGAATTAATTAAGAAAAAAATAAAATAAAATTATAAGAGTGAATATATAAAAAGGTATATCGGGCTTTCGTATAAAGTAAAAATTGGTTTTTAAATTTATGCATTTTTAGAAATATATTTTGAATATATATAAATGGAATATCAGCTCAAAAAACTAAAAATAATTATAATCAAGAACATATAAATATATTATCAATCAATTATTATTATATATTATTTCATAGTTATTAAAATGAAAGCTTGTATATAAAATTAAAATAGTATTATATTACACTTTCTTCTTCTTGAATTACATTTAAAAAAATTATGTTTTTTATATTTTTTGATATATATATATACATATATATTTTTTTTTTAAAGAAAATGTGTTTGTTAACATATTAGATATTATGTATTTCTTTTTATACTTTTTTAAATAATAAAAATATAATAATTACACCTTTTATATAGTTTAAATAAATATATTTTTGTTTGTTTTGCAACTATCAAAGCATTTAAATTCACCAGCAGAGAGCAGATAGCAGCCAGTAGACAGCAGCCAGCTGCCAGCAGGCTCTTTGTTTAATCATATGCAAATTCTAATTACAGTATCTTCTTCTGTTGAAAATTGGAAATACTGATGCCGTTGCCACGTATGGACGGACCGTGCACATTGTTTATTTTATGCAAATTTCAACTGAATTGATACGAGTAGAAATTTTGAGGTTTTATTACAACAGCGCCGAAATGTGTGTTATGTCTATTGTTCAATATTTCATGAATGCGTGCAAGGCAATTCCCCATTGTATATCAGCTGGCGGCGAGTTTGTCGATGCTAGACAATTACAAAACAATTTAACAATCTATTTTTATAAAATTGTAACCTGCTTTGTTTTTATTTTTTTTGGCACATAAAATATAAAATTTACATAGCTTGGCATTCGCTTCAAATTGAGGAATTATGCTCGTTTTGAAATGTCATTCGCCTTGTCGTCCATTAAAGTAAATTTAATTACTTATATGTTGCGGAAAATTGAATTTTCTATTACTCCTGTGGCTCGGCTGCCGCACTTGGGCAGCTTCTGGCCACAGACGATAGACACTGGGCTGGGCTTAAATTTGTTATTGAGCTCGGTGAATACAAATGTGTGCACCTCAAATTGCTTACAAATGCAACTTGTGGCCAGGCTCAAGTCTGCTTGGTGGGCAGCATTGGGGCTAAGTTTGCAATATGATTATTTATTATATAAGCCAGCACAGACTGTGCTGGCAGCTGTTGTATGGCTTGTCGAGCGTGTTTTAATCACAATTTAAATTGTGTGAATTGTGCACATTTTGATTGAGTTGGCAATGTGAGGTAGGCTAAGACAGCAAGAGTTTATAAAGTGTTTTATAATTAGTTGAAATTCATTTCGAAGACAAGTGAAAGGCTTGGCTGAAAGGTTGATTAAGACGAGAATTTTAATTAATTGTTCTATGAAATGTTTCATTTTCAATTTATATATTACATATAATGAACAAATTGAAAATGCAATTATAATAACTTAAATACATAAGCAGTGCATATATACAAATATATTATATATACATTTGCATATACTTGTGCTACTTAAAGCCTCAGTTGTGGTCCGATTAAAACACTTAGGCTATTCAGCAACAGCAACAACAACAGCAACAATAATAATAAGCATGTTGGCGACATGGGGCAAACTCCGAGCACTCGACGCAACAACAAACAATTGCAAATGCCATCAAAAGTTACTCAAAAGTTCAGAAGTTGGTCAAGCATTTTGCAAATAGCTCGTCTGCCCAACCAAGCGACCGACCGACCAACTGGCCGACCGTCAGCCCGATTTGAAGTATTCTCCCAGTTGGCTGCCGTCGTCGTCTCCCCATCATCAGTTGGCCAGGTTTTCTCTTTTTTTTTTGCCTTCCATCTTGCGCCATCTACGGGGCAAGTGCTTTATTACTTATTCAAGTTCTCATTCAAAAGTTTTCATTAACTGGGCTGCGGATATAATGCCCGGGCCGGACCCAGGTAGTACGTCTACTGCTACGAGTGCTAATTGTTGAAGAGAAAATAGCAAATTTAATAAGTTTTTTAGCAGTTGCCATTTTCCGGGCAAAAAAGAAAAAAAAAAAAATAGCTAAAGAGACAGGATGCCGGCAGTTCAAGTGTGTTTGACTACAAAAGTGCATGGAAAATTCAAAGCATTTAGCTATCTATGCTATTTAAATGCATAATGAAAACTGTTGGGAAAGCGATAGAGAAAAGTTTAAAAATTTACCACAGAAAATTTATTTAAGTATTAAAAGATAAATTAAGAAATGAATAAATAAAAATATATACATTTTGTTTTTTAATTATCAAACAAATATTTAAGGCTTTACAAAAAAATCTCAGACAGTCGAAAAAATGCAAGTGGTGCTATTTTATTTTTCGCAGCTGTATATAAAATATTTTAAAATAATGTGTGTATATATGGATATATTTTCAGGGTATAAAATGTAAAAATATATGCTGATATAAATATTAAAAAAGTATATATTTTATTAATTTAGAGCCTGCTTAGTTGGCATTTAAACTACATTAATAATATTAAATATATATTTAAATAAATTCATTATTAGTAGACAAAGCCCCAGGGTATAAAATTGAAAAATAATTTACATGCTATTATAAATATCAAAATAAATTTATTATTAATCTAGAGCCTGCTTAGTTGCCATACAAGACAATATTTAAAATATCAAACACATTTCAATAATTCTTTTTTTTGTATGTAAATAAACTTGGGGTATAAAATGTAAAAATAATTCATATATGTACATTCATAGATAAATACATACAAATATTTTATTTAAAATTTTTGTATAAATTGTAGAGCTTTCATAATTAATGGAAATAATTAATTATGTTGCTGCACGTTTGCAATTTCATTAATTGCGCGTTTATTAATGTCAACAATAAACAACAGCAACAACAATAGCAACAGCAACAGCAACAGCAACAGCTACGAAAGCGCATAATTAATGCCATGAAATGTGCATAAATTCCAAATGTGCTCCCAAAAGCCATCTAATAGGGGAATACAGTGGGAGATACAAAAGTGTGGGGGGCATGTCTGTTGCCATTGGCGAGTAAAAAACAAAAAACCCATGAGGGAAAAGCTCACCCAGGTGAGCTGGCGTATGTCAGTGGGTAGCGATAAATACTGGCTGCCATATGTGCATAAAGGATTAAAAGTTTTAAGCAGCGCGCTTTATTAATTTGCATGTTGCATATTTTAAGGCGCGCGCATAAATCAAGCCTCATTACGAATGGCCGACATTTGGCAATGTGAATTATGAAAATTAACAAATGAAATACATGCGACTAAATCACACAATTACCAAACAGCTGTTGCCCAGTCGAATCGCATACAACAAGTTAAATCCCCAGTTGTATGGGCAGAAACCAAAAGAGGAAAATTTGAAATAGAAATCATATGTAAAGCAATAGCTGTGCGCATGTAAGTCGTCTGTGTAAACAAGCGATTTTATTGTACTCAATTTAAAATGTAAAACGAAAATTTCATCTGTGCCCCAAGTCAAATCTTCGATAAAAGTCCGAAAATGCAGACCAAATATCACGGCAGTTTTCGATTAAAGTCATAAAATCAAATGCAGAACGGACGGCACATAATGTGCCCAAAGTTATGATTAAGGCCTAGTGGGTTTTAGTTTTGGGTGTTTTACTATTAGACAGTAGACATTTGATTGATAAAGATAGAAATTGAATGGAAATATATATAAATATATATTTTTTATTCTATGTTTTAATTATTGTATATGACAGTTCGGAGAATTCACAGTTGAAACCAGATAGTCTGATTGCAAATGGATGGCAAATCAAAACCTTTGGCTTCAAGTCCTGCTCGATGCTTTTGTATAGGATTTCCAGATTATATGATTGCTTACGCCAAGTTAATTAAGCTCACTAGCTGAACGCGATTGCATTTATATAATGAATAAAACACTTCGAGCAGCGGTCAATATTTAATTCAATTTGTGATGTAATCATGATTTGCCTTTGCATTGACCTACAGCATGTTTTTTTTCTCTCTCTCTATATATATATGCTAATTGTATACTGAAATGTTTTCCTTGTTAAAATGAAATTGAGTTTTCCCCATTCAACTTTATAGCTTGTCGCCGAAAGTCCTTGAGATTTTTGTTGTTGTCTGTAACAGTTGAACAATTTAAAGCCGCTTACGAAGCTGGCCGCAAAATGTAAGTCAACTGGCCAACAAATTGAAGCCTGGCTGCAGTTGTTTGGTTTCATTAGGCCGAGTCAGCCGAGTCAGCCGAGTCAGTGGAGTCGTATTTGTCTATTCGTATCATTGCCATGCCGGTGGGGCATTGAATTAGTGGACCCCGAAGTACACCTAAGACGTAATAGAGATTTACAACGGACAATAAAGCGCACACAATGGAGTGCTCATGGCAGCAAAGTGATTGCACCCTGGATACAGAGACGTGCCGGAGATGTGCCAAATTGGCCAACTTTATGCTAAGTTTTATGTTTAGACATTTGGCATTTGAGCTGCTTTCTTAGGCATTAGCTCATGTCATAAAAGAAAGTTGCACAAAGACAAATGCATGTGTGTGTGTGTGGGTGTGTCTGAGCTAATTAAGAAGTGCTAATGAAAAATCCAACATACATTTGAAGTTTACCAGCAAAGTTTTGTCAAGGCAGAGACAGAGAGAGAGAGAGAGAGAGGGGGAGGAAGGGTGGCAGTGACGCCCATGACCATGTCCATGTGCAAGATGTAACATGTTTTCTTTATGCGAGTGCATTTTGCATGCGTGCATCAAGTTTTTAATTAAATAAAGTCTCGGCCTTTGTTTTTTCCAAGTTGCCAGCAAGTTTGCCCTTTCATTTTGCAGCTGACAGAACTTGAGGCAAGCTAAAAATTAAGTTAAGAGTATTTTCAAGTTGTATCTGATGCTGCTGACAGCCAAAAGTATTTTAAAGATACGTCTGCTGTTTGTGCTTTAAGCGAACGGCGACAGCTGGATTAACTGAAGTTCTCTGGAATACACATTCTGCACAATGAGATATAAAAGCGAAATGAAAATAAAGGCGAACAAATGCTAAAAGGCGAAATAAACAGAGAAAAACTAATAACAAAATACAAACAATTTGTGGCCATATAATATTGTTGCGTTGCGTTGCTCTCTCTCTCTCTCTCTCTCTCTCTCTCTCACTCTCTTCCAGTCTATCTCGCCCTCTCTGTTTGTCGCATTGTTTGTAGGTGTGCTTCTTTGGTTATTTTTAGGGCGGCCAGGTGGCAACGCCAGCAGCGCAGTTGGGCTTGAAAAGATAGGTAAACAAAATCACGTTGGGTAAATATTATTCCGTTTGCACCGGCTCATGAGGCTCGTCGCTGCGCCACTCACTTTGGGGATTTGTTTTCACTTCTGCATTATTTTTCTCATTTTTTTTTTCTTCTCTTTATTTCATTCACTGTTGTTATTTAAGAAAAAAACAATTTTCAATTTTAATATTTTTGGCATACTTTGCGCTGAACTCCCCATTGTTGACATCAAAAGCAACAGCAGCCAACGATGATGAAAGAGACGCTGGGGAATCAAGTGCTAAGTTTTTCGATTACAAGCGCAACGTAGAAAATTGAAAAAACAATTGTTGAGTCGACTAACCAAGACATACATCAAGCGACAGAGTTGTTGAACTTTCATAGAAACATATATATATATATATATATATATAAAACGAATTGAAATTGCTGTAGAAATAAATTGCATACAATTTTCTCGTATGTTAAAAATGATTGTTGTCATTTGATTTTGGCAATTATCTACATCGAATAACAGGCGAGCAAATTGTGTTTTATTATTGGCAAAATTATTGCAAAAATTTGTGAATTCCGTGTAGTCAGCAAAGCTGTGCACTCAAGTGTGTGTGTGTGTGTGTGTGTGTGTGTCGTAAATCTAAAATCAAAACTCAAAAATATATACACGAGCATTTTTCATGTCAATAACTTGCTTGAGCACGTTTCTTTTGACAATGCGTACAACGTACAATGTTTTGTCATATTGACAATTTTTTTTTATATTTTCTTTTTGCCAGAATTTCGTGCTGCCTGGATTTTGGTCTCTACTTCTACTAACCTCTCTCTCTGTCTCTCTCTCTCCCTCCTCTGTTTCTCTTCGGGTCGCTGTGTAAAGGACATTTTACTGTCCGGTCTCATAAGTAATATTTTCGTATGCCAGCTTGAATTCTGTCAAGCAGCTGTCAGTTGACTGCACTGCCTGATTCCTCTGCTCTCTGCTCTTCCTGCCTCACACAATTCCAGCTGCTCCTGCTCCTGCTGCTCCTGCTGCTCCTGCTGTTGTTCCTGCTGCCGTTGCTGCAGTTACCCCCATTCAATTGTCACTTGAATTTCGAGCACACGTGTGCACTATCTTCAGTTTTACAACAGGCAACAGACTGGCGCACAACTAATGCATACCAAACATTTCTGGAATGTCAAACGTTGCAAACGTTTTTTCTAATTCGCTTTGAATATGAATTTGAAATGTTCTTATCTTTTTGTGCATACACAATTTCAGTTATTTTTGAATTTCGGTAAAATATTTGTTTGCTAAATAGAAAAACAAAAAATAAATAAATAACATATTTTCTCAACATCTTTGACTCAGCTCTGCTGTTAACATTCAAAGCTTCAATTGACCTCTCCTGCTGGCTTTTTATAGCAAAGCATTTCTTTAATTATTTATTGATTTATTTTCGTTTTATTTGATATAAGTTTAGAAGAAAAATATTACTTTTTTGATAAATATTAAATGTGATTTATTTTTAATATATTAAATTCATATTGGTAGTGTACTTTATTTATTATTGTATAATATAATCGTATATATTAAATATATTAGAATAAACCATTATTACAAATATTTAAATAATTACTATATATAAAAATTATTTCATATATATATATAAAATTGACTCAAAGGTAAAAATCAGTACGAAAAATAATAATTTATTTAATTAATTAATAAACAATATTAACAATATTTTTCTCCATATCCTTAACAATTTTTTGATTTATATTTGCAGTCTATTTAATTTAAATGGCCTTAAATTTATATACACATAATTTTAACTAAATTACAAAGATAGTTGCCCACATTTTGCTTTTGGTAGCAAAACTAATTTCACTTTAAAATTTAGCTGGCAAAATAATCTATTACTTTACACATGGGCAGGGGATTATTTATATGTATACACATATATACGTACATATATATGCATATTTATTCAAATGAAGATTAAATTCTAGTATATTGGACTCAGGGTTGCAAGGAATCAGAGGAGCATATACATTAGTATATCATTTCGATTTACTTGACGCTTTTGCTTTGGCACTCAATACACTAAGCGCATTACACATACGCTGCGTATGCCCCAGAGATATTTGTTGCTGAGACGCTGAGCGCTGTTGTAGCACGGCATCCTTACATTTTAAAGCGGCAACAAGCTGGCGCATTCAGCTGATTCGTTTAGCTCGTAAAGCAGCATCATACACAACTAATGCCATGTAAAATGCTTTGAAATACCAACTGCAGTAGCAGCAATGGTAAGAGCAACACCAACACCAACAGCAACAGCAACAGCAACAACAACAACATCTTAGTAAGCTGCGAAAAAGCATCAAAAGTGTAGATGTAGTAGTAGTAGTAGTAGTAGTCGTAGTGGAAGGCGCCGAAGAAGCAATGTAAGTGAGTAAAATCCTTTGGCGCTTTACTTTCATTTGGTCGATGGTCGTCGAATGCTGCCAAGGCAGAAGAAGTGCAAAATGAAGTGCAAAAGTGTAAAGTCGTAACTGAAATGGTTTTTGCGGCTTAAAACGCATGTCGCTACAATTAAGGCAGACAGCTTTTGGTTTCTGGTTTACTTTCGGTAGCTTGAGGCTGGAGCACTTGAGCATCACAAGTGTTGCCTAGTTTATCTTCATATATGCACAGCAATCCGGTTGGCTTAACTAATTTAAAATTCGATTGCGTTTGACTGTTAATTTTCGTCAGCCTTTAATATTTTATGTGCCACAAACCAAACCAGGCCAGACCAGACCAGACCAGACCAAGCCAGACCAGACCAAACCAAGCCAGACCAGGCCAGGCCAGACCAGAACAGACCAGATCAGATCCAAAGCCCTTTGCGGCTGCCATCATAAATCAGCTGCCAGCTGGCTTTCGCAGTTCTCGCTCTCTGCTGTTCACAGCCCCAAAAACAGGCAACGAAGTTGCCAAGCAAACGGTTAGTAACAAGCAACAAATTGCCGGTCTGCGGCTAGTTGATAAATATACCCGACTTGCTTCACTTGTTAACCATACCATGCCGAGCCATACCATACCATAACATACCATACCATCTGAAGGCATACCGTGTCTTGTATGCTGCGCCAAGACGCGGCTCTATCCACTCTATCAGGCAGCCTTAATTATAACGAACTTTGCTGCGACATCAAACATCAATTTTGGTCAGCATAAATATGTCAAGCGTGAGCAACGCTCACAGACCACATTCAACAGATTCTAGAAATGTATTTCGTCAGCAATTGCAACTAGAGAATTTCTATTACGTGTAGATAATATATGTAGGAAGAGTGAGAGAGAGATGGCGAAAGCGAGAGAGAGAGGGATTGCTAGAGAGAGAGAGCGAAAGAGAGATAGTGAGGGAGAGTGAAACTGAGTGAGAGAGAGAAAGAGAGAGAGAAATTTATAACATGGAATTATCGGTATTTTATTATGAAATGAAAAAACTGCAAATTGAGTTGACAAATAATTTTAATACATAATAATAATTACTATATTCAAATATAATCTATATCAATACATAACTAATTCCTATATTCATATAATAATTATATATTTCATGGCTTATATTAATGCTTATATTAAAGAAGAAAACTAAACAAAAATGTATACAAAATTATCAAGCTAAAAATTACTTTAAGGCTAAATTTTCTTTTGACAATTGACAAAACCCTATCATTCTATCTATACCTTATTTACCTTATTTCAAATGCGGAAATAAGCCTTTTGCAATCATATTACTTGATTGGCATACAATTTTAGACCAACAATGCAATTAACTATTTCATTTTTTTTTTGTGGTTTTTGAAAAAAATCTCTTGAAGATGTCAGCTGGACATGTTTTGGGCTTTAAAGCAAATGCTTTATGGGTCTGAATATGCAATGAACTTATTCTAATGCGAACGGATGTCACAGAGACAGCGCCGAAACAGCTGCAGACCACGACGGAAACATAAATTCGGTCAGGTTCGTTTGCGCAAATCCTGACCGTTGACGGGGAGCGGGCGGTGGGTGCTGGGGGCGGTCAGTAGCCGTTGTCAGCGGAAGTGCAGAGTGAAACTTTAAATTTGTGTGAACATTTCAAAAGGTTAGCATTGCAGATTATTAAGTGCTTAGCAGAGCATTTGAAATTATGTCACTAGGCGGAGCTTAAAAAATGAAGGCATATGAGAATTGTGGAAAGATATTATGAGTAGATAAAATATTTGTCGGATATGTGAGAATGGTAATGACATTATAGATATTTATGTATTATTAGAGGATAAAAACAAATTTTTAAAAAATATATAAAATATAACTAAATATATATAAATTATTTGAAGAGCAACTCAGCGCTTAAAAGTAGGCTATAAATTTGTTCAGAGAAGTTTTCTTAAATATACATATAAATTTATTTATTTAAATTTTTTTTTTTTGCATAAAAAACTTGCATTTTTTTTTAAATTACATTCTGCTTTAATAAGAGCTTAATCAATTTTATATCATAATAAAAATGATATAGAATAATTTAATTGATAAGCTATTTTTTAGTGATTTACAAGCAAATTATATCATTCATATAAGTATTCATATTCTTGTATTTATATATACAAATTATAAATAGTAAGTTCTTATGATAATAAATCACTTTATATATATACACATATATATAATTTTTTTATTATTTATTATATTTTTCATTAGTAATTCCACATGAGAGTCAATCATTATTTCTCGATAGGGTATAGAAACGTAGTATTAAATCCACATCTAAACGGATTTTGGCTGAAGCATACTTCAGTGGCCGCGCTAAGAGTTCGTTTGCTCTCTCGATTCGAGTGCTAATTGCCGGAAATAAAAATGAAAATCACATCCGGCGACGCAGCTGCAGCTGCAGCTGCAGCGGAAACGAATGCCGCAGTAACCAGATGCAGCAGGAGCAGCAGCAGCAGCAGCAGCAGCCGTGGCACCAGCAGCTTTTGCTACAATGAATAAATTTTCGATGCGTCTGGTTTTTTCAGTTTCTGCTCTCATATTTCTCCAATTTATTTCAGCTGCTATGCTTTATTTCTGTATTATTATTCATTCATTTCGCAGTCTTCAGCTACGTTTGAGCTATAAGAATCTCTTTTTTATTGTTTTTTACCTCTTATTTGGCATTGTTTTATTATTTGTTTATATTCGAGCGACTTCAATGGCATTTCGGCTGGCATTTTGCTCAACAATGGCAATTGTGCTGGAGCCTAATTTAATTTTCCTGCGCACGAATATTGTTCGGAAAAACAATGGTAGCTGCGCCATGGCATTAATTTGACTGTGCATAAAATTTGGAATTAAATATTGCCGCAGGCACAAAGCGCCAGTTAAAATCAAAGTCAAAACGCCTGTGCGACTCTATGTTGGCAATATTGTATTACTCTGTAATTTGCAGTAAAAGAGGAATTATTTGATGAAATATTAAAGGTTAATAGTGGTAAATAACGTTCAAAGCAGATTAATGAAAAATTTATTTGATACTCAATTTATTTTGATTAAATTTTAATACGATTAGGTTTAGTTTTCTAATGGCCTTCCGCTTAGGCAAAAACAAAATAATATTGATTTTATTTTTAGGCTTCAAAGCATAAAGTCTCCATAGGGACTTTGGGTTTTATAGTAAAACAAATTTATGTGTAATGCTTAATTGCTAAAAGCATGCTCTAAAGTATTTTAATTAATTAATTAGGCAGATGAAAGCCTTAAGGACGTGGTGCAGCTTTAGAAAATAAAATAAAAAATAAATAAATAAGAAAATAAGGCTTATAAAGAACAATACGAATACTTAAAGCACAGTGAATAGTGTTTAAAATAAAATAATTAAATAATTAATTAAAATAAAATAATTAATTAATGTTATCAATTTTTTAATAGTATATATACAGAAATATTACCTTATCTTATCTCCTTCATCAGGCATGCCAAGCTGCACAGCTTAATCGAGTAACCTTCCCCTAAAGTGTATTAGATGGCGCTTCGGTGTTCGTTTATTGAATATTCCATCGCGTATACGCCGTGTTGTCAAGCCTTTGGCACTGCCGCCATATACAGAGGGTTGTTAGGATCGTCGTGCTGTTTACTTATTGCCTAATTGCATGAATATTTTTGCATGAGCACAATTTGTTTATTATTTGTTGATTTGACGCATTTAAAAGGCTCGTCGCTGTTTCAACTAGCAAATTGGCTTAAATATTTACACATAATTTAGCTCAAAGCAACAGCAATAAATATGTATATGCACCATAATTGAGCCGAATTCATGTTAATTAATATTTCGACACTTATTTTCACGTTATGCATACATTTCGATTGTTCGGTTCGGTTCGGCTCTGAGCATGTTTGAGCTGTCAAATATTATGAAAATCCCATTACAATTTCAAACAACGAGACAGCTGTTGACTGCCTTTGACTGGCGCCAGCTGTAAACGCATTCAGCTCAAGTCAACTGAAAATCCTAAAAGACAGCAAACTGCCAAGTATCTAACGTTGGCCAGCTATCTGGCTGGACAGTTGGACAGTTGGCCGGGCACTTGCCAGCTGCAGTTGTCGAAGCCGCGATTGACTGTACTATTCATACTCGCTCATAAAGTGTTGAGAGTGTATTGGTTGTGACTGTAAATTTAAAGATTTTCTTTGATTGAGTTATATACAAAAATAATTAATAATTAATAATAATAATTGTAGTATACAGTTTCTCTTACTCTTATCTATATCTTTATTTTTCATTTTGATTTTATATAATTTTTTTTAATATTTAACATAGAGCATTTAATATTCTTTACTGCCAACTCGGCCTCTTCTACTTATGCTCATTCAAAGTCAACTTGCAATCGCTTGACCTGGTAAATATGTATGACAGATAAATACATACATATGTACATACAGATTACTCTTGGACAGACAGGAAGGGCGTGTGAGACAGGGAGGGAGTGAGAGAGAGATAGCAATAACAAATTGCTTCTGATTTTCCACGGCAGTTGCCTGTTCCAAGTAATTTTTTTTTTCGCTTTTCCATTTTTCTGCTTATTTTCCTTCTATCTGAACAGTTTGTTGTTTGTGCTGCGCCTTTATGTGTGTGTGTGTGTGTATGCTTGGCATTCATTTAAATTAATGTCATTAAAGTGTTAAAAGCATCGCAAATGCTCGCACGTTTTGCCAAATGCTCTTTGACTCACATGAAAACGAAAGAAAAAGAAGAAAAACACAAGTCAAAAAAAATATATATATATGCATACACACTTACATAAGTAATTAGTTATGCGTGAGACGAATTCCCACTTTAACTAAATGCAGTTAAAATTCCTTTCTTTTTTTTGTTTAAATAATTCGTCACGTACTTTAGCTAATTTATTTTGCATTTCATAATATTAGGTACATTTATTTAAAATTTGCATGAAAATCACTTGGGAGTTATTTAAAAAATCAAATAAAGAGATAGACTTAGAAGAAATAAATTTAAAAATATGTCTGAATATATATTTTTGTCTAAGAATAGTTATTAGAGAAAAAATAAATACTAAAATTAAATATAAAATACCATAAAAAATTAATCAGAAATTAATTGAATTAAACTAATATACTTTTAACGAATTAATATTAAAACAAATAATACAAATATTAATAATAAATACAATATTAATTAATAAATACAAAATTATTGGTTATTTTTATTATTCATATTAAAAAATATTCCTTTTTTTTTTTTAAATAATTTTTTATAATCTGTATAATGTAGCCATTGCTTTTTTAATTTTACGTATACAAAAATATTTCTCAGTGGAATTGCCTTTACGTTCATATTCATTTTTCACATTCAGACAAAGCTCCAGTACTTATCGCAATTTCTATGGACGCAATTAACAGGTACTGCCATTATGCGTATACATTTAAGCAGGTTCCACACAAATTTGCTTTTTTGTTTGTCAAGCACTCATTTTGTTAATTATCTGCTATGCGAAAGTTTATTGCATTCTTCTGCAGTGATAAAAAAGTGACATAGTGATATGAATCCGTAATGTGTGCGCACATATATAAAGATATTATATAGCTTCCTGGTTATAACATATTTAAGTAATTACATAACCGGATTCCCAGAGAAGACTCGCAAATGATATACGGGCACTGCGAAACGTGATGTGCAGCTGTCGACCGCCTCAGCCTCAGTCGCAGCCTCAGTCGCAGTCTCAGTCGCAGTCTCAGTCGCAGTCTCAGTCGCAGCATCTGCCTCAGCATCTGCCTCAACTCCAGCCTCAGCCAAAAACGTGTCAGCAGCCATTTTCATGTGCCACCAAGACGCCCGCATATGTCCATGCATGGAGCATGTAAATCTGTATACATTCATCTGTATATATGTGTGTGTGAGTGTGTGTGTGCTGAATGAAGCCTTGTCATGCATAACATATATGTAGACGCACACACTTATGCATATGTTATGTGAAAATGTGTGGAAAAAATTGCGGTTGAGTATTGTATATATTTCATTATGGACGCCTATTGTCTATGTCTACGATTTTGCTTGCAAAGCGTCTGCGATGCTGGCGATGCCAATGACACGAGCTGAATGAGTGAATTTAATTATTATATTAATTAAATGCGAACTTTAAAAATTAAAAATTATATTAAATAATAGCTTTAATTAAAATTTGTGATTTTTGTTTTTAAGGAATTTATGAATAGGTTTTTAGATTGTTTTTATTCTTGAATGAGGCTGAATTTGGGATTTATTTATTTATTTATTTTTATTTTTATTTTTTTTTTAAATAATATATAAAAATGTATACGCTATTTATACAAATCTACAAAATATAAATTATTATTATTGATTTATGATATTGATATTATTATATATTTCTATATAATATTCTATATTTATTATGATATTTAAAATGCATAAACTAACTTTATGTAGTTCATATATGGTTTATTAAATTTATAGTTCATTCATAAACTAACTCTCTATAATTCACATAAAACTCTGAAGGAGTTAGAAACATTAAAACCTCCTTTATCATAATAAAATTTTGTTAAATTTTCCCTCAGTCTCATTTAAGCATAGTATTAAGACAATGTCATCATTTGTTGAAACAAAAAAATAATAATAATAATAATGATACAATTGTCGTAGGTAAAACGAAATGGCGACTGAGAAAATTTGATATTTTATTTCTATCTTATTTCTTTGCTTTACATTTTGGTTCAGGTTCTCTTTGTGAACTTTTGGCCTTTGGTATCTTGGCCTTGATTGTATAAGTTGTAGCTTTGACATTGCTGGGTTCTTTGGGTTTCGTCTTTGCCAGTTCCTAGAAATTGTACTCAATGGCAGTTTCTTTTTTCCAACAGTTAAGTTCTGTGCGATTGTGCTGAAGTAATGTCTGGCGTCGCCGCATCCCCTCCCTCCCCGCCGTTCGAGCAATCAAATAAAGCAAACTTTTGTTCCAATGTCAGCGCTTAATTTATCGGGCTTTGCTTTTGTGCTTGTTTACGGCTTAACTACATTTTGGTGCTTATTATGCTGCTAATTTAACAGTAGCCGCTTAATTGTGTTTGCCAGGCTCTACGCCGTGTACTCAGCTGCTGCTGCCTCTGCTGTTGCTGTTGTTGCTGTCCAATCAGAATGCGTAGGGGCGGGCGGAGTTGTTACATTATTGTCCCGACCGAGTCCGGCTAATTGGCCTCTCGATTAACTTGGCCATGATGCGAACAATACAATATCAAAGTTCGACGCTCAATCGACAAGCCACACGCAGAGCACATAATCATTGTCAATAGCAGGCCGCAGCGACGCACGCCCCTAGCCAGCAGAAAATCTTGGAAATCATCGCCACAGGCAGCTAAATGGCGAAAATTTGAATCGTTTTGTAAATAATCGAAATATGGGCGAAACATTTTAAGTGCTTCTGAAGCAGATATCTGCTACGCTCATTCTCATTCTCGTTTCTCTCGCTCTCGCTCTCTCTCTCTCTCTCTCTTTCTCTTGCAAAACTTTGTGCGGTATCATTTTTGAAACTATAGCCTGAAGTGCACTAAGTGCAAGATTGCTGAAAATTTTCAACAATAGAATAAACTTTTATGCATGAAAGCTCATAGTTGCCATAAACGCAATCCTTTTGGACCCACTCAAGAGCAGCAGCATCAGCATCATCAGCAGCAGCAGCTTGTGGGGATTGTTGTGTTGGCTTAAATTAATATTTGAAAATATTTTTAGTTAAAAATTTTAATAGAGCTTAAGCTCTTGAATGAAAATCTGAATGTTTATTGGAATAGAAATACATATGTATAAAAAAAAATATTTACTTGTAGTTGAAAGTAAATGTAAAGGGGAGATTTTTAATTATATAAAGATATGTTTATATATAAAAAAAATATATATATAAAATATATAATATATATTCATATATATTATTTATACTACAGTATACACAAGTAAGATCATCTTAGATTCTAAAAATGTATTTTTATAATTATTATTTATTATTATTTTTTTTTATTATTCTTTTTTTTTATATATATTTATTTTATAAATAAAAAATATACCAATATTCTTCTTTCAACTCATGGTGGCCAAACGTTTCCCTGCTATTCTCTTTTGCTTTTGGATGATCTTTAAACTCTCGCAGCTCTGACTCTGACTCTTTAAGCGACGCCCCTGAATACTTAACATCTTCCAGGTATTCATTTAGATTACTCAGAATTTTACAGCTAACGATTCAGAGTAACTCCCAAGGACATATTCTCAATTACGAAGTATCTTCTAGCGACTCTCTCACGATTATTTAGTATATTCAAGCAACTGCTACTTGATAACTGACTACCTCTAAGCTGCTTCCTCTCGATTTCAGAGCATCTTCCAGGTATTTACTTGGATTACTGAGTATCTTTCAAGTGCTTCTTCCTCTTGATTAACTTTCAACTACTCACTGCACTTTGAATATGGCTTATTTTCTCTGTAATAAAAATGTGTTATTAATGAGATGTTAATTAAATCATTTTGCAGTCGCTTCAAAAGTTGCACTAGACAGAAGTAGAGGCAGCAGCAACAGCAGCAGCAGGAGCAGCATCTGTATAAAGCAGCAAAAATAAAAGCTGTAAATAAATTTAAAGCGTTAAAAATTTGATGTTTGCATTTGATGGGAGTGGCTGGCTTTTAAAGGCTTACGCAAAGCTTTATAAATTACAGAGATTAGCGCAGGACTTTGCCGTTGCTGTTGCTGTTGTTGTTGTTGCTGTTGAGTCCTTATCAAATCGTTTGCAGTGTGAGCTTATTGCCTGACATCAATTTGTAGCTGTTCAATTAATAACTCGATTTGTGGCCGAATAAAATTATAGAAATAAATTCAGCAAAAATATAGTGAAACAAGAACAGAATGAAAATTTATCTGGCAAACAATGTGAATGTAACTCAATCGCATTTTTATCAATATATCCTCTAGTTGCAGGACATTTTCTGTGGCTTCTGTGCGCACTAAACTTCATATTGTCACAGTTCATTTTGTATTCATGCACTTTACAAATTGTCTTGTTTCCGATGCAGACAATCGCCACAGTTTCTTCCTGCCACAGTTGGCTGCCGGCCATTGAGTGGGTGAGGCCTGAGCTTAGCTGTACGTTGACCACAGCAGCCGCAGCAACATGTGCAGCTGTTGCAGTTTCTCTGCTCGATTGCCCTTTAATTTGATGCGTTGCAGACGTTGCTGCCAGCTGCAGGTCCAGCCTCCGAAACTTTTATCTCTCCTAGTTGATGGATAAACTTGTGTGAGTTATGAGCAGCAAACAATTTATGACTGTTTTCATAGAGTTAACTCAATAATTGGCCGTATGTGACAGCCTTACAGTTTATTCATGATGATATTATCTACCTCTCTGTCTCCCTCTCTCTCTGTCTCTGTCTCTCTCTCTCTCTCTCTCTCTCTCTCTCTCTCTCTCTCTCTCTCTCTCTCTCTCTCTCTCTGTTCTAGATGTATGGCACTTGGCTTTGCTTTTGCAGTTTACAAATTTGACATGCTATTTCATATTTTGGAAAATTGTTGTTATGCCTTTAGTCATTTTAGTAATAAAGTTTGAAAAGCTATTTGGATAATATTCAAATTTCATTTGCAAAAATCTAAAGTCTACTGACTATGAAAAACTTTACAAAATATTTATTTATTTTCAAATTATAACCATTGTTGCGCATAGCTAACATTTGTTTATTTATTTATCTAAATAATACGTTTAGTACTGTTTTGATACACTCCCGCTCAATTAAATGTGTTAAATCAACTTATCTGATTTCTACTCTTTAAATATATTTAAACCTGCATATTTATGTTTTAAGTTTACTTAAACATGAGGAAACCAAATCACATTTGTGCCTGAATAAATATAATTTTATTATTATTCTATATCTTTTACCTAACAACTACATACATATAAAATCGTAGTTAAGCTCTTTCATTATAATTATAGCACATACAACTCTAGCGGCAAGTCTGTAACTATGTTTTCACTTAAATAACCCAAATTCTACATTCAGTTTTGTACGCTTAAAGCATTTTCGTTTACATGAGAGAACAATAAGTGAAAGAAAAAAAAAAAAAAAAAAAAAAACACGAAAGTTCCGGGAACAATGCATTGCCAATGCAAATATCGAAGTCGAAACATGTGCTCCAAGGGGGCAGGAGGGTCGCTTGGGCGGGGCAGCAGTGACAATCATTACAACGACGATGAGCATAAACAACAACAGCAACAATTGTATCTGACAGACGGAAGCGCAAACAAACACAAATGCAAACACACACACACACACAAATACAGCTTAAGTGTGTGCGTGTGTGTTTATATATTCTATGAAATATGCGAGTGAGTGAGTCAGTGTCTGAGTGAATGTATATTGTATTTACATACCACAGCACGTGTTGCTGTATTTTCGTCACAAATTTGTAAAAAATATATAAAAAACAAATAAATCATGAAAGACATCAATTCGCATACACGGAAAAGAAAATACGCTTGCAAATAATAATAAATACATATTCAATGTAGTTCTGTGTTAATGTGCTACTCGAATAAAGTAGCTCGAAGTTCATCAGAGTTCGTTAAACAAGAGGCAGAGAAGCAGTTAATGAGATTATGTTTTATATTTAAAGTAGTAAATGAGAGATTAGTGTGAAAAAAACTATATATTAAATAAAAATGTAAGAAAATATATAAACAAATATTTTTTTATAAAATGTTTACATGTATATTAAACATATATTAAATAAAAATGTTTGAAAATATATAAACAAATATTTTTGTATAAAATGTTTACATGTATTCAATTTAGTATATTATTTTTATTTTATTTTTATAGAAAATAAAGTACTAAATTACTATTAAATTCGGTATTTGAAATTTTTATTTTGATAAAAAAATAAAATACCAAACTTAATATATAATTTACCATATATTTTATATTTTTGTAACATTTTATAACATATATGTTTATACTATTGAAATATTCAGTTTAATTAACTAGTATTTAAATAGCCTTAGCTGAATTAAATAATGATGATATATGTAAATGAATATAGTAAATTTTAAAATATGTATTTAATATAACTAGTTATTAAAATGAAAAAATATATATAATTAAAAATATATACTATAAAAATTAGTATTATTATTAATGTAAATATTTTTCTCATCTAAAAAAATAAAATAATTTAATTGCTATTAACACTTAATACATTTAACATATATAATTTTGAGTAACCTCACAGCTTTCTATAAATTTACGTACCACATAAGAATGTTAATATACCCCCCTTTTGTTAGCGTATATAAAATGCAAATCTCACATACTTAATGTCAAATGTTTTGTTTGTCTTTTAACGTACATCAACGCCTCTTGTTTTAAAACGTGTTGATTTTAAATACAATTTGAGATGTACAGCAACAAAAAAAAAAAAAAAAAAAAAAATTGAGGGGAAGGAAAGGCAGAAGAAAATATAGAAAATAATCAAAGAGAGAAGTGGCACGTGTTGAACTGAATACTGAATGCCAAGCTGAGAATTGGCCAGCAATTGCAACCCAAATCAAAGCGACTCAGAGCAAGCGGCAAAGTCAACTAAGTCTTAGTCAGCATTTATTTTGCTTTTTCTGCTGCTGTTGCTGCTTTAAGTTCTAAAATGGCATTGGCTTAGGTTACCAAAATGGACCCAACTTTGGCCAAAACGGAAACGAAGAAGAGAGAGTGAGAGAGTATGAGAGAGAGAGAGAGAGTGCGTAAATGTGTGGGTGAAGAAGTGCACACAATTAGGTCAATATACTGTTAAATTGTTCGACAACAAATTAGCCTTGAGCTCTTACTGGTATAACAAGACAAAGTCTTGCCACAAAATAAAAAGATGTATAGATATTGAGAAAAGAAATTCTACCAAGCTGAAGTTTGTTATGTGTGAGTGTGTGTGCGTGTGTGCTGGAAAAGTTGTTACACTCAGTGCTTTCTATTCACTTATTCCTAATTAGCATCCTGCGGTTGCAGCATCAACTATGCACAGTCAAGTTACCATGGCATTGTGCCTCATGACATTACACACTGACACACACACATACACACACACGTGCACATAATGCCTCGCGTAAGCAGCTTAGCTACATGTTATTCAGAGTGTCTTCTCTCTACTCAAGACAGAGCTGCTTGTTACAGTCCCATTACGATTGTTTTCGTAAATATACTATTGCTGTCTGCCAACGCCAGTGTGGTAGTACAATTCAATTATGTAAATGCCTGATAAGTTCATATTACTCATACGTACCGTATGCTGGCGCACAATTTTGCCTAGTTCAACTCGTTAGCTGCACTGCGACTCATTGTCGGCAGTGACGTGTGTGCAAATTGATTGCTTATCGCATTTCCTTGCAATCATTTGCAGACAAATTGGGTAATTGACAGCTCTTGGTCTGCGTCTGTCTACCGCTCTGGCTGTGTCTCACTGAAATAATTAACATAATTAACATATTTCATATCCATTAAGAGTTTAGTGAGAAGCATTGAGAATCATGTCATAGTTCGATTTCTCACGAAAAATCTATTCATGCAATGACGCCTTTTCTTTCGGCCGTGAATGTGTAGTTAATCTCAGCCGCCTAGCAGCTGCCTAATCTGCTGTAGTCTGGGAACGGCTGTATTAGTTCGACTCCGGAAGTCTTAACGCGTTGAAACGAACTCTTAGATCAAATCAATAAGCCATCCAAACTAATTACGAGGCCAGTTGCATTATATGTGATGAAATAGTTAATTGAGTGTGGGCTTGTGGCTGTGAATGTGAATTATATAGTCAAAGTAAATACTGAATATACCTAGTATTTATATTACAGATAAATATATTTTAGGCACTGTTAGTTTGCTCTTTAGTTGCATTTGCTGTAGCTTAAATCTTCTTCTCTGTTCTTTTCAGTAGCCGCGCACTAGCTTGGGGTCCCTTTATATACCCTGCCTGAGTGCTGTCTTTCGTTTGCCTACTTTTAGGTTTCATCTGTTTCCACCGCAAAACCTTATCAGCAAAGACACGGACTTGTTTTTTCCAAGCAATCACCTTTTGCCTTGCACATTAGCTTCATTATGGTCTCTACTGTGACTGCACGAGTAGCTTCTGAGAGGTCAACTTTTTTCTTACACCTTTTATAGTAGAGGGAAGCGGTGTCCATTACATGCGCTCTCTTTCTCTCTCTCGCTTTCTCTCTGTGGTTTAGAGATACTTTTGAATGTTAACATGACCAGAGCGTATTTCTCTCAAATAAAAAGTCATCCCATTGGGTTTTTTTATGCATATACATTTATAGGTCGAGGGATATTTCGCGAATCTGCCTTTTCGTCATATTTTGTATATAAGCTGCCATAGATTTCTTGGCTTCCTATACTGACTCTGGTTGACTCTCACTGTATCATCTTAAAGCAAAGCTTAAGCCACAAGTTAAAAGAAATTCGTCTTATCCAAGCTTACGCTTAAAACTCAGCTAATAAATAACTTGACAAAAAATATACATATACACACACACGCACACACATTTAGGGTAAATTAAAATTAATTAGGAATCCAATTACAGTTTTTAAACCGCAGAATACCTGTTGTAGCTCAAGTGAACTTTTGCGAAATATAATAATAAATATAACGAAATACATACTGCTCTGTAATTAGTCTTGAGTTTCGGCTGTGTGTGTTTGTGTGTGTGTGTGCGTGCATGTGTGAATGTGCGTTTGTTTGAGTCAAAGCAACCGCAAGGCCAACTCATGTCAAACTTTAGCCAAGCGCTGGCAATAAATCTACGTTAGAAATTCAAAAGTTTATTTATTTTTCACCTGCTGTGCAGCAAAGTGTCAGCAACAGTCAAGAAATAACAATGAGAGTTTGCTCTAAAGGCACACACTCACCCATATATATTTTCATCAGTTCACGACTCGTATCGCATCGCTCGTATCAACTTTCCAAGCACTCGACAACTGAACTCTGACCTTGACATTGTACGAAGATGACATTGGCTTATGAATAAGAGCAATCATAAAAGTTTGGACAGAGTTGGAAACAAATTTTCGGTGGCAAAAGAAACAAACGTGTGAAGAGATAACTTGAAACAGAAAGAAAAGCTATAAAACGGCTTTCAATTTGAAGCGTAGACTTAGAACTAAGAGATTCGCAGTCAAAATAAACGTGAGCTAAAATGTTTAGTTTAATCATGAAACAATTTATTTAGGTAAATTTTATTTGATTTATTTTTCACACATATGTTTTGCAAACTAAATTTTTAATAATTTTGGCTTCAATTAAAGTTCTGCAACAAAATCTAAATATTTACTAGATTAATCCAAACAAAAATTAATTATGGTAAACTGTAATAGTAATAATTTTTTCATTTTCTTCAATATTTTATTTAATAATATAAAATAAATATTTTTATGTACATTCTTCATTTGAAATTATCTAAATTTTTTGTTCTTATTTTTGCTTTCAGCTAATGTCATTTTGGCTTCAATTAAAGTTTTGCAACAAATTCTCTTTGTGGTCATAGGAGCTGTATATTTGTCGAGTCAAAGAGGTATGTATGTGAATTGTGCACTGTTGTGTTTTAAATCATAACCCAAAGAAAGATAAACAACAAGGAATAGTCACATACACACATATGTATATATATGTATACTAGGGTCCAATTATGCGGGCTAACAGCGCAAAAGTGCAGACCACAACAGAGACATCATTAGTATGCAGTTTGTTGTTTGCATTTACAACTTTATTCGTGGATATGTGTATGTGTGTGCGGAGTGCCAGAGTGTGGGTGTGTCTGGATAAACTTTAGGCCACAAGTGACTGCGACAACGTTATTGTTGGGCAGGGCATAAAAACTTTATATACATATATATACACAAAATAAGCAAATTGATCTAGGCAAAAAGTATACGACAATGAGATACCTCAGATTAAAGGTATCCACATTCGAATTGCCCTCCATGTGAGTACATGAGCTATAGATGATTTTAACTGACGTGCATATTATATTTTATTGTGTTGCATACACAGCGGATATACCCTATGCATATATTTAGGGTCTCTAGGATATGTGAGCAATAAAACCCTCATAAAATCCAAGTAAAAACCTTAATTAATATAGAGAATCCGCCATTTGTTGCAGCCATAATCCCCAGTTAAAATCTGCCTATAAACACATACATGTATACATATCGTCTGCATGTGTGTGTCTGTATATGTATGTGGACTTTCTTCACACTCGTTCAGCTGTTAACTGCGCTCTTCAGCCATTCATGAATGCGCATTGCAAATTCAACGAGTGAGCTGCATAAAAGGCAGCGCTTCAATCAATTTCAAAAGCTCGTTTTTTTTTCCAACATTCAATATGCGGGGAGTAGGTCAACAGTTCCGTGTTTTTTATTTATATTTATTTTTCATGAATTTTTCGTGTTTCCCAGTTAAGCTAAACCAATCAAAAAGTATCATACATTCAACATGATATCAGATGTTCAGGTCGATGCTAAAAGAACAATTTGCGTGTTTTATTTTTGGAATATTTGCTGTTAATGGCAGTGAATGCATATTAAATCAGCCAGACAGCGGCAACTGGCAGCTGGCAAAGCAGCTTCTTCTGTCGTCTCAACTTTTTGGCAGCAGTCAGCAAAATGTCTTAATTATATGTAAACATTGCGCACATTGTCTACAAATGTCGAAGTCGAAGTCTCCCATGGCAGCACAAAGTTTTCCCCAAATAGAAAAATAAATTGCAATGGAAAGCCAATTCATTAGTCAAACAAACTCTGAAATTTAAGAAATCATCGGTGCGTAAACATAATGTGCATTAATTTATAAAAGTAAAATGAGCTCAAAATGTGTAATAAAATCAAAAATATTTGTATACATAATATATGATTAAACTTACCTTGGTCTGGTTCTGATCTGATCAGCTGCTAAAATTGTTAAATTGTAAATGTTAAATTTCATATTTTTTAAATATTTCTGATTAAAATTATGATGATTAAAATTCTTAATTAATTTGTGTAGCAGAAAAAACCCTCTGTAATTAAAAATAAAGAATGAGATATTGTAAATAGATTATTATAAAAACAGTGCGTATACGTAATATCCATTAGCTTACCTCAAAGAACGATATAAATACTAAGAATGTGTTGAAAATTTGGTAAATATTCAAAGGATGCGTATACGTAACAGCAGCATAAATCTTGAACAATTATTATATGAGTATGTATGCATATATGTATATGATTTTATTTATTTTTTGATTTTAGGCTGAGCCTACTTGAAGTATTACAAATAAACTAAAAACAAACTGAAAAATATATTTTTATAATAATAATAACGCGTATGTGTAATGCCAATGAGCTTACCACAACAAAACTATTGAAAAACCATTAAGTAGCGCTTAGGTAATTTGCGCCTTTAAAGCATAGAACTCTGTAATCCATGCAGGGTGGCGGCTCCTTGTCAAGCTGCACAAAAATGCCAAAAAACAATAAAATAATGGCAAGCATAATAACGGTTAGGGTAATACATTTCTTCGTTTCCGTGCGACTATCCGCGATCACAGCACCTGCCATACTATTCACTAGATTTGATGAGGCTAATGCATATAACATCTCGTATGAGGTTAATTGAGCGAATCTAAACTTACTGAATGGCGTCTATCAGAAGCACTTGCTATCGTAAGAATTGCACTGTCCGAAATCAGATTGCAGCATATAATATACGCCGGCGAGTAGTCCGCCCAATAGCAGGAAGATCAAGCTCCAGTAAAGCAGACGATATAAAATAACCGGATTTTTTATTAGTTTTTTGTCCTTGGATTTACGCCTTCGTCCACTGCGCTTCAATACGTTGCCCATGCTCAAATCTTGTACGCAAATAATATATATATAATTATATAAATTTAAAACAATCTGTTCCAGTTAGAAAAGGCCTACTACAGCCGCTCGGTAGAACAATGAAATTTTATAGAAATTTCTGGCCATTTGTGGTGAAATGGCAGGCGAACCGGAACCAGCGCCAATTTGGCCAGCAACAACTTTATCGCAACTGTGGAAACTTTGGCTAATTATTTAAGTTAATTGGGCCTTTTGGCCGCAAAAAGTCAAGGCAAACACACACACACACACACACACAATACAATACAACAAAAGCGAAATAACATTATGTGGGATGGCCTGAGCACAGGAGAGCCCGAAAAATAGGTTAAATATTTGCACAAAAGGCCACAAATGTCTCACAAATTTGTTAAAATTACTTACAAACAAAGTTACACAACAGCAACAACAACAACATCTCTGGGCAGTTGGGCCGGGGATTTGAGGGGTCAGGGGTCAACAGCCAAACCGAGCAGCCTTATAAATTTGAGTGTTTTGTGCCTGGACTTTTGTTCTGCTTCGAACTGAATGTAAATGTGAGATGCTTCGAGCACATTTCGTGCCATTATTTGCCATCGTAATTGGTTGCACTCGCTTTGCATATTTTAACAAATTCTTCAGATTTTCAGCCGTCCGTCAGTCCATCCAGCAGTCCAGCTGCTTGGCGAGGTGGCAAATGTTTGCACATCAACTTGTGGCCAATTAGATGTGTTTGCGGTTTTCACTCGGACCGATTGCAGCTTCAGTTTATTAAAAAAAAATTATACAAAGGGAAGTGAATTAGTGAAAAAAGATTGTAGTCTAGTAAAAATATAAGCTATCATCATATATATTATATATTACTGTGATCAGCTAAGCATAGAGCTTGAGGTTTTTAAAGTAAAGGTTAGATCTTATAAGAATTAGCATAAAAGACATTTTATCATAATTTTGCAGCTGTTTTGATAAAGCTTAAATTTAGTTAGCGCAAATCAAAAGATTCAGCAGTTGACAAAATAATTTTTTTCAAAGAGCATTTAAGCTTTATGGGAGCTTAAGTATTTTCTCTCTTATATGCCTTATACACATTTTCCTTTGTGGATAATAGGGTATGAGGAATGATAGCTGATTATGTATTTCTTAAATTTCAAAAAAATTTCGTAGTCTGTATTCAAGTTAAATAAAGAAAATAAATATATTTATTAGAATTCTAAATATTTTGTTTACAAAGAGCTTCTATATATAGGAATTTAAAAGAAAAAACAAAAATTGATTAGTATATAAAATAGCTTTGTTTATATAAGTCTTCTGTTCAAAATATATACATAATAATATATAATTAAAATCTATTCTATTTTTCTTCTATTTTCTTTGCTGATACAAAAGAATTAAGTTAATTATGATTTCAATGAATTCTCAGCAGCTTCCATTTGAGTAAATCCTTACCAGCTTATATCCCGTTTACTTCCAGCTTTATACAACTTTGTATAAATATTTATTGCCGCTTCAATAACAATAGTTCTCCAAAACCAAAAATCTGAAGACTCCTTCAATTAGCCACAATTGCTAGCGCTTGAAAACCCACTGCATTCATTTGAGCTGGGCTCTGCAGGGCTCTTGAAGTGCCTGGCTCTGGCTGTGGCTAACGAGTAACAATATCCCATGCAGTTTGATTGGGCCGCAATTTACATCATGCTCGTGCTTTTATTAATTATAACTAATTGCATTAATGAACAATGCCCGATGCAAGGTAATCATGAAATTCAGCGTGGGGTATCAATGGCGAATGGCGAATATGTGTTCATTACAGACAGAGTCTCTTTCTCTCTCTCTCTCTCTCTCTGTATGTAACAATGGCAACAATGCGTGAGTGAGTGTGGGGGAGGTAGAGTGGGCTCGGAGCGGCTGGGTGGGGTGGCGTAGCTTACTTGAATATTCCTTTTGGAGAGCGCCTTGAGCTGTAGCTGTTTGATGTTAATGAAAGTTTCCGTTGTGCAAATAAAGCCAAAAGCATGGAAATCAGTAAAACAAATTGCAATCTGCTTTTTCTTCGCAATACGCTGCATGACGCAAGTCGCAAGTCGCAGCAGCAACGGCGTACGCAAGGACCTCAATCGATTGCCTGCTGTTGGCGCTGCTGTTCCTTGCTGCTGCTGTGCTACTGTTATGTGCGGGTGAATGTGTATGTGTGTATGTGTGTGTGTGTGTGCCCTGCTGTCCATGATATTGACTTGCTCATTATGGGCCCCGTTTGCCAGCTGCTTGTTGACTGTCGCCTTGACTGCCACAGCCACAGCCACAGCCACTGCTGCCGCTGCCGCTGCCGCTGCCGCTGCCACAGCCACATGCCTGGACTGTTCGCAGTGCCTCGCATCGGCACGATACGTTTTTGGCTTGGTCTTCATTTCGATTCATTTTCAATTTAGCAATGCCACAAAGCATGCTGGTACTTTTCAATTCCTAGCGCAATGCTCTGGCCATATCGTCGCATTTTGCAATCAGTGCTCATTTTACCATAAATTGATAATTTTCTAACGGATATACAATTTCCGTCTCGTCCGCCTGTCGGGCCATACTACTTGCAGTCACCCATTTTACCCCAGCCCACATCTTCACTCACCCATCTCTCGTTCAGCGCAGTCATTGACCCGCCGCAGGCGAAGCGCATTAAATTCTAAAGCCGCAACAAAGCTAGTCATAATATTCAACTTAAATATGTCATTAACAAGTGCAAAATAATAAAAACTACAAAGCTTGATTGAGTTCTGGGGAGGGTGCCAAACGAGAGATACCCTGTAGATGTAATAATAAATAATGTTATATTATATATAATATATTGAATATATAATTGTTATTGTAAACGTTATTCGCTTCGTGTTCTTTAGAGATTTTTTATTTATTATTTTTAGAACATGAAGAGTGTATTAAATAGGAGTTTTTTGGAATTAGAGTATATCCTGGTGTATATAGGAATTAATAGATGATGATCAATATTTATTGATGAATATTTGTAGATATATATAAAAATTGAATCAAATTGCAAAAAACATTTTATACCAAAAATTAAAAAAGTTCATTAACACTAAGGCTTGTTAAATTTCTGCTTTACTGCTTAATTCCAAAGTGGACTCATCGCAGGGTTATTTATAATACATTCTCTATGAACGAAAATCTGTAAAATATGTATGATAAATCGATTAGGGTTCAGCTAGACACTGGCATATGGCACTGACAGCCAGCCTTAATAATGTGGCAAACAGACAAACACATATAGATATAGTTTTGTATATCAAATATTTAGTTTTGCTTGCCTGTCTCTCCCTATCTCTCTCTCTTTCTCTATCAGACTCCATTAGGCATGCTTGTAGGGTATTAAAAATGCACAGTCTTTCGGATAGAGTCGTACGTAAAAGTTTGAGCTGGCGGCAGGCGGACACAATACACGCACCGGTTCAGACAGTTAAGAAACTCGACAGCTTTCGACTCGTAAGCAGCTGGCCGAACAATGTGACTGAGTGAGTATTCAACTCTCAGACTCTACGACTCAGTGTTTATATTCAGTGCCCTCTTTTTTTTTTTTTGTTGCCTGATGCCTTATTACCCCAGCCTGAAGCCTGATGGCTCTCTGCTTTGGCCAGCTGCAGCATCATTTCGTCTACTTTGGCCTGGCTTATTTTGTGTCTCCGTGGCCCTTGCATCATCGTCAGTTGTTATGCTGGCAAGTTTTGCCTGCAGCTTGACGCAAATTGTCAACCAAGTTTGCAACAATAATCTCCTTGCCCTAGCCTCAGTCTGCAGCTCAGTCTCAGTCTCAGTCTCAGTCTGTCTCTGTCGCCGTGTCTCAGACTCGCTTGGCTGCCTGAAAAGTGAAATAACGGAGCTTGGGAGTAGATAAAAACCAGAAAACAATAAGGCTTTTGGGTTTCGTGCACTCTGTGTGCTTTTTGCATTCGAATGCAATGTGACTTTTAGCAGCGTTTACACAGAACTCAAGCCAAAATGAAAATGAAGAAAAATAAAAGAAAAGAAATGAAAATATATATGTATATGTATATATGTATATGCGGGTGCACTTGCATTGGCATTGGCAGCGCCAACTCCCCTGCCCAGCTCTATGGCAAAGGTCCTTTGGCAAAGCAATTGTGAATTTTTGGTCTCTTTAGATGCACGTCGTGATTACTTTAGCTTTTTGTATAAGCTGGCTTATTTGGAGCAGTTTCTTTTGCTTCGTCTGCTTGTGGCCCAGCTCTTGTGATCAAAGAACGTCGAGCACTACTCTGACCCAGTAATAAATGCTTTTGATTTCCAAGTACAGATTTAGTGTGTAGTTCATATAAGTATTATGGGAATTATGCTGGCATTTTTGATGCAGTCCAAAGCTGGCTGGCTGACTGGCTGACTGGCTGACTAGTGCACACATTTTGGGTATTAAGTAGGGTTCTAAGAAAAGCTTGTTATGGCTAATCAAATAGAATATGAAACAGCAAACACTACTCTGGAATAGAATGATAACTGTAGGTGTCTGTAGCTCTTATATGTTAAGCGCTTTGAGATTTTGAGCATTCTCAAAATATTAAATAAGTATATATTATATAAAATAAATTACTGGATAATTAAATAAAATATTACATATTTTGTGCTACATTTTTCATTGTAAAATAATTTAAAAAAAAATTTAAACAATATTTTATTATATTTTTAATATTTTAAAATATAATGTTATATTTTTAATATATATTTTTTAATGTAAAATTTAATATTGTTTTTTTTTCTAATTTTACAAAAATATAATTCAATAAAATTATATGTTTAAATTAACGAAAATTAAATTGCATGTTTTTACGTGTTAAGTTTAATATGAATAAATTATTTAGACTTTATAAAAATATTCATAAATTGAATTGGCAAATATTTATGGTTTCTTTTTAAACGTAAATAATATCTAATTAATTATATTGTGTGTCTGTGAGTTTATTAAAATATTCGACCATACACAAAAACAAATATTGCCTTGCATATATAAACTGCATTTGAAATATTTATATTTTCTATTGTACTTCAAAGGCTTATTAAAGTATTAAAATTAATTAAATGTGCTCTTGCACAATTATGTAATTATTGATGGAAAAAAAGCAAATAATAACTAAATTGAATAAAATCAACCCATCGACACTTTGTAATTGATGCGAATGTTATTTATGTTATTTTTATATCTATATTCTATATATAGTACTTTGGATCAAATCTATTTCAAATGAGCTGCGCTGCCGACTGTGGCAATTATAATATATAATGATAATTAGGCCAATTGCTGTAACATGTTGAAACTTGGTGCTTTGTGCTGTCAAAACAGCGAAAGTCCTGCGACAGGATATCCACTTAAGTACTTAAGTACTTGTATGTGTGTGACTGCGTGTGCGTCTGCGGGTGTGGGTGTCTCTCTGTGTGTGTGTGTGTGTGTGTGTGCGTTCTGTTTGACTAGTGTGCGTAGCATATGTAAATTTTTGGCTAATTAAAATTAGCATATTCCCTTTAGCATGGCGCTGAATGTGGGCACGGTCTCACACTCACACACACACACTCACACACACAGCAGGAATAAAGCCAAAAAAAGGCGCTCGCGTCGCCAGCTGATTAAAAGAAAATGCTTACAACCGTTTGCTCTTTGCCTGTGGCTCTGCGTGCTGTGTATGCGTGTGTGTGTGTGTGTGCCACATTAGAATCGTAAAAGTTTATAGTTATTTTTTGTTATTGCTGTTATTTTTATATTACAGTTCTCACGTCTTTTATCAGCTTAAGCTGCTATGCTGAGCAGCTGTGTGCATGTATTATGTCTTTTAATTAAATTGTTGTCTGCCTTTGCCTTTATGGGCCCAGCGTGTGTTAAAGTGTATTTAATGTAAATTTCATTATTCTCTTCCTTTGCCTGTCGGAAACATTTCTGATACAAATTAAGCAGGGCCTTCAAGCTGTGCGCATCGATTACAAAGCAGACTTCAATTATCATAATTATTTGTTCGACTGAGTGATATGCATATTAATTGCGCATACGCACCGTTGCGTCGATTGCATATATCAAATGATGTAAAGCGAATTAATATATATAAATGTATATGTATATATTTATATGTATATTATTTCCACCGAAATTGAGCATAATTTCAGCCGAAAAGTTTAGCTCAGTTCACTCGAATTATTCAATCTCGCGGTTTTTTGGTTTTGATTTTCCTTCATATCCGCGAATTTTGCGCATTGCATATATGCAAGCGGCAAACATGTGTATGCACGCATGTGTGCATAAATATTTCAATGGAATCGCATTTTGAAGGGCAACGGAAGGGCTTATGGCATTAAAGCATGCAATAGTATGGGTGGTTGAGCGTTGATTATGATGCATTTAAATTAAGAGTAGGCGTGGATGAGAACTAATTTGATTACAGTTTACTTCAACTTTAATACAACAGTTTAAATGCATTTTACAATAGATTATTTCCATGTGGCACTGAGCACAATTTATGTGTTTTGATGATAGAAAATATTTAATCATGATTAATTTAATATTGTTTATGAATTAAATATTGATGCAGATGAAGAAATCATTAGATTCTTGTTTCTTTCAGCGTAAAATGAAATTTAATATAAAAAACAAATAGAAAACATTTAATAACTTAATCTCAAACTACCTGAAACTTATTTAGAATTAAGTCTATATTAGGCTCAACCGTTTTACTTTACTAAAAAAAGAAAACTCTAATTTTCCATCATATATATAATTCCTCTACTTTGTCTCGGGCATCTTCTTCTTCCTGCTTTCCATTTTCACACATAATCGCAAGTGCCTGAAAAGCTTCTCACTTCAGAGCGTCAACACAAAGAGGAGCTAGCTATCTCAGATAGTTAATATGGCTGCCATATTTAAGTAGCTATTCACAAAAATAAAAATTCAGCTACCTTTCTGCGACGCTTATTGTTAATTGCCGGAAGTGCGAACGCACAAGACTCCGGATAACGGACAGCGGACAACGGAAAACGGGCACCGGCCAACAGACGATGGACGCTGGTCCGGACTTCGTGATGCTTACGACCGCAGAGCCATGAATAGATTTGCATTTTAAATGTGCAGCTTTCAGTTTTTATTTGTGCTCCCTTTACTCATTTAAGCGCTGGCCTTTGTAAATACTAGCATAAAAAAGTGGTATATATATTTTTATATATATAAAGTGTAAAAAATGTTGGATGGCCAGTCGGTTTTTGGGTTAGGTAGGGCTCATTTCCTTTTGATTTGATTTTATTTTATTTTTTGGGCAGTTCACACTAAATTTGACTTTATACGCAAAGATGTTCTCAGGTTAAATGGTGCAGAAGCGCTGTAAACTGTTGACTGACCTAAGTAAAGCCAAAAGCCAAAAAAAAAAGAAAAGAAAAGAATATATAAATTTCGTTTCTATATATACATATATAGCGCGCTTGTGTGTGGGCCTCTAGAGTTTCGCTCGACCAAATGCCAAATGTTATTTACATTTATTTTTGTTTTCGCAGCCAGCAAATAAATGTCAAGCAAAAAAAATATGAAGAGAGAGAGAAAAAAAATAATAATAATAATAGAAAGCAAAATAAAGAGTAGAAATTGCAAGGCAATTTTTTGTGCTCGCTGACATTTCCGGAGCGCACTTGCATTAGACTTACAGCTGGCTGCTTTTTATTTTTGGGGGCCAAAAAGTGTCAGCAAAATAAATGCATAAATAAGGATCAGTGCGTCAATCTACAATGACATTTCTAGCTGCAGCCAATGCCTTACCATGGATGCCAATGCTTACCCAGTCAAGAGTCAATGCTGAAAAATATTCAATATTAGAGTCTCAAAGCAGCTGAGGAAGAAATAAGCTGCTATTCGCAGCAGCATAAAAAATGCGCACTGCTCCATTATTAAAGTGTGTGTGTGTGTGTGAGAGTGAGAGCGCTCTCTCATGCTTGATAAATTGCAGCTGAGCGTTTGCTTGAAGGATTTGCTGCAGCTTTTTTGGTGTGAAAAACTTCTTATGCCTGCAGGGCGAGCTGAGCTGCATAGAGAATACTAGATAGTAGACGGACGGGCAGAGAGACAGATAGACGGATGTACAGAGAGACAGATAGGCGAACATATAGACCGCCTTCCACTCAGTCAGACATATCAAATAATTTAGCTGGCCTTTGCACTGCTTTGTGCACTGCTTGACTGAGCTCTGCTAAAGAGCAGCAAAAAATCATAGCATACTTTTGAGCGCACACATTTAACACTTCATTCATTAACTACATATTAGTTAATAACTAAAAGTCTCTATGGTAGCTAAAGAAGGTTTTAGTATAACAAAATATAACAAAATCTCGTCAACATCATTTAACGGCCAAAGCGCAGCTGTGGGCATTGCTCTAGTTGGCTTGGCTTACAGCATGCTTGCATGTCAGTTCTGGTTGCCCCACAGCTACGTTGTGTGTGTTTTGGTATTATGCAGTCATAAATCTATGCATTCAGCATATCTCGGACTGTTGTTGTTGTCATTGGCAACACTCTGAGTGCCGCAGCAGTGCGTTGTCATGTTGCTCATATATTCAAGATTGACATGGCGTTTATAAGTCTTGTTTTCTATTTTTTTTACAGCTTTTGTTGGTCATTTCCCACAGAAAAAAAAAAATATACATATATTTTATGCGGATTCCTGGTATATTTTAAGCTTACCTTTGAGTTCGAAAAAAAAGGAAAAACAAATTTAAATACCTCGCTTTTTCTGTGTATATTTTTTCTGATTGAAGAAGTTTTCTTTTTACAAAAATATTCAAGTTGTTAGGGCAACCGTTTTTCTGCTTATTTTACAAAAAAAAATAAAAATAAATTGTAGGAGATAAATGTGTATATGAAATAGAAATTTTTTATTTTCATTTATATCTATTAAATGCAAAATATTTGTGCTTGAAAAAATCTGTTTTAAATTGTTTATAATGGAATGATTTCCAGCTCAGCGCTTAAAGCAAAATTTTTGAAATATATATGTCGCACATCAATAAATTAAATTAATTATTTTTGCAAATGATAACAGAAAATATCTGCTTAAGCATCCTTGGACTTTATTGGATAAGTGTGCATAGAATTTAAACAACATAATTAAATATAAATATAAAAGAATTTTAAGCTCTTTATATTATAATTCCTTGAGTTTAAGTTCCTGCAAAAAACATGATAGAAAATCAGAGTTAATAAGGCTAATGGGGCATTAAATGCACGCCAGACCTTAGATATTAATTTTCACTTATTCTGCCGCCCTTTTTCTGTTTCGTTCACGCCCAGTTTTTAACCAGTTTTTGCCAGCCACTGGGCAATACGATATATTTATGCAGCTGCTGAATGCCGTAAGGAAAAATCTGTTGCTGGGAAAAATTTCACATCAATTCATTTATTGTAAAATACGCTGGCTCTGGCCAGTTTTTTTTTTTTTTTTGTTTCTTTCTTTCTTTTTGAGTCGCTTAATACGTAACGTACATAAAATTAATGTATACAAGTATATGTATATATATATTTATATTAATATATATATATATATATATATATATATATATATATATATATATATATATATATATATATATATATATATATATATATATATATATATATATATATATATATACTAACAAGCATATATATATGTAATAAAGTTTATGCTTGTCTTAAGCTAGCTGCAACTTTTATTATTATAAATTATTATTATTATTTTTATATTATTCTTATGTATTTTTTGGTATATGCAAAAGTGCAGAAAATAGTTTGTTTCGCATTTTATATTATTTATATTTGTTTTTACTTGTTTTTTTTTTATGGATTTTGCTCTCGTTATCTTTGGCATATACGACTTGTTGTTGCATTAGTGAAAATGAGAGTTAAGCTGAACTTTTTTTTTTGTTTTATACTTTTTCAAATTGGGTTTTTAAGCAGTTGAATAGGAGCTGCTGCTGCTGCCGCTGATAACATTTATATAATACAACAATTGCAATCAGCAATTGCGTAAGTAACCATTAGAACTATACTTAATGACTGTTTTCGCTCAAGTCTACACACATGTACTTGATATGGACGCTTAAATTGTTGTAACACTAAACTACAGAAGCACACACACAAAATAGAAAAAAAATTCCAATAATTTTAGACTTTTCTTAGTTGAAAGAAATTTGGTGTGTGTGCAACTGCGATGACATTTAAGTATATTTATTATTTGTCTGAGATGCCTACACTAGAGCTGGCTTTTCACTTATACACTAATTATATATATATATGTTATTATGGAAATAACTGCAAGACAATACACGCACTTATTTGTTTTGCTCATGATATGCCTCGAAAATAGAGGGAGAATTATTTGTTTAAATTCATATATATACATAGGCTGTATATATGTTTACCCAAATATGTAATGATATTATTCTTTTCTTCAAATTTTGAGCTGCGTGTTGACTTATGCCTCTATGAGATCTGCTGAAAGACAAAACAAATATGTACGACGGGGGGGATTTTCTTTTTGTTGTTTTTTTTTTTTTTTTTTTTGTGTGGCTGCATATTTCCATGTTGATAAATTCTATAGCTAGATTACGCATACGCCTAGTGTACAGTATATTGTTAAGCACAATGCTCTGCTTCTCTTCATCATCGGCTTTGTGTTTGACGAGGCTAGTAAGCTCCATTGAAATAGTATTAACTACAACTTAGACAAGAATTCGCTATGTACAAAAGAAGCGCACGCAGCACGAGGCTAAACGTGCTTTCTTTATGTTAATTTTTACACATACACACATATATATATATATACGCATATATATTTATATATATATATATATATTGAGTTTTCATTTTCTATTTTTTTTTTTGCGCGTTTCACACGCACGCACTCCAAACTATAGTAGGCATGGCTCTGGTGGTTCACTGTAGCTGTTTTATTCTCTATTTCGCTTTTAGTTTTCTTTATTTTTTTTTTTTCGCTCAGCTAACTGTTTGCTTACGCCTGCGCAGCGGCAACAAACTGCACCACAGTGGTTGGCCTTGTGCTTGGCACCACTGGCGTTGCCGTTGTTGCTGTTGTTGTCGCGGCAATTGCTGCTGCTGCTGCTGCTGCTGCTGCTGCATCATTGCTACTGCTCGGCGCACACACATCGCTGGGCAGACGCTTGACCAGCATTTGGCTCGAGCGGACCGCAATCCATTCATTGCGACCGGCATCGAACCAAGTCAGGCCAAGATTATAGCGGCCATTGAGATTGGCGTGCTGGCAATGAGAGAACCACCAGCCACCCTCATAGTTAGCAGCACAGTGCGTCTGTGATATATCGCGATCGTCGTCGATGGCCGAGAACTGCATGCCCTGCTGATAGTTGAGCGCATCGGACGCATTGCCGCTATAGTCGCCGATATGCAGTCTATAGCCATCGTCACGCGACGAGATATAGAAATGCTTATACTCGGCCACCCAATTGTTATCGTAGATATCCTGCATTTGGATGCGCAACTGGGTGCAGTTGTTCAGCGTCAGATGATGCAGCTGCTCGTTGCCAATCCAATATTCGCCACCTGGCGTGCCAAAGCCCTGGGCATAATCGGCCCACGAGCGATTGAAATCGGCGCTGCCATCGAAGCGACGCTGCACCGTCGTCCAGCCGTTCGCGTCACAGTGCGTCATCAGTGGATGATGCTGGCCAGCGGGCGCTATTAAATGCAGTCCATCCACATGCGTCGACAGCTCGCTGCAGTCCTGCGGCAGTTTATTCACAATCGCCTCGTACTGTGCCTCCACATTCTCCAGCTCAGCCACCAGAGTTTCGGCCAGTTCGTTATCTGTGCGCAAATCCGTCAATTGCGCTGATTGTTGTTGTTGTTGTTGTGGCTTTTGATGGTGTGCACGCTTGTGCGGCTTGTTGAGGTGCGAAAGCTAAAAGTGTATAGAAAAATCATAGATGAAATCAATTAAATAAGAAATAAATATATATTTATAATGAAAATATTTTTATTAAAATAAATGAAATTAAAAATAAAAAAAAAATTTATTTAAAAAAAAAAAATAATAAAAATTAGTTATTATAATAATCGCATCATTTTTAAGAATTGCAGATGTAATATCAATAATTTATTAAAAATATATTAAAGCCTAAATCATATTTGATTTTTGTCATTTTATATTTAAAACAGATTGCTTACCTTATTGTGCAGCTCATTGTTGACCAGTGATTGAATGCGATCCACATTCGTCTGTAGTTGCTCCACTGTGCTGACCAACTTTCTAACTCCCTCGCGTTCCTCCTGCAGCGCACTGACGCTGACGGCCATCGCCTGCAGGGAACGTGCGGAATTTTTGCCTTCCTCTCGGACCAAATTCTGTTCGGAGCTGATTTGGGCATTGGCAAACTCCAGCTTGGATATCTCGTGTCGCAGCTCGGGTATGTTCTTGTCCATTTTACTTTGCAGTCCCTCAACATCCTCGAGCAGCTCCAGCATCGAGGTGTGCAGCTTGTCCAGCGTCGCTATCTGACGGCTCAAATTGAAATTGGCATTCGCAATGCGGTGCTGCTCCAGCTCAATGCTGCGCACTCGCTCGTCAATGTGATGGTATTTCAGCTCGTTCATCTGCCGGCGCAAGCTGCGCTGGGCCAGCTGCAAATTGTGGATCTGCTCCTGCTGGAAGCGACAGTGGCGACGTCTGTGGTCCGCCAGTTCGCTGCTCGACTGCGATTTCGACTGCAAAGAGAAAGAAATTTTTATTTATTTATTATTTTTTTTTTCGTTGAAACACTTAGAGCTACAAATCGTAAGGGCTTTATATACTCAGCGTGTGGTTGTTGATAGGGGATAAATGAGACGTTACGTTAGTAGTTTTAAGTACTTTTTCTTTCATATATCGATATACTATATCAATAAAAATCAGATTTGGGTTTCTGTTGCTTAAGGCCAGACATTTTATAGCTGAAGCTAATATCTACTGAGGAAGCTGGCTTAAATATGCAATTGTATACCCTGTAGCATTCGGAGATGACTGTCTTGGCTATATAGATATACCAGAGAAAATTATAAGAGCTGTTCTCTATTTTTCCATAATTTCTAGCCACAGTCATAAGTTCTAGTTCTCCATAAATATGAAACATTTACGCAGTCGAGCATGGTCAATTGTCGCTCTTAAGCTTGCTTCGTCGCGGTTGTCGTTGTCTTAGCGCACTTGTAATATGCATGTGCACGGGATTATGTGCAGGGAATTGAATCCTAAATCCATTTATAATAAATGCATTTCATAACGTACAGCCGCAGTGCCAAACAACTTTGCCACAAATACACGCACACGCACACACACACGCACACACACACGCACACACACACGCACACACACACACACACACACACACAGTGCCACACAGACGAAGGCTATGCAAGGATAAAGGGCGTGTGCAACAATAATGTCAGCGACAGCAACGCGCAAATCCCTGGCGTTAAGTGTGTGAGAGTGGGGACATAGTGTCTCTACGTCTGTGTGTGTGAGTATGTGTGCGTGTGTGCGGGTGTGTGTGCACTCATATAGACTTTAAGTTAAGGCGACTTGGCAGCTGTCTATGTTAGCGGCACACAAGTTCATTTATGCATTTTTTCTAGTACTGAATACCCATTAAATGTAGGTAGAGAGGGTATGACGGACAGCACTTTTGCTATATATATTTTATATTTTTTTAATGGAAGGTTTTTGATGTTTTATATAATTTATTTTTGTTATGCATGTTTTATTTTTATAATAAATAATATTTGTTAAAAAAGTAAATATTCCAATATTAAAAATGTTTACAAATTTTAATAGAATTTTTATAATTGAAATTTTTATTACACACATTTTTTTTTTATTTTTATTTTTATTAAAAATATTTTTTTTTTTATCCTTCATATAATATTAATATGGGAAATAATTTTTTAGCAATAAATATTTACAACGGCAATATTACAAATATTTTTCACTTAAATGACATTTAATTGTTTTTTATGTTTTTAAGATACTCTACAGGGTATTTGGTAGTTGAGCACGCTCAAATAAGGCCACATTTCCTGCATCTTTCAGTTGTAGCAGCGCAGTCATATAGTAGTAGTATAATTTAACTGAGTGACAGGCGTTAACCAAGGTAATGGCATTTGGGTCACATTTCTGATTTCTGAATGCAAATGTAATGAATGCGCCAACAGCATTGAAATAGATAAGGATACAAATGGAGATGCACATGCAGATGTAGATGCAGAACACAAACAGATACAGATACAGATACAGATACATATATTTATATATACATATCATCATAGCACACACGCTTCGCTTGTCATTCATTAAAAATAAAAGTTTGCGAAATATCATCTATATTTTGAGGGAGAAGCTTCACCATTCAAAGATGCGCTCATAATTGCCAAATAAAGCAAAACTAGCGAATGAAAATGCCAAATGAAATATGCTGCTAATGAATCAGAAATACATAGTCGACGATGTAGATGTGGCGAAATGGAGGAATGAAGATGTCAAGCTGAAGAGTAGGGTAATATTTTTGCCTCGCTGTTTAATTATGCGACACAGCCAAACAAAAACGGAGGCAAGAGATAGAGAATTAGTCAGTGGGAAATATGAATAAATAGAGAGGGAGGGAAAGAGAGAGTGAGAAAAGGGAGTGGGCGAGCAAATAAGTCGGATTACAAGCTTATAAATCAAAAAGTTTTCAATTTGCTTTGCTGTTTGTAGCATTCACAATGGCAACAAACAAAGCATTGTGAACGCAAAGTAGCTTCATTAATAATTTTTCGTTATTATAAATAGGGAAAAACTTTTGTTTGGCATTTGCTATTGGGCATTTGAACTTATTAATTGGCTGAAATGGTTGAAGCTGTTAACAAGCTTTTGATATTATTCTTGGAGGAAATTATTAATTAATTAATATATAAATAAATAATTTAAATAATAGAGAAGTTTCAGATGTTAACCAATGCTAACAAATATTAAATAAAAAATTTAATATTTGCATATTTAAAATCTTAAATAATATGACGAAAGACTAAGAATAATTTGCTTTAATATTAAACAAGCCAAAAGCCAGCCAAATTGTTTTTACGCATTTTTTAAAGTCCCTTTTTATTTTAAAGTAGGTATGCGTCTATTTTTATTCGTTTTAAATTCAATTATTTACATATATACGAATTTGCGCGTAAAATATGAATTGTGCGAGTAGGCGAAACTTTTATATGGCCAATCGGAGCGCGACCTAAAGGAATTTTCAACTGCTGTTTGTTTTGCGTGAGCGCACGTCGGAACGGGCGACGGGGGCGTTCACGTTGGCAGAACTGGGCGAGCTGGGATGCCACTTGCCCAACAAAAATACAAAAAAAAAACCTTGCCACAAAAAAAAAAAAAGAAAAAAAAAAAAAAAAAAATAACAGAGAGGAAGCGCCGTTTGCTATTTTATGCGAAAGGTCACGAACATGGCTAATACGCCACGTTCCGCAGCGGGGCCAATATAGATATATATATATATATATATGTACAATATATGTTAGCTATATACTGTCTATATAATATGTATATATGTAGGTGCAGGAAGTTGACTGGAGCCTATCGAAAAGGTGATGCACGATTTACGGCAAAACGATGTCAACAATATAATTAAATGTGATTTATGCGTTGGCCCCCCTCCACCCTCCTCCCTCTTTTATGCCAATCGCCTCGGTTGGGCCAATTAACAAGGCAGTGGTGGAAAATTTTAAGTATATTTTGGGGCTATTTGTGGCAAGTGACAGCGGCGTTAATTGAAATCGAAATTGAAATTGAAGCATAAATATTTTATGCTCGTGTGCTATAACAATCAAGAAATGCTAATCAGGCAAGAAGGAGCAGCCGCTCGGCTAATTAATTTGCAAAGCCACACACACATATACACATACATACATATATATATGTAAAATGCATAAAACGCTTGGGTCGCAGCAAGGATTAAAGTGAAATTTTACATGTTGTGCTCAAGTGAAGGCTAACAAGGATTTGCTATTAGCGTCAGGCTATGCAGCAAACAAGCTGCTGCTGCTCGATGTGTGTGTGTGTGTGTGTCTGTGTGTGCAGCACAAATAGAAAAAGCTGCGATGACTGCTGCTCCTGCGGCTGCTGCTCCTTCTACGGCTCCTGCTCCACGCTGAATTGTCGTAAAAATTTAATAGGACTTTTGTGTGCCGCTCAAAAAGTTGCACACACCCACACACAGAGAGAGAGGGAGGAACTCTGTGTGTGTGTGTGAGTGCCACAAAATGCCATTAAGTTAATGCGCATTTAGGTGCCAACATTGGTAGGACTTCTTTTTTTATTTATTTTTTCGTGGCCAAATGGCAAACGTGTGCATAATTTAAAACTAAATATGCGCAAATATTGCCGCGCAGTTTCACAAAAAGCAAAATTTTTAATCAAAAGAGTTGGCATGAAACGGCTCAGAAAAGAGAGAAAGAGATAGAGAGAGAGCGAGCGCTCTTTAAACCAAAACCAAATGGAAAACCAAAGCTCAAGCACAAATAGCATAAATAAATATAGAGTATATACATACATATAATATATATGTAAATATTTATGCACATAAATCGACTCGATGTCGCTGGGGATAAGCTTTGAGCTCTGCTTGAGTAATAGAAACATGCTACGCACTACTAGCTTGAGCACACACACATATGTATATCCGGGTCTCAGGAGTATGCCCGGGTTTCAATAAAGATAATTTCGCTCATAAAATAAATATCAACTACGAGCACTGCATATATGCAAATATCGCACAACAGTAACAGCAACAACACAAAAGCGAAATGATTATGGTTACCGAAAATATATACAAGCACTTCCAACAATCAAACAAATTGCCAGCGAGGCAGCAGACAGCAGACAGCAGGCAGCTGGTGGGCGAGGGCGGGCGGGTAACTTTTGGAGGCAAGAAAAGTAACATAAAACAAAAGCCAGCACAAATATCAACATAAATAAGGTAAAATGCTGCTGGAGCCCACTCATGTGCTATAGAATATAACCCAAGCTAACCAAGGCCAACAAAAAAAGGAAGAAAAAAAAAAAAAACAAATAAAAAAAATTACAGGAGCATAAATATAGGTGAGCGGGACATGGGCGAATGCTAGATGCTCTAGAAAGGAAAAGAATAGGCAGCAAAAAATATGTAAAATGTGATTGAAGATAGCGCGAATTGTCTACGAATAACTTAGGATATAAATTTCATTTATCATTTATGTGATATAAGTGAGTGATATGAATCAATAAAGTCTGATACTCTGTAATATATAAAATTATTTTGTAAATATTTTTTTTATTTTGAATATATTAAAAATTATAATTATTAAATTTTATTATTATTATTTCTTTTCATTTTATTTTATATTATTTTTTTTTTTTAAATTTAAAATGTTTTTTAAGACCTTGTCAAAATTCTAACATTTATATTAAATTGTAAACAATTACAGAGCTTGTTTCAAATGTACAGAATTCATTATTTTTATATATTTTTTTTTTTAATTTATATATATTTTTTTATTTTTTACATTTATATTTTTATATATTTTTATTTATTTATTTATTTATTTTTTATTGGTTGCATAAGTTCTTCCACAATGCTCCAAATCCATTTATTTACACTTTGTTGCAAATGCATTCGCAATATTAAAGTAACCTCTATTAGGGTATACAAAAACAAAAAAGTTCCAAAAACAATTTTTTTTGTTTGAGTCTCTTGTGTCTGAAACCGGATACTGATTTTCTCAACGTTGACTGCTGCTCCGACTGACTCTGCTACTCTAGCTCCTACTGCTGCTGATGCTGTGTCCCCTCCCCTGCTGCTGCTCCTACTGCCTCTCTCTAGCCCCTGCGGCTGCTGTGCCTGCTTTTGTGTCTGTGCCGCATTTGTTTGCCTGGCTAATTTAACAGCAAGTTTCTCATATGTGTATGCGATATATGTTTACTCGTATATTGCTGCTGCTGCTGCTGCTGCTTTGCGTTTTGTATTGGGCTGTTCAGCTGTCCTGCTGCTGGCAACAGTCGCATCAATAACCAATGATAAATATTTGCGTTCAACTGTTGCTAGTGACAGCTTCCATCATGCGATTTGTTATATCAGAGACTTTAGCTTAATCTGGAGTCCTTGTGCGTGTGTGACTCTTGCTGGTGTCTAGCTGTATGTTACAAGCAATATGCTTTGTTATAAATCTGCACACATCGCAATTAGAACATCGTTTCTTTTTTCATTTTTGGGTCGAGAGTCACTTGTCATTGGCAGCTGCGTCTTCACATTTCAGGGCTCTGGCCAAAAGGTCTTGCCATCAATTCCAGTTCAATTAGTAGCCCAGCCAATTCAACTAAGTGCCAACAGTATCAAATAAATATATATGTATATATATGTATATACAATCCGGAGAGAGGCTTTTACTGTCTGCCCGTGTTAGCTGTCAGAATGATTGGCAATTGCCATAACCCCGGCCAGACCCAAATAAATATTGTCCCCACTGTAAACTTGTCTCGATAGAAATTTTTATCAATTGAACGAGCCAGTTTGGCAACTAGATAGACAGAGAGAGAGAGAGAGAGATATAGTTTTATATAGAGATAGACAGAGGGAGACAGAAGGAACTTCGACTTGTGGTTGTCTTCATTATCTATGGCAACTTGTCCTTTATCTATTATGGCTTGGGTTCAATTTAAATAAATGTGGAGCTGCCATTTATTTTTGGACTTGAATGGAATTTGTGAAGCAGCTTTCAAAGGGCTATTCATAATATAAGATAGAGGCTTAGATTTAGGTTTAAGGAAATGTTGAGATAAGAACATTTTTTAATCTATATATAGTTGTAAGGCTGTTCACAAATTGAACTTTAATTCAGAGACTTTGTTTTTAAATATGTGAGCTAGCTGTGAACTAGTTTTAAACTATGTGAGTTTTTTTTATATATTTTTATTTTATATTACAGCTATCGCTAACAAGACATTTTCTCTAACAAAACATTTTTATGAAAAATATAGAAGCTGTTTTTTATAGTCTTCAAAAGCTAGCCAATACAGGAATTCGATTAGAGTTTTTTCAGCTAGTGAATTAGCTGCGAACCAGCTATGAACTTTTTACAATACATTTTCTAAATATTTTTTTTAGTCTGACAAAAATTGGCTGGCATATTTTAACATAAAAACTGTTATAAAATAACCTAGAAATATTTTCCATAAAAAATAAAGCGCGAAAAAGCTCAGTTAGTTAACAATGCTTTGAGCCAGTAATGAACCATTTAATAGTTCTTTTGACGAACTGCGAACTAGCCTAACTATGAACCATTTAGGAACATGTTTTCCGTACTATTTTTGTTGTTGCAGCAATGTAAAGCAAAACAACTTTTGGGAATACAAGCTTATACACATGTCTGCAAAACGTTAACTAACACTGAAATGAAATTAGTGTGCTTTGCCTCTGTTAGCTTAATTCCTTCAAAGGCATTCCCCTTGGGGTTTTGGCTTAACATTTTTGCACAAATTGCGCGCGCTTTTCTGTGTACTTGGTTTTGCTTTTCAAATTTTAATCAAATTAGATACAGTTGATTTAATTTAATCACACACGGAGAGGGAGCAAGAACATGTTTTCAAATTTTTTTATGTAATTTTTGTTGTTGTACACTTTTTATTTTCTGCGGCCACCTGCACAATTTTGATTGTTGTGCCATGCGCTTTGTTCTAACTTAACCTAATTTCTGGCTTGCAGCGCTCTCAAAATAATTTATTTTTATTTTTTGTAAATTGCTTTTTGCCATTTTGTTATATATATATATATATATATATATATATATAATTTTTTAGCTAGCAAGGTGAAAAGACAGGTTTTTGGCTAACTGCTGTTTGGTCCCTGCTGTCAGAGAGTGAAGCGCTTCTTTTTTGTTTTGGGTTTTTTTTGGTGGGAAATGTGGCATAAAACAACAACAAAACAACAGCGAAAACCTAAAAATAATGAAAAGGATCAAATTGTGCTGAAGCATCGCGCGCATCATAAACGCATACAATCACACACAGACACACACACACAGGCACTCACACACTAACTGATTATCAAGGCACTCAAGAGCATCTGCTCTCTTGTTGGCCAACAACGAACAAAAAAAAATAAAAAGTGGGGACCTGTGTAGGGGCCAAAATGTTTTGGCAAGACAAAAGCGACAGCAGCCGTCAGGCTGGTCTCTGACAGCGCAGCTGGCGTTATATACCAACATTTTTCTGCACAATCTGCCCCTCGCACCCTCTCACCTTTCGTTCGCTTTGCCACAAAAATGCTGAGGGCGATTAAAAGGTGATTTCCTGCTTTTTGTTTGCAATTTTCAGCAATTTCATTCTATAGACATATGTATATACGAAAAGTACCAGGCGTGCCCTTTAACATTAATGTGTGTGCGTGTGTGTGCATGTGTGTGTGAGTTATCGTCCTGCACTCCAACTGATTCGAGTGCGTCTCTTGTGAAAGCCGCTTACAACGCCTGACTGCACGTTTTATCGTTTTCATTGCTTTTATTGGTTTTGTTTGCCCTTTATTTTTTTTGTTAATTCTTTTTTTTTTTTGCAATTTGTGGTCAAAATTTGTATTGGCTGAGTGGCTATATGTAATTGCTTTGTGTTCGCTTTTCAATCAGCTGCTCAAGCAGCGCAGGGTATAGCCATAGTCCAGCAAATTTCTCTGCTAAATATCAGAAGAAACTTCAAAGCGACAAAGGGCAGCATGAAGCATAAGGCTGGAGGCTGCAGGCGGAAGGCGGGGGGCACATTCGGTAAACAGGTGTCTGTAAACCAGTTTTCGGTTTTCGGTTTACTTCTCTTCCTCTTATTTTTTGTGTTTTTTTTGGGTCATTTTGCTGACATATTTTGTGAGGCAACCGCATGCATATGGGCGTCGCATAATCCTTTTAATGAAGCGCACAACGTTCCAATTTAAGTTTTTTGATGTATTTTTTTGTGCATTTTTTTTTTATTCATGTTTTTCTGTGCAGTGCCCTCAGTTGAGAAACACATTTTGCGGCTTTACCTGTTGGCTGTGCTCTCAAATATCTGTCGTTAGTTTGTTTGCGCAGCAGAACCGAAAGGAGTTCACTTGAGAGGCAACAACAAAATTGGGATGCTGGGTCAACAGATATGCCTTTTAGTTAATCGAAAATAAAGCACTGCTAGCTTCAATAACTGAAGCAAAGTCAAATTGGTGAGAGCTAGAGCTGGAGCTAGAGTTAGTGCTGGTAGTAAAGATGTAGCCGAAGCTGGAGGCAGAGCTAAAGTTGAAGACAACACTTGAAGCTAGAGCTGAAGCTAGAGCTAGAGCTACAGTTGGAGTTGGAGCTACAGCTGAAGCTGAAGCTGAATCTGAAGCTGAGGCTGAAGCTGAAGCTGAAGCTAGAGTTAAGAATTTGCTGTAGAAATAATATTTAAAGTCTCCTATAAACTCTTTTACAATCTGCTTTAATAATTGCCATTTAAATTGTTATATCAATAGCAACTGTTAACTAAACTGCTACCTTAACTGTTATACGAATTTTTATACAAACTGTTATACTCATTTACATAAGTAGCTTAAATGGCAATTAACTGAATTTTCTTCTTCTGCGGCTTTTAAAATATATTTTATAACACAATTACAAATTTTTACTCAATTAAATGAATTTAAGAATTTAAGAAATGTTTGCAGCCATGTAAATGCAATTGTATTGTAAGCCACTCAGAAGCTTAACATGGATGTAGTGTTGATAAATTGCTTGAAAATTAATAGCACTGCTTACCATGTAAAATGCAAATTAATAAATTTATGTGGAGAGCTTTCAATATATAAGAATATTGTATATATTTAATAATAATATACCATAAATATTCTCTTTTTTAGTTCCTCTCTCTCTCTCTCTCTCTCTCTCTCTCTATCTCTCTCTCTCTGTCTGTCACTCTCTTTTTCTATTGGCCCTTTGCTGCTCTCTTGTGAGTTGGCATTGCATGTTTAGTTGGCATATTTCAACAATTTAATTATGCTAACTATTGCATTATGCTATACAGGGTATCTGATAGAGGTGGCTGCCCTTGAAGATTACATTTAACTTTCACTTTTGCCAGGCGCATTTTTATTGACTTTAATTATAATTAAAAGTTGTTAGCATGCTGTTGTTCCGTCGGCGCTGTCTGCGATTTGCCTGACCTTAATGTTAATGATTCAGTTAGGCATGGAGACAGGAACAGACAGCAGTTGAAAGAAGAGTTGTGTGTGTGTGTGTCTGTGAGTGTGTCTGCGTGTGGGTCTAAGTGGCTGCCCGGGGCGAGGAGTTAGCATTAAATATTAAATATGTTGACGTCCTGCGGTGCGTATGAGTAATTTAAGCAGCATATGAGGCGCCATTAAAAAGTAAGGACACACAAAGAGTGTGAGAGAGTATGAGAGGGAGGGGAGGAAGTTTGAGGCAGGGCAGGCAATGTACTCGAGTCGGCTTGGGCACTCGGCTCGTTAGCACATCGTGTCTCAGCTGGCAAACGAGAGCTACCCCAAAACAATGGCCACGGCAGTCAGGTATAAAATGAGGCATAAAATGGGCAGATAATGGCAATAGGAGGACAGAGAGAGAGAGAGATAGGGAGAGGGGTGGGGACGTGTAGGGTGGCCGACGGGCCTCTTTATGAGCGCACTTAAAACAGCAGCAGAAGCAACAAAGGCAAAAATTTCAAAGCCATAAAACTTGAAGCACACACCTGAGTGTGTGTGGATGTATGTGTGCGCGTGTATGCGTGTGTGTGCTGCGTGCTTATCTGATCATTAGCATAAAGTTGAGCACGGACTGCGCTGCGTATGTGTGTGTGTGTTTACTCACCTCCTGGCTGCTTTCCTGACTGCTGCTATCCTCCTCAATGCTGGCCGACTGCTCCGTCTGCTGTTCCTTGGCAATTGCATTGGCATTTAGCTGCCTTTGCTGTTGCTGTTGCTGCTGCTGCTGCCTATTCAGGTCATGTTTGTATTCCTGCTCCTGCTGCAGGAGCTCCTCGCGCAGCTCTTGAACAATCACCTCCGTTTGCTGTTGGCGCTCACGCTGTGCGGCCAGCTCCAGCTTCAGCTGCTGATAGTCGTTGCGTATGGTCGCCAGGTCCTCGTAGGCGGCGCCGCCATGGCGCACATCCTTGGCCACGCTGCCGGCGGTGCGCTGCAGCTCCACCAGCTGTTTGCGTATCTCCGATATGGACTGCTGCAGCCACTCGACGGTGAGGCGTTCTTTGTTGCCGCTGTGGGTGGCGCGCAGCGTTTGCATTTCGCGTCTGTTAAATCAGAAAGTGGCAAGAAGAAGAAGAAGAAGAGAACGTGAGATTAGCATAGATTATATTTGAAACGTATTTTGTACTTCGGTTTGCTTAATTAGCCGGTCAGCTGGCAAATGAATATGCAGCACACGGCGCGTATGCGTAACATTTTAATTGACTTTGCAACGTGCAGCGCCCCCGCCTCTGCGACGCCGACAGAATCTAATTTAAATTGACATTTTCAGGCAAGCGGACGGCTTAATTGCCTGTGTGGCCAAAAAGCAGCGCGATGGAGCGCCCGCGCGTGTTAATGGGATTTGGGCGTGAGGCTTACATGGAAAAGCAACGTCATTTTCATGCAGTTTTTCAATTAGGCGCCGCAGCAGTGCATAGTGCAAAGCTGCCAAAACGAATACCAAACTCAAATCAAATTCAACAATGTAAAACAACAAAAAAATCAAGAACTTTTCCACCGCAAAAACCGAAAAAACAAGCAACAACAATTGCAAATATTGTTCAAGTGTGGCAAAAATAAATTTTGCTTAGCGTCAAAAAACAATAGCAACAACAAGCGAAACAAGTTGGGGAAAATGTGAAAATGAAAATGTTGTAGCACTTGTGGCAGCTGGCAGGCGCCAGCCTCAAAACTTGAGCGCATTTTTGTGGCATTTCAGACAATTAAAGTAGTCAGTCGGAAGAGCTGAAGGCGCACGCCAAGTGTGTGTATGTGTGTGTGTGTGTATGTGTGTAGCGAGGTGTCTTTCAAGTCCTGCTGCTTCCCACTCTATCACATAGAAAAGTTTTCTGTACTTTTGTTTTTTTTTTTTTTTTTTGCCGCCCGACTACAGCTGCTCCGGCTGCTGTTGCTGCTGCTGTTTTATTTTTCACTGTCAAAAGAGCAAAGCTACATGAAATTTTCATGAAAAACTTTTGCTTCTTCATGCTACAGCATTTTGGTTGGCAATGTTGCGTATACGTAATATTTCAATTTGCGTGCGCCTGACTTATGCACGCCTGCAGTTGTGCGTGTGTGTGTGCGCTGTAAATTTGACGACTTGAGAAGTTTTTCTGGCTTTTAACTACACGCTCAGTTACAACCGAGTTGAGCGCGCAAAATGCTGGTTAGTTCCTTCGTCCCTTTTTTTCATTTAATTTTTTAAGTGCGCGTATTTGATTAAAAATGTGGAAAATTCTTGCTTAAACTGTTGGCAGTAATTGGCTCATTTACGTGAAGGGCTTGGACTTGAATGCAAAAATTTGATTGTAAAATATGCTGAATGAAATGTATAAAAGTTCGTAATGGCTCGAGGCATTTATCTGTTCAGTGAAACCATAGAAAACGTAGTTTGCTATGTGGCTGAAATTTAGTTGAGGTTTTGTTTGAGAATTTCACAGAAAGTTGTGAAAATATAAAGGATTTAATTTGATTTTTTTTTATTATATTTTTGCTTCTGCATTGGAGTTGATTATATAATTTTCAAAACATAAAAATTGCATAAATATCCGAATGCAATATTTTCTAAAATATTTGATAAAAAATATATATAATTTTTTTTATATATTTGAATTCTAATAAATATTCACAATTTAAAATTTTTCAAAATGTTATTTATCAATTTAAAAAAAAAAAACATCAATAAAAAAATAAATAATAAAAGGAACATTATTTAAAAATTCAATATTAAATAAAAAAAAATATAAAAACAAATATGTAATTTAAATAAATAAATAAAAAGAGAAAATTGAATTTTTTTAAAATTTTTTGCTTGTAATTTACAATTAAATAAATATTCTACTGCTTTACTTCAAATTATGTTTCCCAACATTAAATATTTCTTTAAACCCTTTAATGTTTCTTCAGACTCCCTCTTTGTGTAGATAGTAAATTAACAAATATACATTCATCCACATATCCACAATCCAAGCTCAGTTAACCCAACCGAATGCAATTTATGCTTCAGTTGCTTTCAATCAAAATCCTTCTATTTACTCATATAGTAAAAATGAAAATCTCTAATAAATTTATATGTGCATGTATATATATTTTAATTTTGATCGCATTTGAACAACACGAATGCATTCAATCGCAGCTTCAATGGCTCGCTTACATGAGGTAGCTCAATTTATTTAAACATTTTAGAGAGTGTATAGCTAAAATTGCAAAAATACAACAAAAAGCAAAGAACAAAATTTTGTTAAAAATTAAAAAAATGGGGAAAAAAGAAGAAGAGCAGACTATTGTGTTTTCTACACAAAAGCAACTACAATTTCTCGCATGGCTGCAGCAGAACGCGTTCACTTTTTTTTTTCTGCGAGTGCGCGCGTCTTTTGTAAACAACATAGAAAATAAAAAAATAAAGCAAAATAAAAGAATTTTTATATGAAAAAGTGAACGCAGCGCATGTCATTCAAGTAAAAATTGGATATGCTGTCAATGACATGAAGCAAATTGAAAATGTGCAGGAAAACAACATGCCTAACGCTGAAGAAAACTCCATGCGTGTGTGTGCATGTTGTGTGTTAGTGTGTGTGTGTGTTGTGCGCACATTTTAATTATCAAATGGAAGCTGCAATGGGAAATGCGCTGAATGCGCCAACAAATTTAGACCAAATCAGTGGAGGCAAATGGCCACCAGTTTAATGGATCACCCAAGCAGTGAGTGGGGGCGTGGTGGGGGTGTGGTACCATGGGGCTGTGACACATAAACCACAGTTGACATGACGTTTGACTGGCCCTGGCAAACTTGCCTGCTACTTATGTATGTGCGTGTGTGTGTGTGTGTGTGGCACACGCGTGTGTTGAATTATTTACGGTGTCAGTGACAAAGTTTACGACGTTCACGACATGAGCAAACAGCAACAACAACAGCAAAACTAGCCAAAGCTATTTGTACAGTAAATTAAGTGAGCGCCATTTTTGTTGTCCTTTGCTCTAGATCAACAGTGATATGTGTGCGAGTGTGTGCGTATGCGTGTGTGTGTCGATGAGACAATCATTATTAGTCAGCCAAGTCGGCAAAGACAACAAACACAAATCACAAAAGTGAAAAAGAAACTTTGACGGGGGCTTGGCCCAGGCCAGAAATCAGAAATCAGAATTCATCAACGTGCTGCCTGAGTGTCGGGCTCTTATCAAATGCTAAGCTGCTTAGGGAACTGGATTTCTTGGCTTGGCTTGCTTACTCAGTTCTTCTTTTTGCGGAACGATTTTCTTATTTGTTTAAATTAAGTTGCGTTTGTGCCAACAACAACAACAACAGCAAATACAAACAGAGCGAATGCCGAGGCACAAATAAAAGACAAGCATTTGGCCTGAAGACTGAAACGAAGTTTCAATGTCCTTCACTTGCAAGCTAAAACGATATTGATATAAATAAGAAATCGTAATGGTTTGATTGATTGATTGGCAGCTGTGTGATGGAAGACGTTTTGGTTATATTCTATATAAGAGATAAGAGATTTTTAAATGTCTGCTCGTTTGGGTTTGAGGAATTCTTCTTTTTTATTTTATTTGTAAATTGCAATTTTATTTCTATAAATATTGAAACTAATTTATTATGTAAAAGGCATTCAATTTTTGATCTAAAGCAAGTGATTTATATAAATAGTTATATATTTATTATATTTTATATTTATATAGAGCTACATTCAGTAAGATCTTTTAGAAGATATATAAATATATATATATTTTTTACAAATTTATAAAATGTATAAATTAAATAAAAATATGTATTGTTGTATACATATTAAATAAAAATAAATAAAATATTTATTATTATATACATATTTTTATTTAATTTATAAATTTTATTATTTTTATTTTATGAGAGTAAAACTGAAATGAAAATAAAGAAATTTTTACAAAAAATGTAATTATTTTACATTTATTTCTACTAAATAAATGTTACAATAAAACATGTTACATAATATTAATAACTGATTATATGCGCTTTGAGTATGCTGTAGCATAATAATATATATTTCGTTAATAAATAAGAATTTAAATCTTTTTCTTGTCCCCTTTTTATATATGTATAATAATATTTATTTTTATATATATATTTAAAAAAAAAAAACAAATTTACATCTCAAATAAACAATTCCTTCAACAAATTGCCCAAACAAAACCACAATACCCTCAGCATAGAGTATCCCAAATAAATGAAAACAAGCGAAAAGTCAGCGAGGCGCAAAAGTGTCGCCTACTTTGAGGCGCTGCCAAATTGGCTTCAGGCGTGCGCAAAAACAAAAAATACAAATAAAAAATTAAATAAATAAAACGCTCACATCTCTCACGCGCTCTGTCTCTGTGTGGCTGTAAAAAATTAGTGACAGCCACGCCCACGAAATTAATGAGTTGGATGTCTGGCTGGCAGACAGCATTACGAGCAGCTCGTAAAAAAGAGAGAACCAAAAACTTTTGTTCAACAACTTCCGACTAAAGTTAAGGCAGAGCTGCAAAAGTTGCTTGTTGCAAGTCGCAAGTTGCAAGTTGCAAGTTGTAAATGAATTGTGGGCCAGTGGCATAGACGATTCGAGCAGGCAACTGCATCTAATTAAGTTAGTGTGTGTGTGTGTGTGTGTGTTAGTTCAGCTCACCTCAATTGGTCCAATTCGCTGCGCATATCCGCATCGACGCTGGCCGCGTCCGTGGTGAGCCTCAGGGATTTGCGTAAATTATGTTCGAGCAATTCGTAATCCTCGCGCCGCCGCGTCATCAGCGCATTCAATTGCTTCGTTAGCAGTCGCACCTGATCGCCCAGTTTCAGATTCTTCTCGGTGGCATCCGCATCCGCATCCTGCTCATCCTTGCCACCGGACAGCAGCTCCAATTCGTTGTTGTCCTCGTCCTCGTTCACAAAGCGCAGCAGCTCCACGCTGGATGAGGCGGGCGCCGCTGCCGTTGCCGTTGCCGTTGCAATTGGAGCCGTGCTGCCGGCTGTTTGGGCATCGCGCAACATGTTGTTCTCGTCGCTGACGAGGATGTTGCCGCTGCTGGTGGTGGCGCCACGCGCGCCTGCCACAACCAACGCAACGATCACGATGAGCGCTCTTAAACGCAACATTTTTCGTGGCAGTTTGTTGTTGTTGTTGTTGTTGCTTACTTTAAATTCAAGCACAGTTACTTTTTGTTTTCTTGCTTTGATGATTTTTTAGTATTTTGGTGGCATTTGATATTTATGCAAATGTTGAGCACGTTTCATGACCACCTTTTAGAATATTCGAATTATGCGCGACTCCTTTTTATGTTTGCTGAGTGCACGTTTTTGTAGAGCTCGTGCTGCCGCTCGCTCTAAGCGGCTTAAAGTGAATCACGCACACGCACGCACACACAGACACGAGTCACGGTTAACGGACACACGCACACTTCGAATTCGTCTCACGTGGAAAATATTGTCAAACTTTCACTTGAGATTGGCTGCTGCTCGCCTGTGCACGAGATGCAGTTGACGCGACGCTTGTCGTTCGACTAAAGCGGCGCGCAGCAGCTGCTGCGCTTTTATAGCCCGCCAGCCGGTGGACGACGACGTCGACGTCGACGTCGACGCTCAGCAACAAAGAGAGCGTGCGCGCATAGTGCGAGGCTGAAGAGCATGCAACAAGCAGGCCAAAGAACAGGTTGTCCATGCTAAGAGAGCCAATGTGCGTGTGTGTGTGGGAGTGAGAGAGCGCGCTCAAGGCAAATTTAAGAGCGCGCTGACTCCTGCTCTCTTTAAGGCTGCCATGGCAACTGGGAGTCTGTTGCTAAACTATCGTCAATTGATAATAATTGTGATTATCCTAAGCAATTCTATTTAATACATTTACTTAAGCTCAGCTCTTAGCTAACTGTACTTGGGTGGTCTTGCTTTCTTTTTTGCAGCTTTACCTGTGTGTGCTTAAGTGAGTGTGTTTGTGTTATCCTTGTGCATATCCTTGTGGCACATGGCGCGCCTGCGGTGAATCAACATTCGAACAGCAAACAGCAGCTGTCAGACCTTCAACGGCTCAACCAGGTGAGTTTTTGCCAGCTTTTTATTTTTTTTTTTATTGGCTTTATATTTAACACTTTTTAAAAGCTATTTCAAAAAAAAAAGGTGAGGACATTTAAAATATTTATTTACTGATTGAAGATCATTTATGAGGGTCTTTTATATACGCTGAGTTCGTAATATGATTTGCTTTAGAATTTTCTGGATTGAGGGTAAATAATTTGTGAGGGAATGCGGATTATTTTTGTATTTTATTTTAGCTTAAATATATTTAGTTACTTCAGTTAACTCCAGAAAGTTCTTTTAGTACAATTAATAAATATTTGCTCATAATATTAAGGACATACAATGCACCCAATTAGTGTTGCATTTTTATCAGATGTCTATGCTATGCTGCTTGGTCTATCGCTCTCTTTAGGTCTATCTGAAGATTATGATTAATAGCTACATAAAATACATTCATAAGATCAAGCTAAACCCGCTTAGTTTTAAAGCTCTGCTCTTTTGGCTTTACTACAACTCAAAATGTCCAGCATTATATCATCAGCTGCAATCTTCCTTTATATATAAAAAAAAAAAAAAAGAAACACTGCAAATTTCCTCGTCTATTGTTGAATATTTTTGAGTGTTGCAACTTTAGGGAAAGCACAAAAAATTACAAAAAAAAAAGAGAGAAAAATAGAACAGAAAGTCATTTGGCCCACAACTAAAAGCTAAAACAGCTAAGCGAACAAAAGGTAAAACAAAAACTGAAAGCTGAATGAAGTTTATTTGGCGGCATTGTTGGCCCGGTCCGAGCGTTGGGCGTTGAATTTTCAGCATTTGTGCTGGGCCCGAATGGAATATGCCAAAAATGGCGCATTCAGCTGGCATGTGACGGGGTGCAGCGCGCACCTATAAACCACCAAGGAGTCGCAGAGGGGCAGCGTGGTGGGCAGAGGCTGAGCGGAGAGCGGGCCAGGAGTAGACGGAGTGAAGCCAGAAACCAACCCATTCGGGTGGTCCGCTTCGCTGCACACAGAGAGGGAAGGAGAGGGGGAGAGGTAAGTGCGGGCTTTGGCCAGAGTTGATGGCCATGTCGTGTTGGTCAGTTGCAACAGTTGCCACCTTTGCCCCTGCCCAGCCCTGCCTGGGGATGATGCCACCTTTTCGCATTGTTGCCATTTTGTCTGCGCTTGTGTATTGCAATTTGCAATATTTTCGCTTTTATTTTTTAATGCAGCCAGCGTTTGTTGTGGAGCGCAGGGTAGTTGCAGCTACATCAATGGGCTTATAATCAACTGCCATTGCCACATGAGTTGCACTTGCTGTTGCTGTTGTTGTTGTTGTTGGTATTATTATTGCTGCTGTTTGCATATATTTGGAACGTTGCATGCAATTGAGTTTAGTTTTTCCCTTTTTCCATTTTGATACTTTTTAATTTTTGTTGTCTGCCTGTTGTTGCTGTTGCTGCTGTTGCTGTTGTCAATTTGTGGCGCGGTGTTCTAGCTTGTTGCACATTGCATTAATGCAGGCAACTCGTGCGGCTAACAGCGCATCCGGCAATTCCCCATACCCAAAGCGCGCTCTCTCAACCGACCCGACCCTGCACATGGGCGTGACAGTGGTGCTGCTCCTGCTCCGGCTCCTGCACCGGCTGCTGGTGGTGGCTTTTTGTGCCCTTTCAACTCAGCTGCAACACATTTGCTACCATTTGCATTGCACGAAGCGCTGCGTGAGCTTTGTAACATTTCATTGTCGCCTGGTTGTTGGCTGTCTGTTAATATTGTTATTGTTATTGCTTCGGTTTTTATGGTCTTGTCTCTGCGCCCGATGCGGTTCACGTTATGGTCAGAGCATATTAAGCTAATGGCCTGGAAGTAAACCTTCTGGCCTCTGGCTTCTGGCTTCTGGCTGATGTCTGCTGCCTTCTGCCTGCTGCCTGCTGTTGCTGCTGTTTCTCTTATTGTCGCTGCATTTAAGCCATTAACGGCTCCACTTCTAGACTGTCGGTTACATTTATATTTTTTTTGCTTTACATTTTTACATTTGAGTGTTTTAGAATTTTTATACAAAACCAACGCACAGTAAACATATATAGCATAGCCACAGTAGACATCGCAGTACTCAACTGTGGTTGAGGAAAGTGTTACATAAATATTTATGCATTTATTTTTATTGTCGGGGCCGAAAGGAATTTAAATGAAATCTTTCCTCTCTTTTAATGACATTTTTAATAAAGTGAACTTTTTAATATTAAAGATCTTTTATGGCTGGAAATATTAATTAAAAATGTTTCTGAAACGTCAACTCTTTGGATTAAGAACCTTATTTCTATCAAATTTTTTAATGTTTTTTTTTTTTATACTGAGTTATATTTTTATAATAAATATAACAATTAAAATTCTTTATTACTTATTTATTTATATATATTATTAATTTAATTTAAATTATTATTTATAAAAATTGTTAGGACTATTTAATTTACAAATATAATATGTATATTAAATATATATTTTCAAAAATATAAGGAATATGTATATTTAATTTTTTAATATGCACAAATTTGTGTTAAAATGTGAGCGACAATTTTTGTGAAAAATATATATAAAAAAATATAAATAAAATGGAATTTCGGCATATTATCATATTAAATAATTATTTGTAATTTTTTTGTACATTTTTATATTTATCAATATTTATAAAAAGTATAATTTTTTTTATAATATATAAATAATAAAAAAAAAATAATAAAAAATGAATTATTCACTAAATCTTCAATATAAGTTTTCTTCTACATTTTTAATACATATTTAAATCCATGAAAATAAGGAACTTTACTAATACTTATAAGAGCCACTAATATATTCTCCACAAAAATGTGTACTCCAAATTGCCATAAAACATTTCATTACACTAAATGCACTCGTAAACCTATTCAATTCCCAAAACTGCAGCCGAAAATTTCAAATTTCAAATGCAAATAGCAGCACGTTGAAGGCAATTAAAATAACAATCAATGCCAGGCAAAAGGTGAGCGCAAATTAGTTGAGCGCAGGTGTTTCCATTCCGAGCTGTTCTCGGCTGTTTAGTGAGCTCGTTGCCTGATGAGGGTAAAACGCCCAAAGACTGTTGATTCTTTGCATATGCATGTGGCACAGCATAATGCAGGCAGGCAGGCAGACGCACAGTGGAACACGCGCACAGTTTGTTGACCAATTTGAGGCGTTGTCACGCCCAGCGGCAAGCTGCAATACGTGCGTGGACAGGTTTTTCGCCATAAACAAAAACAACAACACGCGATGTGCCGGCAACAGTTAACCGAAAAGTAAAACTACAACAAAAAGAGGAAAAGATAACTGCGCAGTCGCAGCTTGAAGGCTGCGCACTAATCATCTGAATGACAACAACAACAACAGCAGCAGCAGCAACAATAGCAACAGGAGCAGCAAGAACAACAACAGCTGAGCAACCGGCTGCTGCTTGACTAACGGCAGGTGCAAAACTTTTTACCACTCGCAACGTACAAAATTTCTTACCTGATTTAATCTTGGCTCAACGTTTTGCTTCACCTTTTGTCCCATTGTCGTGTTGCTTGTCTGCGGCGTTTTTGCTTTTGCTTTTGCTTTTGTTTAGTTTTTTTGGTTGCCAAGGTTTCCTTGTTGTTGTTGTAGCTGCTGTTGTTCGTGTTGTTGTTGTTGTTCTTGTTACTGTTGCTGCGGCTGTTGCTGCTGCAGTTTCTGGGTTTCATCGCTTGCTCCTTGGCGTGGCTTGTTGCCTGTATGCTTCGCTGCTCACACACACACACACACACACACACACACACGCACTCACACACATACATGATGATGATGTTATCACTCAAGGCTATTGCTGCATGGCTGCTTCCAGTTGAGCACTGCTGTGTGTGTACATGTGTGTGTGTGTGTGTGTCTATGTGTGCCTGTGTATTTGTTTTTGTACTTTTGTTTTCTTGGCAACAACACCAGGCACCAGGCAGCAGCCGGCAGCAGGCAGCAGGCGGCCTGGCAGCAGCCAACAGCCAACGGCATCGAGTTTTGCTTTTAGCCAGAATTTTATGCTGCGTTCCCCTAATGAATGCCCCACGCGTATGCGAAACGCTGCCAAATGCCTGACAGCTGCCTACACTGTGATAAAAACAAAAAGCAACAAAAACAGAGCAGCAGAAGAAGCCAACAGAAAAAAAAATGTGAACCAATTGAAAAACCATAAAAATCCTTTAGCTATGGCACAGACTTTAGCCTATGTGTGGTCGTTCGCTCACTCTCTCTTTCTCTTTTAGTGTGTGTGTGTGTGTGTGTCAGCATGTGTGTAAGTGCGTATTCACAGCCGCAGCGACAGCTGCATCTACATCGCACATCCTAGGCGTATGGAGTTCGAAAAAAGTAGGCGAAAATACACTTGTTCGACAAGGCAGATACCCTGTAAGATGGATGTAAGAGCTAGAGACTAGGCCACAAAATAAAGGAGCTATGCAGATGCCCTGCACAGAGTGCTTAAGAAGTGTATTGGTAATATAAGTACTGTAAGCCTGTTATAATAACAAAAAACTCACTTATTGACTGAGTAAATACCATGCAAAAAAGTGAGTGTGGGCATAGATTTGCACGATGAGTATACAAAATTAAGAATTATATAGAGTCTAAAGAACTATAGATTATATTTATAGCTAGTCAAGCATCCTTGTTTATAATGTAAATGTTTATATTCTAATGCATTTTCTTTATTAAAAAATCAATCAAATTAAACAATATATAATTGGTTTCTATAAACGAAAATATCTCTCAGAAAAGATTCAAGCAACCATGTCTAGTCAATATAGACTCTTCACACATCTGTAACATACCGTTCATGCAGTTCAGTTGATCCATTTTAAGATTACTATTTCGTATTGCACTACAGGGTATCGAAAGGATGTTTTGCAAGGCTGACTTCTCTTGAAATCCAAGCAGCTGTCGAGCACTTGGGCATTCAGATTTTCAGCAGCAGTTAATGGACAAGGTGAAAAACAGCTATGAAGCACAGCAGCAGCAGCAGCAGCGGCAGCAGCAGGATGACTTTTGTTAACACACACACACACACACACACACACATACACACATGCACACCGACGCACACACATCTAGTCTGTCTGGCTGTGCGTGCATGTCTAGTCGCGTTCTTAACAATGCAAATGCATTTCAATGCAACCTGCTGGCTTGGCCCGAAATGCAGCTGGCTTTGAGCTCTTGCGCTTTACGTATATCAATCTGCCGCATTCATTTGCATCTCCGACTGCATTTCGACAACAATATGAAAGTGAAGTCGAGTGGAGTGAGCAGTCCCAGCAGCTGCACTTTTACACATCAATCATCGTTCTACGACAGGGCAGCAGAAAATAGATGAAAAATTGGTTGCACTTTCATTAGGGTTTCGATTGAGGGTTTTGATTAAGTAGGCAAGATTTTAGTACGGAATGCAGATATTAATTATTAAAAAAAAAAAATGCGAATATTCTTTTTTTTTTTTAATATTTGGAGTAGAGTTTAAGAGGTTATGATATAGAATTATTTATTTTGTCAGACTTTTTATTATATTTAAAAGTTTTATATTTTGTATATTCGATCTGTTGATAATTTGTTTTGATTTCTGAAACATCACAGCTTTATTATTATTTTTATTTTGAAATTTTTATTTTGAATCTAAGTAATTGATAAGCATTTTTTTGTATATGAAAATTTTATTAAAAATAAATTAATAAAATATCAATTAAATTAAAAATTAAAATAAATATTTAAAAGCTAAGCAATAAATTTATTGTGCTCTACTTCGATTGCTAGTTATATATCACAGTCTTATATTCTCTGCCCCCAGTTTATAGATGAATCAAGACTTTTCAGCCAATTAAGCCGACCTATCAATAACAGTTTTTGATTCACTTTAATCTCTGTTACGGCTTACGCATAATTGAACCACTAAACCACGCCAATTGCGCAGTTCGACCTATTAGCAAATTTACGGCTGTCCATTTGGCTGGCCCATCAACGGGAAAAAATGGGGAAAAAAAAGGAATCATACGGCTGCGAAGGACAGTTAATAACCAGCTGTAAACAACGCTGACATTTTCCATATAAAACGGATGCGAGACCCAAAAATGAAATAGTCTGCGAAATATTGAAAAGCGCGGCGTACAGAAAAAAAATCTGCGTAGCGTTGCTGTTGTTCTTGTTGTTGTTGCCAGTTGCACATCGAGTGCGGCACAGATGTCGCTCAGATTACGAACTTAATTGCCCCAGTGCAGGATATGAAACCGTTTCGCATGCGACAACAAAACGAAAAAATTCCTCGAATGAACACGGAAAATAGGGCTAAAGGACAACAATTTTGCTGCCAGCCGCGAGTAGAATAAAAGAGAGAAAGAAAGAGAGAGCGAGAGAGAGAGAAAGATAGAAACAATAAGCAAAACAAAAAATAGTGAAAAATGTCTGAAGGGAAAATGCAAAAATATTTGTGTTTTTTTCGGATTCCCTCTCGAAAATGCCCAAATGCGATTTTGTTGAGGCCCACGTTGTATGCGAGACGGCGGGCCTTTCGGCGATATTTGCACAAAATCGGCTTTTGAATTTTTTATGCATCGGCGAGCTAAAAGCCTGCTCCAGAATATTATGCCCATTGATATGTGTGTAGATAAATAACTAGACGCATTTTCCATTTGCCCAACATATTTTCCCCCCCTTTCTGCAAATGCATATGGCATGGCCACGAGAAGTACAATTCTCAAATAGCTTCAGGCACTTTTAATCAATAAACGCTTTAAAAAATACTCGAATAATATTTTTCACAAAAACTTTAGTGTGGAAAATATTTATAAAAAAGTTTGGTAAATGTTGGCAGCTTGTTGTAAAACAAATGGTTAAATCACTTGAAATTTAAAAAAATATATATATATATTTTATAAAGGCAAGGGTTTTTATGGAAAATTAAATATATTTGTGTTCAATTTATGAAAATTCGAGAGACAGAAAATATATATATATATATATATGCATGCATGTATATAGCTAAGTAATAATAATATTTTAGTAATGAGAGGTAGTTATTAAATTATACTTATTTTTTTTTAAATGAAAAAAATTACAGATTTCATTTATATGATTTTTTAAATATTAAAAAAAATATAAAACATTTTTTATTTTGATGTAGACAATTTTTCTTATTTTATTATTTATTTTTAATTTTTTTTAACGTGTAAGTGTAATGTAAACCAAATGCCACATTTTTTTATGTACAATTTTTTAAATATTAACAAATAAAAATATTAATATTTGAATATTTTTATATAGAAAATTTGTGTTTTTAATATAACGTTGCTGGGCATATTTATAAATTTTATTTATTATTTATTATACATTTTTACTCATTATCAATTGGCTTCGATGAGAGTTTTAATAACTCTTATCCTTCAGACTATTGCCATAGATTCAAAGCCCACAGATTCAGCTTTGTCAGGCACTCGTCAAAATCCATTGCCCCGTTTGGCTTCAGATAAAAATAGAAAGGCACAAACTCACTTGATATGCAGGGCAATGCCCGCTGGCTCATCAACTATTTACTGGGTATAGGCAAATGTATTGCTTTCAACTCCCACGCACTTCAATTGATTCGTTATGGGCCATGGCTTTTGGGCAAACACAAACGCAATGCGAACGTCAGCCCACAAGTGCTGGTACTTACGTATATTCAATGTGGAAAGGCCTTAGCCGTGTATGCGTTGTAAATCTTTGCAATTTAAATCAACCCAAAACGTTTGTCATTTTGACTAATGGCTTATCAAAGCCCATACGAATAAAATAAAAAAAAAAAACCAAGACGCAAACGAAAACTGGGAAAACAAAGAAAACTCCTTTGGGTTTTGGCTTTGCTGCCTTTACAACTTCAAATGCTTGACAAAATTTATTGTATCGTAAATTTCAAATAACACAGCGAAAACTGTGGAAAACAGAAGAAGAAGACGCGGCAGCAGAAAAAAATATATATAAAATGCGGAGGAGCAAAATAAAACTTTACACAGCTCACAGCTCGTAAATTTGCACGAAAATTTATGCAAAGTTTTGTGAGAAATTCGTGATGTTTTTGGTCCTAAGGTGATTTGCCGTAAGACATGCAAAAATGCTATCCAAGCTGGGGAGAAGGAGCGATAGCCGGGTGGGGGTGGGGTTGGGGGTTGTGTGAAGTCTATAATGAGCGGGACATGCACAAGTGGCCATGGCTATTGCCAGGACTCGAAGTGAAAAGTCTTCGTTTTGTTTGCTGTTGCTTTTCTTTTTTTTTTTATATATTTCTTTTATTTGGTATTTAGAGGTAAAAGGCACATTATAAATTAACAAGCAGCTACATAAATATTTCAACGTGCAGCGACACCAATTCGAACCCAACTCGAAGTCGAGCCGAGAGCCAAAAAGGAAATGAAAACTGTGCGCAATGATGAAGCGTTTAGTGGTGGGCCAAGCTTAAGAACAATAAAAGCCGGAAATGCTTAACAGCAGCCGTTGAGAGACCCACAAAACAACCTAACAATGACAAAGTTTCCGTTCGCTTTTGTTTTGTTTTTTTTTTTTGTTTTGTCTTCTTGTGTTTTTGTTGCTGTGTTTCGTTTTGGGCAACTCTCAAGTTCCAGGAGCTGTCTGCACGCCCACCTTGTTGTGCATTGTGTCAAACTGCCGTACAATAAATGCCAGTAGCAATAACAACAACAACAGCAACAACAGTTGGACTATATAGCGTACGCTAACAATAAGCCGGCAAGCATACATATGAAGGCGTCATTGCCTTGGAAAAATATGAATCGCGTGCACATGGCAAAAGGACGAACAAGAGCAAGAAGATGAAGAACGAGGAGAAGAACAAGAACAAAAGCTCTGGGACAACTAAAAGTTTTGCTTTGCTTGTTATTGTTGGTGCCATTTATACCCAGTCAACGATAAAATGAATAAAAAAGTAGACAAAGCTTACCCTATAAAGTAAACATGCACATAAAGAGCAGTCTACAGCCACATATACATACCACAATATACTAAATACATATATATAATTATTTATGCCTCTTTTTTGTCTGCTAAAGATGCCAACAGCTTAGCAGCTGAAGTATTTCGGTCTGTGGAGCTTGCTATAAATATAAAGAAATTCAAATATAATCAAATAAATAAATATGCCAAACCATTCTATTTGTACATGTATACATTATTTTAATTTTAATTTTAATTTATTTATTTTACTCCTTTTTTAATGTTAATTTAAAAATACTCTTACATAAATGTTCAAATAACAATGTTTAATAATTATGACTTAAAACTAGATTATAAATTATTTAAATTGAAATTAACCATTAATTAATCAAATATGAATAAAATGATTAGATTATTATTATCTCAATTTAATTTGATTTAATTTTAATTTTTAAATATATTTTGATCATATATGAGCGAATTCATTTATTCATATATAAACAAAATTGCGTCTACATAAAATTTTGATATATTTATCGATATATTTATCATTAAATAATTATTCATTTTATTTATCAAGCAATACTATTTATTAAATTGCTCTATAGGGTATGTCCTGCCAAATAACTCAACTTTTATTTCTTGTTGCTTTTTTTCTATTTCTCATTTTCGCTGTGCGTGCTGTTTGTATGCGCGTTGAGTCTTTGGTGTGTGTGTGTGTGAGAGTGTGAGTGTGTCTGTCTGTCTGCTTTGGCTGTGATTTATTTATTTTGTTGTTCGCCGCTTTGTTGTCACTTTATGCTTTTATTGTGCCCGTGCCCGTACCCGTGCTCGTGCCCATGCCCGAAATAGCAAGAAAACAAGCATACGCCGCATGGGCCGCCCATCTGCCCACCTACCATGCAGCCATTCAGCCAGCCCGGCCCGCCTGTTGTTACAATTTGCGTTGCTGCTGCTAAGCAAGAAATCATAAAGTTAAACTTTTCTTATTACCTTTACAGCAGTCGCAGCCGTAGCCGCAACGACTACGGCTATTGGCTCCACTCTCTGTGCGCTCAAGTGCCATTAGAGTTATTAACAATTGGGCCTCATAAATTTGATGAGGCCAGGCGTCCAGGTCAATGGCTTCAATTAATAACTGGCAATGATTGTGTGTGTGTGTGTGTGCCAGAATATGATTGCTATGATATATGAGAAAGGCAGTTGGAAAAGAATATGACAGAGCAGGAGCAGCAGCAGCAGGAGCAGCAGCAGGAGCAGGAGTAGGAGCAGCTGTTGATGCAAATACCCTATAAATGATAGCCAAACGAGAGCAGGAATAAAGTCAAATCATAAGCCGGAAATCGTTAGGTATATCACCTGCTGCTCAGTTACAGCTAAAGGAAACAAATGCCAAGCCCGAAGATGAATCGAAATTGAGGGCAAGTTGCCTCTATCTGTAGCTGTGTGTGTGTGTGTGTGTGTGTGTTTGAGGTTTCCTGCGCATATCCGTTCGATTTGCAGCTCGAAAAAGAAATGTGTGAGGATAAGAACTGTCAGCTGCCAGGCAGGCAAGCAGCCAGCCAGCCACGCAGACAGACAGACAGACAGACAGAGCCTGAGCACACAATAAGCAGGCGTCTTGTTTCCGTTTGCCAATAACATATGCGTCGCTTCAACTGTTATCCTTGTGCATACGCTCATTCATTCATTCGCTTATTCATTCATTCAGTCATTCAATGCGAATGCGAATGCGAATGCTTTTCATTGCGTTCGCCCCGTTCCATTGTTTGTCTCATGTACAGCTCGATTTTTATTTATTTATTTATTTTTAATTATGAACGTAAAATTTTTGTGCACACGAAAAATCACTTTTGTTGACACTGAACTTTTGATTAATGCAGCAACAACACACGCCGGCCAGGGCGGTGTGGGCGTGGCCCCGGTCAACAGTTGCCATTGCTGTTGCCGTTGGCGATAAACAATGCGGCCCCGGCTGCGTGTTCACTCCGTGAATGGGTCCCGGCAACCGCACATAAAATGCCAACTTCATCAGTTGGAATCAGTGTAAGCAAGCGTCACCCACACAAACAATGGACGAACGCACACACACACACACACACACACACACACGCACACAGCTGCAGCATGCAAACGACTTGCACACACACAGAGAGACACCCACACTCACACCCACACACTGATAGATTGGGGCACGTAGCCAGGACTTGCCGCATACGGCTCGCTTACCGCATTGTCCTGTCAGCGTCATTGAGAATGAAATATGAACAGCACAAATGTGAAAAGTGTGGACATCGAACGGCCAGAGGACGTTGTTCATTTGCCGGATTGGTCAACGTGGCTGCTCGCATTGTGTGTGTGTGTGTGTGCCTGCTCGTATGCAGTGCACGGCAAATTGCATGCGGTAGCAAGTTGCATGCAACAGCAGCAGCAGCAGCAGCAGCTACATGGAAATCATTTAAAATGTTGCATCCGAAATGCTGGAAGCCCACTTATTCATTTTTGTTCGTCGTAACCGCAATTTAAACGTTGACAGGCTGTGCGCCACGCCCACAGACATGCCCAGTCAGGCAGTTACACGCACACACACACACGTCCACCCACATAACGGCTGAATTATGGTCGACAATTCCGAGTGGCTGCAAATCAGTTGTAAGCTCGGCCATTTAATTTCTGACTGCCACAGTTCAGAAATGGTTTAATGAGTTTAGACTTTTTGGCACAAAATGACATGAAATTAACTACTCATTTAGAGAGACGGCCCTCTAGCTCCCTCCCGCTCTCTCTTTCTCTATGGCCTACCCAGACTTTACAGCTTGTAGTTGAGGCCTTTGTCACACAGGCCTACACAGAGTAAATGGAACTTTCGAATTTAACGTAATTTTTGGGTTCACTTTGGCAATCAAACTGTGCCGAATGGGTGCAATAAAACTGTTGCCAGACAACAAGCGAACTCATAAAATATGTACATATATGTATGTACATATTATAGAGATCGAGCTTGGTCTGAGCAAGCTTTAAGGGAGTTGCTATAGAAACGTTTGAGTGTAGAGCTCTGGGAGGGTTTTGAGAGGCTTAGAAGAGCTTATAATTAAAGGAGATAGGTACTGAGAGAGGAAATAGAGATAAAGAGCCAATGAGAATTAAGGAGACAATATTCTCCCCATAGAGAGAAATAGAAGAGCAATAGAGAAAGAGGGAGGCAACACAAGGGAGAGCGACACTAGAGAGAACGAGAGAGATAAGGGAGAGAATGGAAGTGAGAAAGTGAAAGTACGCAAGAGCGCTAGAAGGAAGAGAGAGAAGAGGAGAGATCGAAAGAAAAGCCCACCGAAAAAAGAAATAATTAGTGAAACAAACTAATAGAAAGAAAATGAAATGTAATAAGAGAAGGCAAAGAACTGATATAGTTAAAAGAAAAAGTGAAAGGTAGATAGAGAGAAATACTGATCTAAATGGAGTAAATGAGAAAGTGAACTAGAGTAACGATGAGATATCGGAAACAGTCAAATAGCGACTTCAGAAAGGAAATGGCATGTCAACCACTCTTCAGGCAACATTTGGCATAGAAAGAAGCGCAATTTATATATATAAAAGTAAATAACTTCGCTTAAGTATACTTGAATTCATGTAAGTCCCATAAAATCTTTGATTTCCATTTAATAATAACAAACTCAACAGACAAACAAACAGAGTGACCAATGAGGGACTCTACAGGGTATCTCTCATAGCAAGCATTCTCTTGCTCAACTGTCTTTGTACTTGCTTTCAGTTATTCTTTTTTTTTAATGTTTTATTACTTACCGCACGCAAGTTCCACTTCGTTAAGCAAGATAAAAACGGCCAAACGAATATTTTATTGGGGTGCCAAAGGACTTGAGTAACCAGCACGGCAAATAAAGCATAAATTGAACCCGGGGGCCAGTCCAGTTCAGTTCAGTCGCGGGCCCGACAGAAACCGCTGAGTCAAAACGTATTATAAAATGCATAAAGTAAAATACAAATTTAATTATTTGCTTAAAAAAAAAATATATATATATGTATGTATGTATGCAAATAAATTCTTTGCATAACTGCAATTTACATAAATTACCATTTGGCCTTTGATTTAATGTTGATAAAGTAAACTAGAAAACAATTTATAATCAATTGTCAGCCATTTTTTTTGTTCTTGTTGTTTGTTTGTTTGTTGTCCGTTGGTAAAAAACAATATTTTAATTAGCATTGTTTATTTGACTGTTTGTGACAGCAAAAACTTTTATTATAAAAGAAAAAAATCCTTAACAAGCTTTAAATAATTTTTAATATATTATTTATGCTAAATATGCTTTATTAATTCTTATTTAATGTAGCATATTAAAAAAAATTGTGAAAAATAATTAATATTAAATATTAACATAAATTTATTGAATTTACTTTGATACAAATGTTTTTTTTTTCCTCGAGCTAGGTTGAGTTAAGCTAAATATAAATGTGGAATATAATAATTATGTTTGTATGCTTAACATATTTTTTATTTATTATATTCAAAGCATTATTTATAAATTAATTTTCATTGATTTATTTATTTTTTTTTGTCAACTTATAATAATTTAATAAAATGAAATGAAATAAATTTAATTGATATGTATTACTCTAAAGTGTTTATGACGATTTTATTTAAGAGAAATATATATTTAATATTGTTGACTTTCTTTTCATTATTTTTATCAATCTAAAAATCTGAAAGCATGCTTCCAATTCAGCTTCGATTTGATTTATATAATTTGCCCTTTTGTCCCTGTAACTAACTGAAACATTAATGTTTGACAAGGGACTGAAATTGTACATAATTAAGTACGAACAAAAATTGCTGATGGATGGTACAAAACCTGGGCGTATGCATGTGTCTATGTACATGTACATATGTGTGTGTGTTGGGGGCGTGTCAACAGTGCCAAACCGCAGACAAATAGCTCGCACCAGGTAAGAGAGCTAACAGCAAACGGCTAACGGCTGCTCTTGTATGCTCAACTCTGAATGTATGTGGGTGTGTGTGTATGTGCATGAGTGAGTGTAAAAGTGTGTGTGTGTGTGTTGGTTTTGTCCACTCAAAGTTGCTTGTCATTGAACCATGAACTGTGCACGAGCGACAGCAGCAGCAGCAGCAGGAAGCAGACTGTGGGGCGGAGTGAAGGCTAGCAAAAGTTGGGCATGGCTGTGGATGTGAAGTACTCATCAGCAGCTCAACAACTGGAGGGCAGTCGCCGGTCTGAAGTCGCTGCTCATGCAGAGGGACAGCACACAGCCAGCAGAAACAACACGGAAAACCTCACGTGTTTTTTGGACAGCGCGATATTTGCTTATGCAAAGGTACAGACACGCGGGGAGGTTTTTTGGCATGTTTGCGGGAGTGCAGAGAGCGGCAAAAGGGGGAGGCGTGAGCACATTGGCAGCTCGACTCTTACGCTATTTGATTTTCCGACAGCGGTCAGAGTGGGCGGGTTGGGCGGTTGGTAGAGTGAGAGGGAGAGATCGAGGCGAAGGGCATACGACTGCAGGTGCTGTTAAAAATGAGCATGTGGCAAATACTTAAATATTTATATTGAATTTACATGAAACCGTCAGAGCGGAATCAACATCAGCAACATCAGCAGCAACGGCAGCAGCAGCAGCAGCAGCGACAACGTGCATTGGAATTTAATTAAAAAATAGTCGACGCTTTATAGGCACTCTATAGATATATTTATATATGTATATATTGTGTGTGTGTGTGCGGGGGGCGCTAAAGGGCTTTATATGCAGTCTGTGCTGGGCATATGAAATGCGCTGCGGCTGAATGATTAATGCCAATTAAATGGCCATTAATTGAAGACCCTCTGCTTTGATTGATGGCACACACACACAAAAGGGAACAAAAAAGTAATTAAAAACAAAAACTATAGCAACAAAGGGACTGAACGAGAGAGGACGAGAGAAAGGATAGCTGAAGCAAAGAAGCTTCTATTGGTGGCTAATAAATGCTCTTGATGGATTTTGTTAAATTTGTATGAAAGACAATGAACTAGTGCCTGCTGAGCGAAAAAATGTATATCATAGGGTAAAATTATATAAAAAGAATACTCAAAAATATTTCAATATATATCAATTTAAAGTATTTTTTATTGTATTTATTAAAAAAAATTTCATTCAAAAAATAATGTGATAGTAGCATGTCAACTATTTGGATTTCTGTTCTTATCTGTTTATGAATAGAAATTTAATATCATGAACATTTATTTAGTTCAACATGGCAGCAAAGCATATCAAATAATCTACCAAATTTTTAATACATCATTCACTAGAATTTTTGTTTCCTATTAAAATATATAAATATGCACACTAATTTTTAACAACAAAGGCGACTACCCCAAACCCACATCAAATGATTAATGATGCGCAACAGGCTGCCGACAAGCTCATTGCTATTTGGTCCCAGTTAACAAGCCTTTCTTTATCTTTTACCTTTTTTTAGAATCTTAATGAAACTAATGTATGCAAATGTTGTTTGCCAAATAAAAATTAATTAAAATTAAAATTAATGTGTTTATTTATATAAATAAATATGATCTATTTGTGACGTAAATGACTTGAAATTTAAAGTTTGTATAGACTTTAAGCAGCATCTGTCTTATGAACTCAGAAAAAAAGCTGCAAGATTATTTATTTCAAAAAATGTATATATAATTTATTAAAAAATATATAAATAAATTTCAAAAAATATATAAATTAAATAAAATATTTTTAGAAAAATAAATCTATTTTTTATTTAAATATAATTACGTTTAAATACAAGATGTTCATATAAATATATTTTTTTTATGTGTAAAATTTTAATGACTTCAATCTGGCAGAACAATAAAATTATTATTATTATTTGACGGCATCAAAGACATTAATGATTTATATAAAATTCAATATAAATATCATACTAATAATAATAAAAATATATTAATAAATAAATAAATACATATCCATAACAATAAAATATATTAAATAATATTATTTAAAAGTATAATATTATGAATACAAAGAAATTGCTTTGTTTAAGTATCAATAAAGTAAAATATATAAAATAATCACATTATTATATATTCATATGAAAATATTCCACAAGTTTAACCAGATTAAGTGATCGTATGTATATATATGTAAGTAACTGCCTTTAATGCTTTTCTCACACAACTCTCTTCGCCAAGGGTATAAAAACAAACAGAAAGAAGGAAGAGGGAGAGTGATAAAGAGAAAAAAACCAACATCATAGCATCTGCAGTTTTCTGCAGTTTTGGTTTAATTGTCATGCGCTGCTGCGGTTGGCAACATTGTTGCTGTGTGCGTGTGTGTGTGTGTGTGTTGGTTTCTGTGCTCCAGTGTCTCTATCTTTAGTTGAAATCTAAATTATGCTGGCTTAACGCAGACTCGTTCGCCATTATGGCCAATGCAAATACACCCTGGACAAACATACCGAGGCACACGCACACATGCATGCGACGTTATAGGTCCGTTCGGGTAGGTATGGCTATTATTAAAAGCGCATTTATATAATGGACGCCTGAGAGCGTCCAGCAGGAGCAGGAGCAGGATCTGCGAGCTGCGAGCTGCGAGCTGTTGAATTGGTCACGCAGCGCACAGGATATACGCGCTGCAAATGTGGCAAGGAAGCAGCTGCCGCTGCTGACCGCATAACGGGGCGTATGAGTTATCTACATAATTTTCCCTCAGTTTTTATCTTTTATCTGGCAGCCAGTTACGCCAGTTGTTGCTCGCGCTCGCTCAAGCATTTAATGCTGGTTCTTATTGAAATGCAGTTTGCATTAATGTGCCAAAATATGAGCTGAATAGGTGTGCCAGTGAGTGTCTCTGTGTGTGTGTGCCTGCGTGTGGCCTTTTAATCATTATGCACTTGACTGCGTTTGCGCTTTAAATAACGTAACGTAATCAGAAACCTTTTGTTTTGAAATTGGATCGCAGCGCAGCAGCGCTCACAACTGGCGTCATTTATTGGGGGCACACTTCAAACAACTGACACAAGCACACACGCCTCCTGCTGCTGTCAATGTTGGTGCCGCCACGCCGTTTGCTGATACCACAAACCACACACAGGCACACACACACACACACACTCTCTTTCCCTTTCCCTTGCCACTCTCTCTCTCTCTCTCTCTCTCTCACTCTCTCTTCCTCTCGCTGACTAGCTGCTGCTGCCGCCGCCATATGGTCAGCTATTTGGCCACAAGCCTCATGCCGCACCGGCTGGCCACAATTTATGAATATGACACCGCCCGCTGTCAGCATTTGCCGGTCGCCTGCAATTAATTGCAAACTTGGCCAAAATTGATGCTCACTTTAGCGCATTTTTAATGCGCTCGCTAATGCATACTCTAATAGAGCTGCGCAAGTTTCGGGCACCAATTTCACAGGCGACAACTAAGTGAGTGTCTAAACATTGTGAGTACTTATAGTAATTATAGTTGCCTCAATTTAGTACAGTCTCTCAAAATTGCCAACTGATGACTAGAAGCTGTCGACTAAATGTGTTAAAGGAAAGAAATTAAGTACTATGCAATTAATGTGGATTTAATGTAATATATTTGTCTTAATGGGAATTATTTCTTTTAAACAATATTATTAAATATTTTTAAAAAATATTTTAAGCCCATACCAAATATGTTCTAATAACTGGAGTATTTCTAGGAAATAACAAACATTTTTTTGTGACTTCATATTTTTATTAAAAGTAATAAATCCGTTCTGTTTAAATGTTTTACATATTAGCTTCATTGGCATGATTATTTTTCCACAATTAAAGTAAAAAATAAATTATTTTCGTATGAAAGAAAAAGAAAAGTTTACAGACAATGGAATAATTAGGGTAAAAAAAAAGCATTGAAAATAAACAAAATTCATTTTTAATTGTATTTTGTTTTAATTATAAATTTTAATTTTATTTATAGATTTTTTTGAAAGTCCTATCAAAATCGATATGAGATGCAAAACTTAGAGAGTAAATACTCTAAAATAAATAGAAATATTTCAAAATCAGCATGAGCTTAGTTGCTAAACATTTTTTAGAGACTCTACAATAGTGAGCCAAAAATTACTACCAACTATATATATGTACTATAATATATTGTCTAACATAGAGTATTTAGCTTATAATTAAAGTAATATGTGCCACTGCATATCAGAATATACTTCATCATCTCTTGCTCTCTCTTTTCTTCCACCCACTCTCCCTCTCTCATTCCCTCTCAGTTTCAATCTCTCCATTCGACTTAGCTCGTGTTTTTTTCGTTTGTCTGCTGTCTCAGGTGATGGAATGCTGGCTGCAAATTGAATTTCCATTGATGACAATTGATGGCACAACGACCTCAGTGGGGCCAAGCTATTCTTTTGGTAGGCGAGCAGGTGGTGGGTGGCAGACCGGTGTAGGCGTGGTCGAAGGGTAATTGCAGTTTTCAGTTATTGTTTTTGTGTGTCCAAAAGCCGAAGCGACAGTCATTGCATGCAAATGTCAAAGGCACTAAAGCGCTTAACGTAATTTCTGATATGCCATGTGCCAAAGTTCGGTTCCAAGTTGGCCTAAACGGTTTTGCCCAAGTTACAAGCCATTGACAGGCCAAATGGGTTACGTTGAGCCGAGGAAAGTTCTATGCCTGCAGCAGTGTGTGTGTGTGTGTGTGTGTGTGTGTGTGCAGAGGCAGGTAGGATGAGCAGGGGGACGGGCGACACGTGTGCATGCTGTCAATAACAGTTGCACGCAAGGTATCCACTTTATGTGGCCTCGCAACCAGTTGCCTGCCTGTTGGATCAGCTTGGCCAGGCCTGGGCCCAGGCCAGGCCCGTTGCCTGTTGGCTGTTTATGTCGTGATGTCCTTTCTTCGACTGTTTGCAGCTGAACGCACGCGTGCACTAATCCTGTTGCAGCTGCAATCTGCGACTGCTCACAGGATCACAACAGTGTCCTGCCAGCGAGCCAGCTAGCCAGCCAGACCCCAATGCAATACATCAAATTTTGGCAGGCCTGACTGGCTGCAGCGCGATCTTCAGCGAGTGGCAGGTGCAGGTGTCTCTCTCCCCTAGTCGCTGCAGCACGCTGATTGTAGGGGCCATCAAACAGATTGCAAAGCACATTTGCAACATGCTACGTGCCACGTAAGCTGCAATTAAGTTTTGTTAATTTTAATGAAGCTTTGTCGCATCTGCTGTCAGTTGCCTGCTGCTGTTGCTGCTACTCCTGCTGCTCCTGCTGCTGCTGTTACCGTAAACAACAACAGCAACTGGCCATTGGGCAACATTTTGTAGGGATTCTACGTTTTGGATTTCATGCGTTGTCCTCTCTCTCCTGCTTTTTTTCTGTTTTGTATGCGAAAGCAATGCAACAGCTGCCCATTTGTCTTAAGGGTAGTTTTGCTTCTTATGTTTTTAGTATTATTTTCTTTCTTTTTTTTTGCCACGCCTTTTGGCATTAAGTTAACGTTTTTTCTTTAATTAAATTAAACGTATGTCTGGCTAATGGCATATCATTACTTAGATTATCAATAAGTGGCAAAACATTGGCTGTTTAGCTATGTGAATCATTATCATACATATATCAAATATAATTTCAAATTTTAGTTGGCATATACATAAGGTAGAAATAAAAAGAGATAAGAGTGGAGAGAGCTGTTGTTACTAATGCAGCTGCACGATGTTGAAGATTATAAATGTGCTCGAAAGACGAATGCCAGCTCAGCAATGCAAAGCCGAAGTGAAGGAGAGTAAGACTGCGTGAATGGAAGTAATCTCTAATCTCTTTACACGAACCTAGTTATATTAAACCACTGCCGCTCGTAAGCTGCTAATCACAATGAGCATGATTGAAATAAATTATTAACTATTATATTAACTATTGAAATAAAATTAAAGTATAAAATATCATAGGAAATACAAAAAATTAAAAATAATATTTTATATATATATAGACATATATATATATATATATATATATATATATATATATATATATATATATTTTAGATTTTTTTAAATATTATATATTATTAAATATTTCCTAATATATTTATCATACAAAATATATATATTTTTAAATATTTTTGTAAATAACAATAAACAAATATAACAATAAATAACATTAAAAAAAAAAATATATATATATATATATATATAAAACATTTATATAAAGATCAAGATTTGCCATTCATTCATATTATTTGAAAAATTGAATTTTAAATTTAAATATAAACTCATTTTCACATAATAAAAACACAACTTTTTTATCTAAAATCCTAAAGCCCATTATTTGCATAAAATATACCCAAGTTTGAGCAGCTATATTGCTGCCGCCTCGACTAGATTCTGTTTTTGTTTTGATTTGCCATGAACCCTGAAAGTTAATCCTTGGACGCAATCAATTTGTGAAGCACAGCTCTTCAGCTATTTTCACCTGTCTGTGGCCGTGGCAACTAAGTGCTTCCTTCGGCTGCTGCATGAACAATAAAAATTTATACATGTTTAAGTTTTGCATGTGTGTGCGGGCGTGTATGTGTGTGTGCTCTGGCAAATTTTTGTTAACGTTCGCACTTTGGCCACCATTTGGAGCACTGGCAACTGGGGAACTTTGTGCAGCACGCAGCAAAACTTTTATCCAAATGCAGCAAATACCCAAAGCCAAAAGCTAAAGCTAAAGCTGTAGCCGTGGTCGAGTCGGAAGTCCAGGGCCATCAACAGCAAACTGTGTGGAATACGAAGGGGGGGCGGGGTGTTGGGCAGCATAAAATTGCAGCGACTACAAAGTGGTTATTTTGTTTGAAGTAATCCACAAGAAGTCGTTAAAACTGTCGTTGGCTCCTAGATTGATGATGGTTCCACGTGTCCAATGCAGCCAGTCAGCCAGACAGCCAGTGAGCTAGGCAGGCAGCCATTGCTGAGCCTCGCTTTATCCTGCAGCCATGTACCGCTGCTATTTATGATAAAGTGTGTTACCCTGTCGGCGTGTGTGTCTGTGTGTGTGGGTGATGTGCTGAGGTGAAGCTGTGCAGTTGGTTGAATGCACTTGAAAAACTTCACATGAGCTACTGCTATTGCTGCTTCGGCTGCTGCTGATGCTGCTCCTGCTGTAGAATACATTTTGCAGAGCGATTACCAAGCAGCAGCAGCAGGAGCAGCTCCAGTATCAGCATCAACTCTTCACATGCCACACTATACGATCGACTTTAATATCGGTACATGATTTACGTCTCAATGATTTTTCTAGCCCTTTGACATGCAAATACTGCAAATGCTATCCAAGCCGAGTCGAGTGAACAGGATATGAGTATAGTATATGCTTGCCATATAGCCGTCAGTCAGTCATTCGGTCTGTCTGTCAGCTTGTTCGCTTAAAAATGTTTGTAGCTGGAAATGAAGAAAATTCCAGGTTTTACACACGCTGCACTTGTAACGTCGGTTCGCCCTTTGACACCTGATAAGTGTCGTGCTCAAAGCGCTCGACGAACCAAATACCCACAGCTCCAACTTCTTCTGCTGTTACTGCTGCTGCTGCTTCTTCCTCGTCATCTTTCTGTAATCAAATATGCAAACCAAATAACAAACGCAGTTGAAAGCAACTGAAAATAAATTGTAGGCGGTAATCTTAAAGCAGGCGCCATTAACAGCAGCAGCAAAAGCCAATTCCTTTCTTTATTTTCCGGCCCAAAATTCCATACGCATTTTCAATTAACTTTTTGCCCTAAAGCCCCTTTTCTTTATATGGCATGTGGGCGTGCCAACGGAAGAATACTGAAACAAACAAAGAGCAACAAAAAAGCGAGGAAAACAATAACAAAAAGCGTCTAAAACAGCTCAGGTTATTGCCAATAAAAGGTCACCCGAATTTCCTATATGAGCCTAGATGCCTTTTGCCCCCAAGAAAATTAACATAAAAGAGAAGCCAGCGTCGAGCATCGAGCGTGAAACTGTTATGCTCATTGCTTCACATCATATTTAGTGGAGCCAGCAATATGCATAATATTGTGCTTATAATACCCTATGATTTGCTGATGACGATGGGAAATAGTATGAGTGAAGGACTTTGAGTACAGCTGCTGGCTTAAGAAAATCCGATTGATAATATGTTAGAATATCTATAGTAGTTAAGAAATTAAAAATATATTTTGGATATATTTTTAATTATTATATATATATTATCAGCCATATATCTAAAATAAATAATTTATTTAAATATTTTTAATTATTAAAAATAGAGAATCACCACAGTTTCGTATCATTATCAAAAATTTAACTTATATAAAAGATATATTCATTATCTATACCCTAAGCTCACTTAGCTAGAGGGTATATAATATTCGATAAATATAATTATGATTCATATTTGAAGTACATTTTTTATTATGTCTCGTCGCAAATGTGCGGCACGTGACCAGACCGAATGAAATCAATGGCACTCAAAGTTTAGTTGTGAACCTGTCGTGACTGGCGGAGCTTAAGTCTTAATGCTAATTAGCCAGATAAGGGGCCACACTTTCGTCGCAATTGTGTGGCGAAAGCAAAGTAAAGTTGCTTGACCCAAACGACATAAGTACATGTAATTCAGACAAGCCATACACTTAAGTTTGTGGCTTAATTGCCGGCTGCAGCAGGGACGAACGTTGAGCGGGAGCGTGTGCTGTAATGTAAGCAGGCCAATAAGTGGGTGTCAGAGATAAGTCAACAACTTTGGCAATAAGCTCGAAAGTCACTTCAAAATCAAATGCTTGGCAAGCTGATGCAATAAATATTAAATGTTATCTCTAGGGGTTACGTATCGTTTCTGAATTTGCGCTGTGTGTTGATATTGAGGGAGTTCGTTGAAAGTTGATTAAATATCATTCTTTATTATGCAACTAATAGATTCTCTCTTAGTATGACCAAAATCTGGTTGGGGTAAGAGCATTTTTTGTGAAGAATTAATAATGTAATAAATATTGCTACTAAATATTCATTCACATATATTTTAATAAATATTAACTTTCAATTCATTTAGTGCACCTTTGTATACTTAATTTATATACATATATTAATTTTTAAATTTAACATATATACATATAATTTTTTTTCACAAATTTCTTCATGTTATATTCGTTATTTCGAATATTTGTTTAACAGAATGCTAATAAGTTTTAATTAACAGCTACTGTTAGCTACTTTATCCCAAGCTCTCAGCCAGGACTTAAATCAAGCTGAAATACTCACTGCAAGCAGTTCTGCACTGCTTACACTTACTTCACTAACAGCCGAAACCTCAACCGGAAGTTGAACAGCTTGTGTCGTATTTTATAGTCCAGTACACTGCTTTCTGTACCCTACAACAAGCAGTTAACACAACCAAAGCAAATATCACGTATACGCATTCTTAATGCTCATCAAATTGAAATATATTGAGTATACATACATACATATATACATTAGTATTTTTTTATTTGTAAATAAATTCATAGAGGTTCGCTACAAGCTAATCCAATTGTTATCGACATTTGTGAGAGTCAGAAATGTGTCCTCTCGACTCTCGACCGATTTCAATCGAAAATGCCCTCATCGGCTGCTTTGGCAACGAGCGATTTAAGGCCTTCGGTGACCTCGACGCCAACTTCCGTAATTTGATTGGATGGCAGGAAGAAGCCAAATGTGCCCTTATCACGCAGCTCGACAGTGCAGGTGAATGGTATGCCCTTAACCCCGTATGCCCAGTCCTTTGCCGCACCAGACACAACATCTACAGTGAGTGAAGTGTCAGAGGTCAATAGCATTACAATTGGCAGTCAGTGGTCTTTTTTCAACACTTACAGTTCAATAAACCGCTGGCGCCATAAGTGAAAACGGAGCCAAACGCATCTTCAGCGCCATCGGCAAAAGCAGCAGCAATACGCATCATTTGATCATAGTTGGGCGGAAATTCAGTGTTTGTGTGTCCATAGGGCAGCAGGACATACTGGCCGTAGGCATGGAAGGCCAGATAGGCGCGTATATAGCCATCCTCAAAGGAGTTGACAAACTCCTGCAGGGCCACAATTTCACGTTCCGAGTTTGGCTCATCGCCGCCGAACCAATGATCGCAAGGGTCCTCAATACCCCAGCCGGCGCCGCTCCAGTGATAATCGAAATTGCGATTCATATCGATGCCGTAGCAGGGACCCGACGAGTTCGAATAGCCATTGGGGCGACGATTCTTGCGCCACAGGCGCTCCACATCGTGTGTGTAGACAAATCCATCGGGATTCACCATCGGCATCACAATCCAATCAAACTCCTCGGACAGACGCTGCATCTCCTCATCCTCGGAGTTGATTAGCTGATTAAGGAGGTAAGTGACGGTGGCCGACGATATCCATTCCATGGCATGAATATTACCCTCAATGACAATGGCCTTGTTGCCCTCACGCTTGGACAGCTTGACGCTCTTGATGGGCCTGCCCTCGTACGAGTGGCCTATGACGTTGCACTCGAGATAATCGTGCTGGTCGCACTGCTCATCCACCCAGTCGTAGATGACATCCAGCGGATGATAGGTCTCCCAGTCCATGGGCGCCTCCTCATCCACCTCCGACTCGTCCAGCAAACTAAACGAAAAGTTTTTATTTTGCTTTAGTATCTGCTTCATATTTTTAATTAAAGTCTGGCTGGAGTCTGGAGCCTTACGCCTGTAAATCCTCGACGATTATATCGTATGCCACCTGCAAGTCGTGCAGCACCTGCTCAAAGGCGCGCTGAAACAATGGACCCACAATAACATCATAGCTGCGATTGGGTCCTCCAATCTCGTGAAGTATATGAACCTAAGAAATGAGAAACAGAAAAAGCAGAGAAAAAAGAAGTTGTTGATGGTTCGCCTCCCTTGCTTTATCGCATTCCCATACTTGTAGGTGGTGATGAATTTTTTTAAACTCCTCCAGCTGCTCGCTGTCCTCGACAAAAGCTCGATACACTTTGAAGTTATCGTAGCGCACGGCGAATGGCTTCCTGGCGCTGGCCAACGCAGCCAAGGATATCAGGACGAAAACTAGTAGCACTTTCATATTGCCTCTAACTCTCTGCGTCTATCTCTTTCTCTTACTCTTCCACTTCCACTTCCTTTGTTTGTTTTGTGAAACGTTCGAACGCTCACTGTACTATGCGCATTGGCCATGCACTGCCTTTTATATTCGGAGGGAGCACACACTTGGCCCTTGTGTCGATTAGCTTGTGAAGTGCATATTGTCGGAGTGCAGCACCAACGCCATGCGTTATCTAATAAGTTATTGATAGGGCAAACTTTTGATCAATCATCTGGCATTGTTGTGCTCTTCTTTTTCTATTCTTCTTTTTTTTACAGCTTGTGTCTGCTGCACTTTGTTTTCCTTATCTACATATGTGACACTTAACCTACCACAAAGTAGTAGACACACTGTCAACAAAAGGAAGTTACGACTGTGCATGGGTATACGATAATTGTCTCTGTAAACGAACAAATGTTATCATGCAATAGAGGAATGCTCTGCATGGGCCAAAGAGTTGAAATGAGCGAGCTTTTAATTTAGTTTTCTAATCAAATAATTAAATTATTCTTGTAGTAGGCATACTTAAATTTCATTATATAATGTATAATAGACTAGAATTTGCTTAAGATATATATATAGTATTTTAAGTCAACTTAATACAACTTCCGAGGCAGCTACAAGGAAAATATATTTAATTTTATATATGTATCATATATTCCATTCCCATGATTGATCATTTACATAAAATAAATTGTGCAGCTTTTTTTTCCCGAAATATCTCTGTAGGCGAACAAATGTTATCATGCATTATGGGAATGATTTGCATGACGCAAAGAGCGGAAATGAGCGAGTGTTTTAATCTTGATTTCTAATCAAATAGTTAAATTGTTTGCTTAACTAACTCTTACGTTTCTAGTAGCTATACTTAAGGGTCGATTATATACTGATAGAAGACACTAGAGTTTGCTTAAGTTCTGAAAGGCTTAACTTTAAGTAGGCTTCATTTGACTGCTGATGTAATTAGCATAAAGGGCTTTTATCTTAGATTGCACAAACAAGCCATTTTTAATATCTGTTTTGAGAAAATATTTATTCAAGTAAATGCATTTAATGTCACTTCAAATTGAAACACTAATCAATGGCAATTCAACATAATTCACACTAAATTACGGCTGGATTGTCCGCAAGGGCAAAGCAGCCTCATCCCCATATGCTTCTATGGCACTTTTCGCAATGGCTCAGACAAATATTTGTCAACGTAATTGATAAGATATGTTCGTGACTGGCCGTATTATTAGAGCACTGTTCGTTTGGTTTGGGGCCAACCATTTCGATAGTCCAATGTCTGCGCGTGAAGAAGCACTTTTCGAGTGGGCCAAATGCGATTGCACTTGACGCTGGCAAACAGAGAGCGAAAATGCAATGACAAGCACTTGGTAGGGGCATCTGGGTTTGGGTAGATTGAATTCACAAATTTCGATTTTAATTGCCTGCATTCAATTATCATGTTTGGATTATTTAAATATTGATTACAATTTAACTGCTGATGAACATAATGCAATTATGCAGAAAACAAATGCCCAATATTGAGGTCATTCAAAGTTTTTAATTGATTATGCAAATGCATTTAATTAAAGGCTAAACAGCTTTGTCAATATGGATTAGCGTGCATTATAATGCAATGATATAAAGCCAGAAATGCAATTACAAATTAGATTTGGCATTTTCATTGTAAATGGCTAGGGCCGGAAATTCAGAATTGTTGCAGTCAAATCAAATTTATTTTATATATAATTAAACACTTCAAGTTGAAGTGAGTTAAGGTATACTTGATTGATTGCTAACAGCGAATGCTAATAACAGACAGAGAGAGAGAGAGAGAGCTGTTGTTATTAACAGACTGCACTGCTTAACAGCGGCAGAGCGCGCTGCTTGCTTTGCCGGTCTCACGATGAACAGAGAGAGAGAGAGCGAGAGAGCAAACAAAGCAAAGCAAAGCCAAGATGCTTTATGACTTTAATGAGTGATAAATTTTAGAGTAAATATTTTATATGTTGACTTAATGCTAATAAACCCAGCGATAATTGCAAATTGAAAATTGTTGCCAAATTTTATATAGCTCTATACGTAGATTATCCCAGGCAGCCTATAAAAAGCTGCGTTAATTTAACGCTAGACTTTTACGTCTAATTAAGCAGCAGGCTATGATTACAACAATGAGTTTTTCGAGGCATTTGTTAATTAAAAGCAAGCAACAAATATGCCCATGAACCAACCCATCCGCCCACCTGCCCCTACCCAGCCTCAAAAGCACGTGCTAAATAAATACGCCAAGTTGTTAAGTACCGACTGCCTCGCTCCCTCGCATTGACACACACACATGCGTGCCACCCTCGACAAGTGTGTCGTAAATACACACGCGCTTTTCTTTGTCTGCTTTCAGTTTTTCTTTTTCACATAAGGAAATTTTATAGAATGCGTCGACGGCGGCGTCCAAACATGTTCCGTGCTCTCAGTGTTTATTTTCCGGCTCAAAGAAAATGCGCGAATTGATGTGTCGTAAAAAAGCTGTTAATTAGCTTTCAGTGGCCATAAAATGTGGTTTGCTTTCTCTGCGCACTTTTCAATATTGCAATTCCTGCGATTTATATAGCACGCATGCATGTCTGTCTGCCCCTCTGCCTATCTGCCTGCCAGCCTTTGGCAATGCATCAGCATCAGCGCTGCCCAAATTGACTTTCCCGGTTGCTTGAGGTGGCGAGCTGGAGCTAAACGTGTCTCTGCTTCTAGTCAAATAGAATGGATGGGTGGTTGAGTTTGGATTTGTCTGAGATGTTTGCTCTGCCAACGCTCGCTGGGCTGGCCACAAAGGCAAATATTTACAACAGCCACGCTGGCGGCGGAGAGGTGGGTAGGTGGGCGGCGAGTGGGTAAGCCGGGCAACGCGCTGATGCTTCCTGCGGGCTCAACGCAACTTTGCGGCCCTCGTGTGCATAGTTTCTGGGTATATCGGGCATATGCGAAAGTTAAGATCGTATGCACAGGCCGGAGCCGTTCCCAGGGGTGCGACAAACAGCGTGTGTTTTAAGCGCTGCCAGCCAGCCGAACTGGAAACTTCATCAAAAGCGCACGCAGCAAAAACAACAATAACAATAACAACAGCAACTGAGAGCAGCAGCAGCAGCAGCAGCAGGCACAAAAAATAGTTTGTCCTTTGGCACATTTATGAAATGTGCACCAAAATATGCGTGTGAGTATGTGTGTGTGTGTGTGCGTGTGTCAACTCGTGTGTGTTGTCAACACACAATAACTTTCACTTCGGTTGCTCTCTAAGCGGCTTAAAAACTTGCCCGAAACTGTTGAGCTGGCAACAGAGCCAACTGCCAACTGCCAAATATTTGCACAGATAATGAAAGTAATACAATGTGTGTGTGTGTGTGAGTAAGTAAGAGTATGTGTGTGTGTGTGTGTGTGGGTGGTTAGCTCTAACTCTCTCTCTCTCTTTGACTCTCTCTCTTTCTCTCTCTCTCTGTCTCTCTTTGCCAGTTGACAGTTAAGTAATGTGGCATCAGAAGTTAACTGTTTGTTGCCTGCTTTTGATTTTATTGTCAATTCAGTTAGCAGCGGTAATTGACCCTAATGCCTGTCTGTCGTTCGTTTCTTGTCTTTAAATCAATACGACAAATTTCCTTCATTCTTTTTTGGCAGCAAAATTCAATTTACCAACACACACGCTTACACACACTTCGTGTGCCTCTTTCCCGCCCACGCCTCCTCTCTCTCTCTCTGTTCCCCTCGTCACATAGCGTAAAATGTCAAAAAAGCACGTTTCAGTGTTTTGGGATTTTGTTTTTGCATGTCATGTGCCGCCAACTTTGAACTCTGCACAATGCTCTCCTGTTTTACTTTTCTCTCTTTTTTGTATATTATTTTGTATTTTTCGTATTCTTGTTGACTGTCGCTGTTTAAGTAGTAGTCACAGCAGCAGCAGTAGAAGCAGCACCAACTACGTGACTATCATCAAACATTTACTTTTTGCAATAAATGTCAGTGGAGTTGGGCGAATAAACGTAATAACCATAACAATAAAATGAATGAGGCCAGGTTTCCCTCTCTGTCTCTCTCTCTATCTCTCTCTATTTCTCTTTACATTTCTGCATCTCTCAAACTCTCCTTTTGTGCTTGCCCCTCTGCAGTTTGAGTCATAAAAAAGTTATGCCATTTCTATTTATTAAGGCCTAATGATATTACCTAACTATGACACTTCAGCATCAGATTAATCTGACGCACAAACAAACATAATCAAATTTGTTGCGCCAGCTGAAAGTGAGCTGAGTCCTTTTTCTCTATTTTAGCATGATCTACAGGCAGATGCAAAGAATATTATAAAGTAAAACAAGTCGAAGAACCTAAGCCTAAATATTTATAAATATTATTATTTATATATGTACATATATTTTTACTATCAATGATATTTATCATCGTAATAATTGTTTATATTTATTTATTTGTTTATATATATTTTTCTTTCTTATATTACTGTTACGCCGACTTAAGGCTGCAGTCCATAAAATCTCTCTGGGCAAATGACTTCATCTCTATTATTCAGCTATTTTCTATCATATAATTCATTATTTACTAAATTAAAAAATTCACAAAATTAATCCTTCAATAAATTTTTCTCTTGCATTGCCATTTTACTTTGCTTTTTTCCGCTCGGTTAACTCACGCTTCGATAATTGAAAGACATTTACGAAAAGCTTTTTGTGTCTATAACAAACAGCTAAGGCTTAGCAAATATAGTTTGGCATTTGTTAACTTATGATATATCAAAAGTTCATCAAATACAATTCTACGTCAATTCTAACAGCTTAACTAGGATCCTCAGACCTTGAGCATTTCATGGCCATTACGCTCTTGTGCATATGCATGTAAATACTTTTTCTTCAGCTGTTGTCATTCAACCATAAGCTGTTCAACATTATCGAATTGAATTTTATCAATTTGTAGTTCTATGCCAGACATACACCCACACACACAGACACATCACACACACACACACACGCAGACAGTTGTAAAGTGCTTTCACACAGGCGCTACATCGATTTGAATGGCGTGAATGCGTAGCGTGCATAACACAGTCTTGTGGCCTTTACAAAACGCTCACATACACAGCCGCCGCAATGGCCGCGCCCCTTTCGCCACCGCCCCCGTCCCCGCTCTACTCTAGATCACCTAGCTTTATGCATTCTGAATTCAGCATTGTTTCAGTGCAATCGTCTGTGCCTAATCTGCAGCTATTTGCTCTGCCATTTGGCTATCTGCTCTGGCCGTGGCTCTAGATGTGAATGTGGTTGTATTACTCTCTCTCTCTCTCTCGCTCTCACTCTCACTCTGTCTGGCTGGTGCTGGGCCCATAAATTAGGCGGCTTCACAGCCATGGCTAAGTGCTTTTGAGCTGCTCCTGTGACTAGTATGTTGGCTGCTGCGACTCCTGCTGCTGCTGCTGCTGCTGCTGCTGCTGCTGCTGCTGCTTGTCTCCATTTCGAAGTTCTGTGCTCCTGTTTTTGGCCATTGTGCCGGGCAAGATTTATGCTCGGGCACACTTCGCACTTTCTCACATGCAGCACATGAAGTCAGTTTTTAAAATGCCAAACCACGTGCGCCCGGTTGTGTGCAATTTCTATTCATTTCGATTCATTCCATTGGCAATGCTGCTTTGAATTTATATATTGAAATTAAAGAATGCCCATAAAAATTGCCATCAATGGAATTTTATGGCTTTATGTATTTATGTATATGCATCTATCTACATATATTGTTTAGTTGGCTTTTGATTGAAATTCTGTAAAATTTGTGATTTCAAATTCAATTGTATTTTTATTTTTTTCTCATCTCTTTCAATTTAAGCAAAACTAAATATTTGTACAACAATTTGGATAAAGCTTGTTTAAATTTCATGCATATTTTATGCATTTGTATTGTGGGCATTGTTGTAGCTTTCTGGCCAGCAATTAGTCGAATAAAGGCAGCCGAATGTATTTGAATCTTTGTTCAGTCTATTGAATAACCTAAAACTCAATTATCACATATTCAGTAAAAGTGAGCTTCACCTGCTGAAACTAATTTCAGCAGCAAAGAGCTAGAGAGAGAGAGAGAGAGAGAGAGAGAGAGAGAGAGAGAGAGAGAGGGAGGAGAATGAGAGTTGGCCATGTTTTTTGCCTGCTTTTGGGTTTACGTTTGGCAAATGTTAATTAAAAAGACCAGATGTCCCTCCCTCTCTCTCTCTCTCTCTCTCTCTCGCTCTTACTCCATCTCTCTCTCTGTGTTTCGCCTTTTCTGCTTGACATTATGGCCCATATTCTATTATTTTGCTAGCCCGAGCGTTGCCCGTTTTAGATAACTAAGTTGGAAATAGAACTGGCTGGGCCAGTGTCCGGCTTATGGCGCTTAAACAGGCCGACCTCTCGCTCTCTCTCTCTCTCTCTCTTTCCGTCTGTCTGCCTTGTGCAGCCAAACAGCCATCAGCAATCAAAAAGCCAGCACATAGCGCATATAGTTCATATTTCTGAAAATTACCCACATGCCATACAAACCGCCGGCAAAGAGTCTGTCGTCAGGGCAGCAGCAGCAGCAGCAGCAGCAGCAGGAGCAGCAGCAGCAGCAGGAGCAGCAGCAGCAGCAGGAGCAGCAGCAGCATCAGCAGCCAGGCAAGCCAAGAAAAGAAAACCTACAAAAAAGAAGAAACTGAAAGAACAAAAAATCATAAATAAAGTCATAAGTATGTATGAGACGTTAAAATACCCTGTGCAGAAATATATGATTGAGTTATCTTAAATTCCTTTCAATTTGGGAATTCAGATATTTGTACCCATATAAAATCCTTTTAACAATATATATCTATTAAAAATTTATAGCTACTGCTAAGACAGAATTACCTTATTATGACTTCAGATTTTAAATAATATTTATTATATATATACACTTATTTATCGTAAATATATATTTTTTTCTAAATAAATTTATTTTATATGTGTGCTAATGTGATATATAATTTTTAATATTTATTAATTATAATTTTTATATATTTTTTAATTTTAGAAATGTTTGCATTTTAAAATATTTTCATTATATATGCATACATACATTCTTGTATAAATATTTGTAAAATATTACATATATTACAAAATTTTTCATATATTTTCCATAACATGTATTTTATGCTTACTCTATATTTTAAATATTAAAAAATATATATAAACATATTTAATAATATATTAGTTTATTTTACAAATATATTTCTATTTATTTCATATATTTATTATATATATATTTTATTCTATATATTCAGAAAATATTATTTTCTTAGTTTTCCCTTTCGTACCATCTAAATATTCTCTGTTGCTAAATAATTCCTTTGCATATGTTTGTGTGTTAGCATATGCTCGCTTTGCATTTCACTTCTCTAGCACAAAGACTCTCAGACCGTAATATTGTATAAATAATTCTCAGCTTGCTTTAAGCTGGACTATCCTCTCGAGCGTCTTAGCTCTTAAGTGAGAGTGTAAGCACACTCGCCGCTACAATTCAATGCCTGAAGTGTGTGTGTAAATGCTCTGTTTAGAGAACAGAAAACTGAGATAATTTAAAGTGAGTTTTTTTTTTTTTTTATGGCAGCTCTGAAATTTGTAATTCGTGTTGTATTAGCGAACTGAGAGTCTTTTGTTATGTCTGGCTTTTATCAGTTGATAATTTAGATTGTTTGTTCGTTGGCTGCGATTTGGCTTGCCAGACAGTGTTTGAGAAATTAAAGGAAATTAGTAAATTCATATATATATAAGATAGAGCAAATGTTACATGAACGTAGTTCTATAAGGAAACTTTTATGTGCTTTTTAGTAATTTATTAAGGACAAGCTATATTCTTTTGTCTTTAACCTGAAAGTAATTTAAAAAGTTGACAACATGGTGCTTATTAAAAAACTTGAATGCAAAATAATTTCCTTCTGTGTCTAAAATGCTCTAATTGATGAATTTTAATTTAGTTGGTATATAAAGTAGTTGGAGCTACGGCAAGGGCATAATTGCGAGCATTCACAGACAGGGTATAACAAACTACAAGCCAAAGTTCCATATTTTCTTTTACTACCTTTTTTTTTATCATTTTTGTTCTCAATTGCTGTGCACCTGCATACACACACACACACACACACACACACATACACGCCCACTTTTAATTACACTGCACATTTACACTTCAAGTGCAGGGTAGCCCAACTCTTGTACGCGTGTGAGTGTGTGTGGTTGGGGGCGTGGCAGGCTATAACATTCATGCCACGTTGCACAAACACAAAAAACCGCAGACAAGGCAAAGAGTGCAAAACATGTCGCATCCTTGCGCCTCACAGCCTTGGGCAGTCGCTGCGAATATTTTTTGAAATTGGTAATTTTCAAATTTTTTAGATGCCATAGTTGATGGGGCCTTAAGGCCAAAGCAACTGTTGCCGGAAGTATTTAAAAAAAAAAAATAGAGAGAGACAGGGAGTCAGAGAGAGCGAGTGAGCATAAAGTTGAGTAAGGTAGGTAAAGAAGCAATTTGTTTGGCCAGGCGACTTAATGCTCGCACCTGTGACTCGCTTTAAATTCATTTTATTTTATTTTCCACTTTTTATTTTTCTCTGCTTTTTATTTATTTTTTTAAATTTGTGTCCGGCTGCACGCAATTTTTCTTAATATTCAACGCTTTATTTTGATGAGCCTTCATTTATTTTCATTGCCCTGCCGAGAGCTGGCGTCTGCGCTCGCTTGCGTATTATTTAAATGAATTAAAGTCAACCAATTTGAATTTGAGTTCAGAATTTAGCAGATGCTAAACTTAACTTAATTTCATGCATCTTCTCTTCTTTTTTCTCTCTCTTTTTTGTGGCATTAATTAATTGCTGTTGGCTGGCCGAAGAACAAGAAAAAAAAAACACGCACACACACACAATAGCAGCTGCTGTTAGCTTAACAAGTACTTGACAGGCCGCTACAAACTCCAAGGTAAACATCGGGGCGGCTGTGCTGTGATGTGTGTGTGTCTTTGTAGGCGTGGCAGCACACACACACGCACAAATCGGTGTTTGCTTCGATTCGCATGAACTCAAGTGTTTGCCATAGAAACCACAGGAAATAACATGCCAGCTCAACAGAGCATTTAATCGAATATCACGCATACGCCACGTTAACCAATTAAATATCAAATATTTTGCACTCGTTTCCATTTGGTCAGCAAAAACTCAATATTTAATTATGATTTACGCGCTCAATAAAAAGCAACCGCAAATGTTTGCTGTTTGTGCTTTTTCAACAACAAACTGAATTATAAATAAGCTTTATGCATTTAACAAATTATATATAAAAAAAAATATACATATATATAAACCAAACATGGAAAACAAATATGTTTTGCTAATATTTGCGGCTTCTCTTTTTTTCTGTCTGCGATTTTTTAGCATATTTTGCTCGCTCGCCAATTTGACATTCAATGTAAAGCCATCGCCGCTTCAGAGTCGAGTGGCAGATGCCACACACACAAACACACAGCCACAATGCATAGCACTGATTACAATGCACGAACGATAAACAAACTTGACTTGACTCCGGCACGCTCGATGTGCGTGCAACAATAACTTTATGCAACAAAGGCAGGAAGGGGCCGGGGCCGGGGCCGGGGCAAAAGAAAAGTTGAGAAAAACATGTTATAAATGCGGCAAGTGAAGTGTGATAGACTGACAAATATATTATTGTCCATGGATTTATTGTGCTCGAGTGTACCCTGTAAATAAGTAAATGAAATCAAATAAACTGACATTGTATGAGAGGGAAACATGAACCGAAATGGAAAACAGCAGAAGCAAAAAAGAAAATGTTTATTGTACTTGTAAAATAAATAAAATAATACAGGTAAAGAATCTTAAATTATAAAATATAAAATATAGAAATATAAACAGTATATTAATAAAAAAAAGATATAGATAAATATAAATAATATATATGTATATATAAAAAAATTATTTAAAATATTTTGGTTGGTTTATAAATTTATTTTTTATTATATTCATGATTATTATTATTGTTATTTTTATTTATTTATGTATTTTTTTTTAAATAATTAAATAAAAAAAAATTGGCAGAAAGTCTTTAAAAAAATGTTTATAATATAAAATATTTATATTATATATAGTGGCAAAAATCAGCAACTAAATTTGATTAAAATACTTAAATATTTATGAAGTCGTATTTATTTCAAATTTAATATTTATATTTTTTTTATTTTTTAAATATATTAATGGCAATGAAAAACTGGTTTATTTGCATTAATTATTTATTTATGTTTAATAAAAAATTGCAATTAAAATTGCTGACATTGTGAGTAAATGGTCAAAGAGCTGTCAATATTCACAAACATTAGGTAATCAAAAAAAGGAAAACCTTTTGATTAAGCATTACCCAACAAGCAGCAAGCATACCCTACGCTTGCGTAAGGGAAGCGAAACATAAAAGGAGAAAAGCGCACAGACAAACAAACCAAAAAATAAGCAGAGAAAAACAACTTCATCTTGAAAGTGTGCTCTGGTAGCTAGTCAACCTTTAGCTTTTGGCTTGGCATCACTGATGCATTAGTAAATTGAAAGCAAAGTACGTACCCATTATGTAGACGATGAGAGCGGCAACAATTTGTATGCGTGCAGTCAAGATACTAACATAATACGCATAACTGTAGCGCTGACTGTGTGTGTGCGTGTGTGTGTGCCTGCGTGTGTGTATGTGTGTTTGTGTGTGTGTAGCTAGACAAGAAGTCAAGTACAAAATGTATTGCAGATGCTTTTCAGCTCGGAGTCGCCATTCAATCAAATCAAGCACACAACTGCTGAATGCCACTTGAACTTTGTCATTTACCTGAGAAAATCACCAGGGCTTAATGATGTGCGCATTGACCGCATTTTACATTCATATAGAAATATATACATACATATATATGTGTATGTGGGGGGTCACTTTATAAAGCTGAGAATCTGAACATATGCTTTGTGCACTTTTGGCCTGAATGAATTGCCAATCAGCTGACAGCTGTCCGATAGAAAATTTCCTTAAAAATTAACATAACGAGCGCTATTTTTTTTTTATTGAATGTAACTTTTTTTGAGCGAGCAAAGTTGGCAACTTTCTTGGCCATATTTAATCAAGTGTGCATAATGTGCTTTGCCCTGTGCTCCAAACTGTCAAATTTAACACTTTGCTCTTAAAAACGAATGCTAATAAAATTAAAGAAAAAAAACACCAATTTTTAACGAAACGAAGGAAAAGTACAAAAGGGCAAGCAAAATTAATCAAGCGCGTAAAAAAGCGTTGGCCAAGAATTTTTGCAGCGTCATTTTTTTGCCAAGTCTCCCATATTTATATATGTATGTATGCATGTATATATGTATGTATATTTGTCTATCCACAAGGCACTCTAAGTATAGCATTTTCATTCTCATTTTCATTTTCATTTTCATTGCCATTTGCTCTGAAAATTGTTTGCTTCTTACTGACAATTAGGCGCACGAGTCAGCAGAAAGCGTATGGCAAAAAGCAAATGCCTGGCGCTAGGGAGCTCCGCATTAAGACTGAAAACTAAATGGAAATTGAAAAAAAAAAAAACGAAAAAGAGGAGAAAAACGCATTGCCTTTGCCTGCTTCGCGTGCTGAGCATAAAGCAAATTGGATATTTACAAGGCTTACAAATGTACATACTATAAGGTCGGGGGGCTTTTAATAGAAATTCCGATATGGCGAAAGGATTCTAATGCGCATAAAACAAAAGAATAAAAAGAAAAAGACGAAAATGAAGCGAAATCGAAGAGCCGAAAAAGAACAAAGCAAATGGCAACAAGTTGATGCCTGATGTTCAATTACGTACGAAACTGTTCAGTTTGAGGTCATTTCGTAGTTGGTAAATGAAATTGTCAAGCATAAAATAAGCCTGAAAGTGAGACAAAAGGGTCGCCACAGACAGAGAGAGAGAGAGTGTGAGAGAGAGAGGAACGAGCAGCGCCAGAACAAAGCTGGGAGTGTGGGTGTCGCTGGATAGGAAGTTCTTTCAGTTATTTTGGCAGCTCTGCTGCCTGCTGGCAAAGAAAAACAATAAACCCAATGTTATGGCCACTGACAGCTGATGTTCGCTCGGGCCGTATACAAACTACGCGCTGGCATTCAGTTGGAAACCCCAATTCATAAGCTCTGACATGGCAATCTTAATATTAAAGTGCGTGTGATAAACGGGCAAATTGTGAAAATAACCCAATGACGCTGGCTGCCTGCCACATTACCCCAGAGAGCTTTTAATTAAATGCTTCAAGTGAGATTAAATGTACTAGTTTATAAAAGCATATCAAATTATTATTAGAATGGGAAATGAGCAGGAAGCTCTTGGGTGCAGGAAACCTCCCGTCGTAACAGGAGATTAAACTAACAATATGTGCGGCATTTGAAGACTTTACTTTCTTTGCTGAGCTCAAATTACTATGGCCTCGCTGGTAAATATTTGCTTTCTAAAGTATATTTTGTAGTTCAGCTTGAATACTTAAGGTATTATTAAAGGCTTTATCTCTACATATTTCTATTTTTTGTGTTCTAGTAGGATATTAAGCTTGGCTGTTAACAATAGAAAATTATAAATTAAATAGAAAAAAAAAAAAAAAACATTTTTTTTTAAGTAAACTAAAGAAATCAAATCTTTTCAAAATAAATAAGATCTACAAAAAATCAATTCCCTTTTAAGATTAGCAAGTATGTAAGATCCTATGTAAAACTCCTTAAAGCTTTATGATAATATCCTTAATGGCATTTTCATGGCTTTGTTCACTATCATCCCTATACCTAAACCTGTTCAATAGAAGTTTTTTTCAAAATTAAGTAAGCTTCAAGTAAACATTAAAGAAGATTTCATTTTATATAAAATCCTAAGCCATAAATGTTTTATTATATCCTGGGCAAGCTTAGGTTTCCATGAATTTGTAAAGTAAAAGCCGACAGCTTTAAAAGGTTCGCCAAGCTTTAAGTACTTTCACAAGATTTAAGTGCTCTGCTTATGATTCAGCTGTCAACGCGAAAGTTTTTTTTTTATTGCTGCGTACATAATCAGCTTATTCATTTCATTATTGTACACTTTGAGCCGGTGTCATTGAACTATTTGGACTTTGGCGTAAGAATTAAAATGGCAGAGTGTGCAGATAAACGATGAAAATGTTTACAATGTTTCAGGCAATCAAGTTGAAAATGAAGTGCCTGAAATTTAACATAATTTGCAACGCGATTTTACAGCAATTTGTGCTGATGTTGATGGAAGGCTCAAGCCAAAGCCAAAGCCAACGTCGAAGCCACAGCCACAGCCAGAGCCAGAGACAGAGCCACAGCCAGACCCGCAGCCAGAGGCAAAGCTAACGCCGCATGACCACAAAACTTACAACAAGAAACTTATAATAAAAATGTAAAAATAAATCTTTTTGGCTTTGGCCCTTCCTTTTCTTTATTTTATATTATGTTATTTTATTTGTACTTCTCTCTCGCTCACACACTCTCTCTGTCTCTTTCGCTCATTTTTTTTTTCTCTTGTGTCGTGCTGCAGTGAAGTTTCAATTTCTCGCCCTACGTTGACCCGCCGGCCCCGCCACCTGTCTGTTTTTGCGGGTTATAAAGCAGCTCAGATTTATGCTTTAGCTGAATGTGTGTGTGTGTGCGTGTGCGTGTGCATCGGGCACTGTTTCTATTGTGTCGTCTTGGATATGAACAACCCTCTTATATTTTATGCGCATAATGGCCAACTACAGCGGCAATAGCAACAACTAACCGTAGAGCACTCATAAAAAGGCAAAGCAAAATTTTGTTGCCCTGTGAGTGGTTTTCGGGTGGCTTAGAATGCTGGGTGGTGCTGCCTGCTCGCCTACTCGTCTGTTCGTCTGCCTGCCAGCGCCTGGCTGACACATCAAAACCGACGTCTGTGCCATGCCTGAGGCTGTTTTTGTTATTTTCATGTTATTTACACAAAATTGCGCCTCGGGTCACTCTCGGTGGCTGTCATTGAAGGTGTTAAAGTTCAAATTGTAGCGTTTTATGAGGGCGGCACTCTGCCTCGCCCCTCTCCGCATCACTCTTTGTCTGCGTGTGTGTGTGTGTGTGTTGGTGATAGTGTGTGAGGATTTGCCATGATTACTAAAAACATAAAATAAGTAAATAAAGTAAAAATTGGAACCCCAGCAAGTGCAGACTTTTACTTTTTCAGCTCAATGCAAATAGTGTTTCGTGTGCAAAATGTATGCAGCTGACGGCAGGTTTTTCGATAATCCACACACAGGAACTGAAAACATATTACGCATGCTTTATTAAATTGCAAGCTCTTAGAGAGAGAGAGAGAGAGAGTATATGAAAAAGAGGAAATAAAAAACTCAAATCAATGTAGACGATTTGAAGCCAGGGCAATAAATTCACCAAACTAACACAGAAGCTGAGCAAATAGTGAAGCGGGGAGGCCAGGTACACACGCTGGAATACACCCACATACACACACACATCTATAGATTTTTGTGCTGCTGGTGGGTTCTTGGATTTATGAAATATATATGTTACAAATTCAACATTCTCAAACTACCAAAAGGCATTTTTTTCACTTGAAAATACCACGTAGTCTGCAAAGGATTAAAACGTCTTTGGCAGCTCGACTAGCAGTTTAACAACACATGGATTTGTATTCGAGTATTATTTTACATTGTAGCTCTGCAGCGGCACTAAAGGAAATCTCCTATACATATAAGCTAGGCAAGGGAGAAGAGATTATCCATATTGAAGCAAAAAGTTCTTCTTTCTGCTGTCTGCTTCTGTAATTTCCTTTATAAATGCGCCTCGAGTATGTCGCAAATCACTTATAGCCTACCTCAACATCTGCATATGCTAGGCAAAATAATAAATGAATTTATTTTCTCATACTAACAGTCAATATATATTCCCTCACATATTCCATTGTCTTTGAGCATCAATTATATTTATTAATTCGCCATCTCTCAGACAATTCATGCAAAGGCAATGAGTAATCCATCAACGACATATAAACGAGAGTAAAATATTGCATATGTCTATTAATTATGTTTGTATAAAGCAGGGAAAGAGAAATGAAGCAAAGTCGGTAATTAGTTCATTTAAAATTCAAGCTATTGACAGGGTAGCGCGCTATCAATCATTGAAATCTATATGTATTTTACTTTTATCAACTTCATAAGAAAAAAAAATATATATGTATAAAGCATAAATATCAATCAAAATTTTGTATTTGCTACATATATTCATATTTATATATATATATATATATATATATGTATATTTATACATATATCTCCCATTTAATTACACATATTGCAAACAAATTTTTTAACTGCACTTTGGCAACGTTTATTAAAGGCCAATTAACGTGTCCGGTCATGAAGCTAATTGAATTTGCACACATGAGCGCATACACTTATCCATGCATATTTATATTTATAACACGTTGCCAGACCGCGCTGTCTGCTGTAATATATACACATACACATACATATACATATGTCATACAAAGAAAGGAGGAAACGAAGGGTTAAGCTTCAGCATATTATTCAATTATCGTTAAAGAGTTTTTCGCCAAGAGTTTCTGTTTGCCCAACTAGTGAAACTCTCGTAACTCTCTAACTGCCGCCGGTTGGCGAAGTTTTTGCTGCTCAAATTTGTAGCAGCTCATGTTTTTTGGGGGCTGTGGGCGGGGTCCGGACGGTTATTCGACTCTATATAGTGAAAATATACAATATTCACGTTACGAGCTTAAAGCATCTAGTTCATACACATGTTTTAGACTGTTTTTCCATGGAAACTAGACAATATGTAGGAATACCCTGTAAATAAGTGGGAATGAAAGGATGTGATGGGAAATAAATGTTGATAAATTATACTTAATTAAACATATATTTGTATGTATAAAAACAAACAAAAAAATAAATTAAAAATTTTAATAACAGAAATAACTAAAAAATAAATTAAATAATTATAAATATTTTTTGTATTATTTTATAAATTTATTTAATATATTTTTAAGACTTTAAATTATATAATAAAAGTAATTTAAATATTTTACTTCTTAAATTCCCCCAAAAAATTATATTTAATTGCCCAGCAAAATAATATAATAAATACATATATAATATATAAAATAATAAATTAATTAAATTAAATTCAATGCACTCATCACATATATAAATATTAGTGTTTTATTATCCTGCCTCTTCTACAAGGTATTTTTTAGTCATTATACGTCTCTCAGAGCTTTCTGCTTTGGCCTATCAATATGTATTTACTTTCAATTTTGGACTAAAAAATCATTTATTACCAGCAACAGCAATGACTAAAACAGACGGCACACAGCCAAACACATACGAGCAAGTGTACAAGTATACATGTATAAATAATATATGTGTGTGTGTATATATATGGCAGTAGAAGACGCAGAGAGCCACGAGAGCACCCACGCAGGCATTGGCCCCTTATCACTTACGCAGCATTCGTGTACAATTTTCATTTGCAATGGAAAGAGACTCGGCTAGAGCGAGAGCGAAAGATAGGGCCCCTCTGTGCGTGTGTGTCTGTGTGTGTGTGTGCTAACCAATACTTGTATACAAGAAATGAAACAGCGGCGCAAACAATGTAAACAAGCCGGGGCAAAAAACCAGGCGACTGCAAACAAGCCCAAGACGCAGAAAAGCGAAGAAATTTTCTTGTTAACAAATTGCAAAACATTTGCTTTTGAAGACAAATTACTCGGTGGCGAAACAAATTGCTTTGCAGCTGCTGTCCCTGTCGCTGTAGCTGTTGCTGCTGCTTTTCAGAAGCATTTAGGCCACATTTAAATTTCCTTTTTTTTTTTTTTGTATCCTATATACACATAAATATATATATATATATTGATGAACTTGAGCTTGTGTAGGCAGACAATGCAAACGCCATTGGCTAATCGCACAATTTAAATTTAATATACTGCACTTTCACACACACACACAGACACACATCAGCGCCTAATTGGCTGGTCGAGTAAATGAAAGTGGAGATAGCATCTAATGATGTCGCGGTAAATGGATTAAATGCGCTCACAAACTCAGCATAAGCTGATCAAATTCTGCGCTCCGACTAATGAGATTGCAATCAGAAGCTGCCATAAATGCTCGACGCCTGAGCCATTGAGTATTGTGTGGCCCTCGATGGCTGACAGCGTTTGGCTTTCAGTTTTCAGCTGGCTGCCAAACTAAAAGGGAATTTCTCTCTCTCACTCTCACTCACTCTCCCCCTTCTATGCCCTTGGCAAACTTTGGCTGCATTTGTTTATGGTAATCATGTTGTTGCAGGCCAAGCGAGTTAATTGCATTTGCTGTACGGGGCGTATGAGTGATTCCACATAGCCACAAAATGCTGGCCAATTGCAGCAGCAGCAGCAGCAACAGCAACAGCAACAGCAACAGCAGCAACAGTAGCAACAGCAACAGCTTCCAATTTATTTGTTAATTTCGCATCAAAATCGAGTAATTATTTTTTGTTTCAATGGCTTTGCCACCTGCCACCTGCCACCTCTAGCATATCCCCTTTCCAATCGCTTCATCCACTGCACTGTTTGCACATTGCATAACCGCATTGACTACAGTTTGCGGTGGCAAACTAAGCGTTGCCTTGACGACGCACCGAACTCAGCCGCACTAAGTGGTTACGGCCACGCACCACTGCACCACTGCACTGCTGCACCAGGGCCAAATGTCAACAGCCAAATGGCAATAAAGCGTTGCTCTATTGCGAATTCCAGTTTCAAATTTCGCACTTTCCGAAAATGGTTTTGCTGCTGCTGCTGATTGTGGTGCGAAATGGAGAGAGTGTAAAATAATTAAAGTCATAAATATGGTATATGAAATGTGAATATATTTGAATGCTGACTAGAAAAATAGATAAAGATTTATCTATCTAGATGCATTCGCAGTGACTAACTAACTAATCGAGTTGTATAAATACATATACAGTTAGTTTAGATGAAGATTTATTGAGATTCTATTTCAATGAGTTTTGTGTTTCATGTGACTATGAATAATGCAAATATTATGGTAATATGAGAAAATATTATTTATTATATATCAGATATAAATTGAGATACATTTCTTAATACATAAATTACATTTGTATGCATATACAAGTTACCAAGCGAATATGAATAAATGTAAATAATATGGAAATGGATATATTTGAAAGTATAATAAATATATAATATTCACATTGAAATATATTTGCCTATACACATATACAATCATTTAAAAGATACACACATATATAAATGCATATTTACACAGAAAAAAAAAAAAATATATTTTATAGATTGAAATATCTTTATAGATATATTAGGTTATTTCAGCAGCTGTCTTAAAAAAAGAAATAAATAAATACAAATATGTATGAATAAATGTAACATACAATTATTTGCATGTGTGAATGTATATTTTACATTTATCAATATATTTTTATTTGTTTGTTTGTTATTTTTTTTTTTTTTTTTTTTAATATTAATGTATAATATTTCTCACAGTTCTGCAAATCAAAGAATTTTAAATTTTTAGCAAAGTGTTATTTAAATTGATAAAGTATAAATATTAATAATATGAATATGTAAATATAAATACAAAAAATTGTTTTTAAAATATAATATACATACATATACATATATAAATTTTTGAAATCACCTTAAACTCTCTTTTGTGTATGTTGTGTATTTATATATATATTTTTCAGCAGATCTATGTGAGCCAACGTATGAGTCAATAGATCTTATTTACTTTTAATACTTATGTCGAATATTCATACTTAAACAAATAAGTTTTAGGCTCATAGAAAATGCACAACTCAAAACATATAAATGATTGCATTATTATTATAAAACTTTCAACTAATGCAACTAATAACTAATTAGACACAAAGTAATTAGCCAAAAATGAAAGCTTTTATAATCCAGCTCACTCTTAATTCATGATTAGCAATGAATAGTAAACGTCCTCATACAGGATTTCAGCCCCAGACAAACCCAACATTCTCTATTTTCACTTAATTTTCTCAAATACAAGCTCAATACGCCAGCAGCTAATCCGCACAGCTCTCTGTGCCACGCCTCCGCGCCTTCACTGCACGCAGCACTGATTTTCGATAGGCTCTTCACTGTTATGTTATGGCTGCTTAAAATGTTTTCGTCCTAATAGAAATGTTCGACTTGGCTGGCAAGCGCTGAGGCATGCCTGTGCACAGGTACACAGACTATTCGCAGTCACGCTAAATGCCAAAAACTAGCAGCTAAAATCATCTTCCGCATGCCTGAGCCACAACATGCACATAAATTTAACAGCTAAGTGATCTATTATGTGGGCGGTTGTGTCTCCCACACTATCTAGATGTGTGTGTGATTCGCTCGTGTGTGTGTGTGTGGCATCATTAGAGAACAACGCATCGGTGCCAAGTAAACAGCGTGAGAGAGTCCCGAACATTGTTATTTACACTCAGGCACTCGCTACGATGGAGCTTCGAGTGTGGCAGGCGTTTTGGTTAAAAGCAAACAGCTGCCACTTTTTAACACTTGAGCATGGGTTAAGCCTTTGATATACAAGGCATTAATAAGTCAAACCGAGGGACTGGCTGGCTGGCTGGCTGACTGACTGATTGACTGGCTGCGGGACGGCTGGACGAATGGATGGACGACTGAACACAGTGAAAGAATTACATGGCTGAGCGCATAACTTGGCCGCTGGCTGTGCCATGCATAATAAAGCGAAGTGTGGCAGAGATAAAGAGCGAGAGAGAGAGAGTGAGGGAGAGGGAGAGGGAGAGGCAAAGTGTGCCTGCCACAAACTGTGGTAAACAATGCGGCCGGAATATGCAAATGCCAAATATTGATCAAATGAGCAGCTAAAAAAATTTACATAATTTTACGTGTTGCAAAACTGTTTTTGTTTTTGTTGTTTTTTTTTTTTTTCTCTCTCTCCCCCTGCTGAGAAATGATTCCTTGGAGACCCTAAAGAAAAGGGTCAGGCGTAATGTGGGTATACTTGATTATCAGGCTAGTTAGTTGATTTTACCGCGCTATACATTAACACCCAGCGCACATGGAGGGGGAGAGGGAGAGAGAGAGAGAGCCCATTTATATGTCAGGGCGTCGATGTGCATACATAAACTTAATGCCTTTCCCAACTCTTATCGATTTATGCTGCTCACGTTTCCTTCTTTGCATTTGAGTGCGAGTCAAGAGGAGCTGCTGCTGCTGTTGCTGCTGTTGCAGCGAGTCACGATTCGTTCGCTTATTGGCATTTGTTGCACTTTATAAAAATCCGCTTAACGCGTCTCTTTTTATTTTATTCTCGCTGCTCGAAACTATCAACGCAATCAAACAAAAAACGAAAAAATAAATAAAATAAAAAAAGAATAAAATTAAATTAAATATAAAAGCAAAACTGTCAGGAAATAAATCAATACATCAACATTAAGCGTAAGCCGCAGGGCTTTTGTTGCCGCTGAAAGGGGTACAGCTGCCGGCAGGGCGTGGCATCCACAACGGATGCGTGCGGCACTCAGTGCGGCTGCAGTGCCATTGAAATATCAATTATAACGAGCGAGTGCAGCACATGCAGCACGGCAGCATGCACATGGCAACATGCAGCATGGCCAGTTGCACAAAAGCCAGTCGAGCATTAAAATGCCGCTTAATTGTGTTGCGTGCTCGAGTGAGATATCAACATAGGAAGAGACAGAGACAGAGACAGAGAGAGGGAGTGGGGCAGGGAGTGAGATCTATGAATGGCATTTACTCTATAAAGCATTATATTTAATGTAACAACTGAATTTATGCATATATAATTGCGCGCTGAACTCGGCTTGCAATTCAACAAAATTTATTGCATACTTAGCGGCGCATTCGATTCGATTGCTGCGTTAACAATTTTCAGAGCACTTCATAAATGACAACGCTTTGTGAAATTTAACAAACTGTTATTCATACTGGCTGTTTTTTTTTTTTTTTTTTTTTTACTTTTTTTGCTATCAGAGTGCAGTAAATTATCATAATTTCTCAACATTTGATTATGGCAGATTGAAAAGTTATTATATTAATATATGTAATTATTTATGGACAAGTCGTAAGCATTGTTGATTGATTTCTCGCATTGTAGTCCAATTAATTATAATTAATATGAAACTGTAGTCAATAAATAATCGATAAAGATTATAGATTATTTGGTTTTTTTTTTTACTTACAATAATCTAAATACTTCACGTAAATAAATAAAAATATTTTCGGCATGCTGTCAATAAACTAAATCCGGCATTTGGCACGCTTAGCGTTTAATGTTTAATATATATATACGTATGCTCTTTATAAAGATATGTATGTATATAGAGTGAAAAATATTATTTAACATTATATTAGCGAAACACTGTTGATTTACTGTTGTTTAACATAATCAATATTGTTAAATAACAGAGCATTACGATAACCTGTTCAACCTCAAATTTTTTAGGCATATTAGCTTTCTGCAATGCTCGTACTGTTGCCCATCCGTCTGTCCGCTCTACTAAAGCTAGAGACCTGAAACTTAAAGCACTGACTCGTATATACCCTCGACTACCTAACATGAAAAGCATCTGGCGGGTATATCTACGCCCATTGCAGGCGTGGCATTACATTCACATGAAATTCATATAGCAAATGAATATATATGTAACCAACAAGTAATATTGAAACATTGGAAATCACTGATGAAAAACAATATAAATAACGATTACCTCTATTTCATTTTCCAGCATCAGTGAAATAAACCAGAGAATCATTTATAATAATTGAAATTGGAGGCGACTGTCACTGGCTGTTGCTTGCGAGATCTGAGATGAGCCGCTGTCGCTGCTCGATTATCAGCAAGACAATCTATTCTCCAGCCAGTAAGTAAATCAATTTGTCATAATTATGCTGAGTTGCGGCGCTGAGGAGAGCTGAGAAACGGAAGCGGAAATTGATAAATAAATAAAATTCCATATACCCCATAAGAAATGCGACTTTAGACTTTGCACTTAATCAGCACATTTAATAACTGACACGTGTAGCAATACAAAAGTCAGAGAGAGAGAGAGAGAGAGAGAGAGAGAGAGAGAGAGAGACAGAGAGAGAGCGAGAGAGCTGCAGATTACGCAAGAGTTTGAGCCGAGGCATGAATTCAATATAAAATCGTATCGTCAATCACAGTCAGGATGTTGTGGGCGTATGGGCAAAGGGGGGCGTGTGCCCGGATCGAAGCCAGACAGAAATAAAGGCCCAACAATGGCATTGCCACTTGACGGGCATTATTCAAATATGCGAGCGTCGACGTCAGGCATGGGCTCGCCGGAGAGTGAAAAGTGGAAAATGGAAAACAGCGAACGGCGAACGGTGAACGGTGAACGGAGGCGGTGTAAAAATGGTGACAGCCGCCGAATGTCACGCGCACGCTTCAAGTGGCTGTCAGCACAGGTGCTGGGCGCCACACACAAGTTGCAAAGTGGAGGCTGGAGCATTGTAGGAGCTGCTGTCTGGTTACCCGCTTTGCATATATACATATGTCTATATATGTGCACATATGTATGTATATGCATGTGTATTTGTGACCCGGCTTGTGCATAACTCGACAGTTCTTTTGAAATTCAACATTTGCAACATTTGCAAATGCAGATTCAGTTGCTAAGTTGCATAATGCGACTGTGTGTGTGTGTGTGTGTGTGTATGTGTGTGCGTTTGCAATGTTCGCTTCTTGTGTGTATGGCTAATAAAATTTATAAATGCCCTGGCAATGGCAGTGCACAAATGAGCAAAACTCGTTTAGAGTTAAGCAATTTATGGCGCTTTTTAAATGCTTTATTAAAAGACATAAGTTAAACCCAGAGAGCGCAGGAGAGGGAGTTGGCTTATGAAAAATGCGACAGACATTTGGCTGAGCAAAAAACGAGACTGTGCTAAGAGACGAGAGCGACGAGTGAATACCCTGTTTGTGTGAGTATACTAAAACAAATATAGAGGCAGAGGTAGAAAGATCAGATGGGAGAATGAGAAGGACTGGTGCAAAGATAGAGCGACACAGGTAAAGAGATAAAGACAGAGAGAGCGGGAGAGAGAGAAAAGAGAAAGAGGGAGACAGATAAAGCGAGTATAAGAGACAGAGAGATGCAGACTAGGAACATTTACTACTACCTTTACTAGTCATATGACCTGCTGTAAAATATTGCTATATTGCTAGTCTCTCTCCCTTAAGATATACATATATGTAAGTCATTCTCCCAGTCTGTTCTTAATGAATTTGGTATGAGCACAGTTATCAGAAACTATATTACGCTTTCACTCTGCCCTTATCACTCACTCTCTCTCTCTCTCTCTGTCTCTCTCTCTCTGTCTCTCTCTCTCTCTCTTTCGCTCTCTCCCTCTTTTATATGTCTTAACTATAACTACAATAAAATGTTTTTGAAAACTTCTTAGTTTACTTTACTTTCAGATGCGATTATTTTATTATAATTTATTCATACGTAATCTGAATTTCTATTTATCATTGTAATTTCTCTGAACAGCCATAAAGCTTATGAATTAAATTTTAAAATGCCTCAGAATATACAACTAGCAGATGCTCTGTTATGCTATCATAACATGATTTTATTTATAGTATTAGTAATTGACGGAAGAAACAGAGAATGACAGCTATGTATATAATTTTGGCTATATGTGATACAAACATAAAACATTATCATATAATCTCTGTCCCTGATTGCCTTCTGTTCCTATCTCTCTCTGTCCCTCCTTTGCTGTCAACATTTTGGCATAATGTTATCTAACATTCTTTAAATGTATACTTTCATTTACAAGAAAACTTAATCTCACTTGAGAGCTCTTTGAGCACTTTGGCAAGCTCCCTCGCTTAACGCATTTCCAATTCGAAAGGGTATATTGAGAGCATACAGTCGCTGTAACTAAAATGCTCACAACTTTATTATGCCTGCTTTTAGTGCGGATGAGCCACTGGGTATAAGAGGGTACTTATCGTGCAGTTCTCACTGACACACACACACACACACACGCACACACAGAGGAAAGGCCATTTTAAATGAGTTTTCAGCTGACTGCTGGAATTTACAGCTGGCCAAAAGCAGAAGAAAAACAAAAACGGCGCAAAATCGGTTGCAGAAGCTGGAAAAAAAAAATGAACCGGGTTCTAAACACTTTAGCCAAGCGCTGTAAACTTTTTTATGGCCCATTATTTAATTTATGGCTCAAAATACATTTCAACAACAAAATGCCAAAGCGCACCTGTTACACATTCACACTCACACATACATACACACATACATACACGCAGCCAAGGGAACTACAACAATGCCAATTAGACACAACGCACAACAGCAACAATGATGTATTCATAGTAGAGCAAATGTGTGTGTGTGTCTGTCTGTGTGTGTGTGTATGTGTGTGTGTCTGTCTGTGTGTGTGTGTGAAAATTGCTTTTAACCTTTTCGTTATTATCAGCTGAAATATGAGCTGCTGAATTTTTTTCGGTAACTTTTCTGCACGCATTTCACCCACTCTCTTCCCTCTCTCCCTCCCTTTCTCTCTCCCTCTGTCTCACAATTTTGTTTCGCATGTGTAATTAATTGTTAACAATTGTTTTTATTACATTTTTATATATATTTTATGAGCAATGTTGTTATGTTTTTTATAATTATTATTTGCCCTTGCCACACACACACACACACACATGCGCGCACGCACGCATTCATTCAACAAAGTGGCATGCAATTAAACTTTTGCTGGATTGCTCTGGTTGCAGCTGCAGCGTAATTGAAAAAAATGGTTTAAATTTTGTGCTAAAAATTTTGCAAATATGAAAGTTGCTTACAACACACACACACTCACTCACACACCCATACACACACCCATACACACACACTTGCATAGCAGCTGCAGACACTTTTGGCCAAACAGCACTTTGACGTTGAAAATGTCAACGAGTAAGTATAACAGCGCACGACGACAACAACAACAACAACAACAACAGCAGGCAGCCTTTCAACACTCGTACACACACACACACACACTCACACACACATAAAGATGTCAACTGCACATGCAATGTGCGAACGAAAAGTTTTCTCTTTTACTGTGCGCAGCCAAAACAAAATTTAATAAACGCCAACGTTTTCATATTAAACCCAAGCGACAACAATCAACAACGACAACAACAACTACAGCAATAGCAATAACAACAACAACAAACAATAAGTTGACTTTGAGGCATGCAAGTAAATACAAAAAAAAAAAAAAAAGTGAATAAAACACACAACAGGAACAAAATTAATACAAAATTCAATAAAGTTTATTCCGGGGAATTTCATATGACAGCGCAGGGCAGAGCAAAATGTTTGGCAATAATCCCCATCTACATATATCCATATATGCACATATATATATATAAATTGTAAATATATATATATGTATATATATATTTGTATGTATATGGATGCGTTTTCATTCTTATAGACAGTAACGTCAAGAGTTTTGCTTGCAACAAACAACACACTTGAGACAATAAAAAAAAAAAAAAACAAACAAAAACAAAACAAAAGAAAATAACTTTGTAACGCGTTTCGTAAGTCTACTGCAAAATTTAGATACACTTTCGATTTCGAGCTCTAGTGGTTTGATATTGACTATATAATATACTATATATGTATGTACTTTTCTGATGTAATAGAAATTGTTTGATAATGATGCATTGGGAATATGAAAACAAATTGTAATCATAAATTAATTCATATTTATATAATTTTTTTTTTTACTATAATAATAAGCCTTAAAAAGTAGTCAAATAAAATATAAACTACAATAAATACATAAATACAATATAATTCTAAAAATAATAACACATTTTAAAAAATAGTAAAATAAATTTTAAATATATATATTTATATAAATATATTTATATAAATTATTATAAAAATATTAAAATATTAAAATCAAATTTTAACCACAATAAATACTTAAACAAGTTTCCGATTTGCATATAACAATGCAAGAAAATGAAAAATTATATATCTGATTAGAATGTAGAATCTCTAAAATTAAATCCTGTTTTATAAGAGTTCAAAAAGTTTTTGCCCATTTTTTATAAAATGCTTAATATGCTTTTCCCTTAAAAAATTCATTTATAAATTCTAAAAAATAAAATTATTATTCAAATTTAATTTAACAGAAAGCTGAAAAAATATATTTATAAATGCTAACAAATAAAATTATTATTTAAAGTCAATTTAACTGAAAAGATCTTCTTCTTTATATTATTTCTTATTAAAACGCATTATTTCATTACATTCCTTTTTTATTAAAAATAATCATTTCCAAAAAGAATTTATGTCCAATGCCAAGCTCTACCACGACTACCACTACCATTACACTCGATCGTAAATTCCATAGTCATGCCATTGTTCAGGCATTATATATGGATATAATATAATTTTTTTCTTCCACCAACTTAGCCTCTTCAATCTCCTCAGCAGCCCGTGGCACCTGAGTTGAGTGTATGAAAAGTGCATGGCCGAAAAATCAGCGCATGCTGTGCTCATCTTAACCTCACGCTCCAATCTAACCGCGCTCCCTTTCCGTCTCCCTCTCTTGCTCTACCACACAAACCAAACTCTCCCCAAGCTCAACCAGTCGATTTTGCTATCACATTGAATCGAAGCTCGTCGGATTGAGCGTAGAGCCAAATTGTTGGAATTTCATTGTGCGCGCTGTGCGATTTATGTTATTATTGATTTCGCATAACACGAAATTCACAATCATTGCCAAAGCTGTCTGTGTGTGTGTGTGTGGGTGTAGGTGTGTGTATAGGTGCGTGCCTGTGTGTGTGCGTGTGTGTGTGTGCGCACAATTGATTCAAGCAATTTAATATTCATTTGTGCGTGTAAATCAGATTTGCGCATGCAAACAGCTAAAATCGTCAGCAAATAATTGATTTGCCGAGCTGCGTAATCAGTGCCAAAAAAAGAAATCGAAATAATTTTTTAATAATTCTTTTTTATTGTGTATGCGTTAAGCGTTGACAGATTTTTGGCATTTGGCATAAATAGATGATTAGCCAGGCGAGCAGGAGAGGTGAGCGAACACGACAGGCTCAAGTCAAGTGTTAGGGCACGTGCGTAATTCGTGTTGTTGTTGCTGTTGTTGTTGTTGTTGTTGCTGCTGTTGCTGATTTATTACAGCGACCTGATTTATTAATCAATTTCATGCGCCAGCTTCAACATAATCAGTGCCGGGGCCAACTAATTTGATTATGATTTATGGGCTGATAAACTCCGACATTTTGTGCCTAAGCTGACAAAATGAGGTTTAAGTCATGTGAGTGGGTGGATGGCCACATCTGCGTGTGTGTGTGTGTGTGGATTTAAGTGGGCTAAAGGGTTTCTTTGCACATATGCAACTATATACACTAAATCACTTCATAAATTTCAATTAACAGTGCAGCTAGCAGCACTGTTACGGCGCTGTTACAACTATTCTTTGTCGGCCGAGCTGTGTTTAGTGCGCTCTGCGCTCGCTGGCAGTTAAAGCATTTTTAATATGCATTCTAATCAGCTGCTCCGTCGAGTTATGCATAGCAAGTTATTACGCATACGACGTGTTATCGCCCCATTATTGAAAATGATGATGCTTTCTCTATGGTATCTCTTGTTATGCCTCCCACACTTTCCACTTCCCATTCTCAGTCTCCCTCTCTGTCTCTATCTCTATCTGTGGCGATTTGGGCAATTTATGTGCTCTGCTAGAGACACTAAAACTCCACTAATTTAGCCAGCTGCCTGGCGGGCTGTCTTGGCCGTTTGCCACTTTGTATACACAGACAGCGTGAACGCGTTTATTTTTGGCTTTTATTTATTTGCCTGTATTAAATGTCTCTGTCATGTCCTGCCCGCCTCGTGCCCCTTCCCCAAGCAGACACGAATTTCCTGCTCTATCATTTGCAGAGCAAGAAAAAAATATCCATTTGAATTTTCACATGTTTGCCTGTGTACACATACATATACACATGTATGTGTGTATATATGTATGTCTGGTGGCAAAAGCGGTCCGTGTTGGACCATGTCTGGGCCAACAGGCGGCATTAGTTCAGCTAATACGACGTTTATATGTATGTATGTATGTATATACACATGCTGGCATGTATGTATATATATGTATGCGTCTGTGTACATTTGAATGTCCCACAGTTGGAGCTCAGAGCATTTGTACGAATATTTCGCCTGCTGTAGTTCCCAAAGCGCGTTAACTCACTCAACCAAATCGGGCGACAACAACGAATGGCAATAAGTAAAAGCAAAGCCTGTCAATAACACAGATGAACCACATGTTATCCTCTATTCAGAATCTACTCCACATGCATTTATCTGCTCTATATATGTGTATATATATTTTAACAACTATTGGATAAACTAAAAAAAATTTATATATATGTATACATATTTATTTTCAGTGCCGTTTTATGCATGCGAAAAGGCGTTACACCTCTATATTTGTTTGTTCAAAAACGCAAAATATTCTGTCGAATTTTTTAATGTTTATTCATAAATGCCGAAATCGAAAAATTTAATGAATTAAAAAAAAAAAAATTATAAAACATGAAATAATACACACAAAAAATGTTTATATAAAATATATACAAACTGTAAAAAATAATATATATTAAAAAATAAAAATATTATAAAATACGTATAAAAACTACAAATATTTGAAAACAAATAAACAAAAAATAATAAACAATTTTGTTTTTAATTTTGAGTTAAAAAAAAATAGATATTTTAATTTTTTTTTAGTAAATATTGGTTTTCTTTTTTTTATAAAATATAGAGAATAAAAACTACAGTGCTAAAGTCTAAAAATTTACCCAAGTCCTCAAATCACTCTGCTCTTTATATATATATATTTTTTTTTATTATTGACTGTTTATCCATTAATTATTAAGAGTAAAATATCTTCAAATATAAATCCTAATCAAATATATTTTCTGTCGAAAATCAGTGCGAATCCTTTCTGAGAACAGGGTATACAAATACTGAATCAATTATGTCCAGAGCAGCAGCTAAAAGCCCCAGCCAGGCTGGCCTTGAGGGTGGTCGAATTGGTGGCAACAGTCGCCCGCCCGCATCTTCAAGGCCAACAGCGTTTCGCCTGCCTTCTTCTCACTTGCAGCTCGAGCTGCGACCGTGCCCGCATCAATATGCATTTTGTGGTGTTTCAATTTCAGTTGAATTGTTTTTTTGTAGCCTCAATTGTTGTTGTTGTTGTTGTTGTTTGACAACAGTGAAAAGTTTGTTCATTTGGGCCTGATGACATTTAAGTTGGTTTGCTGCTGCTTTGTGGCATTATCTTTTGATTACTTCATTTCCTTTCATCTGCCTAATGTGGCACACGTGTCCAAAGACAATTTCATATTTGTTGCCCCTGCTGTCCCTGTTGCCCTGGTCGCTAATCACTCACAGTCGTTGTATAAAAATTGTTTTAAGGCAAAGTTCTTTGCTGCGGTTAGCTTCTAGCAAATTATGAAAAGCCTCAACTGTAAGTCACATAAGACGAGAGGCCAAGTCAAGTCAAGTCAAGTTGCGGCAGTTGACTTCGTTTTGCTGAGCTACTGTCAGCCTCTCCATTTCGTTTAGCCGGCAATAAACTTTGGCAACTCTTTCAATTTGTTGAATGTGTCAGTGTGTGTGCGTGTGTGTTAGTGTGTGTGTGTGTGCTTGGGTTGTGAAATGACTTCTTGTTTAGTTGGCAGTTTTCAAAAGGCAGCTCGTCGTATCTGGCTCTAACTCATGCTGAACCACAGCCTGGTTAGAGCACCTTTGGCACAAATTGCTTACAAAGTGTTTTTTGTTGTTGGGCCCACACACACCCACACACACACACACCCACACAGGCACACACAGTGAAAAAAGTGGAAAAATAAATGGCTAAGCAGTAAATCTTTGTCGGTTTAGGTTATTGAATATTTCATGCTCCAGCTGATTTATTATTTATTTCTTTTTAATGCCCCTTTGCCGAAGGTCAAGCCAAAGCGTTTTTCGATGAACCCCAAAAGTCCCGTTTTGTATTTGTTTTTTTTTTTTATGGCAGTCTAGCTGCCCACCACGCCCCCAGCTCTACCCTTTTTCGTCAGAGCCATTCACAATGCCACACAGCAATTGCCGCCTGCCTGCCGGACTGCATCAGATTTGCCTCATAAACGTGGCCAATGGCCCAAATGTCAGCTCAGCCATGGCCAGTGTCCATCCGGAGTTGCGGCGTTTCCTGCTGCTTGCAGCGGAAATACCAGCTACGATTTCCGCTGCGCCCCATTGTTAAAGCATCGCAGCCAACAAAAATCAGTTGACCCTCGGCCTCCCTCTCTCTCTCTCTTTCTCTCTCGCTGTGTCTCTCCTTCTCTATCTTTGGCCACCTCTTTGTTAGCATTTTTTGGTGGCATAATTAGAGCGAGTCCAGTGAGCCCGACGCATGCCTAATGAGCCCAGTTTCGCTTCGCTTTTTTGCATTTGATAGTCGACCCGGCCAGCAACTTTTTGAATGCGTTTTCTTCTGCGTAGGCGGTGCTAAAATTTACAAGCCAAACAACCACGCCCCCATCCACACACACACACACATACACACAGTGAGAGAATGCCTGCTGTTAATAGCTCGCCCAGGCTGCTCAATAATGCAAGTGGAAGTGTCCGTCCTGCTCCTGCTCCTGCTGCTGCTGCTCCTGCTGCTGCTGTTTTGACTTCTGCTCGCCTGTGCCAGCTTTGCATTCATTGTTTGCCCCCGTGGCTGGCTGTGGCAGGCATAAAGTGCATAAAAACGCCGATTTCCGTGCCAGCCATTTGCATGGCCACAAAGTGACACACAGCGAGGGTCGATCAAGAGGGAGAGAGAGAGAGAGAGAGGCAAGCCCTGCTACTGTTTTCAGCTGCTTGTGATACGCCAGGATATTCCGCCTGTATATTGAAGCCTTGCCAGCCGGCATGTTGACACGTGTTTTTTTCTTTTATATACTATATATATTTTTTTTTTTATTTTTTATTTTTTTTTTTTTGCTCTTGCCACATAAAGTCAGCAAGTGCAGCTAGTCGAGCATAACGGCAAGTATTTTGTTTAACATTCGGAATTATAAAGCGAAATTTTGGGCCATAAATTATTTTCTCAAATCTTGCAGTCAAAGTTTTTTTGCATGTTGATTTTAAGCGGCAGCAAAAGTTTTTTCCTTCTCTCTCGCTCAACAATAGTTTGCCGGGCCTCAGCACACATATATGTGTATGTGTGTTGGTCTTTTATGTAAATCGGTCGTTGCGCTTTTCAGCTTTTACTATGCCACTCCACACCCACTGCAACTGCAACAGCAGCTACAGCTGCTTCTCCTTCTCCTGTTCCTCTTCCTCCTGCTGTCCTGTTGCCAGTGCAAGTGTTGAGTGTTTTGTTATTGAAACATATGAGTATTTTTACATTTGTTTACATTGCGGCCCTGTGCACTGTGCAACATTGAGGCAGCATACCCTGTGCTATCTATAACTGTTTATACAAGGTAGTTGTGTGAATACTTAAATAGATGTGCAAGGAGAGAAAGTGATCTAAGTGATGTTGAGCAAATCTCTGTAAAACTTATTAATTTTATAAGTTGCAAAAATTATAGAAAACAAAATATATATATTTAAAATAAAATGTTATTAAAATGCATAAACATGTATTTTTTATTAAATAATAATAAAGTCTTGAATGAATAAATTGTAGGAGTATTAGCAAAGTAAGTAATAAAGTATAAATAAAATAATTTAATTTTAATTTAATTTAATTTGTTTAATTGTTACACAGAATTAATTCTAAATAAAAAAGCTAGAAGCCAGAGCAAAAAAAGGCCTTCGGGCAGTATATAAATACAATAAATACAAAATATAAATATAACAGAGAAATATAGCTAAAGAATTAAATTTGATAAAAATAATAAAATAAATTTAATAAATCTTTCGTAAAACTTTGTATACTTATTCAATAGTATATACATATGTGCAAAAGTTTTACTATTAAATACTGTCAACTACTATCAAAACTCATTGAGCATGAGTTATACTTCTTTACTCCACTAGACTCTATAGCTCACTCTGTCTAGTCACAGTTGCACTGATCATGTATAGCTTCACAGACTCACACACACACACACACACACCCTCCCACATGCACTTGAGCTCTTGCCTTCCAAACAGCACTCAATTATGCAGGTACTGCACTTCTCTCACTTTAGCTCATTGTTACGCTCGGGCGGCGCTGCATGGAGCGCACTCTGAGGTTTGTAGAATCGAAGGGCAAGCAGCACTGAAAGAGATGAGAAAAGAACAGCAGCCGATGCTTGCACGCAGTGCTCTTCTCCAGTTGATGATATGCAGCATGCTCAATGCAATACAAACTCGAATTCACAAAGAGTCTGATTTGATTTCAAGTGTAGGAAATGAGCATAATTGAACCAAAGAGTTTGATTAGGAGAAATTTTTACATATAAATGTATTTGTCTGTAAATACATTATACAAAAATTTTTATAATATAACTACGTATGTATATTTATATTTTATATAGTTCCAGTTCCAGTTTACATAAAAATTAATTCTTAAAATTATACTTTATTTATCGGCATTAATTACTGCAATACAAATTTTATTAATTTAAATTTATTTTATTTTTATTTTTATTTTTCATTAAACTTTATTATTATAGAGTATATTTCTTCTACCCTCTTAATGCTATGTGATATATATATTTTATTTATTTTTTATCTTCATTTATTTAATATTTAAAGTACTTTTCCTACGTATTTATATATTTGTTAAAATTCATAAAAATCAAGTTTTTCATTGTAAATCGAAAGCACTTGCGTTTGCTTTTAGCAGGATACCCTTAAGTCTGGCAATTTGCATTAGTTCGTTCAATGAGCTTAGACTCCTGCTCCTGCTTAGTCTCCTGCTCTGGCCTCCTGCTCTGGCCTTCTTCTTTTACGCCTTTACACATATCGCACTGTTGTCTTGGAGTGGTAAACCAGCTTGAATTGTTAGTTAAACAAGAGCGAAAAGGTAACACAAAACACAGTGCCCAAGATGTGCGTGTGTGTATGTGTGTGTGTGTGCTTACAACTTTCGCTTTGGCCCCAATAATGGCGCAAAAAAAAAAAAAAACGAGAAAAGAAAAGAGAAATGAAACTAAAATGGGCTACTGAAAAGGGGAGCACTTAATGTATACGCTAAAAGCGTGAGCCAGCTGCCAGCCGGGGCAGCAATTGTTCGTCGGCGTATTATAAAGTTTCGAGTCTTAAAGTTTTACGCGAGGAGCTCGGCATTGCGACGCGCCGGCTGCCGCGAGGTGCCAAAAACTTTATGCGCCCGTCGTTTGGATGGTGAGAAGAAAATGTATTTACCTCTTTGGCTGGGCCTAAAAGTGTGCAGCCGATACGCAGAGATACACCACACACACACACACACACACGCAAACAAAGGCAACTTAACACACAATTGCGCTTTTGCATATTTGTAAACAACAACAACAACAACAAGAAGCAGCCAACAGCCGTTGGCCAAAAAGCGAACGAACGAACAGGCAAGCGCGTTCTGCCAACGGGTAACTTTTGCTGCCAGCTGCCGAACCGGGTCAAGAGCTGTTAACTTGAAATTTACACAATTTTTGCATTTGGCAGTGTGTTGGGCTCCCTCTGTCTCTCCCTCTCCCTCTCTCTCTCTCTCTCACGCTCATTTGAGTTAGCTGTTTAGCTACATTTAAACTGCAATCAATGACACCAAAAGTCAACATATGCAGCGCTTCATTGTTTATTGTTTGTTGTTTTGTTTGCGCCTGCAACAATTTGCCGCATAAATTGGCCAGTCAAACGGAAGCATTGCAACAACAATTCGCCAACGTGCGCGACAGTTAATATTTGTTTGCAGCAATTAACAGTTTTGTGTAAACACGCGATAGCCATGCCTGATGGACTGTGGAAACAAATGAAAATGTTTATGTGTTGCAGCGTGAAGTTGGAAGTTGGGAGTTGGAGTCAGCTTAAAGTGTGATGGAGTATATTTTGGGGCTGTGTTGCATGGATTGGAGGTCTGCTTACATATGCATACATATATTACTTTCCTTTTATTTTCAGTATAAGAAAAATATATTTCATTACTTTCTCTTTTTTTTCGCATTTTCATTATTATTAATTTTTTGTTAAATTAAATCCTGTATTTTACACATTTATTTATATTCTTCACTAGTATTTCTTATTTCTTCACTAGTATTTGAACTTCATATTCCATATAATCGCAGTTCTAAAAATCTTCTTTGATATTCAGTATTTATTTAATTTATTTTTATTTTATTTTACAATTATTTGATTTTGTTTGATATTTATATAATTTATTTTTATTTTTATTTTTGTTATTTTTAATTTATTTTATTATGTAGTTTATTGTACTCATAGAAATATATATACATTTGAAATAGTCTCCCTGTGTCTCTCTCTCTCTCCCCCTCTCTCTCACTCTCTCTCTCTCTCTATCTCTCTCACTCTATCTCTCTCTCTCGCCCTCTCTCTCTCCCTCCCCCTCTCTCTCTCTCTCCCTCTATCTCTCTCTCGGTGTGTGTTTTAAGCAACAACATATGCGACACTTGCATATGTTGTTGCTTAAAACACACACCGAGAGATATATATATTCTGGTTTATCATGTGGTTCCCCCTGACTCTACTATTAAATTAATGCTGCCAAATTCAAATAGGCACACATTTAAATATGATTTCAATTTTAAGCAGCTTAAAATGGTTCGAATGTTGCTCATTGAAGCGGGGAGCAGAGTATTTAATTGGGGCCTGCTAGTGGGGCATTCAGTGAATGTAAGCTGCCCTCGATAAATACGATACTTACATGTTGTGTGCTATATATGTGTATGTGTATGTTTAGTATATAGTAGATATGTACATGCATATATGTAGCCAACTTACAAGCTCTTTGTATAATACGTTTAATTGTCGCCTCAGCTACAGAGCAAGCTTGCCCCTATTTAATGCTATTGCTGCTCCTTCGGCTCCTCCTCCTGCTTCTCCTGCTGCTGCGGCTGTTGTATTGCATTTAAGTAAGTGCCTAACAAATGGCAAACTTGAGTTTCTTGCGCCTACGGCCAGTGTGTGCAGATGAAGATGGAGATGAAGATTAATTTGTATGCGAACGCTGCTCGAGAGCAGCAATTCAGGAACCATGCGAGCGGAGCGGCCCATGAACTGGCCTAAGGTAACAAACACCGCACCCACACGCACTCTTCCTCTCGCTCTCGCTCCCGATCTCCCTCTGCTCCATTCACATTTTTTTCGCTCTCTCTCTCTCTTTCTCTCTTATTGCAAGCGTGGGCCAGACGAGTGGCCGTAGTAGGTGTAGCCGGGCAGGAGGCTGTGCCAAATGAATGATGAATGCTTATAAATGAGCGTGAGGGCGACGTGCGACCTTTTAGTGTTGCCAGCGACGCTGGGCCTCGCCGCAGGGCATTGCCATATGCAGCCGTTGGCTGTGTGTGCTTGTAGTGGGTGTGTAAGTATGTGTGTGAGTGGGTGCGTGTGTGTGTGTGTGTGTGTGTGTGTAGCATGTGTGCTTGTGCATATTTATGACCCTTTAGACGACGCACTTCAATTTGTTGCTCTGGCATTGACAGCATTTAGTGCGCTGAGTGGCTCAAACGGATCAGTCAACTTGGCTTTTATTAAAGCGTCAGGCAGCAAATCAGCAGCCAACCGCTGCAAAGCTGGCCTACGGCTCGTATGTGCAATGAGCCGACTTATTAATCATAGTGGTATTTAAATTGTCAAAGGTGACAAAGCGAGCAGGTGAGTAAAGGCGTGTGTGTGTGTGTGTGTGTGTGTGTGTGTGTGTAGCTGCTAATACGGCTTAAATGTCACACTCTCTCTCTCTCTCTCTATCTCTCTCTTACACACACACACACACGCACTCGGCCACATTTATGTTGACCCAAATTGCGGCGTGACTTCTTAGCGAAATGAAACCGCATGCCTGCGGAAATCTTCATTTGATATTCGCGCGCTGCGCTCAGCGTCTACTAATTAATGTCACCTCAAATGTGGGTGGCTGTGACACGCCCACACGGCGACACGTGCTCATTTTTCATTCACAACGAACGGAAATAGTCAACCACAAGCAGAAAAAAAAAAAAAAAAAACTAGCCACAAAAGTTTTGCCAATTTTGTAGGCAGCAAATTTTCAATTTGCAGCCAAAAACTTTAGCCAGGCGCCGCCATCATTAGCCAAATGGCGGCCGTCATTAAAAACAGTTTACAAGCGCCAGGCTAAAAGGCTTTCTGCTTGTTATATTTTTATTTTTAAGTAGAATTAGAATTAGAATTTTCGCAGTAGGCGAGGTAACACGTGCCAATTAATGTTTGAGGCATCCAAATATTCGTCTATCTCTTGTTTTTTTTCTTTTTTTTTACCAAAATGAATAACAGCGAGCATAGCGATGAGCGCTTCAACAATTTGCCCGTCAACGAGCAGCCGAATCCGTATCAGAACCACAATCTGAATGCCAGCGTCTGGCTGCTGCCGCTGGAGCGAGGAGCGCGTGCGAGCCGCGAGCTGGCCCACAGCCAGCTGATGGCTGAAAGTGAGCGGGTGCACGAGCTGCTGCAGCTGGCCAGACGACAGGTGCAGCACAGCGGCCCGAGCAGAGCAACAGATTGAAGCGAGGAAGGAGCTGTGTGTGTGTGTGTGTGTGAGATTTTTCCTTTAACATGGCAAAATTATTTGTATTTATATATGAGACTGCGCATGTAAGGCTATGTATAATATATATGCTATCTATGTATGTATTTGTGTATGTATATATACTCTATGTAATATGTGTTTGTATTTGCTAGTTGAATTTCTTGGCGCTTTTGTTCGCATGTGACTTTCGCTTTCAGCTGTCTGCATTTTTCTCTTGTGCTACCCACAAAAGTATGCAATGGATAAGGCTATAGCTGCGGGTGCAGCCATTTCTAAAGCACACAACCATACACATGCAGCTCTTACCTGTGTGTGTGTGTGCTTGTGTGTGTTTGTGTGTTTTTTCTTTTAACGAGGTCAGCGCTTTGGCACAAAAGTTGTCAACTTGAAAATTACACGTACTGCAAATCAGTAAAAATACCACACTCACATGTGTGTGTGTGTTAATGCTCTGTTTGTGTGTGTGTGTGTCTTTGGCTGCAGCTCGCCCAACTGTTGCCCTTTATTTGAGTTTATCAGCGTGTAAAATGCGCAATTCAAATGCAAATGTGCAGCGTAATTAAAATTGTGCAAATGCGTGCATTGCTTTTTTCTCTCTCTTTCCCTCTCTCACTCTCTCTCTCTTTCGCTCTCTTTCTGCTCTTCTGCTTATGCTGCCTTTTGCCTCCCATTGACTTTTGTGCTCAGCCTGCTGTTGCACATTTCTTTTTTTATTGCCACCGCATTTGCTGAGCTAATTTAAGCATTTCGCTCGCTCGCTCGATAAATGCTGCAGTTGGATTTTCATATGCATCATATAGATTTCCATTTGAGCTGCCTCCATTGAGCGAAAGCTACGCTTAGGAGATTATTGTCGTAGTCAAAGGGAAAACAGCGCTATGCCTGATGCTCATTGCTGGGTGAGTTTGATAAAAATTAGCACAGCTTTGTTCATATTTAAATTTGCATCACATTAGCTAAAATTTTAATGAATTTTTTTATGCTTTATAAATTTACAACAATGTAAAATATATTAGACTGTTTTAAATTTAATGGAATTTATTACATTTTATTACATTATTAAATTAGTGTAAGTTTAAATAATTGCAATTAATATTATATTAATTCAAATAAAATCAAATTTATTTTTATTTTCTCTTATTTCTTTTTTTTTTTTTAATTTATTTATTGCGGCTTCTGTCTTGGACTCTATAGCGCAGTCATCTTGAAACCTTAACCTATTTTTTTTACACTATTCAAAACGCTTAGGCTTTGCAAAAATAGATAAAATAGATAAGTTTAGATTAGTGATATTTGTAAATATATATTGTAAGTCCTCCTGAATCATCAGAAGGTTAGGCTCTAATATAATATTCCAACTGTGTTGTTAAAGTACTATATTTGCATGTACAGGTTCAACGCTTAAATAAAATAAAATAAAAAAAATAAATAAAAAAAAAAAAATAAACTATTTACATTATTTATAAATATTTACAATGTCCATTATCTGTTGTCTTATGGGTGAAGCCTTTTAAATCGTCGCCTGTTGTTGTTGACGACCAGGTCAGCAGCCAGTGGATTAGGGTGCGCCAAGAGCCTGTCCGCGTACCTCGAAGAGTGACGTCCAATCAGCTCAGCGATTGTTGGCATTTTTAGATCGCTGTGCAGTACAGAATTGCGAACGTACCTAGAATGTATAATTGGATTAGCGCAAATTCCCCTATCGCGAATTCAAGATTTCTTTAAATTTACAATGCTGCCCTCTAGAGTATGCAATGGAAATGCACTTTTCGACATCTCATCACATAGGTATGCAACAGTTTTATACCAAATTTCTGTTGCTACTCCCGCTGCCCTCGGGAATATGCAATAAAAACGCATTTTTGATATTCCAGCACAAAATTATGCAACATATTTTATTATCATTCATGCATTTAGCAAAGTTCACAGCCAACAAATAAAACTGTGGCATACTGTTTTGCTGGGATATCGAATAGTGCATTTCCATTGCATACTCTAGAGGGCAGCACCGTTTGATCTTCAACAGCATTCCGGCGTGCCACACTCGATCGAACGCCTGGGCAGTTTGTGATTTGACGCAAAACTCGATTTTGCAGGACCCATATGCGTCTATAGTTGGATTTAGCGCAAATTCCCCTATCGCGAATTCAAGAATTCTTTAAATTTACAATGCTGCCCTCTAGAGTATGCAATGGAAATGCACTTTTCGACATCTCATCACAAAAGTATGCAACAGTTGTATATCAGATTTCTGTAGCTACTCCCGCTGCCCTCGGGAATATGCAATAAAAACACATTTTTGACATTCCAGCACAAAATTATGCAACATATTTTATTATCATTCATGCATTTAGCAAAGTTCACAACCAACAAATAAAAGTGTGGCATACTTTTTTGCTGAGATATCGAAAAGTGCATTTCCATTGCATACTCTAGAGGGCAGCACTGTAAATTTAAAGAAATCATTTTTTTTTAATACGAGCACCCTTACATTTTTTAATGTTCTCTGAGCTGTGCACCGAGCAGATTCTCATGCAGAATGAATAATAAATACAATAGGCCAGCAATAGTCTGCAAAATAAAAATACAAACTACAAAATGAAAACACAGTTATTTTAATTTTCATATATTTTCTTTATTTAACGTCTTTTGGTTCTTGAGCGATTTTGTACACTTCCATAGCGAGTTTCTTTTCGAAGAAATCACTTCTAATTTCCCTTAGCAGGTTATGTAGCTCTCTTGCAGCTCGATTCCACAGAAGTCGGTCCCAAGGATCTTGAGATCGAATCGCTCTTCTTCGTAGGCACCTCTTTCTTCTAATTAATTCTCTAGCCTGTCTTCTGCAAATGCGTGCATTGCTTTTTTCTCTCTCTTTCCCTCTCTCTCTCGTTCTGCTCTTCTGCTTATGCTGCCGTTTGCCTCCCATTGACTTTTGTGCTCAGCCTGCTGTTGCACATTTCTTTTTTTATTGCCACCGCATTTGCTGAGCTAATTTAAGCATTTCGCTCGCTTGCTCGTTAAATGCTGCAGTTGGATTTTCATATGCATCATATAGATTTCCATTTGAGCTGCCTCCATTGAGCGAAAGCTACGCTTAGGAAATTATTGTCGTAGTCAAAGAGAAAACAGCGCTATGCCTGATGCTCATTAGCAAAAATTATAATGAATTATTTTATGCTTTATATATTTGCAACAATGTAAAATATATTAGACTGTTTTAAATTTAATGGAATTTATTACATTTTATTTCATTACTAAATTAGTGTAATTTAAAATAAATCCAATTGATATTAAATTTATTCAAATTAAATCAAATTTATTTCCATTTTCTCTTACATCCCATATTTACAACTAAAATATGTCATATTATATTGATTAAAGGCTAAACAAGCTGCGGCACTCATTGTGCAATCAAATACAGACCGTTGTCGCAGCTGAGATCTACATCAGCCTCAAGGCACTGTAGACAGCCTTTGACCATGAGACAAGATGCCAGATGCAAGTCGCCTTCAGGCATTTGGCGTTTCGATTCGTTGCCAACTCAAAGCCACAGTCAAGGCAAAAAAAAATTGTCATATCGAGCCAAACTGAATTGACACAAGCTGCTTGAAAGAAATGCAGAGAAATAGCGTTTTGAATAAGTTTTTTTTTTTTTCTTTGTTACTGCGACTGCTAGAAGAACTCAAGTTTGAGAGAGAAATGAACTGAGAAAATAAGGACAGAGATTGAAAGACAGTTTTATATATGTAAAATTTATTATTGTATTATTATTTATTTATCTAAATAGTGCGACGTTAGTAATCGACTTCTATTTATATAATATATAGTATTGACTGCATTAGTATTCACTTTTTTATTCTTCCTCATTTATTTAAGCACTTTTAATGGGCTTTAAGAAAAATAAAATATAAAGTATCTATACAATATCTATTAGTATTCATTTTCCTATTCTTCTTATGGATCAAACTTGCTTTTTACTCTTATTGCTGAAACCAGAATAAATATCTCTTTAACAATAATTTATAATTATTATTTCACTCCATCAAGAAGCTAGCTCAACAACTAAATTAATCAGCTCTTCAGCCGTTTATTGCGAAATAAAATTAGTTCATTAGAGAATGGGATTTAAGCTGCAGCGCGCTCATATCATTTTAAATGTGCTTCGCCTCGAATAAATTGCAATTTCGAAATTATATAGCGCGCCAATGTGAAGCGGTCAAGTTTCAGTTTACAGTTAATAATAATTTGATTGCTTTTGGCGAAATTGCGTACAATTCACTTGGCTTCATAATTCAGGAGACGACGGACGGCGGGCAACATGCGTTGATGCTGCACGCGCTGTGGCATGCGTTGTGCCAGTGGCCACAAATAAAGTCGTAGATATTTTGGTTCCCTTTTTTTTTTTTTTTTTTTGTTGAAAATGAAGCTGGCCGTTATCACAAATTGACAGCAAAAAAGCATTGTGCGGCTCTGTGGCAGCATTATGGGGCAATGGCAATACTTTCGGCCAGCTGTGCATGGCCAATGGCCGCGTTTCGGCTTTGGCCACATCAGACCAATGGGCAATGGGCAATGGGCAATGGGAGATGGATTTATGCGGTCAGTCAACCAGGCTGAACACTTTACACAGGCTTTGACTCGCTTCCGTTTCCGCATGCACACACACATAAATCGAGTGGGAGTGGGAGTGGGAGTGGGAGGTGTGCGCGTGTGCGTGTGTGTTTGTGGCACACACACATAGTTAAGTGCTTTGTGGTTGCTGGCAGCGCGTTGATTGCGCTGTGGTCCAAAAATCTAATAAAGCGTCCAGCATATGAGCTATAGTTTTGGTATTTTCTCTACTCTCTCTCTCTCTCCTCTCTATGCCTCTGCTATTCTCTACCCTTTAACCGATGTCGATTCATGCTTTATTTAAGCATATTAACAGTCAATCTGCTCGACATATTCATTTCCGTTTTGTTTTAAATGCCAGTTGAGATTCGAAAATGTTAGTGGAACAATATCTGGTTTGACTACAAAAAAAAATAAATAAAATCCCCTACTTGACATAAAAGTTTAAACAACATCAAATTCGAAAATAAATAAAAAAAAAACCAAAAAAAAAAAAAAAATCTGTACATTTGTAAATTAAAATACGCAATTGAACTGTGGAGAGAAACGTGCGCGTAACCAAATTATGGACGGCAGTGGCGACAATCAGCTGACGGTGCGTTACAATCGACGGCCGTTGAATCGGCGTGTTCAGATGATACTGCACGACTATGAGCTGTGGGAGCAGTCGTTGGCGATCGCCCGCAATACCAATGGGACGCGCCACGGCCAGGCGCGCCAAGACGTGGGGATGCTGAACCGAGACCTCGCGCTGCCAAACAATCTGGACACCGAGGCGGACGATTCGGGGTTTGAGTCTGGCAGCGAGAGCTAACTATTATAGCCTGTCGTGTGGGCGAGATATGTGGTAAACCAGTCCAGTTGCATATATATATCTTAAGAAATTTGATGAGAAACTGTTCCAACGAAATTTTTACCCAAGCGAATGGAGAAGTGAAATAATAAACGCTGTGTGATTTATCATAGTTTTGGTTTATTTATGTCAATTTGATTTCTTCTCAAAACACTAATGTTCTGCACATACATATACATATACGTGTGTGTGTGTGTGTGAGTCCTGTAAATATGCATATACATACATACATATATGTGTGTGTGTGTAAATAGATTAGTTAAGAGATTTGTTTTGCAATTACATTTACTTTACACATACAATATTTGATATATTTGCAAATATTTTGTATACATTTTAGTTTTTTTTTTTTTAATACGGATAACGGGTACACGATTTTAATTTATATTTCAATTTTATGTTTATTTTTTGTCTGATATCTCTCAATTATTCCTTTTGCATTTTTTATTATATTTGTTTTTGTTGATTTTGCCTTTTTCAGTACATTTATGTTGATTTTTACAAGAATTTATTTTGATTTATTTTTATGCATTGAAGAAGTTCAAATGTTTTCCTCTTTGTTTTATATAAAATTTCAAGTGCCTATTCACGTTTTATCTATCATTTTTGTTTTTCTACTTTTCAAGTATATATTTGTTCAAGTTTCGTTTATGCTTAAATTAAATTTTATGAATTTTATATTTATATATTCTTTTCATTTTTAAAGTGAATTAATTATCACGCCTAAAATAGTTTTTATTTTGTTTCTTTGTTTGATGTGGGAGTAATGCTGAACTATAACTAAATAGCATAAATGATTGTTAGTTTAGGTCTAGATATTAGGTTCGTTTCGTAAAAGTTTCATAATACTACGAGATATGGTGTTCTTCTTCTCTAAAAACGTTATACATATTACTCATATAATACTCTAGAATATTTATATTTTCTTTTCGTTTTCAATAAATTATTACGTATTTATCATATGTTCTACTTGAACATTGAAATTATAAATTATTAATTGAACAATACAAAAAATCGAATAAATCAAAATTGCTATCTTAAACTAGTTGCAACTGATTATACAGATACGTAATACATTATTTGTCATTGTTCAGTTTTTTACGTTATGGATATAGTTGCTTAAAGTACGCTTCCATTTGGTATGGGTTTTTTTGCTCGTATAGAAATATATCGTAAATCAAATGTGATGAAGTTGAGAGTATTACGAGTCGAATGAGCCCGACCAGCTGATACCCTGTACCCAGTGTGCAATGTGTGTATAGATTAGGAATATACATATATATGTATCAGTATATTTTTATGAATATTCCTAATCAATATCATATCGATAACGTTGATTAAAAGACTTTCGCCTTTACTGGATACAGGGTAAACATACCTATCCGATATATGTATATATTATATATGTATGATACTTATGATAAAATAAATATTTATAGATTAGTATTAAGTGTATATATATATATATATATGTATATATATTTCTATATAAGTGGGTATATAGCATAGTGTGTATACGTTGGTATGGAGATGTGTGTCGTCTGTTGGGCTTTCAAGTACATCTATAAATTCTTTAAAATTTCGAATGGTGTGTATACATTCTTTTGCATGCTGTGTGTGAGAAGATGAATGGTTGACTGTGTGGGTGAGAGAGAGAGAGACAGTGAGATAGAGAGGGTGGGCAGAGTTTTATGTTGCATGTGGCTCGACTAGATTTGTTTTTGTTGTGTGTAAAATGCATAAACATTAAGCTTATAAACTAGACTTTGCTCTCAGCAATTTGATCTGTTCCACTTGGCACACACACATACGACTACATGTGCGACTGTGTGTGTGTGTAAATGTGTGTTAGTGTTGCTGATAGGTTCATCGTATTTGTTTTAGTGAGTGTGCATTACACTCATGATAGGGAGGGCTTTACATTGAAATCCATAAATTGTTGAGCTAGTACAGAGTAACTGGGTATCTGTGTAGTATGTGTGTGTGTGTGTATATATTTAATTAGTTTTTATAGATGAGCTATCTGCTGCAGTTGAAGACTTTAATGAATGCCCATGTTTAATTCCAATTCAATTAAAATTCAATTAATTTGTATTAATTTCGTTTTTACCTCATTATTATTTTTCGCTCTCCTTTTTTTTTACCTTATTTCATTTCGAATTTTTGGTTTCAATTTGTGTCTATATGTATGCATGGCATTGTAAATTGAGTTGAATTTATATTTGTTTGCCAGATTTATTTATTTATTTTTTTTATATTTTTTTGTTTTCGTTTTATTTGCAACTTACAGCACAAACCCGTAACCTCAGTAACCAGTCGCATCGAACAGGTCGGGCAGCACGAGCGGCGGACAGTTGTGCGGACTGCACGTGACGCTGGGCAGCTCATCAGGTGTCACCGCATCCGTGCAGATGCACTGCAAACAGTTGCCAGTGTCCTGTGGCAGAATTTCACCAATTTTATACAATTTGCCTGCGTGAGCAATCAAGTGGAGTGGAGTGGAGAGAGAGATAGAGAAAGAGATAGATAGAGAGAGACGGAGTCGTTCTTACGTTAGTTGTTGTCTATATTGCTGTTGTTGTTGTTGTTGTTGTTGCTGTTCTTGTCAACTTACCAAGCACATTGCACATACGCCCCGTTGCCAGCGGCGCTGTTGTTATAATCGTTGTCAGCGTGTAGGGCGGCACATACTGATTGCTGCTGCTGCTGCCGTCGCTGCTGTTGGTGATGGGCACCCGCGGTGTTGCTGCTGCTGCCGCTGTTGCTGTTGCTGCTGTTGTGGCTGCTGCTGTTGGCTGCATTGCTGCTGTTTGTTGTCTTGCGCCCACGTCAGACGTTTGGTTGTCATTTGCAATTAAATCCGTTTGCGCTTTGGGCAAGTGCTGCTGGTGGTGGTGCTGCTGCTGTTGCTGTGGATGCACATCTACAGCAGTTAGTGTAATGTCAATATTGACAACGCTGCCATTGAATTCACTGCTGTAATCATTGTAGGAGCTACGAAAGAACACTGCATCCGCATTGTCAGCTATGTTGTTGCCGTGCCTGTTGCCATTGTCTTTGCTGCCGTTGCTGCTGCTGTTGCTGCTGTTGCTGTTGTTGTTGTTGCTGTTGCTTTTGTTAATGCCAACATCATCGATTATTGTTGATGCTGGTGTTTCCTGCTGCTCAACGGCAACTGATGCTGCTGCTCCGACGGCTCCGGCTGATGCTGCTGCTGCTTCTGCTTCTGCTGTCAAGCTATCGTCGAGCGTGTTTGTGCTGTCAACATTGAGTTCCGTCGATGTCAGCCAGCGATGGAATGCATCGTCAGCTTCCTCAATTTCCTGATCCTGTTGCAGTCATAAACACACATCAAAACGCACACACACACACACGCACACAGGGAGATAAATTAATCCAATTTTGATTATTATAATAGACTTAATATAATGCAATTTAATGGATCGTTAAAGAGGCAGCCACAGAGACAGCTACGGCACTGGTCCAGCCTAATGGCTACTAAATATTCTTCATCAAGTCTCATTGCTGCCGCCTTGAGGTCAGCTACGTAAGCACTAAACTCGAATAAATAATAAAGCAGGTCGAGCATAAAATATTCTTTTTGCTAAAAGCTCTGCTTCAGATTCCAGTGCATGTCCATAAAGTGCACGATCCTTAAAAACATAATTGGCTACACTTTAGGAGCAGCTCTTGTCTGTCACTCCCCATTCGGGTCACTGACTGCAACGCCAACCACTGGCATTTGCTGCTGTTACTTCTGGTGCTGCTGCTGGTACTCCTGCTACTCCCGCTACTGCTGCGGCTTATGGGTATTTTGTTATACGCTTGCACTGAGAGTATCTGAGCTAAGTTGAAAAGCAGGTAATTTTAAGGCTATTACTTAGAGCTTTACTTAAAAATACTATTGAGTAGGAATCAAATCAAATATGGCATACTAACAGTGAATGATTTTTTAGATCTGATCTAAAAATGAGAGTTTATGAAAAAAAAAAAAGGTATAATCTCTGTAAACAAAAAATATCATTACTATCAGTTCTTTTATGAACATTTTAAAATATATAAATAATATACACGACTTTGTTGTTTTAAATGTATATCAATCATTTAAATTTAATTGCGTTTTGTATATATTATTTTACTTTATTTATTTAATAATTTGATAGCAAAAATTGTTTATTAATGATTTTTTTTTAGTTTCTTTATTATTTATTTCTTTAATGTTTTTTATTTATAAATTTTATATTTTATTTTTATATATTATTATATATTTTTTAATTTTTTTTATTATTATTTTGTGTTTATTTTATGTATTTTTTTATTTATTTACATTTTTGCCAAACATCACGGTAATTTAATTTTAACTAAGATTAAATTCACAATTTATTCTTTTGCATTTCAATTTTAATCAATAGCATTTTAAATTTAAACGCGAGATTAATCAACCAATTTATTAAGGCATATCAAAATATATACGCTTCTAAAATTCATTTGATTTAATCGTACGAGCTTAAACAGAAAATAGAGAATATATCATTCAAACTATAAAACCATTTATATATACTTCTATAAGCTTTAGCAACAATAACTTTCCCTCTAGTGCTCACCCTTATATTTATCTCTCTCGCAGGCAAATTCATCTAACTATGAAATTGAACAAACGATAAGGCACTTGACTGGCTGCATAAACAACTATTTTGCCACTCAAAGGATATCTATCGATCAGAGTCAAAGAGAAGTGCTTAGCCTTATCTTAAAGCTGCCCGTCTGTCTGTCTGTCTGCCTCGCTGTCTGCAGAGTATTCAGCATTTTGTCAGCTCAATGTAAAGTCTGATTGCTTATATTTTATTTTATTCTATTTTTTTATTTGCACTCACATTTGTATTTCCAATGGCAACCGCTGTGGCTGTGGCTGCTCCTGCTGCTTCTTGTTGGCTGCGCGGCGTTGTCATCATTTCAATTGTTGTTGCGACTGCAGCAGAAGCTATTGTTGTCGCCCTGCCATTGCTGCTGGTTGTCAATGCTGTTGCTGGTCGCTTGGTTGGTGGCTCGGGCAAAATATCGCTGTCGGTTTCCGCCTCATCAGAGTTTTTATCAATGCCCAAGACAGTGTGGAGTTCAACAACTGCGTTCGCCTTTTGCAATATCTTTTGCTGCTGCTGCTGTTGCTGTTGTTGCTGTCGCAGCTGCTGCTGCTGCTGCTGCTGCTGCTGTTGCTGCTGTTGTTGCAGTCGTTGCTTTTCATGCAGCAAATGCTGCTGATGATGCTGATGCTGATGATGTTCATGCTCCTCCGTTTTGTAGTCATAATAAAGTAGCGCCGGCAAATTTTCGGGAAAATTTAAAATCTTGCTGGACGAGTGCGGCTGCTGATGGGCGTGTAAATGTTGTTGTTGCTGATGCTGTTGCTGGTGCTGATGCTGTTGCTCGTGCTGAGGCGTTGGCAATTGCTGTTGATAATGCGTTTCCTTTGCTGCTTGATTAACAGCGGCAGCAGAGATGTGCTGCAAGGGTTCCTTCAGCTGCTGCTGCTGCTGCTGTTGGCGCGTTGCCGTTGCCAACTTTTGCTGCTGCGGCTCGTGTTTGTGTTGCTTGATTATATTGTAGTTGCTGGCCTCGCCGCTGCTGCTGTGGTTGCCAATGCTATCGCTTCTTTCTTGTTGGTGTTGTTGTTGCTGCTGCTGCTCCTCCTCCTCCTGCTGCTGCTGTTTAATGTCTGGCTTTTCATAATCCGGCGCCTGCTTGCGGCTTTGGTAAACTTCGTAGTCATTAAAATTCTTTTGATTCTTGTGATGCTTGTGCCGCTTGCCCGCCTTTCTGCCCATTTTGTGCACTTTTGTTGATTTTCTCGTTGTGGTCTCGTACCGATATGGATCCGAATAGTCGCCAGCCGCAGCTGCAGTAGCTGTCGTCATCGTCGTCACCATCGCTGTCGTCGTCGCCGTCGTCGCCGTCGCTGCCTTCTCTGCTCTGTTTACATTCGCCTTATCTGCTTTAGAAAGTAAAAAGTTGCATCTACATTTTTGTGTATTAAAACACATAAAACTGAATTCAAACTAACCGCATTTCTCCCACCAGCAAAAGATTTCGCCGTCCATGCAAAGGCAAACCTCGCAGGCATCAAAACGCGGCACCTGTCGCAGAGAGAAAAAAGAAAAACCAAACAGGAGAAACCAGAGAAAAAGAGGGGGAGAAAAAATGAAACAAGGGCTTAGCAAATCTCTCTCTCTCTCTCTCTCTCTCTCTCTGCTCAAAACCCCAAAAAAACAATATCGAACATGTTTGCTGGCTGTGTGTCCGAAATGTCACGTTGTTCGTTGTGTTGTTGTTTTAGTCGTTTTATTTTTGGTCAACAAGCAAAGCCAAAAACAGTGAAATGAATGCCAATGCGTTCCGAATGCGAATGCGAATGCAGCAACAGCTGCTTCGCAATGTCCCCCAAAACTAAAGCCCGAGCTAAATGCAGCATAGAAAAACGCTTTAAATTTAACTTCAATTAAAATTGCATCAAAAGAGCTGAAACTGCAAAATAATTACGAAGAAAAAAATACAAAAGATATATAGTATATGCTAATTGCCCAGAGATCTTTACAGATTGTTTAATGGAATTTTAATAAAATGAAATTTACTGAACTGTAGCGAACTTTCCGTTTGACTAGACAATTTAAGTCAAACAAAGTATCCTTTATATATTTCATATTTTTTATTAACATACAACTTGTATATATATATGCGATATATATGTGTGTGTATATGAAATGGCTGCGCCTGATACTTGAATAAATAGCTGCAGCCTGATTTCACTGATTTTTAATTAATAAATGGCCAAACTTTACAGTGGAATACAAAAGTTTTCGCCAAGTTGAATTTAAAATTCAAGGAAATTACTCGCTCAAAAGTTTTTGTATGATTTATTAAAAACAAAAAATTGCAACAATATAAGATTTAATTTGCATTTCGCAACTGTTTGCCAAACAGATCAAAAACTGTATAGTTGAAAAGTTAGCTGATAAGGAATTCTTTCAGAATTTAATTAGAAATGTATGTGAAGAATTTTGGAAAATTCCTTGCGAATATCATAGAAAATGTTTATATATATTTTAAATTTAATATATATATTTTTTTATTCTTAAATATTTTTAAGTTTAATATATATTTTTAATTTTCTGCAGATTTAACTTGAAACATAAAACAACAGGATAGTTTTAATATTGCAAGAATATTTTTAAAATATTTTGTAAAGCCCAGCTAAAATATCTGTTGTGGAAAAAATCTCAAATAATTTTATTTTTTTGTACAAAGGGTATACAAATAACTATTCTTCATTTTGTTGTTATAAAAAATTAGTTCATAAATACTGTTCCCATTATTTTTGCCAAGTTCAGCAATATTAATAAATAAATATTAATATAACAATAACCCAGCCAGGAAATGGACTACATCTCAATAAATCAGAAGCCGTAAAAGTACACAGCATATATCATAACACATATATCCTGTTAAATTGTGGCTAAAACAACATTTATCAAAAAGCTTTCGCCAAGAGTTGCAACTGTGAAATCAAGGTCTGAATAAGTCATTTCGTAACCCACAGCCAACAGCAAGAAAATGCCGTTTAGAGCATGTGGTGCAACCGCATATGAATATGCGCACAGGTGCACTAAATGTAGCAAAATCCTTCCGTCTGTGTATGTGTGTGTGTGTGTGTGTGCTTACCTTTTGTCCGTGTGTGTATTTGTGGCCATTTGTGAAGCATGCCGCTGCTCGACTATGCGGCTCCAAGTCGTCCTCAGCGGCCAAGTCGTTGTTGGAGTTGGCATTGAAGCTGTTTTGGTTGTTGTTGTTGCCGTTGGCATTGGTGTTGGTGTTGCTATTGGTATTGGAGCTAATGCCGGATTCCATGTCGGCTCTCTGCTGCAGCTCAGCGTCGCTCAGCATTTGCTCGGACAGCAGTCGAGCATCGTATTTGGCCTGCGATTGTGCCTCGTCCAGGTCGTAGTTGAACTCGTCCACGTGCTCATCCAAATACTCAAAGGGCAGTGCTGTGATGCCAGCAGTAGTCACAACAGCGGCAGCAGCAGGTAAGCAGAGGGCAAAGAGAAGATGGCAAAACAAAACAAAAAAAGGCGCTATAAGCTGCAGTTGAATTGGCTTTTGGCTCTCAGTATTGCTGTTGTTGTTGTTGTTGCTACTTCAGCTTGAAGGTTATTTAAAGCTGTGCTAACTGGTCTAAAACCGTTTTGTGGGCTATTATTGAGGCTAAGCTGCAATCAGCAGGCTGTTGCCACCTTTTCTGAAAGGTCATAAACTTACGACCGACGACTGACGACTGCCAACTGTTTGCTTTCGCTCTCTCATTTTTCTTATATTTTTTTGTTGGCTGTTTTTTGCTCTTCATGCTGCTCACATATTTGATAAATTATCATAAAAAATAATGAAAAGCATAACATTTGCGAGCACTTGGAAATAAATCAAAAGCGCGCATAAAACACAAGCTCCACAAACACACACACACACGCATTCGGGCGAAGATTTGTGTGGATGTGCGTGCGTGTGTGTGTGCGTGTGTGTGTGTGCATGTGAGCTTGTGTGTTTTATGGCATTTGTCATTAAATCAAAAGGCTGCGCTCATAATGACATCAAGCGGAGTCGGACCAAGCGGAGCAAATCACAAATGGAAAACGTAAAACACAATTGAAGCGTGCGCTCATAAAATGTGCATAATTTATTTGACACAGATTTTAAGCATCATCATTCTAGAGCATTTTATTATTCTTGATTTTTTATTAGAAAATATTTAATAAAATTATGAATGTGCTTGACAAAGTATAAAAATAAAAGAAATGTTTTAATCATATGATTATAAAGGAAATAAGAAGATATAAAATTAAACATATTATAATTTTATTATATTTAGAAACGTTAAAATTAAATAAAAATAATATTTTTAAATATTATTATTCATAATTAAATTTTATATTTTTTCTACACAAAAGAAAATATAATAAATTAGAAATAATTACATTGTTCTAATGATAAGCAAAATTTCTGTAAATAAAATAAACTTCATCAGCTTTTTTTATTGACTGTAATCCTTACAAATTATTTAAATAATAATGTTGTAATTTACTTTATATGTTAACAAGCTTTCTCTGTCTTTTTTCAATTGTCTTGCGACTCCTTTAAAAATAAACTTTTTAAATTGAAAAATAGATGCTCAACTCTGCAACAATGTCAGCCTTAACTGCTGCTCTCTAGCTTAGATTGGCCAGCAGCAGGCGAACTGTGTAATGTCTTTTACATTGGCTGGCCAAGCGAAAGATGGGGTTGCCACTATTCAAGACTCACCCTCGACCAGGTGCCGTTCGAGTCGCAGTAATCCAAAGAGGTTGCAGCTATGGCCGAGCAGCAGGGCGAGCCACAGACAATTGATGCTTGTCAAGCTGATGGCCCGCTGGTGGCTGCTGCAGCTGCTAATAAGTCGTGGCATGTTGTTCTCGTTTCCGTTTCCGCTGCCGGTGACGGTGCCTGTGTCTGTGCCAGTGCCTGGGCGTCGTCCTTTGTGGATTTCAGTTGCACTTAGTGGCACATTCTGCTGCGCTTTGCACACAAAATAAACAACCTTCACACACACACACACACAGAAGACACAGTTCACAGTTCTTTTCGTTGTTTGTTTTACAGCTGCTTCTTCTTCTTGTTTTTTATTTATTTTTTCTTTTATTATTTATTTGTATATGCTGTAGCTGTAGTTTATTTTCGTACGAGCACTGCAGTTAGCTGCGTTGCTGCGGGCTGTTGCTCGTGTTATTTTTATTACGCACTTCACAGCTGCCCTCGCAAGTAGGCAACAGTTTTCGCACTGCCCATCTACTGGTAGTATATGTGTGTGTATGTGTCTGTGTGTGGCTGTTAGTTGAAACATCTATTACCATTCCCATTGCTTATATTCAATTCATTTGCCAAGTTGGTAATCGCACAACTGTGATTGGCCACTGCTACGTGCCAGGCAGCAACAGCAAACCAAACCTAGCCACTCCTCACTCCCCACTGCCCCAAGCCTCAAGCCCCATGCAATCAGTGAGTGAGGCAAGCCCAGCCAAGCCAACCAACAAGTGTTTCTTCACTTTCGCGCTACGTGCCTTATATAAGAGAGAGTGGCAACAAAAAAGTTGGCCAACAGGCACAAGACACAAGGGCTCAGCTCAGCTCAGCTGCGCGTGTTGTAAACAATTTGAAATCAAATAAACGCCATTAGCTAATCAAAAGAAAGTGTTGATGGGTTCTCTAGTTGCCCAAGTTCTCTGACCCTAACTAAAATAAATAGCAAAAGCAAGTAAAACCTCATTAAAATTTGCATAATGACTACAACTACACAAACATATTGCTGAAAGAGATTAAAAGAGAGAGAGGAGGTGAAGGAGAGAGAGAGAGAGAGAGCTGGCTATGAAAGTTAATGAACTACTTAGATTTAATGATGAATAAACGCTTGAATCTGCTCTAATATCCAAGGCTGATATTTAATTGGGCATTTATAATTATGGAAAATATAAAGGAGTATGGGTATCTTGAACGCATAATTATTGATATGGATAATCACGTATATATACATATATTATAATAAATTGATGTATAAAAGACAAGAAAATATAATGAAATGCAGCCAAATATATGAATGTATTATCATTCAATAGATTCTAGATTCTTCTCAGAAATAAAGCCCATAAAAATACAAATAAAATACGAAATATTTGCCTCTTTAGGTATACCTTCTAATTCAGAAAACTAAAAAAAAAAAAAAAATAAATAAATAAATAAATAAAAGATTTCAATAGATGTACACAAGCTCTATATCATCTCTATTCTCTTCTCCTCCCAGAATAATCCAGCCAGGCCCTCTCAAGCCAAAAACTAACAAGGACCATTTGGCTATTGTAAGGATTTAGCGAGCAGTGCGACGGCGCTAATGCAGAGCTCAAATTCGCATAAAGTGTTTATCGGCAAACAAAGCTGAGGTAAGTGCACTGTCAGAGTGCTTAATTTATGGCATAAAGGGATAGAGGGACACAATCAGAGCGTAGAACTGAGTAAAACAAAACACTTGAGCTAAACAATTCGCTGCGAGGCAAATGCGGAAGTGAGAAGCCAAAAGCGAAAAGTGGCAAAAAAAAAACAGAAGCAGGAATAAAAAAATCAAACAAAGGGAAATCCAAAGAAAGCAGGAAATCAGAATGTGGAACGTGAAGTGCGAAGCGCTGGCAGCCACTGTGTGTGAGGGGGGAACGGAAATTCATTGCCAGACGTTTGAAGTGTGAGAAATTAGCGCAATGCACAGACATCAGGCAAACACACACACACACACAGACAGACACTCCCACACACACACACACAGGCACACAACAATGCTTTGATAACTTTTAGTGTCATTGCAGACTCCTCGGGTGGCCGCTGGGGCGTATGCGCAATATTTGATTTACGTTTAATTTGTAACAACTTCCGATGCACATGCTCAGTCACTGATTAAATTTCCAATTTAATTTATATGCATGCACGCACACACACACACAGAGACACTCACACACTCGGCCACATATTTTGTTTACATATAATTAAAGCACTCGGCTAATTACATAATAATTAAATTTGTTGTTAATCAGCAAATGCAGGTCATGCAAATGATGCGCTGCACTCGGCACGCTTCACGCGTCTAATCAAACTGAGTGACTGAGAGTGATACGCGGCGGCTACGCAATGTTTGATCTGTGCGATAAACGCGTCGTTCAGGCTCAACGTTACAGCGGCCACTGTTGCCGCCAGATGCTGTGTGATGTCTATTTAAGCAGCCGATGCCACAGCAACAGCAGCAGGAGCATTAACAGCAGCACTAACAGCAGCATCTAACAGCTCAATCTGCGCGCTCTCTTGCTGTTAAGCTTACGCTCTCAGCTGTTGGCTTTTTATGAATGAGTTTGTGTGCGCTAAACACAGCTCAGCTGAGAGCAGTTGCTTAACAGCACGCTCACTGTTAACAGTCTCTGTGCGTGTGTGTGTGGGCCTTTGTGTGCGTGCTGCCTGTAAATTATATTAAAATGATTCAGTTTTGTGCAGCCATTTGCTCAGCCTCTTTGTGCAAATTGCATTTGGGCAGCCCTTGGGCTGGTGTTTGTTGTTGTTGTTCTTGCTGCTGTCGCTGTTGTTGCTGTAGTTGTTGCTGCCATCCATTAAACGTTAACAGTGCAACAACAGACGCAACTTTACGCACACAGCGCCATAAACGTTGGCTTTTTTTTATGATTATTTTTGCGTAAAGTGTAAATATGTAAATGTCCCGACTCACACACACACTCACACATGCCAACGCACACACATGGCATCACTTCACTGCCTCTGACTGACAGGAGATGTGAAGACTCAGGCTGAGGCTCAGGCCCAGGCTGGGCCTGACGCTTGTTAGACATGACAATGCGTGTTTGTGTCAGGATAACTGTCAACAGTTGCCCATTCTCTCTCTCTTTCGCGCGCTTTCTGCCTACCCACCCCACCCACCGTCCGACAGAAAAAAATCTCTTTTAGTCTCGCACATGCGAGTGCTTTCAGCTGCTAATTTCTTTTATAAATTTCATGCGCTACATTTACATAAAAAATCATTTTCATATTCATCAAGTGTCGCGCTGTCACACTTCACTTCGCGATGGCAATGTGCATAAACATAAATGCCGTTAAGCACGCAACAGTTGGCACATGTCTCATAGACGGTCGATATGCGATATACTAATATGATATATGCGTATGTATGATATATGGCATGAATATGTCATAAATGGCAACGCAATCGGTTTGTTTCCGGCCACCCCAAAAGCCAACGAACTAAACGGAAATCAATGTGGGCTGACATCTGAAAAATGTCAATTGCCTGCAATATTTTCACTTTACGCCACAGACAACACCAACAACACGAACAGCATCGACTACAACAACAACAAAAACAACAACAGAAACAATCATCTATGCGAAATGATGAGGCAGAGCAGCTTGACAATATTGACATTTTTTTTCCCTGTTGTGGCTGTTGCTGCGGCACATATTTGATGGCCATAATAATTTAGCTAAGCCCAAATATGCTTCTACATATAAATCAAAATATAAATTTTCCCAGAATTGTAAATTATAATTCGAGTGCTCAGATTCTGTGCTCATTCACAATTAATTGCGTTTGATATGAAATGAAAGGTAATTCGAGATAGACAGAGGTAGAGACTTCACAGAGAAATAAGAAAGGTAGGCAGAGATACGTTGAAATAGAGATACAGATACAGATACAGATACAGATACAGATACAGATACAGATACAGATACAGATACAGATACAGATACAGATACAGATACAGATACAGATACAGATACAGATACAGATACAGATACAGATACAGATACAGATACAGATACAGATACAGATACAGATACAGATACAGATACAGATACAGATACAGATACAGATACAGATACAGATACAGATACAGATACAGATACAGATACAGATACAGATACGATCAGATACAGATACAGATACAGATACGATACAGATACAGATACAGATACAGATCAGATACAGATACAGATAATACAGATACAGATACAGATACAGATACAGATACAGATACAGATACAGATACAGATACAGATACAGATACAGATACAGATACAGATACAGATACAGATACAGATACAGATACAGATACAGATACAGATACAGATACAGATACAGATACAGATACAGATACAGATACAGATACAGATACAGATACAGATACAGATACAGATACAGATACAGATACAGATACAGATACAGATACAGATACAGATACAGATACAGATACAGATACAGATACAGATACAGATACAGATACAGATACAGATACAGATACAGATACAGATACAGATACAGATACAGATACAGATACAGATACAGATACAGATACAGATACAGATACAGATACAGATACAGATACAGATACAGATACAGATACAGATACAGATACAGATACAGATACAGATACAGATACAGATACAGATACAGATACAGATACAGATACAGATACAGATACAGATACAGATACAGATACAGATACAGATACAGATACAGATACAGATACAGATACAGATACAGATACAGATACAGATACAGATACAGATACAGATACAGATACAGATACAGATACAGATACAGATACAGATACAGATACAGATACAGATACAGATACAGATACAGATACAGATACAGATACAGATACAGATACAGATACAGATACAGATACAGATACAGATACAGATACAGATACAGATACAGATACAGATACAGATACAGATACAGATACAGATACAGATACAGATACAGATACAGATACAGATACAGATACAGATACAGATACAGATACAGATACAGATACAGATACAGATACAGATACAGATACAGATACAGATACAGATACAGATACAGATACAGATACAGATACAGATACAGATACAGATACAGATACAGATACAGATACAGATACAGATACAGATACAGATACAGATACAGATACAGATACAGATACAGATACAGATACAGATACAGATACAGATACAGATACAGATACAGATACAGATACAGATACAGATACAGATACAGATACAGATACAGATACAGATACAGATACAGATACAGATACAGATACAGATACAGATACAGATACAGATACAGATACAGATACAGATACAGATACAGATACAGATACAGATACAGATACAGATACAGATACAGATACAGATACAGATACAGATACAGATACAGATACAGATACAGGGCTTCCCTGACAAATTGCTCATCCCATAGCATCCTCTTCAAGATTCTTCCTTCTTCTTCCTCTTCATCCTTAAGTCTCTTAACTAAATCAAAAGTAATTTTAAATATTTTCATTTTCAATTTGTTACTAATGAGGATTGTTGGGTAGTTTAAGTGCTCCGCTCTAAAGGTTTCGATTTCGTCTTTTTCGTTTATCGTGACACATTTAAACTGGCGACTTGAAAGAAAGTTGACAAATTTCATGGAAATTCGAAATGGCATTTGCCAGTGAGCAGCAGGAGTGGGAGGGAGGCAGTTCTCGAAAATCAAATCACTTAAGTAATTGTTTTACAGCGAGACCCCACACCTGCATCCAGACTGCCAGCAGGCGTCTCCTTCCGCTAAACATAAAATCTATTCATAGAACTAGGCAGAGGCTGGGGTAAAATTTAATAAAACTGTCAAATGCTTTTGTTTGATTTTATTATGCAATAATTCTCAGTATTTATGATTGCGTGCGCTTAAGTCCTTCAAATCCTTTTCGCCTAGGCAGCGCCATAAAGTTATGCCATAAATATTAATGTAATTTGTTTTAAATTTTTAAGTAGACCCCTGAAAGAGAGATTTATAAATTAGACAAAAGCTGACGGCCCATAAAAATGATTCATTTAATTGAACATGTGTTTCCTTTCAGTCTAAGCCCATACACAAGTGCCTCGAGAGCTCTAGAAAGCCGCTGGGGGCAAGAGTGGAGGCGTGCCACAGGGCTGGATCTTAAGTTTATGCAAATTAAATAACAATTAGAAATTCTGAAGGACAGCTTTGTGTCACAGCACTAGAGAGTGAAGGAGAGAGAGAGAGAGGGTGGTAGGGGGAGAGAGAGCGAAAGAAACCCCTTCTTCGTCTTATGGGGGCGAGGTCAGCGGCTAGTGCCAAAGCTCATGGTCTGCCAATGCAAATGTCGTATGTAAATATTTAAAATGATTCTCAGCCGTCTCCCCTTCTCCACTCTCTCTCTCTCTCTCTCTCTCTCTCTCTCATTGCTTTATGTAAATTGCTGTAGGCTGCTGCTGCTGCTGCTGCAGACACTTGTCAATGGCATTTGCCAGATTTGGCTGGCATACAAAGCGAGTTGATTTGCATGCTGCATTTATTGCCAGTAAACATGCAGCTGTGTATATGCATTTGAGAGCAATTTACCTCTGGCCAGCTGACCGCATAAGATGCTTTTAATTTAATTAACATGGCTTAGTTATTTGCAGGCTTAAACAAAACGTATATGTATTTAGCTAACCACGAAAGCAAAACGAAAATTAACCACAGGCCATTGAACAGTTTCCGAATATTTCACAATTTTCCTCGGCCACAAAAGCAATTTGAATTGCTGCCAATTTGAGGGCAGCATGCCAGGCGATTATTGCATTTAATTAAAGTTTTGTGCAGCTGCACATAATTTAAAGATCTCCTCGTTTTCGCTTGAATAGAGCAAATAAAAATAGCGTTTGATGCGATAAAAGCGCATAAATGGAGTGTTACGAAAAAAGAATGTGCAAACTTCTTGCCCAGTTGCCAAGGAAAGTTGACAAAAACAAACTTGAACAAACATGCAGACACACACACACACATAGACGACGTAACACCCACACTCTGACATTTATGTGTGAAGGCAAAAGTTCTGCTAGAACTAGCTACAAAATGCAGCCCAGTTGTATCACAAAAATGAACTCAACAAACAGCAAAAACAAAAAACTTTTCATTTTGCACAAAAGGCATTTTTATCGCAAAATTCTAGTTGGTTTTATTGTTGTTGCTGCTTGGCAAAAGTTGTTTGCACTCGGCTAAAATGACCCACACAATAAGGAGGCTTCGGAGTGAAAAGAGAAAAAGAAAAGTGTGTGAACTTTTTTTTTATTAAAAGCGTAAACTTGAAATCAAATCATTTGCGCATTTCAATTACAAAGAAAAACTCTAATTGCAATCGCCAGAGTAGATAGCCAGAGAGAGAGAGAGAAAATCCTTCGAAGGATAATAACGAAGGCAGCGAGAAAGCCAAAGTAAAGAAAACTTATCGAAAGTACCTGCAATTAAGAATCGCGTCGTAGAATTAAAAAGGTAAACGCCAGAGCCGGCCTCTCGAGGGTGCTGCAGCGAGATGAAAGTAGTGAAAGCAGAAAGAAGCACAAACTATGAGAGATTACTAAAAGCAATTTGAGAACAACAACAGCCCCAACCTAGCCATAGACAAAATGCAAAACTTGCAACGTGCAACGTGCAACGTTCCACAGACAAGTTGCCAGCTGCCAGTTGCCAGTTGCCGGTTTCTATGACAATTATGTTGCAGCGCGCTGCAAAGTGGCTGACTAGATGGCAACGTCATTGGCAACGGTAATGGCAACGACAGCGGCATCAGCTACTCGTATCAGCCATATCAGCCTAAAGCAAGCTATTCCAAACTTTGCCACAAGAGAGCCGCTTATTAACTAACCAAAAAACTGACAAGTCCAAGTAACTCCAAGTATGTGATATACTTATGAACAACAAAAATGTAAGGATAGTAATACTAATATCCATGTAATCCACGTATAGATTTTCTTAGATTTTTTTAATCATTTTTATGTAGAACTAGATAAGGCTGCCACTAAAGATAGAAGCAAACTTGTTAACAAAATGTAAAAATTACAAAGTAAGAGTAAAAATTACAAAGAAAAAGTATCTATATAAATATATAGGCAAATAAAGTTCCATAGCTAAAAGTAGCATTGATTCTTGAGAACAAAAATAATATATATATTTTAATGTATATTTTTGTAATTTTGCTTCACAAAAAATATATTTCTGTTAGTTTAATAATTGCATAAATTTGATCTCAGTTTTAAAAATTCTTAAAAATCTGGAATAATCTATATGTCAAACAGTGCCACTAAAATTTTTATCCAGCAGAGAATTGAAGCATTATTTATAAGTAAAAAATGTGTCATATTTTTTATTTATATATATTTATTAATTATTTTTATTTTTTAATAAGCAAACAAGAAAAAAATATACAAAGTTACAATAGAAAATAAATCAAAAGTTAAATTACAAATATAATATAAAGTACAAATATTTTATATCTTCTAATTTTATTATTTTTTATTTTATTTTATTATTTTATTATTTATCGCATTTATTGTTAATATTCATGTTATTTAATATTGTGTTTGCTTTCAAACGAGATTTTATTTAAAATTGAGAATTGTTTTGTAATATAATCAATGTATACTAAACTATTTAATGCTCTTATATTATTTCTAGTAAGCTACAAATACTTTCAAGTTTTTCAAGAATATTATATATGTATATACATATATACTTTATATTTATATATATATAGCTCCATCGCTGTCATAGCACACATCAAATTCATATATATTTTATTTAATAAAACTATATTTGCTTCCTCTCAATTTCAGTGTTCATAAAAGCATCGTGAACGATTCAAGAACGCAGCACAAAACGAAATTGGAAAATTAATTTGAAGCAGGGCAAAACAAACTCAAAGGGGAAACAGAACGAAGTTAGCAGAGACCTTGTAAGCTATTTGTTTACAAAAAAAAAAAAAAAGCGAATATATATAAAAGGATGTATTGCTCTGGCAAGCGGAGATTTGCTGAAAATAATTGTGAGAAGCTAAAAATAAATAACTCAATATTGAAGTGAACAGCTAGTGGATTATTGGAAAATTGAAAATATTGCTGATAAAGTAAAGTTAAATTGAGAGAAACAAGTAGTTATTTATTTATTATTAAAAATGTTTTATTAATGTACAAATTGTTTATTATTCTGCTGTTTAAATTGAGCAAATATTTAATAATTCACTTATATATATTTATAGCAGCAACTTTAAAGAACTTCAATTTACTCAAGAATATATATCTAGAATACAATCTCTACTTCAGCTTTCTAAAGGAGTCTCAGTGATTTTAATATAAAAAATCGTTTTCCTTTGATAGAGCTTCATTTTGCATTCAGACTTTTTGCGCTTTTCTCTCGCTTGTAACTGTAGAAACAGCCCCCGCTATTTGCGGAGCGTAAGACAATGCGCTACTTGGCGCACTTTGAGAACTTTATTAAAGTGCACGCTAAGCGCACCTGCGGCTGCAGCACTACGGCGATCCACCACAGCGTGGCACGGTGGCTCGGTGGCTCTCTGGCTCAATGGCGGTGTCCGTCTATCAGCTCCTCCTTTTTTTTATTCCAATTTGGCTTAGCTTGGGCTAAAACTCTTAGTCGGCTTATGAAATATGCATTGAGCACAATTAAAATGTCGCCGGCATTATAATAAAAGGTGAGTATATAGCTCACACACACACATACGCACACGCACACGTACACGCACGTACAGAGAGACAAAATGACCCCGAGCTGGCCTTTTTTGTTGCACGTACTCGGACCGCCTTGGCCTAATGAAAGGGTCCTTAAATAAATAAGCAAACATTCGGCTGTCCCACCTGTACGCAATTAACTTGTATCAACAATGAGTTAGAGACTTGATTTAACTGTTGTTTACTTTGCATTAACGGGTTTCCCATTCAAATTTTACCAAAATGCGCAATGCGAAAGACCTCACACCCACAAACAGTGTGCGTGAGAGAGAGAGAGAGACAGTAACGCCCACAATTATTGACAGCTATATAAAAGGCGCTCGTAACCTTAATAAACAAATGTGCGACTTTGCTTTTATCTGCTATTTCTTTTATGTGCAAACATAAACTCAAGTAATATAAAACGATTCCAGTTGAGCTGGGACGACTAGCAGATACGCTGGGAATTATCCATTGGGTGGGAGAATATCTGTAACTGTAGAGTGTGAACAAGCAGGCTTGAAACTACTTTCGAGAACTAGAATTTGGACATTTTTACAAGTTGTCGATAAGCTTAAGATGTTGAAATATTTATTAAGAAATGGCATTTGATAATATAGTATGCCTAATAAATATTTACTAGAAATAATATTTAAAAAAATAGTATAGAAAATATAGCCATATTTCAGCTAAGATATTAAAACTCAATAAACTCAAGCTGATATCTGAATAAAACATGAAAAATGTAGCTCTAGATCTAGGTCGAGCTCTACCTCTAAAAGTCAGATTCATAAATGACTTACAACAGCATTCACCAGTATTGCAGCAGCCCAGTCAGAAAAGTGACACATTTGATTGATTTAGCACTCGTTCTATAATGGCATAAATGCTGCTTTCAAATGAAATGAAAGTCAAACAAATTTCCAAAGCTGTTTTTGATTTGATTGCAAATTGTTTGCGGTCACCCAATACATTTAAATATATATTTTATAGTAGTGCAGATGTCATTTGCATTTAGCAACATAAATTTAGACATTTTTATTTGTAACGCTTTGTGTGAGCTTTTCTTTTATGGTTTTCAAACATAAGATGAGGCCATGTTTATATGGCCTACACCCCGACAATGGCGGCTTGACAATCGTTAAGGCATTCAGCTGAGATACGTACGTTTGCAGTCAGTTGCCTGTGCATAACTTTTTTTATGACCAAAGGGAGAAGGAGAGAGAGAGAGAAAGAGAGAGAGAGAGAGAGAGAGAGAGAGAGAGAGAAGCAAAGCCTTGGCATGTCTAGTCGATGTTTTATGGCTTATAAATCAGTGTTAATGTCCGAGATACAAATGCAATTGAATTGCCATCAGAGCAAATGGCCAAGTACACACGCATAGCCTGCGGCCAGCTAAAAGCTCTAGCTAATTTTATTGACAAACTCCGGTGGCCGAGTCCTTCGTGTGCGGCATTTTAATGAATAAATAATTACATGCTGGCGACGAATTGTTAAATGTTTAATTATGTCAACACTTTATTTCATCAATAATTAAATAATTACGAATTATGTGACAGCCCACTTGAATCGGCTTGCAATTGATATATGAAGAGATACGTATATATGAAATATTGCGCATACGTCATGTCAGCCCGCAGGCTTTGCTTGTGTTTGGGTTTTAGTGCAGCGCACGCGAATTATTTTTAATTAATTGGGAACAACACATGGCAATTATAGTCAGCGCAGCGAGACCAAAGAAGCAAGCGCTCGCAGGGCTCTGCATGTCAGCTAATAAACAACACACAGATTCAATTAATCGCAATGCAAACAATCTCTCTCTCTCTCACTCACTCTTCCAGTGTGCCTGATTGGTAGCTTGTTTAAACTTTTGACAATGCAGCGATTGGGGAATTGCAGCTCGCTGCTGCTGCCAAGTGCAAACAGCTTAAATAAAGGAGAAAGAGAAAGAGAGAGGGAGAGGGCAGAGTGGAAGGGAGTGAGGCAGAGAGTGGAAAACTCAACGAAATTCGATAAATTGCAGTCGCGTAAATAAAATGCAACAGCAGAAATCACAGCGCAGAATTGTGTCAACAGCAGTTTGCCGCAGCCATGAAAAGTGCTTTTGCCCAGCCATGATATATGCAATATACACACACTTACACACACACACATATGTGTATGTATATGTGTGTCACATAAAGTGTGTATATGGCATATATGTAACGGCAACGGCAACGGCAACGGCAACTGTAACTGTTTGGACTTAAGTATAGCCACCGCATCATAATGATGTGGGGGCTGGCTATCGCTCTTAGCCATGCGGCTGTTCTGAATTAATGCCTTAAGTTTTCGCTTTCGACAAGTTTGCTGAGCTCACAGATACCCTGGGCTGCATGAAGGCACGCTCACAAGAGATGCCTATAAAAGATTTCAATGTATATGACTATATAACACAGTTCTGTTAATGTAATGTTAAACATCAGTGATTTGCAAATGCACTGTTAAAGACCATTAATGTATTGATACACTGTAAACTAACATTATTAAACTGGCGCATTGTTAAATAACAGTACACTGTTAACTCAATGTAATGGAACGTCCGTCAGCCATTCATTTATAGACGCCTGGTACTTCAGCTGAATCTTACGATCTTTGGATTAACATAGTGTTAACTCAATGTCAAATAAAAATGCATTTCCAGTGCCTTTCTCCCATCTATCAGCTGCTTTTCTGTACCTATTAAATGAATTACTAGTAAATATATGTATAAAACCAGTCTATTTCAGACTTGAATACTTTCAGAGTATAACAGCAAAAACAAAACCCATCCAACAAAATAACATCTGGTCTGAACTGAGAAGAACTTGAAATATTTCAGTTGTCGCTCGAGCAACACACACAAAAAGTCCCTAATAACTCAGAAACCATAAGGGCGAATATAATGTCCCTATTGGCCAGATGTTAGCTCGACATAAAGCAAGAAATCTGGTAAGTTATGGCCATAATTTGTGAAAGGGATGTCATTAATTTGTTGACTGTTCCAATGGCTTGCTGAGAGCCCAAACTGTAGTGCAACGAGATGAATGGACTTTTATAATTAACTAAGTTGCAGTTAAGTTAATTTACTGCTATTATGTTGAGCAATGTGAATCGGTGACAAACAATTAGCTAAAATAAATATTTGCTTTATTTAAATAGTCAATGCATCTGTCGTTGCTCAATAAATATTATTTAAATTTAAGCTTTACAGCGTTGGATATTGTTTCATTTACTCAATGTCAACAATGGACAGTCGACAGTCGACAGTCGACAGTCGACAGTCAACATTGTCTGCATTGTATTGTGTTTTGTGTTGATATTCGTTTAAAATGTCCTTTTGTTGGACTGCCTCGTGCAGGACATGCTCCTGCTCCTGCTGATGCTGATGCTGATGCTGATGCGGATGCTGTCTATCGGCCAGTTTAGTCCTCTTGTAATAAAACACTTTGCAGTTAAATAATTGTTTTGCAGCTTAGCTGCATTAAAGCGGCGCGGGGCTGACAAAAGAATTGCAACATGTGAATTGCATAAATGAAAACTGTAAATAATAAACAATTGTAAGCATGGCGTAAAATCCATTAAGCATGGCCAGCATGCAAATAATCTGTACTATGAAATGAAAAAATGTATATATACATAAATAGAAAGCGGCCTGAAATATGTTGATTAAAAAGTCAAATCAATGCACTGTGCACAGTGAACAGAGAGCGCGACATAAAAGCCAACAAATTAATGTTTACCAAAAAGCATAAACTAAAAGGATTGTGCTATATAAATACATGTATATATCCATTGTGTATATATAATAACTGACTGAGATTGAGAGAGTTGGGTGTAAGCCACATTTTATAGGATTGATATTTATATTAATATTTTTGACTCATCTGAAATGAATAAAAAATATATATATATATAAATATTTTAATTATAGGAGTTAAATTTCAAGGCGTTAAGTAACTGAAACTTATATCCAAAAAATATAAAAAATGTTAAATTAATGACGATAATATCTATAAAAATATATTATTTTTTCTACTGCATCACAAACGAGAAAATAAAATATATACAAAAAATAAATAAATTAAAATTGAATGATAACAAAAAAAAAAAAAAAAAAAAAAAAAAAATGAAAATAATGAATGAATAAAATGAATATATAAAAAAAAAAAAAAAATACCCAGCAATTTTTAACATTTAAAAAAAATTTATAGCCATGAACATCATAAAAGATAAAGCTATTTTGCAATTATAGGACATATCTAGTGAATTTTTAAATTATATATGGCGTAACATTATAATATTATATATAACAATATAATTGGCTTCACAAGTTTACATTTCCCAGGTCAAGTTCCAAGTTTAAATATAAGCCCAAATCATGCATACAACAAGGCAAAACCAATATACTCTACTTACACTCAGTGAACGAGCATAACAATCATTTCTGCTCTTCATTTATAATGTAAGCTCTAAAGCTAGCCAAGAGAGATTTTCAATTGAAACTGCGATAGTTTTTGTTGAAGCTACAAGTTCCCTTGGCTACACGCGTATATTCGATCTATATATATGTATATCCACTTTTTTTTTAGGGTTGTTGGCTTAGATTTCAATTCATTGTTGTTAGCAAAAAGTTGGTCGTAAATTTCGCTGACCGAAGTGAACTTGAGGCACGTGCAATGGCCGCTCTCTTATGTGCTCTAAGCGTAATTGATTGATTGATGGATGGATGGCTGGCTGGCTCTCAGTCTGTCTGGCTGTCTGACTGGATGAATGAAGTTGGCCAAAAGCAGCTGCTTCCAGTGGCTAGCGAAAGCAATCGGGCAACACATTAAAGCCAAGCATTCTCTGTGCTGCCACAAAACCTCGCACATTTAATCTTTAATTAAGAGCAGAGCAAAGACAATATTACAGCTCGACCTGCTCGCCCGTTCACCTCGCCCCTTTGCCCAGTTGTCAGCGGCTTAAATGATGCGTTAAGATGGCCTTAAACTGGCTTGCGGCTGCTTTAACCGCAACGAACTTCGATGCTTCAATGTCCAAAAATAGCAGCTGAGAATAGAGACAGCGGCTGAGAAATCGTTTCGCGAGCAGTGCAAATAAATTGAATTACGAGCCAAAGGGCCACAAAAGGGGAGGACTTTGAAATAAAGTTGCGCAACGCAAAGCGACGACAAATATGCAAATGGACACTTGACAATCGGCGAAGAAGATGCCTCAACGGGGTATATGGACCCAGTCCCGGGTGCAGCTCCAGTGCTGGCCCCGTGCTGGTCCCGTGCTGGCCCGAAGGCCAAATCCTATTAAAATTCAATTGCCTGTAAATGAACTCGGGCGCTGGGTAACAGAGCCAAACTTCGGGCCAGCAACTGCCTGGGTCCGACGGCTCTTGTTTGTCACTTAATTAAGGTTAATGTGAGCACAAAGAACAAAACACGCCCACCCGCTGGCTGACTGGGAATGACTGACTGACTGAATCGACTGACTGACTGGCAGCAAGGATTAAGTTTAGATTTGTAAACAAGTTTCATGCGTTATTTAACTTTCAATGCAAATATCCTGTCAGCCAGCATTTATTACATTTGACTATGGCATTTAGGCAAAGGCAAGGGGCAAGGAGCAAGGGGCGGGGCGGGGTGGGGCAATGGGAAACGTGCGACAAGTTTATTTCATTATGGCCACAAAAGCAACACACATTTGCTCAGTTCACGCTGAGTGCGTCTCGATTTGGGGCACATGTGGCAATGCCTGGAAAATGCCGGGAAAAGCCGCAAATGGCAGCCAAAATGCCATGAAATCAATTTGAAACTAGGTTTTTCCTTAGCCCAACTTAACGGCCTGTGAAATTATTTAAAAGTTAGCAAATGCCAAAATTTAATTATGGCCACAACTCAAACAAATGTCTCTAACTACGCGCAGCCAACTTTCGACACACACACACACACACACATACGCACAGGCAGCTACATGAATCTGAAAATTCTGAAAGTTGAAAGTTTTCAGCGCTGTGTCGAATGTATGCGCATTTCTAATGCTCATTTGTTGCATGCCACAGACGACTATGCGTGTGTGTCTGTGTGTGTGTGTGTGTGAGGGAGGCGAGAATACGTGTTGTCAAAGTGTTGTCAGAGCACATTAACAATGTAATCATTTTTGTCTGTGTTTAAGACAAATGAAGTGAGAATGTGACAATTGGAATGAAGTACTAAAAGGAGTTCGATGTCTTCCTATTTGGCACGCCCACTGGGGCGGATTATAGCTTAAAGATTTATTTATAAAGGAGATCAGTAACTACCATTTACTACTACTACTGTCTTTAATACTATAGTAGTACTAAATTCCTATTTAGCATCTACTAATACTATTATACTATCTATACATTTATATATCTACTACTACTACTATCTATACTACTATAGTAGTAGTAAACTCCTATTTAGCTACTACTAATACTATTATACTATCCATACATACATATATCTACTACTACTACTATCTATACTACTATAGTAGTAGTAAACTCCTATTTACCTACTTCTAATACTTCTAATACTATTAAACTATCCATATATACATATATCTACTACTACAACTACTACTAATATTACAATTTACTTCTACTACAATTATCTTACCACCTATCTACTACTATTACTATTATCTTACCATCTGTCTACTACTATTTCTCTTATGTTACCATCTATCTACTACCTATTACTATTATGCTCCAATCGATCTACTACTATTACTAATATACTACTATATATATGCTACACACAAATAAAAATTCGAAAGCCATAGCCATTATACATCTATAATATACCTCTTCAAGCCAAGCCTAAGCGGGTATGCATGACGTAACTCAATTTATGCCAAACTTTTTTCAGCTGCAGATATTATCTACGCATGCAAATGTTCTTATCAATTTTGTCTCGAACTTTTGGGTCGCAAAAACCAAACTCAAATCAAATACAGATAACTCGGCCAGCAAACACATATCCCCAGACACATTTGCTTACAGGATATGACAGGCACAACAAGCTACAGCATTCAGGCCCCCACCCCCACCCCCAGCTAGAGCTGAGTTCCCCAAATGCGCATAAAGGTCGCTTGGCAGGCGCTGGCCCATGTATACTTATTGCTGAATACTTGGCCAAAGTATTTTATTTTATAAGCGCGCTCTCAATGCTTATCAGCGCCAGTTGAAGTTGTGTCAAAGTTTCTGATTTTCCTCGTCCTCTTCTTCTTCTTCTTCTTGTTGAGCAGCTCGCTGATAAGAGGGCAGGGGGCGGGCGGCAATAAACTATGCAACGATTTAAGGCAACTTCCGGCTTATGCCGAAATTGCTGTACAAATTCAATAGAATGTGGCAATAATAAAAACCAAGTAAAAAGTGCAAAATAGAAAATAAAAGTTGAGTAGCGGTAAAAAAAAATAAAATAGAAAAGGAAAAAAAAATGAAAAATCCGGTCTAAAGGCGAAAGGTTATTTGTAATGCTGCTGCTTAAAACTTTTCTCATTAGTCACTATTTTTTAGCGACTGTTTAATTGTTGCAAACGCACCAGAAAAAACCAAAAACTTTCCGAGTAGTTAAAGTTGTTTTCCATTTTCCATTATGCATCATTTTTTCATTCAGTTCTCTCTTTCGCACTTTCGCATATAAAAATAAATTCCTGAGCACAAGTCAAACAAATGCGGCTTTTAGCACTGCAAGATTTGTGTAAACAAATTAAGCCGCGCCCACCAGGTGAAATGGAGGGAGGGAAGGAAGCTGAAGAAAGAGCTGGAACTAATGAGCGGAGCGCGCTGAGCGCTTCACTGTGCAGATCTAATGAGGCCCAAATAAATTTCCACTTGCAGCAGCCAAACAAAAGAAATATTAAAACTCTACTTTCAAGCCGCTTTCAGGCAAATATATTGGCCGTTACGCCCACCAATTTAGGGCGATTCGCAAATAAATACGTACAAAGAATGTGCGCACAGGAGGCAGCTGCAAGGACGAGCTGGAGCTTGGCCAAAGGGAAACGGAAAGGGCAATGTCATTCAGCAATTACACAGAGCGAGACAGAGTGTGGGAGAGAGAGTGAAGGAGAGAGAGATAGACGGAGGCCACAAAGGCACAGAGCAACACAAAGGCATATAGAGGCTCTATAAGCGAAGCACTTGAGTTATGTCTTTAGCCAGCGATTAGAGATGGGAGCGTGTCGTGCTTATGATACGATATAAGCTGAGAGAATTTTTAAATATTTTTAATGAATTCCCAATATAATTATGGAGCAACTGCTCATTGAAATTTTGATGATATTTATATAAAATATAATTAAAAAATTATATATTATAAAAATTCAATAAAAGAATTTACTTTACATCTCTGAAGCTATTAAGCTACCTAAAATCACCAAAATAAATTATTTTCCGAGCAGCATTAATTTTTCGGTTTGCTAAAAGCATAAAATCTTAAAATTATATCTCAGATCATATACATATAGGTATATATATAAATAAATTAACATATGTTACTTCGAAAACAAAGAAAAAATCGGAATATTTATGTGTGTATTATTCCCCTCCAGTAATTGCAACCGAAATTCAATTCTATAGAACTTCCATAACTAACAGCCGTCTGGCTGTGACTGCTGAACGACTAAATCTAGGTAAACCCAGAGTCAAACTCTCTTTCGTGCTCATCTCTAGGCTGAGTTAAGAGCCAGCAGCACGTTCCTGAGCTCCCTCAACCAGAATGGCCAACTCTTGCATAGCTCTCAGCAAGTTTAAGCACTGCAATTTCATCTATTTTGCAAGCGATTCCTTGCCCAAAATGTAGCAAATATTCAGCAGGCAGCCAGCAGCCCATCAGTCAGACCGACAGTGCGCTCGTTCGCTGACTGACAGCGTGAGTTTGTACCTCAGAGTCAGTCAGTCGGTTGTGGGTGGGGGGGAGGTAGGAGGTGGCGGCTTTTAATTAAGTGCGTGCCCTGCGCTCGCTAACAAATATGAACTCCTTTGGCAGCTCCTTTTGCCAAAGCTGCTTTGCCTAAAACATGAATGCACAGATACAAATACAAGCACACACACACACACACACAGGCACACACACACACACACACAGGCACACACACACACACACAGGCACACACACATGCACACACACATGCACATATTAATGGCTGCCCCGTTTACGTCAAGTGCGTGGAATATTTTAATGTATATATATGTGTATATGTGTGTGTATATATCCATATATATAAATCTTGCAGTCTGCTCTGCAATTGCTGCATCAATTTGGCCAAGTGGAATGCTGTCAAATAACAATCTGCACATGTGCAACAAATTAAATTGGAATTGAAATGCCTGCCAGGCAGCAGATTGTCTTGGCGCACGCAGCCAAATTCTAATTGGAATGCCGTCAAGACTTTAATGAGCTTACAACAAATTATAACGGTGCGCCCACACACACACACACACACACACATGCAATACATATATGTATATATGGCTGGCTCAAAATTCAATTAATTGAAAAGTTCCATTCGAAAAACTTGTGAACTTTGCGCTTCGAGCACTTTTCAACTTTTAAGCCGAGCAGAGCTCATAAATCGAGATTAATTCGCCTTTTTACTTCAACAATTACATTTACAATTATAATAATTATCATTTAATTTGTGCAACGCATTTATTTGAATTCACTCGGGAGAAACTGCAAACTGGGTAGACTATTATAATGTTGTTTAGGCTATTACGTTTGTACTTACAAGTTACAACAAATGTGTTTATAAATAATAGATTAAAAATATCATTAATTTACTAACTATTTTTGGGTTCAACTGCTTAGCATATAAATTAGTTAAGAACGTATACAAATTGTTGAAATGTTAATGGGTTCGAGATATGTAAATTCCGTTTCATATATATTCTTCAATAATTTATAAAAAAAATGAGATATTTATTTATTGCTATTGCGCGGCATTTCAATGAGTTTCCGTTATATGTTTCAGCTATTGTTTCAATTCCGTTTTCAATTCCAATTTCTATGGCATAGTTTACAAACAATTCGTACTTGAACATGTATAAAAAATAGAAACCTAAGAATAACTTAAAGTAACATCTATAGCTTTATATATATATTATATATATAGCAAGTAAATGGCTTAGTTAGGTTAGTTGTAAGCCTATGACTATTAAGTTCAGAACGTTCTACAAATGGCAAAAACAGTTTAAAATTAATTTCGTTTACACTTGAATATTTTTTAAAATAAGCGCGCTAATCAATAACTAAATCATAATAAATATTATAGGACACACTGCACACGGCTCGAGGCAACTACTATTAGTTTAAGCCTATATATATCTTTATATATATATACATATGCTGGTTAAGGTTAACACACTGCCCCGACTTAAATATCATACAAAAACACTTAAACGCTATAGCCTTACGTTTTTTATTTGTAGTTAACGTATTCTTAACCTTAAGCTGTTGTAAGTAGATGTTCTGCTTCTAGTTCTTCCTCTTGTAAGTATTGTAAAGTTTCCTTTTTAAGGCACTGACATTATGTACACCTGACTGAAGCGGAGCCAAGGCTCCTAGGTATCTATGAGGAGGGTGGCGGCTTGCCGTGCACACGAAAGCGGTACAGGCACGTATAGTCCGGCTGGCCATGATTCGACTCGATGCGCAGCTCGACGATCTCATAGGGACGCTTGATGTCCATGTTTTGCACGGGAAAGAATTGTAGGGAGGCACCGTTATCCTGATACTCATACTCACCGAACAGCACCGGATCCTGATCCTTCTCGTGCTCCAGTCCCTGCGAAGTATAGCAGTTAGTGAGGGAACACATACATTTATATTGATGACTCACCCAAACGGTAAAGTTGCGTGGCGCCGAATCGATGCGCCCTGTTGGCGACAAGCTCTTGGGTATGTGCTCCAGCGTGAAGCCAGTGACGTGAACCATGGAGTTGAGCTTCAGCACTGCAATTGAATAGATGGTTAACTATGTGCACTCCCTCTATGTGTATGACACGTACCCAGAAATCCGGGAAATCCCTGAAAGGCCCAGCACTCGCCTGGTTGCACGTTGGGCGATATGGCCACCCTGGGCGTATTGGTGGGATACCAGAGCGGAATGCCAAAGACGGAGATCTGCGCCGATTTGGTCTGATAGCTTTCGGTGCAACGCGTGGACAGAATTTGCCCGCCCGCCGACTCCAGGGCAAAGTCGACCAGGCCCGTTTTATCCGCATCGTAGATGGCCAGCACAGATTTGACTATATTGCGCACCTCATCGTCGTGCATGAGCGCCTTCAGCGACTGGGAGCTGGCATTCTGTTTGGCCTCCACGACGAGCAGGATCTCGCGCTTGAGCCGCTCGCTAATGTCGCTCATCAGGACAAGGCTGGAGCGTTCGATCTCGGCGCGTATGTTGTTGTTGGTCTTCTCGTTCAACTCGAGCAGCTGCTGCTCCAGATAGTCCTTGGCCACGAACATGCTACGCACCCAGTTCTGCAGATCCAAATCATCCAGTTTGCCGCCCGCTGTCTGCTTGAAGCCCAATATCTCGACCAACGTCAGCTTCACCTGCTTGTTGAGCAGCGTGAACTGCGACTCATTCAGGGCCGCCAGCTTGGCCTCGATCTCGGCGAGGAGGCCGCTGAAGCGCTGATCCTGCGCCAGCGCGTGCTGCTGCATGCGCGCCAGCAAATCGTCCTGCGTGAGCTTCAGATTGCTGATGGACTGCTGCAGGTCGGCGTTCTCCGTCTGCTTGTCTGAGAGCGCCAGCTTGATGAATGCAATTTCCCTGTTTAGCTGTTCGATTTGCTGATCCGCATTCGACTGGCCCGAGCCCTCCTCCTTGGCTTGCTGCTGCTGCTGCAGTTCCACATTGATGCGTGCGTCGACAAATTCAGCAAGCTCTGCTGAGCCCAGCAGCCGCTCAAGCAGCGCACCCACATCGATGCGCTCCAGCAGCAGCGTATAGTGCTCTTCCTTAAGATTGAACTCCGCCTTGACCAGGCGCGTGATCTCCTCGAGCTGCGCGGACGTCAGCTTTGCCTGTCCCCCCTGCCACTCGCCCGACTGCTGCAGTTCCAGCTTCAAGCGCAGCACCAAGTCGGCCAGCTGCTGCTCACTGAGCTGCGCCCGCTGATCCGCAAACTGCTGCAGATTCTCGCGCATGAGCTTAACTATGATCTGTATCTGTTGCGGCGACAATTGCTGCCGCTGCTGCAGCTGCTCCTTGGCTTGCTGCTGCAGCTTCAGCTCCACCAGCTGCTGCACATAGCTGTTCACATGATTCAGTATGTTCTCATACTCCTCCGGGGTGAGCGACTTCTGCATGCTCTGCTGCGCTTGCTCCACATTGAGCCTAATGGCAGCCGCCTCCTGCTGCTCGCGTGGCAGCCACAGCGTCATCAAAGCAGCGCTAGCCTGCAACAATCCCCCACGCAGCGAGTCAAAGGCAGTCAGAGGCAAAGGCAGCAGCGCCTCAGTGCGTTGCGCCAGCTCCAAGCGCTGCTCCGCCGGCAACAGCTGCCAACCTGCAAGGAGAGGGAGTATAGGCATTAGTCCTGGGCAATGGGCAATGGGCGGAGGCATTTCAACAGATTTATATCCTTCTACATTTGCAACTTTTTACATTTCTTATTCATTCAGCACATGTCAAAAGGAACTGTTCGATGGGGAATTTTCGGGGCGACGCCAATGAGCACAAATGCAGAAGGATAGAGTTTCTGTTCAATGGGAAATTGTTCGAAATTCGTATTATTTTACTTACCATTTCAACTCGCAATTGCAATCGCGTGGCATAGCTCAAGAAAATGGCAAATAAAACAATTTACATTTGTTGCAAAATTTTCTGTTCTTTTTTTTTTTTTTTTTGTACTGTATTTCGTCAATGTTTATGAAATTGTTTGCATTTATTATAATCGTTTTAGGGCTCTTGTTTGATTTTTGATAGACAAATACAATGGCAAACAATGAAAGGTTACAATTGAAACGTTGTTTAACAACAAAGAAAATATAGTTTATTTCGAACGTTGTACGGAATTGCAATTGGCGACAAATCTGAACAGACTCAACGGTAATTGTACAATTTATGATTTTATAAATAATTGCACAAGGCTCAATTGCTGTGGCCAAGAACAAGGTGTACAACAACAAAGAATGATATTTAATGTAAATTTTAATTAATATATATGATTTTGTTTTTTTTTTTTTTGCACAATTTGAACAGCACGGCGAGTTTGTTCGCCCTCTCTCTCTCTCTCTCTATCCTTCTCCATATTGCGTCATATTGTGGGCGGGTGTTGGGGGAAATTGGTATTTAAGGGTGAGGGGGGAGGTATGAAAATGTATGTACGCGTGTGTGTGGGTGTAAATATTTGGTGGGTTTCAGACCGAACACAAACATATATATATCTATATACACATACATATGCATATATGTATACATGTACAGTTTGTCAAAGATCATTATATAAACAAACAAACAAACGAAAAATTTAACATGAAATTAGATGAGAAATGGCTTTTGTCGATTTTTAGGAAATGCTAAGCAAAATGCTTGAATTTGTACTTGAATTGATCTTGATTGAAGACTTGAAAGTTTCTCGATTAACGCGCATAAGAAAAAAACATAAATTTTCGAGCTGCTATCAGAGCAACAGCTGCTGCAGCAGCTCATGGCCAAAACGAAAGCACAATTGCAGTAGATATTCATTAAACACGATCGTAATAGACGTTCGGCTGAAACCACTGACGGCCCTTGCTGACCACATTCTGGCCGATAGTTCTCAGATACACCAAATAATCATCGGCCCAGTCACGCACGCGCACAGCCTGATCGATGGCCTGCGAACGCAGTGTTTCAAATTGGGCCACATTCAGATAGGCGCCAATATCGATCTTCGGAATTTCGGGTAGCTCAAGTATGGAAATTCTTATTTTTCTGGGTGGGAAACTTTCATGGGGATGCAGATAATAGAACACACCTGAAAAGTTACAAAAGTTGCAAAATTAGCCAAGCGGATATAAATTAGAGTATTTCATATTATACAAATGATGAAATGTGTGATGAGTTCTCGACATGAATGGAGAATATTGATACTATTAATTTGATATGGATATCTGAAAGGCTTCCTACTTGTATGCAAAAATTTGTATTAAATCAATAAGTTATAGAACCAATTCTAGCTTTAGAGAGGCTATCAATTTATAGAGATTCGTTTTTAACACATCTCACTTTCCTCAACATAAAAAATTATATACCTCTACATATTTCTTATATATCTCAATTTAAATCATATAAAAATCAACACATATTTCTTAATATATATTGTATATCTCCTACAATAAATCTCTTTCTCTTCCACTCAACTATAAAATCTACACTTAGCAACTAAGCAAATTACTCCAACTATGCCAAGTATTCCATATTTCTAGTCATATCAATCAATCCCGTTCTATTGAGTTTTCTCATACAAATTATGAATACGATTTCCATATCAATATCAACAACCGCAGCGCGCACAAGCAACTTGTTGCTGACGTCATATGGCTGTCAACGGCCAGAGGCGACAAGCTGAAAGGTGAACTATATGTATACAGAGAGATATATGCTCGTAGCATTGGTGGTAGCCGCCATTCAAGGTAAGCCTTTGGCTGACGTTCAATGTCAAGGCGTGTGCACGCGTTGACAGATTTTACATTGAATATATAAATACTTATATATATATATATAGATTATCATAGATTTACACTCACCCACTACCATCAGTACTGGCAACAGTAAGAGCAGAAAGAGCAAGAAACGCTTCTTCCACTTGTTCTCCGGATTGTTGGACCTGAGCAGCCAAGTGTCCAGGCTGAGCACCGAGGCGATGCCGATGTAGATGTAACGCATCAAGCCCAACAGGCTGGAGACGATAAGGCCATGCTTTGGCTGACGATCGCGCTTGGCATAGTAGTTCTGATAGGCGCTCGATTCCGTTTCGGATATGTTCGCAATGCTAGTCCACACGCTGCTGATGCTGCTCACGATGCTGGTGATGACGCGCAGCAGCCACCAGGTCTGCACCTGCTGGTTGGACTGTGTGTTGTCTAGCTCGTCGGCCGAGTCGTAATTCAGATGCGTATAGTTCGCCTGGTAGCGACGGCGTATGAACTCCTCTTGAGCTGGATTACGATCGACCATGTAATTCACGCGCTGATCATGATGCTCCAGGCTGCGACGCGACATGTTCGGCATTGCGACGATTCCCGGTGCCAGCTGGCGGCGATGCGGTGACAGTTCCGAGTACGTATAATCAGTTTTCGGTGTTTTGCTACAATGCAAAATAAAAAAAATAAAATTAGTTTCGATTCACGAGAGACTCAAGGCACAACAAGTAAGAAAGCTCTAGTCGAGACTGCTCGACTACGAGATCCCCTGAACCCTACAAGCAACTGATATTTCAATAATAATTAGCACCCACACACGCACTCATGCAAACAAATACACGCACACACACACACTCACATATACAGGCAATTGCGCTTGGGTTGCGCTGCAGTGTTGGCAATATTAGGAGAACTTATTTGTTGAATAATTTAATTTCTAGACGTACGATCGTAATGAAACTTTCAGAACGTAATCATAATGTTAAAATGTATGTGTATACCGAAGCACAAGTCTCTAGTATTTGATATACGACTTTTACAAAGATGAGGGTGAGGGGGTGGATTTGGGGGTGGGGGGTAAATTTTAACAAAAACCGAAATTGTATGACATGCGTCTTAATATACATTTTAAATTTGGAGACTCTAGCTTGAAAGATGTAGGAGATATAATTTTTAAAGTGATCTTCGATAAGGTTTTTTATCGATAAAAAAGTATCGGAATGAGTTATCGTTTTTTAGTGATAAACTCGATATCCGCGTGATATATACGGACATTTTAAAAAAAAGTTGAAGTCTCTAGCTCTTATATCTTCTGAAATCGACGCGTTCAAACATACGGACAGACGGACGGACGGACGGACGGACGGACGGACGGACGGACGGACGGACGGACAGACAGACGGACAGGGCTAAATCGACTCAGCTCGTCGCCCTGATCAAGAATATATATACTTTGTGGGGTCTGCCACGCCTCCTTCTGCCTGTTACATACATTTTAACAAAACCATTATACCCTGATTTCCCATTTTCAATGGGTTCAGGGTATAAAAATCGAAATCAGAGTTGGACTGGCAGGTTCCAGAGAGAACAAAAGCAACTGACTGCTTTATCAAGGCCTCTCCAAATGCCACTACATAGCTAACTTACTTCCAGTACTCGCCCGCATTTCTGTACTCGATGTAAGCCAAATGATCATCGCTTAAATTGGCCTTGCTGTTGCCATTGGAACGACTTTTGCGCTGCTCCTGTTGCTGCAACTCCTGTGTGGTATTCAAGACATTCTGTGCCGTCTCCAACTCGCTGCGCGGCGTCGATGTGACTGCGGTGAGGCTGTTGAGGGCATCGTTGAAACGCTTGCCGGTATTGGTGATCATGGTGGTCACCGTGGTAGCCTTGCGTTTAGGCTCTGGCGTTACATCTTCGCTCGAATAGTCCGAGGTCAGCAGGGCCGCAGCCTTTGAGCGAGTGGTTTTAATGCCGTCGCTTTTAGTGATGGTGGAGCTGCTGCTGCTGCTGCTAGTTGTCTTAGATATCTTTGTTTCGACCACGTGTTCCTCCATAATAGTTCTGTAAATAAGCAAACAAGTTAATTGATAGCAGCGGAAACGTTAAGTTAAACGGTCAGATATATGATAGCCCTATGCGTAATAAACGCAAAATCTGAATCAAAACAAACCCCAAAATATGGTAGCTCATAAATGCTATACAAATAGAAACACGTCTGACCTTCAACGACTCGAAACAAAACAAAAACCAGCAAGCAGGCATTTGGCTCTTAACATGAAAGCGACGCTCTCATGGTCACATTGCCTCCGCCTCCCGGCTGATGTCGTCATCAACGAAATGAAACGAAGCAAAATCACAAAGCGCACGTTTGATTCAATTCGCGCGCCAAAAGCAAAAGCAAACAGACACATGCTTCCAGCCAGAGACGCTAGCGCACCCTGTGTGACAAGTCAAAGACCCTGTATACGACACTCTCATCAGAGCTGAGGCGTTTTACTGGGCTATCGCTTGCAAATGAATCACACGCGCTTGATCGTGTTTACTCGCAAGAGAAGTGATGTCATCTCACATATCTCACTCTCTCTCTTTCTCTTTCTCTCTCACTGTAGCACACATGTTTGCTCTCACAAATTATATTTGCAATACACTTCTTTCAAATTAATTATTTGGGTTACTCTGCTTAATGACAGCGTTGCCACCCGATTTGCCTAAATACTGCTACCGCAGCAGATAGTGACTGCCTCACTGTAATTACTGAGAGTGATTTTTGGCGCATCTCTAGCATGCTAAGCATTTTATTTCTTTTTGCTGGATTCCAAACTACAATTTTCGCGCCGAGTGTGAATATCAAGGCGATGACGTCATGCTCACATACACTAATGCACGCAAGCTGAACGTGTGCTGCTTGGCTGGCATTGGCATCTGTGTTTATTCGTATTTATGACGCGCCTTTGTTTATTTCAATTGCCCAACGTAACGTTACTTTTTAGCTCTCCAGTACTCTCCACTTTCAGGTCTTCATTTCGCTGTGCAGCAGGCTAACTTTTCGGGGCTATCAATGGAATTTATGTTTTGATATGCTCAAGTATACTTACTGCACATTTGGCGCCACAGACTGTTTCTTCTTCTTGTGATTCATATGCCCCTCCGTGCCGGCACGCTCACAATTCTCTTGGTCGCAGTTGGAGTGCAGGAATGGCGTCTTTGAACGCGAACGCCGGCGCGTTTCAATTTGATAGGGTTCTCCAATCATAGCTTAAGAGTTTTGCTGCAAACGAAAAGAATGAACAATTAATGTTTGACTCCAAAAATTAATTGCTCATTCTTTTCGTCAGCAGCAATTTTTGTACGCGTGTGGGAATAGTTTGTTTATGTGTGTGCATGGTTTGTTTATGTGTGAGTGTGTGACGGGCGTGGATTGTTTACAATGTGAATTTCATATTGAGCAGTGGACAATGCACTATGGGTAAAAAGTCGATTTTTTTGGCATTTATTCAAAAAAAATTTTGTTCACAATTTAAAATTTTCTTTTATTTATTGAATATATATACTTCAACTAGATTAAAAAGTATTTTTTTAAAAATTTAGCGACTACCATTAATATTTTACACATACTCAAAGTCAGCTGTTGCATAGTTGCGTTTGATATATAAAAAGCGCGGGAAATTTTGTTCAACTTGCAATTAAAGTGGAGCTTTTGTGTAAACATAAACAAAAAAAAGTGTATAATGGAAAACGTACCTAATGGTATGTACAATAAGTTATTGCTATTACTTTTTGATTGTAATTGTGTTATTGTCCAGTTGTCCAGTGTGTTGTCTGTGTGTATTTTTAGCTAAAAATTAACAAATGTACTTGTGTTCCGTGGAGTATTACTTTTGTGCAGCACACCACTTCACAGAGGTTTGATATAACAGTTGTTGTGTATTATGTCCAGGTTCGGAATCTATTAACCTCGTTTGCTCCTTTTTGTTCCTTTTGGAAAAAAATTAGTTGTTGCAGTTAAAAACGAGTTTTGTCGTGCAGAGCTTGTGGAGGTATGGACCAACAACAACCGCCAAGAAGACGCGGTAAAAAACTTTATTATTGAAAAAATTAACAATAATATTAGCGAAAATATTAATAATCTAATTGATAAAAGAGTAAAGCAATTTGTAGAGTATATAAAGAAGCATCTGCCAAAGTGCAACCGGAATTTAGAAAGGTTTAAAATGCATCATGCTAGGTGGCTTGAAGGCAGGGTGATAATTGTTTGTGAAGGTACTTTGGAAAGTACTTCGGTACTTCGGAAATTTTTAGAACTTCTTCTACGAATTTGCAATATGGAATTAGCCCTCTGCATGCTTGGATTCGATTCCTTGAGTTTGTATTGAAAATATCGTACAAAATCGAAATTAAAAAATGGCGTGTTAAGGATGTCGACAAACAAAAGGTATCATTGCGTAAACAAGAAATTAAGCGGAGGCTGTGGGATGAAATGGGTCTTCATGTGGATAAACCCAGGCCTAATGGAAGTGGAAATATCAATGATGTTCACAAAATTTTGGTGCATGGATACCAAATTATGGGCACTTGCATAATTCCTGTTGGCATATTAGGAGAAAACGCGTCTGAATCCCGGAACAAGCTGTATAGAAATGATAGGAAATCTCACGCCAGGAAATGTAGCCGATTAGGGAATTTAACTGATATATTTAATAGGGCTTTAGACTCATCTGATCCACTTCTCTCTTCACTCAGTTTAAAAGAACGCGAAAAGAAAAACAAGAAAAAAAAATTCCCAAAATAAGTTATTGAACTTTTGGAAGATCCCAATTTTCAATTACCAGCAACATTTGAAGGCTTAATGGAGCCAACCTTAGTTGAAGAAGAAAATGAAGACGAAAATGAGGATGAAGATGAGGAAAATGAAGATCAAAACATTGATGATAAAAATTTAGAGTTAAATTTTGAATTAGATGAAGAAAATGAAGACCATTCAGTTTAAAATTATATCGCATATATTTTATATATCCCTAAGAGTCTTCAAATATTAATATTTGCTTGCAGTTGGATGAAATATAATAAAAATATAATTTAAAGTTGCTAAAAGTGTACAAAAAAGTTATTAAAAATAATTTGAGCCCACAGGTAATGATTTTTAATTTAATATAATATGTAAAAGGGGCGGAAAATTTGAATGCCACGCCCAATTGTAAAAAAAAAAAATCCGAATTTCTTTTTTAATATTAATAATATATTCCTAAAATTTCAAGTTCCTAGCTCTTCATTTACAATTAATGCCAAAAAAATCGACTTTTTACCCATAGTGCAATGGAGCAAACGACAAACGAGCAAACAAGCATTACAAATGGTAATGAAACAAGGTCTAACGAAACTCTTAGCAAATACGCATACACGCTCACATACACATATACAGGTTTACATATTCGTGCGTGAGTTCGTGCTACGGAGTTTCTTTAACGCTCGACTGCTCAACAACATTAATATTACAGAATTATGCAATGCGTGTGGAAATGAGCGCAGTTGCTAGATTTTTAATTAGATCGCAATGAGAGCGCAACATAGATCTAAAAATAAATACAGGCAGCTGCGTTGCCGGGTGGGCCTTTGCAAAGAAGTCGGCAAATTGCATGCGAAGCACCACAATTTTTCATTAAGGGCACTCAGGGTGGGCAGCACATACAAAAAATAAATAAACAAGAATGAGGGTAACCAAGCCATAAACAAACAAATATTTCGCTTTAATCAATAAAATGCGACGCGGCGTAAGGTACTCTCAACTCATTTTTTTTTTTATCTTATTATTATACTTTTATTTCGGTGAAAATCTAAACAAGTTTTCCGAGCCGCAAGTGCGTCAGCAAAAGCCGAAGCAAACACCGCGTCGAATTTTTTTCTTCCATTTTCGTAGCGTACCAATTGGAGGAAACTGGGCACACACACACACACAAATACACAATCGTGAATATTAACCACTTACTTATTCGCGCATTCAAGTCGATTAGCTCAAGAATTTATTTATATTTAATGTGCTTTTGCACAATTTGTGTGTTTTTATTGTCGGCTGTTATGATTTATTAATAGATATTTTACACCACAGAAAACACGTCCGACGCCGACAGCAGAAAAAATACGAGTGACTCGATAAATGTACCTCTGCCGGTGAGACGATTCGCTTACGATGTATTATCGACTGCCTACAGCAGCCCACAGGTACGATACATTGTCCACATATCGCTTACAATATATATCGTGTACCTATGTAATGTTAGTAATGTTAACATAAAAACTACAAATTTCTTATTTTCTTAAGTAAAAACAGGATTTACATTTAATATGTTATGTTTTGTTGCATTATCATAGTATATAAAAGACTTTTCGTATGGGTACAACAGCTGCTTGAATCGAGCAGACTATTGGTAGTAGAGCTCCAAATTCATGCCGTCGTGAATTTCATCTGCAAGTACCATGAATGGCAAAATATTAATATGAATTAAATCAGATTACCAATAACAATTATAATTACAATCAGATAGACGAATGGGATCCTTATAGATGGTGTACCACTTTTTCAGCACAATCTTCTCATGCTTTGTGCCAGTTTGTGCCGCTATTAATTTTTTAAGGTCTCCAATTGTGTCGTCTGGGTTGCACTTTACACGCACCTGTCAGACAGTTGAAACCATTAATTCGTGGTTTGTTTAAATGCAATTATATTACCTTTTTGCCCAGACGGTCATTGCAAGTTATCTCAATCATGTTTGTGTTCCTCCTTTTTAATGCACAACAAATATATTTCGATAACTGCTAGTTCTGGCAATGTCTGCATTATCGATATGCTTGTGCGTTGCCAGAATGTCGCAAAAATTGTTCAGCAAAAACAAATAGACGCCGAATTGCAATATTGAAGATATTTTAAATTATTGCAAAGATGTCCATGATTCCTTTCTTTCCTAATCTTAAGCCAACTGTGGCTAATCGTTTTTGGTTTGATATGACATCCGATGATGAGATGCAAACAAAGCGCTATGAGGACGAACGCAGGAACTGGGTATGTCTCAAATAAATACATATGTGCTTATATATACATACATACATATGTAAATTGAATTATAATTGTGTTTTCCACCTAAGCGGGAATCTTTAAAGACAGCGGCTACAGATTTGCAACCACTGGGTAAGGTGCACACTATCACTGGCGTCGAAACAGATGATGAGGATGGTAAGTCGCGAGCATAATAACATTGGGTGAGATATTCATAGTTGCTTCTCACAGCCAACGATGATAGTGAAGACACCGATAGTCACGACGAGGAGGATGATGAGACAAACGATCGTGTCATTCCCGTTACACAGGATTTCTACTCTGCGGACGATATACAAATGAACGACGAGACTTCGCCCACAGCACCCTAAAAGGAAAGGCATTGCATAGATACACCATTTAGTTAAGAGTTAGCTACTGTTGCGATTACAAAGTTCCCTTTACAAACTGTAATAACAATTTTCGTTTACTTTAAGCTTAAATAAATTATAAACACAATAAGCAAATGATATAGTTGGTTATCATTATTATAGTTTGCTGCTAGTTGGGGGTGTTGCAGAGATGGACTGGGGAGTTCACAGAGTCACAGAAAAGGTTTCACACATTTCGTCTACTTGTGAAGCGCCGCAGTTTCCAATTTGGGCGCCGGCTTCGAGGCCAAGCCTGAGAGCAATTTCTTGATCTCGGCAATAGCACGACCAGGATTCAAGCCCTTGGGACAGGTGCGCGTGCAGTTCATGATGGTGTGGCAACGGTACACGCTGAAGGGATCCTTCAGCTTGCTCAGACGCTCAACGGAGTTCTCGTCACGCGAGTCAATGATCCAGCGATAGGCCTGCATCAGCACAGCCGGGCCAAGGTACTTTTCGGCATTCCACCAGTACGACGGGCATGAGGTCGAGCAGCAAGCGCACAGAATGCACTCGTACAGGCCATCCAACTTGGAGCGATCCTCCACAGATTGTAAGTACTGTGCCTTGCCCTTCTTCTCCCCGGCTTCGTTTCTGTGGAGGATTTGCGAGTTATTCAACCAATTTCCATAAAGATTCCAATTGCTACTCACTTGCGCTGCAGCCAGGGCTGAATATTTTTGTACTGCTCGTAGAAGTTATTCATGTCCGGCACCAGATCCCTCACCACATACATATGGGGCAGCGGGTACACCTTCAGAGGCTTCGGGCTGGTCGCATCGATCTTGCTGATGCAAGCGAGCGTGTTGGTACCGCCAATGTTCATGGCGCACGAGCCGCAAATGCCCTCGCGGCACGAGCGACGGAAAGTCAGTGTCGGATCCATCTCGTTCTTGATCTTGATCAAGGCATCCAACACCATGGGACCGCACTCACGCATGTTGATCTCATAGGTCTGCATGTAGGGCTTCTCTCCGGCATTGTCTGGATTCCAGCGATAGATCTCGAATTTCTTGATCTGTGGCTCTTGGGCTGCTTTTGGCTGTGCCTGTTGCTCCAGCTGCGTCGTGTTGCTGATTGCGCGCAACTAAAAAAAGAAAAGCGACACTGAATTAATGTGATAAATAATTTGCGCTAGAGTCACGCCATAAAAAAAAATTTTTTTTTTTTTGACGAAAATGTTTACATAATCGCAAATTGTGTTTTTTTTTTGCGACGCACTTGATTTGCATTTTATCAGATACGATCGCGTATTAGGTATGTTTTTATTATTTATTATATAACAATATTGCCCAAAAATCGACTTCGCACACCCTCGCGGCTCCAGAGGAAGTTTTCTAGGAGCTTTGCTGCACGCCCGCTCACCTGATGACGTGCTGCCAAAGAGCTGGCGCGGCTCAAGACCTGTCTGGCTTCGTTGACCAACATTTTTCTAATGAAATTGAAACGTCACTGCGTTTGCAATTTGTTAATTAATTAATCAAATAATACGTTGTTTTCCGACTGGAAAATTACTGTTGCAATCGAGAAGTTTGCACGGCGAAAACCTTTCGATTAGAGTTGTCAAGATGCACTGATTGGTCTGGTCTAAAAGAGCTAGCGTTAAAATAGCTAAAAATACTAAATGGTGAAATTATTGATAGTATATAAAATAAAATAATGAAATAATGTATGTAAGACTATTTGAATTAGTAGATTAGGTATAAATTAAGTATTGCATTTAGTAAAATGTATTTATATAGAGGTATTTTTACACTAAAAGTGCCGTCCGGCCAGCTCTCGTGTAATATATCGTTTAGCTTAGATATCGATAACACTGCAGCTGCATTCAAGTATGACCAGCCATATCAAATATCAGCATTTTAAAATTCAAATACAGATTTTTATTGTATATTCATTAGTTTAATTTATTTATAAATAAATAAGTATTGCCTAAATAATAAATATATTTGTATTTACAGTATTTTAATACTTTATGTCATTCAAACTGTTTTGGCTAAATCTGACTAACTGTTTCAACAGCTCCTCGATGTGTTTGTTGAGTTAAAGATTTTTCTAGGCTGGCGGGCAAAATATTTAGCTCTGCATTTGCCGTATTTCCCTCATTTACAGCACGTTGATAGTTTGGTGGAGCGCTGTAAGTAAAATAGACATAAATATATAACAGATTCTTTACTTATATTTTAAAATTTAATTACCTATTAATGGGAGCGGGTATGCTCTGCACTTGCACTTGAATTTGGCTGGAAAAGTTTAGATATGAGATAAAATATTCGTTTTTAATGTAAAGATTATTGTCTAGTTTACCTCACGGCCTGTGCTGGGTATACATATGCAGGTGGATAAACGTGTGTTTGACAGCCTGCAGGTGGATAGTAGCTGGGTAGACCCGCTGCTTGGCCATGGGTAGCAGCTATTCCTCCTGGAGGTACGTGAGCCCTGGTAGCTGCTTAAGGGAGATATCATATATAGATATCATTTCTATAAAAAGAAACTCTATACCATACCGTCATTGATTACAAATCCTACGTTTTCCTTCGCCTTTTGCTCTCGAATGATTAGAGCTACAATTGAAACAAGGATAAATATTGATATGCATATGCAAAGCGATATTATAAAGGCCTCCATTTCTCGAACTTTGTTTGCTGTCAGCTTTTCCAGTGGACAACGCGTACTGAGAGCGAGCCCCATGGGCAAGTTCCCCGTCCATGTCTAATCAGAAGGCAATATGCGAGGTATAGATAAGCGATATCTGCTGGCTTCAAGCGGCAGGTCGTAAATTTGGCAATACGCAGTGAATTAGTCACAAAAAGGCATTCTCGAAAAGAAATGTTTATATCTACGAGAATGTGAGTGTAAGTACATATATTGCTAATACTGATAAGAAAAGATTACAATTATTTTAAGCTTTTTTTAGGCATCAAAAATTACCAAAAAATTTAATAGCATTTAATAGTAATAAAAAAGCTTTACAAAAAATTAGAGTAGACAAATTTACGCTAATTTAATTTAATCAATTTAATTAAAAAAGAGCTAACTAAATTTAAAATGTAACCAATATATATTAGAGAAAATTAATGCTAAATAAAATTAAATAAAAGAATGAATAAATTGATAAATAAATTTATTAAACATTAGCTACATTTTACTTTGAATTATTTTAACTAATTCTCTTACTGGCATTTTCTATTAAATATATATATATTTTTTTTTCTACAGCTCTTGATAATTTGTAAAGAATTAATTAAACTCCAGCCAAGATACACAAGAAAATGTCAAGAAGTTGACAGCTTGTCTAGTTTTAATTGAGCGACGGCTGTGATAAATGCAATTCTCGCTCGTAAGCTGCATTGTTATGGAGCGCGAGAGTCTCTCTAAGAGCAACAGCGATTGAAATGAATTGGCGAGATTTAATGGCAGTTGGCAAGTGCAGGCGAAACTACCATAAAACGAAACTTCTTAACTGCCATTTATGCCGCCCAGCCAAGAGCAGCGCGACTTTGTCAATTGTTCATTGACCTTTTGTTCAACTCGGGACAATGTGGCTTACATATAAATTTATATATATATGCACACGTATACCTGTATATAGGAAAAGAAAAGCGCGCCTCATTCTCACCTAGACAAAGGACATTTTTATTTATTTTTATTTTTTATTTGTATTTTCGAAAGCGAAAGGCATAAAAGCCTCAGTTGCAAAAGTTACGAAAAAAATACAGAAAAAAACAAAAAAAAATATATATATAAATACATACAAAAAGTTTTTCAATGTTAAAGCAAACAGAGCAGCGCACAAAAGTTGAGGGACGCCAAAGAGCGCCCTCAAACCACGCCCCCATTACAGACCCTCCCCTCGCTTCCAGCGCACCCAAAGCAAATACAAAATAGGTCTAAACAATGCAAAAACTTAAATAAAACGTTTGGCCAGGTGGGCCAGCCCCGAGCCCTTGTGCCCCGCCCTCCTCGATGTCAACTTTAAAGAAAAGGCATTACAAAAGCCTCAAAACTTGAGACAACAGCTTAAGCGAGTGGGCGGCAGGGGCGTGGCTGCAAGCTAGTGCAAGTCTTTGCGCAAATTGTGTTTTGATTGAAATTCGACTCGGAGCAATGCATGCAAATGACGTCAATGATGACGAGAGCGCACAGCTAATTAGCCGACCATAGAAGAGACTGCCTCAGCACAAAAAAAACGAAAACAAAAACAAAGCACGAAAGAAGAAGAGAAGAGAAAAGTTTACAGCCCAAACGAGCGAATCCAAACAAATACGATTGCTTCGAGGCGGTTTGGCCTGGAAAAGGCCCTAGACTACTTTCGAGGGTCACTTCAATGGCCAGCAGCAGGAGGGGGAGGGGCGGGGTAGGAGCAGCAGCAGCAGCAGGAGGAGCATACAAAAAAATAACTAAAGGAATAGCAAGAAAAAGTTTATTTGACTTGACGAATTATTTAATACACTTGCAGACGGGCGTATAGAGAGAGATAAATAACTAAAAATTATATATTTAAAAAAATCTTTGCAACATAAAATATTTTAAATAATCTACAAATATATTTATATCGAAGTTTTGGTTTAAGTTGAATTAAATTAGAAAATAATGAAATTAATAATTAATGAAATTCATTATTAATAAATAGCAAGGCTTAACGCTTAACGGCGACAGAGATAGAGAGAGAGAGAGAGAGAGAGAGAGAGAGAGAGGGAGCGACAGTAATGCAGAGAAGGACAGAGCGAAAATAAGGGACAGCGATGTAGAGATAGAAAGATGAGAGAGGAAAAGAGATAGAGAAAGTGAGAGAGGAAAATAGAAAGAGAGAGACAGAGAGAGAGAGAGGAAGAGAGACAGAGATAATAAGATATGCAAATTCAAATTAAACTTCAATAAAAAAATCAAAGAAAGTCTCAGCAGTAGAGCAATAGTCAGATAGCTTCATCAATAACAACTTAACTAAATAATTTAAATGTAAAAAAATATACGCAAGTGGGAAGCAGTTAAAGGTCTACAGCTAACCGACATCAACACTTATCTAATCAGCATCAATCAAATGCAAAAAGAGACTTCATATGGCCATAGCTTATCCTCAGTCGCTTTATTTGAATGCCCCAGGTGAGAGTATCGCGGGCAAAAGTTTTGCAAAATCAATACGAAAACTGTGGGAGCGAGCGAGCGAAATGAATGGGCTCGATAGACGTTTGGATTTTGGCAAATTGAGCGAACCACCCGATAAATGTTTTGTGGTGCGTCAAATATACATTTGCGTCTGATATACTAGCGGGCCCAACCTCTGCCACTGCCCGCCCAGCCCCGCAGCGCCAACTCAACTTTCAGTTTATCTGCCGCTTTGTGTGGCGGCTCCTCCTGTTGCTGCTGCTGCTCCAGCTCCTCCTATTCCTGCTGCTGCTGTCGTCTATATCAATGGCATGACGCACGCACATTGCTTTGATAGATAGAGAGAGATTTACGTATGTGTTACAGCATATGAATAGCTTTGTATCAATGCGCTAGACAAACGTCACATTTCCATTTCTATCTCTTTTTTTATCACTCTCTCTCTCTCTCTCTCTCTCTTTCTCTCCGTTCGATTGACAATATTGTCAAAGTTCTTTCCTTTTTGTATGTGCATTAAAATGGCATTCATAAGGCGTCACATCCCCGGGGTGCCATAAAAAAGTGCCCGTAGACACAGCCGGAGACACACTAGACACAAAAAGGACCCCCACACACATATACAGTTAGATGGAGAGTCATGTAATTCAATAGCCTGTCCCATATCTAAATGAATTATTTATGCTCGCTTTGTGGTCTGTGTGCCGTTCGATTCTGTAAACATTGATTGCTGCTCGTTAGAGCTGCTCTGGCATTTAATATATCATTAAAATTGCAATGGGTTCATCCACACCCCGTCCCCGCTGTTGTTGCCCCACTTGTTGCTCTGCTCTCGATTGATTGCAAATTTGTTGCTCTTTCGGTTTATTACGCATACAACGTGTGTGCTGCGGACTCGACTCGAATTTGTCAAGTGGTTTATGTGCATTCGCCATGGGACACTACTAAAAACTAGTTAAGCGCCAATTCAACTAACTAACTCTCTATCTCTCTCTCTGTCACTCGCACATTCCCTCTCTTTCAGTCATTGAGTGCATTGGCAAACAGTTAACATATTCGAGTGCCATTAGGGTCAATCAAAGTCAGCTCAAAGAGCTCTCATCAAATGGCTCTATCGAGCGCTTGTTTTTAGTTCAATTTAAGCTTCATCTGATTGCTATAATTTTGAATTTCTGGGAAAATGCTGACAGTCAAATTTACTTTGAACTAACTTGTGCACAATATATATAATGCTAAACAGACTTGACAAAACTGATCTGTCTGTGGCAGTTGTCACGGCAACTTCAGAAGCAAATCAATAGAATACTTGCAGACATTGGCCCCCATCTGACTAGCGTCTTGAGCGGACTGCGGGCCAACTGCGACTCACTTGCCAAGAAGAAGAAGCCAGAAATGTGACCTTGAATTGAATACAAATGCCAGCAACACCTTGAAAGGGGAATACGCTTGAAGGCAGAGTCCATAAGCTGTGCCTAGACAGATACTAAAGATTATAGTAAGATTTTACTTACAGAATCACATTTATATTGAACTTGAAGTTAGAGCGAAAATAAATAGAAAAATAAATTAATAAAGCATAAATTTGTATATTTATTTATTTTTGTAGTTTATTTCTCTTCAACATTTCTTAATATTATATAGATATCTTCTTTTTACCTCTTTAAATTCATTTTCACTTCAAGCTCATTAGAATAAAGTGTAAAGCTATGCATAGAAACATTTTTAATATGAGCTCTCGCTACAAGAATGTTAAAACTCGAAAGCTTATATTAATATTATTGTTATCTACAGCAGCTTTTATTTCAAACAGCTTACATTTACTATTCGAAGCTTGAGGTTCAGTTACAAAAGCTATATAACTTTTATAACTAATATGCTTACACTAAGCTTATACTTCAAGTACATTATTCATACTTAAGAGTAGAGTTCTACATATATTTTACGTCACTTCGATCACTTTAAGACATAAAGCTTAAGCCCTAGCCTATTTAGCTATATAAGTTACTTAGACTTAAGTTTCTATTCAGTCTCTTTAAGCCTCTTAAAGCTAACGTCTGCAGCTTAAAGCTTCACGCCATGAGCTATATAAAGGAATTTACTTAGCATCAGCCTTAACTGCAATCTCCTTGCAGCCAATAGTCGAAGCTTAAAGCTGAGATACACAAAAATAAATCAACTTACAGTCAGCTCTCGCTGTAAGCACCTTAAAGCGAATATTTTTGGCTCCACGGCATTAGCTATATATAGAATTAGCCTTCACTTCGGGCTAATCTTCACCTCAAGCTAAGCCTTGTCAAAAAGAAGCCGCCGGCCTGGGCTGAAAGCCCCGCCCAGCTGCACAGGCTGCTGGTGCTTAAGCCTAGTGAAGCAGGTGTCCAGCCCGTAAATGCCAGTGCGCGGGCATTGAGTGTAAAATCTTGTTGTAATTTTAAGAAAGAGACAATTTGATGTGCGCTGCTGTTTGATGTACATTTTCATTACACGCTCTCTCTCAAGTGCATCAAATTTTATGTGCCTGGCAGGCGAAGCGAAGCGAAATGAAATGAGATAAAAAAAAAAAAAACAAAAAAATAAGGGAAGCAGAAAAACGAAACTTAAACAGGTCAACATTTTAAAGCTGTTAGAGCAGCAAGAAGGAAAATAAAGACAGATAGCATCAGAAACAGCTGGGAATGCGCGCACCTGTGTGTGTGTGTGTGTAGGTGTCTTAGGCGTTGGGCGAGCGAAATACAAAGTTGTGACAGCGTCTATCTGGCTATGAAATCGCTGAGCTTGTTTTTAATTTCAATCAACTTATGCGGGACAGGCGCGTGTAATTCAAGGATTCAAGGACCGTCGAGGCTTGCAAAAACTATTTATCAACCGTGTTGGCGACAAGTTGTCGCCGAGTCACACGCCAACCGCCTGTCGACTTACAACAAAAAACTTGTCAGTTAGCAGCGCACAAACAAGTTATCAAAAGCGCATCATCATAGTTGTTGTTGTTGTTGTTGCTGTTGTTGTTGCTGTTGCTGGAAGTGGATATGGTCTGGGCTGATGATGCTTCAGTCACGCGCCAGGATCTCAGATAGCGGCACGTACAAAACTCAATACGAGACTACAACTGCCCACAGTCCACAGACACGAACGGCATAAATGAAGCAATGCGAACAGACAAGCTGACAGCTCTCTCTCTCACACTCTCTCTCTCTCTCTCTCACACACCTTTCTCTGAATGGTGTCAACTTTAATCTTCGGCTTCGACTCGGCCTGCCTCCTGACCAACCTGCTTAAATATTCGTGGAATCTGCATAATATCTGTCCAGGCAAAACAATATGCTCGGGCTTCATCCTTTTTCTTGCCTCTTCTTCTCCGTCTTCTCCTATTTTTTCGTGTGCTGCAAATGACCATTTAAGAGGCATTTTGGTATACTTGACTTAACTTGGCTTAAGTTCAGGTTCAGTTTATGCTCTCGAAAGCCGCTTACAGCTCAATTTCCCCAACGCAGAAGTTTCGTGCTTCAACTTTAATTTTGTGTGCTTCATAAACTTCATATGGCTTTATGAGTGTAAATCTGCATTGGCCCAAAGGCATAAAAGGGTTAGCTGAATGCTGTGCGAATGCATTAAGGGTAGCAGCGCCCCTTGGGTGCCGAGGCTGTGGCTGTGGCTGGGGCGTGGCGCGCCAGCAAAACTTTTTTTATTATTCCATAAATTTAAGTACGCCCAACTCTACTTCCGTTTCGTAATACTTAGTGAAAATTGGTGCGAGCATCTATCTAATTGCCAGCTCATTAAAGTTTAAGTTATGAGAGCCTTTCATAATTTATTTTATTCATTATACTCGAGTCACATAGCTTTAATAGTTGCAAGAATTTAATGCATATGTAAGATTTTGGTTGATTAAGTAAAGACTACAAAGGAAAATTCTAATCTGCTACAAATTATATGTAGTTACATTAATTAATATATTAGTTGATATATATGAATGGTAGATATTAATAATAATAGGTATTAATAATAATAAATAAATAATAAATAATAAAAATAATAAATTTATATTAATAATAATAAATAAATAATAAATAATAAATTTATAATAATAATAATAAATAAATAATAAATAATAAAAATAATAAGTTTATATTAATAATAGTAAATTTATATTAATAATAATAAATTTATATTTAAAATTTCAATTAGCAATACAAAATACATAAAATGCATATGGATTTGTATAACATTGAAAATGCGAAATCAAAGTAAATTAGATTTGTTAAATGTATATAAAAAGCCGAAAAAAGGCGAGGCAAGCCCTATAATAATACATAAAATATAAATTCTTATTAAGCTAAGAAAAGCTAAGAGCTTGAGACTCCTTTTAGTATTTTCCCCTTAGTATTTCCTCTTAGCATTTCCACTTAGTAGTTCCTCTTAGTAAATCCACTTAGTAAGTAATTCCTCTTAGTGTTTCCCCTTAGTATTTCCCCTTAGTATTTCCTCTTAGTATTTCCCTTTAATATTTCCTCTCAGTATTTATTCTCATTATTTTTCTTACCTCACTGCTCTGAACGACTGACCTGCACCACCAGACCTGCTAGACTGAAGAAATGCTGCAGCTGCTGCCCCTTATATAGAGCTACTTTCACTCAATGTCTGGGTCGCTCTCAAATGTTGAGTCCGGTGTCGGGCAGGGGCCGTTGCAGTCGATCTTCAAGTGACCAATGGGAGCACTCTCTGCTGCTGCAGGCATTCCAGCTTCGTTTTACTTAAATATAAAAGCGAACTGGATGCTGCTGCATACATAGAGACAACATAAATGATCTTCTGTAGTTAGTCAGACAGACAGACAGATTGAGAGGCAGACAGAGAGATAGACAGGGAGACACACATACAGACAGACATACAAACAGATATACATATGGGCAAACCAACATACATAATCCTCAATAAAATATATACATATATGATTGATAAAGCTAAATGTTGATCTGCTAAAAATATTATGTAAAACTAGCAGAGATTTCTTCTGCTTTATATCTCTCTTACTTGCTCTATATCTCTCTTCTTGCAGTCATTAAAAATCCTTAATCACTGCTAATATGTCCTCTTGCCTTAAACTCTCGCAGCCTTCAATGGGAATTGCCACTATGAGATTATGGCAAAATTAAGACTTTGATTGGCCATTACATAAACACTCGCCGCTCGTAAAACTCGCATAAAAGGCCAGAATAGAAAGGCCAAAAGTAAGTGACAAAGGCAAGCAGATTATGGTCCTTTGACACATGCGCCGCTAGGCAGGCGATTTAATCAAATCTGAGCAACAATATAGGACTTTACGGACAAAGACTGTATAGGACATAAGTATATTTGGCTAATAGAACAACTAGAGGCGCATTAAATATTATGTAAATTGCAGCCATGGAGTGTAAGTTTTTATTTGTGTTAGTAAAGACGCAGTTTAAGGCAAATGTTGTTGTTAGTGGGCGTGATAAAATGTATGCAACTATCTTTATGAGGCAGCCACGTGATGCGCAAGCAGCACTCAACCCAGCCGAGCCACTGTCTTGGCAAATTATTCAAATTAATTTACATATTTTAGTTGAAAAGTTTTCATTAAATTCTCATAAATAAATGAGACGCTAAGTAGGTCAAGACGATAAGCGGGCGCAGGCAGACCGTCAACACAACTTATGCAAATAGAAAGCAAAGTGAACTAACCTTGAGCACATTTATATACACATGCATACATACACACATACATATATATATGCTATATATGTTTTCATTTAGAGCTGCTCTGGCTGGGTGGAGTTGGCAACAAATGTTGACGCATTTAACGGTCGCTGCCGGCCTTGATTAAATGGCCAAACAAGACAAAAGCGGCAAATTGATGAAATTTCAGCAATGGCTAAAACAAATACGAGATGCAATTGGCAAGTTGTGAGGGAATGGGAGCGGAGAGACTATATAAAAGCTAGGGATATTGATTGGAAATTAGCTGGAACTAAGGGTAACAAAATCTAAAAAATTTGCAAAGAAATTATTAAAATTGTATAAAAAATAAAAAGTATATAGAATTTAAATCATAATAAATCATATAGTATAAGGAAAGACTCTTTAAGAGCCACAGTAATTGATTGATCTTAAACTATGTATATTTATGTAAATAATAAATAAATAAATAAAAAATGAATATAATAAAAATTTAATTAAATTAAAAAATATATATAAATCAAGTAAATAAATTATTTAAATCAAAATATAAAAATTTGACATAATAATAAAACTTAATTTTAAAAATTAAAACAAATTAATTTGATATTTTTTACAACTATCTAAAACGAAAAAATGAAATAAAAATCATTAAAAATCCCTTTGACAAAATTTCAATAAAAAAAGTCAATTTAGAATAATAATTATGAGCATTTACCACACTCCATTTGAATTTATGTTAATTGAAGAACACACGCTAGATTAGGCTTAGCATCCACTTGGCTCTGGCAGCCCTCGCTTGCCTATTTACTTATGGCACATGGCTGAGGGGGCTAATCAAACAGTTGCCGGCAAAAGCAGTTAAGCCAACAGGAGGCGCCCGCACAATGAGCTAAGCAAACAGACAAGTGGAGAATCACAGTTATGCTACGCAGCAGCAGTAACAGTAGATGCCTACTTAATATGGGTCCCTGAACGAGCCACAGAGTGTGGGGGGTAGAGGGAGAGTAAGACACGGCCTTAATGTGATTTTCATGCGTATGCGATAAGCGTCGCATAAACGCAATAAGCTGCAAATAATCAGCGGAAAGACAAGAAATCTACACAGAGCATAACCTCACACACATACACACGCACACAGACAAGCTCACACACACACAGTCACAGTCACCTGCCATAAAAAGCTGAAGGCGCAGAAAAGTATGCTACATTTTTTTCTTTTGCTGCGCGACGCTTTAATGACCGAAACGCTTCACTTGCTCCAGTTTCAGTGGGGATTCCATTTTCGCTGGCGCTCTAGCCCAACGCTCGTTTATTAAAGCATTGACTCGGGCTTGTTGCCGCTGCTTTATGCAAATGTATGTAAAGTGTTGAAGCGATGCCAAACAATTTAGCTGGAACCCCAAATGAAGTGAGAAAAATAAAATTAAAGTGCGCGCACACACACACACACACACATCGCCACACAACTACAGCCAAAAAAGGGGCCCAGCGCAGCTTGTAAGGTAAACAAAATGTAAATTGTTTTGGCGTTTTTACTTAATTTTCGGCATTTCCCCTCGCTCGCGTTTGTGTTTGGCCAATGCCAATCGCTGATAATGCGTGCCCGTTCATTGCACTCTCTGTGCAGGGTTCTTGGTCGTATTTCTTCGCCTTCTTGGTTTTGGTTTAATGCCCAGTCGAAAAACCCATCAACCGGCAGAGGCGAACGCTATTGAACCTGCCAGCACATTTTGAGTGCTGCCAAATTTGCATTTGGGCGGCAGCATGTGGCGTATGCGCAATATTTTGTCGTTGAGGTAGTTCATGGGAGTGCAGCAGGCGGGCCAAATCAAAATTCTGTTGCTGGAAATTAAATATAACTTAGAGTAACTCAGCAGGTTCAATGGGAGAGGTCGAGCGGGCTTTTCAATAGGAGATAAAGGTGAAGTAAATGCAGAGAGAATCCATTGAGCAAATCGATTTCGATTGCTGTCTTTATTAAGTAAATATATATGCTTTATGGTATCTGCCACGCCTACTACTGCTTGTTAATTGGAATTTTCATAAGACATAAGAATTTACATTTGCAGTGCATTCAGGGCATAGAAATAAATAGATAAGAACTTTTGCTCATTTGATTTGTATATTTTATATATTTACTTAATATATGTTGTACACAAATATATATTAATGGCTTGTCGTAATATACAAATCATGAAGATTGCCCACAAAGTAGCTATAGCCTATATTATTCCATTCTCCATTCAGCAACAGAGTTCCACGCCTGCCAAGCCTTAACCATTCAATTATCGCAACTTTTGCATAGTCAGCCAAAGCTTATGAAATGCAAAGTCTTGATAATTTGTTGCTAAGTAATAATCAATAAATACATGAACCAAAACCTGCGCAATTTACATAGTTGTAATCTAGAAATCAATCAGAATCTCACTGAGAAACCGCCAGCAATTTAATCTAAATGGATAAATGAATTAAGATAAACTGTTAATAAATTGGAAATAAAAGAAAAAGAAAATATATACATATTATTGTTGTTAGTATTTTTCTCTGCTCAAAATTTCACATATTTGCTATCAATGTCGCTAGACTCGCGAGGTTTTTGATAATGTTGATCATAGCACCCCACACACACACACACACACACATATGTATATATTCAAATGTGTGCGTGCACTGCACGAAATCGAAGCACTTCAAACTTTGAGTTTTTACAATTTCCACAGGCAGCTAGAGTTTCGAACACAAATGCACATATGTATATGTATATGAGAGCAAGGCACTGTAGGTGTGTGCATGTGTGCGTGAAAAAGTATTTTTGATGCGTCCCACAAATAACAGTGAAAATGTTCAAAATTTTGCATGAGTTTGGCAAACTGCTTTATGATATTGGTATTCTTGGCTATCTCTGCTCTCACAGGAGTAGAAATGTGACCTCTTGGCGAACGATTTACAATGCATGTGAGCTGCAGCTGCTGCATGCATAAATATGCATGCATCCATATACGTGGAAAGAGCAGGGAGTGAGGGTGAGGAAAAAGAAAGGAAAGAAATGCAAGGATTGGAAAAATTTCGAATGAAGCCTAGGAGCGCACTGAATTCACAGTTCCATATGCATGTTGATCGAACCTGAATTTGAAAAATCCGAGAGAATATGCAGTTAAGTGAGAAGAAAATGTATTCATTGGAAAAGTTTGTACTCAATTTCCAAGAATGTGTTCTATAGTATATAATAAATACTCGTATACAAAAAAATTAATTATAAAAATATATTGATATCTCAATACATAAATATAACAAAATATATAGAAAATTATATTATTATTGAATTATATTATATTGAATATAATAATAATTTAAAAAAAAAAAAAATTGTTATATACAATCATTCAAGCTTCAGTTACAGCTAAAAAAAAAAAGTTAGATAAATCAAAAGAAAAATAAATAAATAAATTGTTTATTGGCCAAACTAAAAAACATGCCACATATAAATATTTATGCATAAATAAATATGTAAATAAATGACTTAAAGATAAATATAAAATATTTTGACTCAACTCAACTTTGGGCTTTCTCTTTCAAGTTTCAAGTTAAATCAAGTGCAAATAAACGCAATAATTTTTCTCCAATTTAAATAAGCCAAAAGTTAAGGCAATGAGCGTAATGAGCTCAGTGAAATGTGTTTTAAAATTAACTCTTGGCTAATGACGACGACAGCAACAACAACAATCGAAACAACAACAACTTAAGGCACAACAACAACTGTTTTGCAGATTGTCAGCGTCAGTTGTCCTTGGCTGGCAGCTGTTGCTTAGCAGGCGACAAGCTCATAATTGCGCATATAATTTGGCAAGCAGCTTAAGCTGGCTAAAAGCAAACGATTGAAACAGCCAAGAGTGTGGCAACTGCGGGGGGAATGGGGGCAGCACTGATGATTGCCTCAATAATTAACGAACTCAAAATCAGGACGTAGAGCGTAGAGCAAAGTAGCGTATAGCAGAACCTAAGGTAAGTGAGTCAAGTCAGTTAAGGGGATGTTACACACACAAACACACACACACACAAAGGCACACACGCACACGCACATGCCAAGACGCTTGCCACTCGCTCGCACATAAAGGCGCATGCCACGCCCCCACTTGACACTTGACACCGTTGACATCGCAAATGTTTGCTACTAAAAAACTAATTTCTCGCACTGCTGCACATAATTTTATGCAATTGTACAGCAAATTGAATTGTCAACTGCTCCAATGCTCAAAAAAGGGAGAGCTTTATGTAAATACATACATACATATATACGTAAAATAAATGCATATATATTTATAGAATGCAGACAGCTTAAAATTTTAATTGCATTTGCATTGCTCTTTGTTAATATGGCAATGCATTTTCGTTTTCGTTTTAATAATTTCTTATTGGCATTTATCAGCTTTAATTAAGTCTGGCTGTGCAGCACACGGCGTATACGTAATATGTTAATTATGAGCAGGCGCTAGAGTTGAAAGCTGAAGACTTTAAGAATAATGGTAAGGGAGAAATAATTTATGTTCTAGATTTATAATAAATATAAGAGTTGGCTTTTTTTTTTGAACACAAGAACTTAAAAAATAAATAATAATTCCTATAAAATTTCCCCTTTGTTAAATTAAATTTTATTTTATATATAATTTATTAATAATTTAATTCAAATGCTTAGCATATTTTAAGTATCTCCCTCTAATTTTTTAACTTACTAAAACATAAATTCAAATACTTTGCATATTTGTGCCATTCAATATGCAAATGGAATTTCTCACGAGCCGAAAACAATAAATTTCCAAGCCAACTGGCACTTTGGCCAAATCATTATCAAATAATTTGCCAAGCATTTGCCATGCTCAAAGTCAAATTCTAAGGCCGTATAAAATGCACAAAGCAACTGAGCCCAACTAAATTGAGTATATCGAATGTCAGCAGTGATTCAAGAGAAAACGAATATCGCTCAGGCACATCGATGAAATTTGATAAGTGCAGCAGGCAGAGGCCAAAGCCAGAGCAGAGCAATTGACTCGAGCATTTAAAATGGCATTTAGTTGTGTGTGATATGCTTTATCAATTGGACAATCACTTCATACAGAATTTATTGTGTATGCTTACTGTGCGCATACGGAATTAATTGACTTCGAATTGTTGGTTGGAATATGCTGGTAAAAGATATTTAAGCACAAAAGTCTAAAATTTATTAAATTTGTATATGGAATAAGTATATTATAATTAAATAATATTTAATAATTTTAAACAAGAATTTATTTAACTATTCAAATTAGTGATGTAAAATGTGCAAATATATAATTTCATTAAATATGCATTACTGCGCAGCATTATTTGCAATTTAATTTATGTGAACAAGTTTTAATGCGACCCCAGGTATTAACCGCAAACAATATGCAGTTAAAATGGAATGCAAAAAATGTTTATATATTCATATTATAAATGAATATTTGCGTATATAAACATATTTACATATATGGCCTTGCCAGATGCTTTTCGATAATTTATTTGCTCGCCTTTGGATATTCAGCAAAAATAATAAAAAAAACATGTAATGTGCACTGCGAATATTTTTATTTATTTATAGCATATAGTTTCAATGAAGCTGTACTTTAATAAATGAAAAGCAAACGAGTTTTGTGTATTTAAGCACTTACTTTATTTACTTTTAACTATTTCTATTTAATTTCATTCAAATTGAATTGAGGCAAGTTGAAATTTTTGCATGGCGCACAAAAGTATGCTATGGAAAATGTGGAAAAAATGTCTGCGGGCAGAAGCCACCGTGGCAGTGGCAGTGGCAGTGGCTATGGCTGTGGCAGCGGTGCTGCAGCTGAATTCTATATTTAGAGAAAAATATGCTTCATTATGCTGCCACATGTTGTGCACGTTGTTGTTGTTGTTGTTGTTGTTGTTGCTGTTGCTGCTGCTGTTATCTCTGTGTGTGTAATTGGCATGAACAATGTTCCCATTTTATTACACAGTTATGTGAGCATGCAAATGTGTGTGTGTGTGTGTGCGCCTATTTGCGACGGTTCAATTACTGCAGCCCATTTATCAGGCACGCTTAGGGCCCAATCAAATTATATTGCCATAATTCGCATATTTACACACACACAGGCAGTTGAGGCTCAGTTTAAGGGGCAATTTGCGTTAAACGTTGATTGAATAAGCGTTAATGCAACTAGCATTGGCTAAAGTGTTATGGCCTAAATGCACACTGATGAGAGTGTAAGTGTGTGTGTGTGTGTGTGTCAGTGTGCATTCACTGGCTCACAGCATGACATCAACTGGCAATCAGGCTATGGACACGTGCGCCGGTCAACTGACTCATCGATTGACTACTTGTGCAGCTCAGTCAGTGCCTTAACACCTGAACACGTTCGCAGCTGCAGCCGGAACAATGTCTGGCGACAGCAGCAACAGCAACTAACGGCATTTGCCGTGCTAATGGCGAGCCGTACAGGAAATGCCATTAGCAGAGTTTTCCCCAACAAGAAAATGCATTAACACGCCCGTCTCGCCACGCTGGGCGATGGTCGGGCCCTTATGACAGCCTGACACTTGATATCAGGTTTATTAGCAGCACATTTATCATAATTAACGCCCGACCGACTGACACAGGATATTATCTATGCTGATTCTCTAACATGGCCCAGTGCGGCGCAAAAAATGTGCACATAAAATTCTGGGAATTCCATTGTCAGAAGCCGCCAACGAAATGCCAATAGAGCCCATTAGGCGGCAGGCGATGATGGCGGCAGCTCATAAAAAAAAAATGCTAAGGGAGACGGACAAGTGTGAAGCACCAAAGGCAGCAACAACAGCAGCAACAATGGCAGCAAAATAAAATGGTAAAAACAAAGAATTTATACGCACCGTGGCAAATGATTCATGCGGAAGTAAAGGCACTCGAGAGTGCCACAAATACTGTTGCAGCAGCACAGCGACAAACACGGACACACACACACACACACACACACAAATCAAACTTTACATTTTTATTTCGCACCTTTGGCCGCACGCACCTGAGTCCGGCAAGGACTCTTAAGAGCGCGCGGCCTAATGGCTCTGAATCGGAAAATCGTGAAGGCAACGCAATATTTTTCGTTAGCTGCATTTGCTGTTGTTGCATATTTTAATTGACATTTTGATTGTTTCATGGCGCGATTCGATTTGATGTGCAACTCACGCTGACTGGCAGCCGACGATATGTGGAGTGGGAGGCGGGCTGGGCAGCGCAGTGGGTCAGTGGGTGGCCAGCGGACAAGCAACTGTTGAAGTGTGGCGCCAGTGCGTCGACTCACCAAATGAGCGCTCAACAGTTTGTTGCTGAGCACGATGGTTGGGCAGCGCGAGCTGAGAGCGTGAGAGAGAGAGACAGAGAGAGAGAGAGGGAGGACGGAAGAGAGGCCTGTGAAAGCAGAGAACATGTTGCAGCAATATGTTGCCAAAAATTCTGTTACCAAAAATACAAAGATTTAATTAAGAAATTTGCTGAAAAATACAAAATTAAAATAAAAAATAATAATAATAGTAACAAATATATACAAAATATAACTTATATGTCTTAGTTTTTGTTTCTAGATAAAATTAATCATATGACAAATTTTTTGTATTTTAAAATGATTCCCAACATTTTTTTTTTTACTAAAAGTTGTCAAATTAATTTACAAAATAATAAAGGATTTTAATATTAAAGTTGTTTTCAATTATGTATTAATAATTAATATTTTATATTAATAAATTCTTAATTTATTGAAATTTTATGCAATATAATATTATAATATTAACATTTTTAATAAATTATAAAAAGCTTATGTAGATTTTAATTCATCCAGCCAGTTATATACATTTCGAGCCACTGTACAACTGCCAAACTTGTTGCTAAAAACGCGCCAAAATAACTGGCACACACACACACATATACACACACACATGCACACCCACAATGACAGTCAACAACAAAAAGTAAAGAAGCAACGCGACCAAAATGCGCACCGCAGCAGTCAACACTGCAGTCGTCGCGATGAGTAATTTTCACCACCCAAAACAACGCAAGCCACCCCAGCTCCCCCCTTCTTAATGGAGACCCCCTCATTCCACAAAGTGCGCCTCAGCTGTCAGCAGTGGCAAAACTCACCTGTTAGGCGCAGGATGCCTGGTCACAGTTGCTGCCTTCACTCTGCTGCCCACCAATTCACCACGGCCAACCGAAACTGAGGTGAATTCAGCGCAAGCTGCTCGGCTGACTCGCGACTCGCGAGCACTCGACCAAAACAGTTGCGACGCGACTGAGGAACGTGACGGACGTGCGAGCGCTTGACGCTTGAACCGCAAAAGCTCAATACAAACAAGTTTCTGAAATTAAATATACAAAAATATTCCAAATGATTACAAAAAGTTGCAAATTTTCCAAAAAATATAAAATTGAATTTAAAAAACGCGATTCACCAAGAAAATGCTAAATATTTCGTTAAAAAATTTCCATAATTTCATAAATATTTCCAATAAAATGCGAAACGTGTGTTGAGTTTCCTGATTACGAATCGCCTTAGTCCCAAAAGTTCAGTTAGTCGTTAGCTCTCGCAGACAACGAACGTATGCAAAGAACGTGGCTTATACGGGCTGATAAGAGAATGGAATAACGGTAAAGATTTCAAAATGTACAAGAATTAGAGACTAACTAGTGTATTTGGATTTATTTTATTTAGTTTTATTCATGGGCTATCCAATTATTTTCTTTTGATCAGTAATTTAAGTAATATTTTAGTATTTTGCATTTGTTTCATTTGGCTTTTTTCTTAGAAACTCTTTTGGTTTGATCTTATTTAGTATTTTTCTAGTTTTTTTAAAAGTATTTTTATATATTTATCTTTAAAAAATCCGTAAGCTCCACAGATCTTTATTTCATCGCCTTATACTCAATCTCAAGCTTCAGGCTTTGATGCTCAAGACTTTCGATTATCCTCTTCACTTTTGCCTCCTGGCAATTCCTGAACCGCATTTAAGCACAGCCACATTTAACACTTGTGCCTCGATTCTGTTGGCAGTTCAATTACTTTCAAGCTGTCTACACTTCCCCACTTCAAGGTTTAATTACACAAACTTTGGAGCCAGCCACAGAAAAGAAGAAGAAGAAAAAAGAGAAGAAAACCACATGAAGTGCAAGTTATATTTGAACATTAGCCGCCCACGCACTAATTGCGTTTCTTCTCGCTGACGAATTGCACACAAAAAATGGCCCCAAAACAAATCCTTCAACAGCGCGTCAGCCATTGTTGTTTCCGTTACGAGCCGTTGTGTTTGATAAGCGCCTTATCAGTTGTTATCTACACAAAGCGGGCCATTGATAAGGTGTTTTAGTTGCGCACACAGCGATAAAAATGACATAAAATAGAAAAGCGATATACTATAGATAGATAGTTAGCTATATATTTATATATATACGCCAGTTCTTTGTCATGTGATGCGAACACAGCTCAAGCCAATTACGAAGTTACATTTTTTGTAGCATACACAACGGCACACTGCATTGTCATTTAATGATTGGAAAATAGATTAGCGTTAAACGTGGTACCAATTGGATTTTCCCGGCATTCGTTTAACGAGTGAAAATAATGTGTGCACTAAATGAATCGAATTATCGACTATTATAAGAGGAAACGAGTTTTGGCTACAATTATTGAAGGTATTCAAAGAAGTCGATGGAAAACATGTGGACTAATTAGCTAAAAGTGTTAGAAGCAATAATCATTAGCAGCATTTAGAAAGTATGTATCAGACTCTACTTAAATTATATATGGTGCAATCTGCTACTGGGATTAGCTAATATTTGACCCACATATATATTGTAGAAGCTTACGAATTCGAAGCTTTTACGTCACGTCTCAGCTCATATAAGGTTTCCATAACCGATTGATACGACTACTTTGTAGACATCTCTGTAGATATCTATTGGAATAGCAAATCGCTGCCTGCGGGATTCAGCTGTGACGGAGCTAGCTGTCAATCGATTCGTAGCTGCACAAATACCAATAGGAATGTGTTCTAATACGCAATATCAAGTATACGCAATGTGCAATCGCACGTCATGCGTCAGCACCTTTTATTACAATGTTTTTGTTTCGTTTCGTTTTTTGTTTCTTTTTGAAAAGTTCTATGGCTATGCATATAACGTTGATAACATGCACACATACACAGCTACAGTGGCAAATGTGCTGTAAAGAAATTTGCTTTGTTTAGGGCCAACATGCATTAAGCCTGCTGGGCAGTTGTCAACAGTGGGCAACAAGGCACATTAGCAAATATTCGCACACACACACACACACACTCAAGTGCACATGTGTGGAACCCCTTTTAGTTTTGAATCCTGTAAAGTCTGCACAACAATAACAATGCGCTTTACTTTGGCTTCCATTTGCTGCCAACTAAGCAAACATGAAAATACATTTACAGTTGAGCCAGTGGCGTAAGTCCCTTAAGTCCCTGCAATAAGTTCTCTACTTTCTTCGTATTATTTGTAGATATACGTACTACTTTCATAGAACAGCTTTTGCTACCATTTCACAACTGTTGACTAATAAAACTTCAACTAAATTCTATTTACAGCTGCTGCGTGCGACAATTGTCGAAATCGAAATCAAAGTGGAAGCCATGTCCAGTCCAAATCAGTCTCTAAAACACAATAGAAATTCAAATTAAAATTCAATTGTGTTTTTTCCTCGTGTTTATTCCCAAAATACTTTTCGTTTCGTTTTATTGTCTGGCCACATTGAAGAGGAATTATAAATTGAAATCCGCGTTGAGTGCAAAGTGTTTACAATCAGCTTTCGGCTGGGCCACAGCTTTTCGCGGCATTTTCTTTTCTCTTTTCTGCTTTGAAATGCAACATTTATTTCATAACAACAACAACAACAACAACGAAGTCGGTAATTCAACAGCTCAAATATTTTCGGACCTCGACACTTGTGTTAAGCAAACAGAAAAATAAATTGTGGCTTTAATTTGAGTTCGAGTTTAACAAAAAATAAAAATTTTAAATTATAAATTTGAATAATATATTGTTTAAAAAAGTTTATATAAACAAATTTTGTCAAAATGGCGATGGAATGGATAACAGCTATGGACAAACGGTACGTGGCATAAATAGTTTTATTATACTTATAACAATATTTATTTGATAAAATTAAAATGAAGAAAAAATCAAGAAATGCTTTAAGGTTAATTCATATGAGTTAAAGGGCCAGTTAACATATGAGAATCACATGGAAAGGCGCATTTTGAAAAGCTTGCACCGAAATTACAATAAAGTTCAGTTTAATGCAGTTCATTAACATTTCATATAATTTATTATTTTTTAGCTCTTTGACAGCCAACAAATTATATGAACTTAAATTAGTTCTGACAATATCTCAACTCTAGAATAAAAAAAAAGTACATTACATAGACAAAAAATAAAAAGAACAAAGTACTTTGTTATCTTTCACATTTTCTGAAGCACGAAAGTACTTCAGAAAGTTCCATTAAGACTGTAGCCGAGCGTGAAATGCTACTATGAAATAAATAATGCGAGATGCACAATCATATTTCAAGCTCGAGTGAAATTAATTGAATTAAAATTTAAAATTCATGCGCTCACCAGGCGAACATTTCCAATTTGTCAGCTGGGGGAACTTTTTGGCTGTTAGCCCTGGCAGGCGACATGCTGCGCCATCATTATTTAAGCAACAACGGCAGACGAACAAATGTCGTGTATGTTGGATTTCAAATGTTTATATCATGCTCGACATTCATCTGTCAAATGGCAACAGCTGGCCAAATCCAAATCCAAATGCTGGACACGGCTGGCTACAAATTATACGCTTTATTAAATTACAATCGCTTTTTAAGCACAAAATGCAATTACAAAGCTGCTGCGACTCCTGCGACTCCTGCTACTCCTGCTGCAGCTCACTTTTTGTCCAAAGTGCTGCCCCAACTTAATGCCCTCGGGCCAGAACCAGCTAGGCGGCCCCCTTCCACTTGATTAGCGCACTGGAGTGGAGCACAAATTTGTGAGCTGACGAATTGGCGATGGGCGATGGGCGATGGGCATTTGGCTTTGGCTTTGGCTTTCAAGGGCCGCATTCAAGCGCAAATTGTGCTCATTACAAGACCAAACTAAAGTAGCAAAATTTATACACACACATACACATACATACATGTATACATCTGTATATAAGAATCCACTTTTCATGGCACTCTGCAGAATAGAAAGCATCATTAGCCCAAGTGGCAAAACGTTTCGGCTCGATTATTTCGTGCGGCAGCTGCTGCTTAGGTTACAGCTGCATGTACCGAAAAATTGCTACAATCTAAATGCTATATCAAGGGCGGTTACAGTTACCGGCTAGCCACGCCCACGGCCACGGCCACGCACACATACAGGCGCACACAATCAATCAGCACTTGCCCGCTGGCGGCTTAAATGAACAGCATAGCAACTTGCCAGAAATCCAACAGAGAACAGGGTCAGCTAGCTGACTGGCTCAATGTATATGTGTGTTAGCTAGTGAAAAAGGTCGAGGGCAAAAAGGGCTTTAAGCCAACACACACACACACACAGTCACGTACATCAAACTGTTTGCCTTGTGATTTTGCGACGGTTTTTGTGTGCGCTGCAAATATTTGTGTTTCCCGCATTTGTTTAGCTCTTTCTTTGTTGCATTTTTTATTTGCGCGCTAACTGAAACAATAAGTACGCTGTGCGTTGGCCAAAAACCAGCTGCAAGTGGCGGGTCAAAGAGTTGAAGCGCGGCCACTGATCGACTGACGGATGCCCTGTGGCTAGCTGTGAAAATTTGTTTGCTGAAACTTTTATAATGTAAATTTCTGAGATGGAGAAACTTTTGACAATTATATATAGTGTAACAGTTGTATTTTAAAGGGCTAACAGACGAATATTGGCGACTGATAGACACTCTGTGAAGGGCTTGAAGTATTTGCATGCTTGACTAAAATATATGCTAAAATGTGTGACTTATATTGGGGAAAAGGTAATCACCCTATGGTTAAACGCTTTAAGTTATGTAACTAGCTCCGCGAGAGAGAGAGAGAGAGAGAGAGAGAGAGAGAGAGAGGGAGAGATAGAGAGAGGGATTACTTTTCCTCACTCTGCATATTAAAAAAGGTAAAGGTTTCTAGCTGAAGGAGTTTGCTTATAAGCAGCTTTAGGTATCACAGCCCAATGCTCGACTGATAGACACTCTATAATGAGCTTAGCTTGAATATGTGCATAAAATATGTTACCAAGAAAGTGAAAGGCTTTTAGATTCAAGATTTATACAAACAAGCTTTTAATATCGAAACAATTTGTTCCACTGAAAGATACCCTGTACAAGCTCTATAAGTATAAATTCTAGAGCTCGCATATAAGTTCAAGTTACACCTCACCTCTACATAAATATCAAATTCCCTTTTTACATATCACTTCTAACCCCCCGTGAACTTCTACTGAGCACAGCAAACCCGCTCAAAGCAACTGCCCTCATACAGGGTACAATTAACATGTTTTTCTGCCATTGGCATTACAAGCGAAATGGAATGCATTCCTCTTCCGACAAGTCAGTGAATTTGCATTTTAGCCAAGTAACGATTGGCCATAAACCAATGTCAGAGAGCCGAAAATACGCGCACCGCAATTGCC